>NC_091435.1:55862266-56518576 GCF_964237555.1 Oryctolagus cuniculus
GAAAGCCATGTGAAGATAGATACAGGGATTAGAATGGGGCATCTACATACCAAAGAACATCAAGGATTGTATGAAACCACTAGCGAGGAGAGACACACAGACAAACTCCAGAAGGAACTAACCCCACCAACACCATGATTCTGAGACTTCTAGCTTGCAGAACTCAGAAAATAAATTTCTGCTATTTCCAGCCACAAAATTATAGTCAATTGTTACAGAGGCCTTAGGAAAAAAAATGCATGAGCTTGAGTTTTCTTGTTGTCCTGGATGCACCATCCTCTTTCCCATCCCATAACTTTGATTAACTATTCCATGATATCCTTAACCTTTTCTCTTATCTCTCTTATACTTCATAGTGTCTCTCAAATCCTACTTTTTTATTTTATTTTATTTGACAGGTAGAGTTATAAATAGTGAGAGAGACAGAGAGAAAGGTCTTCCTTCCGTTGGTTCACCCCCCACCCCAATGGCCGCCACAGCCGACACTACACCAATCCAAAGCCAGGAGCCAGGTGCCTCCTCCTGGTCTCCTATGCGGGTGCAGGGCCCAAACACTTGGGCCATCCTCCACTGCCTTCCCGGGCCACAGCAGAGAGCTGGACTGGAAGAGGAGCAGCCGGGACTAGAACCCGGCACCCATATGGAATGCCGGCGCTGCAGGTGGAGGATTAACCAACTGAGCCACAGTGCCGGCCCCTCCCAAATCCTACTTATTCCAAGCAATTTTCTCTAGCTGATCCTAACCAGTTATGTGCTTATCTGCTCACAATGAAATATTCACGTATACTATCTTCCACTACTACTTAAGTTTCCATAAGGAAATTGAAGTTTCTATAATTACAGATTCAGTCAAATGGCTAAGTGTTTGATCAAGGCATATTTAATTACTGCATATCACTGAGTAACCTAAGAAAATGAGTTTCACATGCTGGTATATAATAGGATTAGCATCACTGATATCGGACATCAAATCTCAGTGATCTTCCTGAAGGCTCACTACCCACATTTCAGTAGAGCTTTCAGAGCTAAGTCTATTGTAGGTCAATTACAAGATCATATGTCATTCCCTTGAGGTTCTTCTCAAATCTGAAGCCCCACCCAAAACTGTTGCTGTCACTGTCATTGTTTTGTGAAATAAAAAAAAAAAAGGTTGTCACAGCAAGGCTCCTTCAACAGGGTTACATTGATTACTGACTTGAAAGATCACTGATGCATTAGGTCACTGAGCTCTGAGGATGATGAATGAAAATAAAGACTACTGGTAAAATAAATTACATGAAAATGACCTCAAGAAAAGTGTTCAAATCATCCTTTGTGATCCAAGCACATGAAAGAATGAGAAATATTTTCTCAGAGTAAAATGACTTTAATAGGTGTTTCAGAATTATCTTTCCATTTCCTCTTTCCTTTATCAACCAATTACTTTAGACAAACCCTATTATTTCCATACTTCCCTGACTACATATTTCTAGAACCTTCAGGTCGGACCCCATGACCCAAATCTATGTAAAGATAAGTGACCCAGGTGAGTTTTTTTTTTTTTTTTTTTTTTGACAGGCAGAGTGGACAATGAGAGAGAGAGAAAGGTCTTCCTTTGCCGTTGGTTCACCCTCCAATGGCTGCCGCGGCCACCGCACCACGCTGATCTGATGGCAGGAGCCAGGTACTTATCCTGGTCTCCCATGGGGTGCAGGGCCCAAGTACTCAGGCCATCCTCCACTGCACTCCCTGGCCACAGCAGAGAGCTGGCTTGGAAGAGGGGCATCCAGGACAGAATCCAGCGCCCCGACCGGGACTAGAACCCAGTGTGCCAGTGCCACAAGGCAGAGGATTAGCCTAGTGAGCCGCGGCGCCGGCCCCAGGTGAGTTCTTCAAAGGAAAAACTGCCCTTCCTGTAAGGAAGGGTTGACATACGGACCAGCTGTAAGGGATGTCATTAGGAACGTATACATAGCAAGTGCCTGTCCCACTGGCCTCTTGTGTTAATAGACTATGAGTGGTAATTAATGTGACTAAGTGGGTGAGATTGAGAGGACACTATAAAAGAACATTATCAAGACTTCAAAAATCTTCAGGAAAAGTTCCCTTTCTGAATCTGTCATAGACAAGGATGTTGCCTGCCTCGTGAGATATGGTACAATCGATGCAGGATCCAAACCAGTCCCTGGAATAAGCACAGTCTATTCAATAAATGGTGCTGGGAAAATTGGATTTCCACGTACAGAAGCATGAAACAAGACCCCTACCTTTCACTTACACAAAAATCCACTCAACATGGATTAAAGACTTAAATCTATGACCTGATACCATCAAATTATTAGAGAACATTGGAGAAAACCCTGCAAGATATAGGTACTGGCAAAGACTTCTTGGAAAAGACCCCAGAAGCACAGGAAGTCAAAGCCAAAATTAACATTTGGGATTGCATCAAATGAGAAGTTTCTGTACTGCAAAAGATACAGTCAGGAAAGTGAAGAGGCAACCCACAGAATGGGAAAAAATATTTGAAAACTATGCAACAGATAAAGGGTTGATAACCAGAATCTACAAAGAAATCAAGAAACTCCACAACATCAAAACAAACAACCCACTTAAGAGATGGGCCAAGGACCTCAATAGACATTTTTCAAAAGAGGAAATCCACATGGCCAACAGACACATGAAAAAATGTTCAAGATCACTAGCAATCAGGGAAATGCAAATCAAAACCACAATGAGGTTTCACCTCACCCCAGTTAGAATGGCTCACATTCAGAAATCTACCAACAAGAGATGCTGGAGAGGGTGTGGGGAAATAGGGTCACTAACCCACTGTTGGTGGGAATGCAAACTGGTTAAGCCACTAGGGAAGTCACTCTGGAGATTCCTCAGAAACCTGAATATAACCCTACTGTTCGACCCAGCCATCCCACTCCTTGGAATTTACCCAAAGGAAATTAAATTGGCAAACAAAAAAAAAGCAGTCTGCACATTAATACTTATTGCAGCTCAGTTCACAATAGCTAAGATCTGGAACCAACCCAAATGCCCATCAACAGTAAACTGGATAAAGAAATTATGCGACATGTACTCTATAGAATACTACACAGCAGTCAAAAACAATGAAACCCGGACATTTGCAACAAAATGGAGGAATCTGGAAAACATTATGCTGAGTGAATTAAGCCAGTCCCAAAGGGACAAATATCATATGTTATCCCTGATCAGCTATAACTAACTGAGCACCAAAGGGGAAACCTGTTGAAGTGAAAGGGATACTATGAGAAATGGTGACTTGATCAGCTTTTGTCCTGAGTGTTGATGAACATCTTAATACTTTATCCCTCTTAGTATTTTTTTTTTGTTCTAGTTAATACTATTGGTTGAACTCTGTAATTAACACACAATTATTCTTAGGTGTTTAAATTTTAACTGAAAAGTGATCCCTGTTTAATATAAGAGTGGGAATAAGAGAGGGAGGAGATGTACAATTTGGGACATGCTGAATCGGACTTGCCCCAGATGGTGGGGTTAGAAACATGCCAGGGGATTCCAATACAATCCTATCAAGGTGGCATGTACCAATGCCATCTCACTAGTCCAAGTGATCAATTTCAGTTCACAATTGATCACACTGATAGGTCTAAGAGTCAAAGGGATCACACAAACAAGACTAGTGTATGCTAATACTAATCAATAGAATAAAAAAGGGAGAGACCAATCAACATGGGAAGTGGGATGCACAGCAGACTCATAGAATGGCAGATGTCCTAAATAGCACTCTGGCCTCAGAATCAGTCCTTCAGGCAGATCTGCCTGAAGAGCCCATGAGAGTATTTTAGGCATGGAAAGCCAAAACACTCTGGCAAAAAAAAAAAAAAAAAAAAAAAAAAAAAAAAAAAACAACTAAATGAAATGAAAGATCTCTGCGAGTGAGATCCCAGTGGAAAGAATGGGGCCATCAGAGAAGGAGGTACCTTTCTCTTAAGGGAGGAGAGAACTTCCACCTGTCGGAATAAGATAGAAATCGGTGAACTCAAAAGGCTTCCATAGCCTTGGCAACTCATGACTAGAGCCTAGGGAGATTACTGACGCCATAAACAAGAGTGTCAAATTGTTAAGTCAACAATAGGAGTCACTGTGTACTTACTTCTCATGTGGGATCTGTCCTTAATGTGTTGTCCAATGTGAAGTAATGCTATAACTAGTACTGAAACAGTATTTTACACTTTGTGCTTCTGTGTGGGTGCAAACTGATGAAATCTTAATATATACTAAATTTATCTTCTGTATATAAAGAGAATTGAAAATGAATCTTGATGTGAATGGAATGGGAGAGGGAGTGGGAGATGGGAGGGGTGCGAGTGGGAGGGAAGTTATGGGGGGAAAGCCATTGTATTCCATAAACTGTACTTTGGAAATTTATATTTACTAAATAAAAGTTAAAAAAAATCTATGTTTCTCCCAGCCAACAAGTCATTGCCTCATCTACATTTTCCCAGTATCCCAAGAATAGTGAATACTGAGTCCTGGTGAGAGTAACTACTGACAATTTCATCTTCCACTGAAACTAGCTAAACAAAGATTTCACATCCAGGCTCTACAGTTCAGAAATTCACTCCTGCTGGCCTCCCAACAACCTGCCACAGCCAGCAACCCTCGAGAACTGCCATAGTGATCTCACCTGACTCATCCAAGCATGGTGATTCTGCAGAACCTGCATTTCCCTCTCTGCGTCACCCTCAGTCAGGGTGAATTCCCAGGAAAACTGAATCTCAGGAGACTCTCACATCCCTTTGTTTCTCTCCCTCTCTCTCTCTCTCTCTCTCTCACACACACACACACACACACACACAGGTCCATGCACTCAGGGAGCCAGGTTTGCCTCATTACTTCCTTTTCCATGATTCACATTCACTTAATAGGTTATCAAAAATCTTTCCTAAGATGGTAGGGGAAAAAATTTGGCTTTTTTGCGTGCAGATTTTGGTGATACACAGAACCCTGTATTTCAGACTGAGGGTCAGGGCAACACACACACACACACACACACACACACATACACACACACAACAGAAGTGAGGGAAAGCTGAGTGGCAAGAGTACCATCCACTACCACCTGGCTGGGACTTCCAGTCATTTGTGGTAAGCTATTTCTCATGGACCCATAGCATTTTTTCTGAAATCTGATCTCTTTTGTCAATGCTACAAGTCTTCAAATAGTTTTGTACATTCTACAGTAGGTCTCAAACTAGGTTAGACATTAGAATCACCTGGGAAATTTTGTAGAAAAAGCTGATGCCTAAACCCCTACCTAGAGATCCTGGCTTGGTTGATGAGAAATGCATCTCTGGAATCAGGGGATGGAAAGCTCCCCAGGTGACTATAATGTATGGATAGATTAAGAGAACCTGGGGGTCAGGATGTAAGTCAGAGTTCCAGCCTCTTTTTCCCACTGACACAATCTTTATATAAATTCATATTTGCAAACAGATTTTGGAGGAAAGTAAGATGTTAACTCCTACCACCATTAAGTATCTGAACCCTGCTTCTGCTCACCTATTATACCTGTTTCCCTTTCAATTACAGCCCCCCAAAAATATTATTACATTTGGTTCTAAACAACAGTTTCTCCTTCCATTTACTGCCTCAGTAGGAAGGTATAAAGCTGGCATTGCATTCCATAGCAAAGAGAAACGGTATTCCATCCCAAGGAACACAGAATATGTTCGCCATATAACCTCCTTCATTCATTCAATCAATCCAAAGCAGAAAGATGAGTCATAGCTTTTTCCTGTGTTGTACAACTGAGGGCTATTTTAATCAGAAACTGTGGAGGGGCCAGCACTGTGGCGCTGTAGGTTAAACCTATGCCTTTGGCACCGGAAAACCATATGGATGCCGGTTCTAGTCCTGGCTGCTCCTCTTCCAGTCCAGCTCTCTGCTGTGCCCTGGGAGAGCAGTGGAGGATGGCCCAAGTGTTTGGGCCCCTGCACCCACATGGGAGACCAGGAAGAAGCACCTGGCTCCTGGCTTCAGATCAATGCAGCTCCGGCCGTTGCAGCCATTTGGGGGGTGAACCAACGGACTGAAGACCTTTCCCTCTGTCTCTCTCTCTCACTGTCTGTAACTCTACCTATCAAATAAATAAATAAAATCTTTTAAAAAAGTGTGGATAATTATCTGTATAATCTTATTTTATTAAAAGAATAAAGCAAAGAATTTTCCTAAAATACTAGTAGCTATCACCCTTACATGACATATCATCATAACCCTTCTCCAAGTGAGGACAAGGCCAGTTTATCAGATTTTCCTCTGCCTCATAAAAGTCCCTGCTCCTTCGGAGCCTCCAATTTAATTACATAGAGAAGCTGTAAACTACCCTGTAGAGTGCAGGAGGAAGAATTAGCCATCATCTTTATTTATAAGTATTCTAAACAAAGAAGCTGGTAAATGTGGACACAGTCGATGTCTCCCAGGCCTCACCAACCAGAGGGTAAAGACAGGGTCACCACATATTATAAGCAGAATTTGCTGGCTTTGTTCTCTATTTCCTCTGCCAAAACACCAGTTCCCGCTTAGATAACTCTCAAAGAATTCTGGGAACCTTCAAGGGGCACAGGAATTCAGGGTTGTGTTTACCAGGAACATCTGCCCTTTTCATCTGTGCAGCTCAAGCTCCCTGAGGCAATAGTTTCTGTCTCAGAGGAATCCAGAGCCTTTAGCTACACCCTTACCAGCCAAAGGAGATGAGGACCTAGCTCCCCACTCCCAGAGCACCACAGCCACTCTCCAAAGCCACAGTCCTTAGTTTTGGAGCAGTGACTACTAAGAGCTAACGAGGATTTATGCAGAAAACAGCCATAAAGGTTCTAGAAGAATGAATGGTTCTCATCTGACTCCCGTGGGACCTCTCTGCCCTGAGACTTCAGCATGACTCCATTGGGTCTGGGCCAGAGAAAAGTATGGTTGAAAGACATTCGCTTTATTTAAATCATCCTTCCTCTCTGGTTTGGTTCTGTTCTCCCAGAATTAAGCAAGTTTGTCTTTATTTTCTTTTATTAAATTGTTTATTGGAGATTCTTCAGGTCCACATATTCACCAGCCCTATCCCCTGTCCTCCAGTTGTATTCATCCATTCACTCTTCCAAGGACTGTGCTAGATATTAAGGATACAACAATGACTGGACAGTTGTAGTCCTCTCTTCCTAGACCAAGAGCAGCTTCCCTGGGGGAAATTCAGGATGCTGCAAGCAAGCAGAGATAGATACTTCCTCCCCATATTTGTGTAATCAAGGAAAGGTTCTCAGAGGAAAGCAATGGACTTGAAACTGAAACCAAAAGAAAAAGGAAGAGTTAGATGGGCAAGGCAGAGAGAGCATGTGTGTGCAAGTAAGAGAGCAGGGTGGAAAGCATGCACAAAGCCCCTGAGGTCAGGGAGAATCTGTCCAGTTCCACAGATGACCCCAGGAGACTCACTTTCTACTGAACAATTGTGACCACAAAGGGGAAAAGTGTCTAATTGGACTTATCTCCTGAGTTTTTCAAGAAGGTGTTAATTCAGTAGGGTCAAGCCCTGAAGGAAAAGGATCACAAGATATAGAACACCAAGTTAAGTTGGGGTTCATATTAATAATGATTTTATAGTATAAATATACCTAAAATATTGCATGAAATATACCAAAATATTATTTGCTGTTTATCTGGAATTCTAATTGAACTGAGTGTACTGTATTTTTATTTGCTACATCTGGCAACTCCAGATCATGAATATGACCACAAACTTGGTCCCTTTCACTGGAAAATCAATTGGAAAATGATGAGATAAGATTACAAAAGCAGACATCAATGGTAAAAACATAAAAATGCAACTTACAGAAAAAAAAGACACTACAACAAGCCAAGCTGAGTTTCTTGTCTGAATTCTAAATAACGAAAGGCCATGGAAAATGCTCTACAATAGCAAGTAGAAGGATCATTGCCAGAAGAAATCATAAGAGCTGGATTGCGGAGGACACGATCCTAAGGCTGTGTCCCCAAGCCATCTACTTTGGCAATAACTTAAACCAACAGAAGAGAGCCCTGTAGTCATTAAATAATAGGCCAGTCATTCCTGAACTCGTAGTCACACACAGCCTTGGGGGGGGGGGGTGACTACATCATGATTCTGGAGAATTCTGCAGAGTATGTCTAAATGCATGCATGTTTATCTTCCAGCATCTCACTGTAATACAGCCCTATGTCCATGTTTTCCAATTCAGTCTCAATATGTGTCCCTACCTCTGCCTCAGAAGGAAATGTGGGAGAATCAACACATCTACTGGGATGAAGAAAGTTAAGTTCAAGGCAGCTGGAAACAAACACACCATAAAAGGAAAAGGCTAAGATTTGTTTGTCTTCTTAATCATGATCTGAAGACCAGCAGTGTTTGATGAAGAAATTAAATGAGAGTGAGGGGGTTCATAAACAAAAATTTCAGAGTTCAGGTTGTAGAAAAGCTAGGCCTGTAATGTCTCCATAGGGATGATTTAGATATGTGTGCACATGCATGTGGCAAGCGGAGCTTAACAGATAATATGATGAACACAAGAGAAACACTACAGAAAAAAATACTTTTGTGCTGTTGTAAAATTCATACAATTTTTTACCTTACGTTGAAATGCACTAAATTTAAAGACAGATGAGAACAAAACCAATAAATTTCACAGGACTGTAGTGAACACCAGATGTTGAAAGGAAGTCTTACCAAACCAGACGTCTGCTTTCATCTCTAAGAGACAAGAAATATGCAAAATTAAAAAGCACACATACACACAAAAATACACACAAAGTCAGAAACATTAAGGATGGCAAAGTGAAAACGAATATTCCCAGATTTCAAATGAAGAGCCGCTCTCCGAAGCCATTGTTCCTTCATTCCTCACGCCCTAATCTTCTGCCCCAGATCCTTGTGCTTCACAGGGATCAACTGGTCCTAGCACTGCACATTCTACCCTAATTTGGAATTATGGCTTTGCATACGTCTGTGAACCATTCAAAACTGAACTGCCTAGAAAACATCCTGTCTTCATTTATTTGTGCTACTACACTGGTCACTGATAAACTTATTTTTTTTTTTTTTTTTTTTATGACAGGCAGAGTGGACAGTGAGAGAGAGAGACAGAGAGAGAAAGGTCTTCCTTTGCCGTTGGTTCACCCTCCAATGGCCGCCGCGGCTGGCGCGCTGCGGCCGGCGCACCGCGCTGATCCGATGGCAGGAGCCAGGAGCCAGGTGCTTTTCCTGGTCTCCCATGGGGTGCAGGGCCCAAGCACCTGGGCCATCCTCCACTGCACTCCCTGGCCACAGCAGAGGGCTGGCCTGGAAGAGGGGCAACCGGGACAGAATCCGGCGCCCCGACCGGGACTAGAACCCGGTGTGCCGGCGCCGCTAGGCGGAGGATTAGCCTAGTGAGCCGCGGCGCCGGCCGGTCACTGATAAACTTATAGCACTAGGAACTTCAAAGTCCAAGATCAAGGCACCAGCAGATCTGATGTCTGGTGAGGGCTTGTTCCTCATAGGTGGTGCTTTCTATTCACCCTCACAGGATGGAAAGGGCAAGCAAGTGTCATTAGGCCTATTTTAAGGGCCTCAACTCTTGAGTCTATGTATGCATTGGGGATTAGGTATCAACATACGAATTTGAGAGAAGACACATTCAGAGGAAAGCATACCACTTCAATCTTTACCTGTCTTCAGTTCGCCCTCTTCCTAACAACCTAAATACACTAATTCCCAGGATCCAAAGTGGAGAGAGCCCCTTCTTTCCAGAAGTAGGTCAAGCCACAGGTAAGCCACACAAATTGATCTTTCCACCCAGTTCTTTACTTCACGTTAAAACAAAACAACAGAGTTTTGCATACATAGAAGGTATAGTTTATAAACTAAGTATAAAGTTGACCTTTTTTAAAAAAGATTTATTTATGTATTACTTTAAAATCAGAGTTACAGAGAGAGAGAGAGAGAGAGAGAGAGAGAGAGAATCTTCCATCTGCTTCTTAACCACGACCACCATCCACACCGAAATGGCCAAGACAGCCAGGACAGGGACAGGATGAAGCAAGGAGCCAAGAGCTTCATCTGGGTCTCCCACGTGGGTACAGGGATCCAAGGACTTGGGCTGTCTACTGCTGCTTTCCCAGGCTCATTACCAGGGAGCTGAATCAGAAGTGGAGCAGCCTGGACTCAAACTAGTGCCTATATGGGATGCCGGTGCCACAGAGGGCAGCTTTACATGCTGCACCAGAGCACTAGCCCCTGCAGTTGGCGTCTATAGGCTCAACATCCATAGATTCTGTCAATCAAAACTTTAATTACTACTATGAGAGTTTAAGTATTCTGAACATGTGAAACTAGTTCTCTTCTCATTGTTTCCTAAATAATACCATTTAAACACTGTTTGCATGGCATGCATATTGTATTAGGTACCATAGATATAGTGCATTAGGTGCTATACAGATTATTTTTTTTTCTTTTTTTTAACTTTTATTTAATGAATATAAATTTCCAAAGTCAGCTTATGGATTACAATGGCTTCCCCCCCATAACGTCCCTCCCACCAGCAACCCTCCCCTTTCCCACTCCCTCTCCCCTTCCATTCACATGAGGATTCATTTTCAATTCCCTTTATATACAGAAGATCAGTTTAGCATACATTAAGTAAAGATTTCAACAGTTTGCTCCCACACAGAAACATAAAGTGAAAAATAATAGATGATTTTTTAAATGATGATGAAATCAGATCAGACCTATTGTCAGGTTTAATCCCAGTGAGAGTCAAGTTGGGAATTAATAATTTCTTCTTCTTTTTTTTTTTACAGAAGATCAGTTTAGTATACATTAAGTAAAGATTTCAACAGTTTGCACCCCCATAGAAACACAAAGTGAAATATACTGTTTGAGTACTCGTTATAGCATTAAGTCTCAATGTATAGCACATTAAGGACAGAGATCCTACATGAGGAGTAAGTGCACAGTGACTCCTGTTGTTGACTTTACAAATTGACACTCCTGTTTAATAAATATAAATTTCCAAAGTACAGCTTATGGATTACAATGGCTTTCCCCTCCCATAACTTCCCTCCCACCCGCAACCCTCCCCTTTCCCGCTCCCTCTCCCCTTCCATTCGCATCAAGATTCACTTTCAATTCTCTTTATATACAGAAGATCAGTTTAGTATATATTAAGTAAAGATTTCAACAGTTTGCACCCACATAGAAACACAAAGTGAAAAATACTGTTTGAGTACTAGTTATAGCATTAATTCACAATGTACAGCACATTAAGGACAAAGAGCATGTACATAGGTTATAAGCAAATACTGTGCCTTTTTTTTTTAATTCATTTGACAGATAGAGTTAGACAGTGTGAGAGAGAGAGAGAGAGAGAGAGAGAGAGAGAAAGGTCTTCCTTCCATTGGTTCACCCCCCAAATGGCTGCTACGGCCAGCCCGCTGTGCCAATCCGAAGCCAGGAGCCAGGTGCTTCCTCCTGGTCTCCATGTGGGTACAGGGACCCAAGCACTTGGGCCATCCTCCACTGACTTCCTGGGCCACAGCAGAGAGCTGGACTGGAAGAGGAGCAACCGGGACTAGAACCCGGCATCTATATGGGATGCTGGTGCCACAGGCGGAGGATTAACCAAGTGAGCCATGGAGCCAGCTGTGCCATTTTATGTGAAGGACTTAAGTATTCATGGATTTTACTATCTCCAAGGGTCCAGGGACCAATCCCCTGCATATACCTAGGAACTGTACTAGAGGTGTTCAAGTACTTCATGGAAAATTCAAATTATGTGGAAAAAACTATATACAAATTTCAAAAATTTTGCATATGAATAAACTTATCTTTTAATTCCAATTTTCAACAAACTTTTTGAGATAGCCTCTTATGTTATTGGTGGGGTTCTTTACAGATTTATTTGAAAGTTAGAGTGACAGAGCAGGAAAGATGGCGAGAGCTTCCTACTGGTTCACTCCCCAAATGACTCCAATAGCTGGACTGTGCCAGGCTGAACACAGGAGCCTGGAATTTCCTCAGAGTCTCCCAGAAAGATGGCAAGGGCCCATGTAGTTCAGCCGTCCTTGGCTTCTTGCCCAGGCACATTGCGGGCAGCTGGATCAGGAGCAGAGGAGCCAGGATTTGGACTGGCACTCTGATATGGGACGACAGCATTGCAGGCAACAGCTTACTCCTCTGCACCACAACACGGGCCCCATATCATTGTTTTTTACAATTAAAAAGGACAGTTTGAGGCAGGGGGAGTGTTAAGAAAAATGTAATCATGAAAAGGAAAGCTAGACTTTGCTTGCAGGAAATAATGTATAATAAAGTTGGGCTATGTTAACACTTACCTCAGATGGTTGCTGGAACACAATGACTTAACAACAGATCATCTGTTGCACATGAGCTTGGCCTTTAAAAGAGGTGGTTAGTTTCTACACTTTTTAAAAAGAAATAATTCCCAAACTCCAAAATCATAAAGAAGAGAATTTACATTACCCATATCCCTACCATTTAGAAGCTACCACTATTAATAAACATGTTGGCATTTAGCCTACTAATCTCTGTTCTGTATTTGCATCATGTTGTTTTAAAAATGAAATCATCCTGTGTTTATTTTTAATAACAACTTTATGAAAAAATAAATACACAGAAACATTTTTACATGATTGAATGCTCTAATATGCATAGGTATTTTTAAAGAACTATAAAAAATCTCACTGCTGATCTTATGTAGAAATTAACTAAGTCTAAGGATACCTGAGAATAATAAATTGGCTTTGTTTTATGAATGGGTCTTCATTTACTTATCAGACTCCTTCCTACCATCACTTCTTCTCTACCTCCCGTTCTAAATATTTTGTACATCCAATTATTTCCTAAAGATAAACTACTAGAAGAGCAATTGTTAGGTCACAGGGAATTTGCTATGCTTTTTGAACTAAATTTATCTGTTTTTCTTCTGAAATTTTCTGGAACTCAGCAAGAGCCCCGCACAGGCCTCTGCAGTGATGTATGTGATTTACATGCATGCCTCTTTTAGTGTACAATGCTAATTTCATTCCACCAAGTAGTAGACACCAAGAACATGTGTATTTAGTTATATTTTTTTAAATCTGAGTCATTGCAACTCTCTTATGCTGACAGCTCCAGTCATTTCTAGTTCATAGAAGTTATGCCACAAAATTAAATCAATTCATTGAGGCAATTTACATAGTAAAACCAAGAGGGAGCTAATTTTAGTCCAAAGCAATATGAAGAACTACATCCTGCTTAAATTTAAAGTCAGTGAGCTGAGGATACACACAACCTGGATGGATCTCACAGGCATTCTGGTCAGCAGAAAAAGCCAGATCCTAGCAAGCTTAGTTACAATTCCATGTGTGGAGAGCTCAAGAATGAGCAGAACAAATAAAGTGCTAGAGATCAGAAGAGTGGTTACCTCGTGGGCCCTGAGAAGGTTTTGACAGGGAAGCAGCCCACGGGAGACTTCTGTGGTTCCAAATATATTTTATTTATTTATCTGGATGACAGTTACACAGTCATATGTAAAAATAAAACAAAACTATTTTAGTGGACATGTAAGAACTTGAACAATACACTTATAGTTTATGTATTTTCACACTCAATATTTTACTACTGTATGTTACACCTCAATTTTTTAAAACCAAAAACCAATCAATGGCTTATGTATTCATTTCCTAGAACCACTATGATAAAGTGCCACAAACTAAATGCCTTAGAACAACAAAGCCTATTTGGAGGCTAGAAGTCCCAAATCAATGAGTCAGCAGGACCATGCTCCCTCTGAAATCTGCAGAGGTATCATTCCTTGTGTAATTGGGCTTCTGGTGATTTGCCAACAATCTTTGGTATTCCTTGGCTTATAAATTCATCACTTCACTCCTTCATCTCAATATCATCATATTCTTACAAGGACATATTGGATTAGGTAACCACTCTTTCCATGTTACCTCATCTAATTACATCTGTGATAACCTTATTTCCAAATAAGTTTACAATCAGAATTACTGGGGCTAGGACTCCAATTTAAATTTGGGAGAACATAATTCAATGCATAATAGGGTACACTCTTGTTTTTAAATTTTCTCTCAAAAAGTTGAGTTCTGAAAAAGGAACCAAAAGCAGGAAAATGATATCTTAAAGGATTTCTAACTGCTGCCATGGTAAATAGACCATGGGCAAGGAGTTTTATCAGGGCTGCAGATACGTTGTTAGTTTCCAGTGTATGTACCAAGAAGGAAAAAAGATCCTTGGAAAAAATGCATACAGGAAATTTTAAAATATCAAGAGATAGCACACTTCAATAGTGAGGCAGTGTGTTACTTCTGAGACATTAAGGTAGATTTGTTGTTCCCCAGCACTCAGCCAGTTGGCTGCTCCAAGGGCAGCTATGGCAGGGCAGAAAACAGAAGGAGAGTGAGCCCCTCTGGAGAGAAAGGAGAAGATTAGATCTGCAGACACGATGTCTTGAGTAAACAGTGGAGGGAGAATTCTACCTCTGACCACTAGATGCGAATAGAAAGTTCAGCCTGAGGATGAGAAGAAAAAGAGAAGGGTAAGCCGGCGCCGTGGCTCAATAGGCTAATCCTCCACCTTGCGGCGCCGGCACACCGGGTTCTAGTCCCGGTTGGGGCGCCGGATTCTGTCCCGGTTGCCCCTCTTCCAGGCCAGCTCTCTGCTATGGCCAGGGAGTGCAGTGGAGGATGGCCCAGGTGCTTGGGCCCTGCACCCCATGGGAGACCAGGAAAAGCACCTGGCTCCTGGCTCCTGCCATCGGATCAGCGCGGTGCGCCGGCTGCAGCGGCGGCCATTGGAGGGTGAACCAACGGCAAAGGAAGACCTTTCTCTCTCTGTCTCTCTCTCTCGCTGTCCACTCTGCCTGTCAAAAATAAAAAAAAAATAAAAAAAAAAAAAAAAAGAGAAGGGCACTTATTTTTCATTTCTAGGAAAGCCTCTTTGGGGGAGGGGATCAGAAGCAAGAAAAGGAATAACTGTGGCAAATGGGACATTAATACCCTCAAAGATAATCTGGTGACCCGAGTAGGGCATGGCATCAGCAGAGAGAGTATCCAGGCCTGTGGAAGTTGTGTGGATAGACAAGAGTCATTTCAACAAAGATCTACAAACCTGAGGACCACAAAAGCCCCATACCCAATATAAAAAAAAAAAAAAGTGACAAATTAATACCTATATATGACATGGTTTTTCTCCATTTTTAAGTCCTGGTTGTTGCAGGCATTTAGGGAGTGAACCAGCAGATGGAAGATTTCTCTCTCTCTCTCTGTATCTCTGCTTTTCAAATAAATGAAAATAAACAAATAAATATTTTTAAAAAACAAAAGGATTCCAATGGGTGATAGGTCATATCTTGCTGCTTCTCTCAAATCTATCTGCCAACATTGCCTTCACTGTGATTGGATCCCCAGCCTTAGAAAATGCACTCTGCTGACAAAACCACTTTTAGAAGAACATCTATTGAGAGAAGGCATATTGATATATACTTATACAAATTGAGGCTGTCTTTAGCATACAGAAGTGACTTGGGTTCACTTGACTTCATTATTAAGTATTTCTACATACCTATTTTAGTATCACCATATATTCTTTTTCACCTGCCTTTTTAGATGACCATAACTTCTGAACCAAAATTTGGAAAGTCTGATCAGATAAGGGAGTTTTTTTTTCTGATTTGTGCATGTGTTTGTATAATGTATGTGTATAGACTTATAGATGAGGACCAATTATGTCAGGTTCAGTTAGAAATACATCCATTCTATTGAAAAGAATGGAATTACAAGAAGATCAAGGACATCTGGTCATCATCTAGGAAAGACTGAGCTTTGGAGAGGAGTGAGTAGTAATCATCTGGAAACTGTCCCTTGCTTCTGGCAGCACAGGAATTTGCTTCAGGAAAATTGATCATTCTGTGAGTGCAGGGGCCAGCTTAGCACCATGTGCCAAGGAAGACCTAGCTGTCATCTAATGATGATAATTAGAGGAGAATGATTCCACAGGCTGAGGCAAAGCACTTCCTGGGGTCTAGTTTCCTCTAACTGTATTCATACAGTCCCTGATCTGCTGTCATCAGTTTCCTAAGTGCCCTTTTCTGTCCTAAGCACAATTGCCCTGCTCCATGGATGCCTGAGGTTCCTTTCCAGCAGACCTAACCATGAGACAACATTTTTTTGCATGTTTGATGATTCTGTCAGTTACATTTTACGCCTTGCATCTCAAATTAATTCATAAGCAGACTAACATTTTGGCCAGAATAACATAGTGAATATTTCCATTTCTAAATAGTGAGAAATCATTACAGAAAACAAATGTTATTTCCATTCACCAATGTCTCTCTACCATGTATTTATGCATTAATTTTTTTTTAATTTTTTGACAGGCAGAGTGGACAGTGAGAGAGACAGAAAGGTCTTCCTTTGCCGTTGGTTCACCCTCCAATGGCCGCTGTGGCCAGCGCATCACGCTGATCTGATGGCAGGAACCAGGTGCTTCTCCTGGTCTCCCATGGGGTGCAGGGCCCAAGGACTTGGGTCATCCTCCACTGCACTCCCTGGCCACAGCAGAGAGCTGGCCTGGAAGAGGGGCAACCGGGACAGAATCCAGCACCCCGACCGGGACTAGAACCTAGTGTGCTGGCGCCGCAAGGCGGAGGATTAGCCTATTGAGCTGCGGTGCCAGCCTATGCATTAATTTTTAAAATAAAAAAAATAAGCTGATTTCTTTGTTGAGAGTAAAAACATTACCTTCTTAATTTTTGGTTGG
The DNA here is from genome assembly GCF_964237555.1 of Oryctolagus cuniculus. Classification (NCBI taxonomy): domain Eukaryota; kingdom Metazoa; phylum Chordata; class Mammalia; order Lagomorpha; family Leporidae; genus Oryctolagus; species Oryctolagus cuniculus. The sequence continues at coordinate 55,879,086 of NC_091435.1, forward strand.
GGGTAAATGAAGAAAAAATAATTGAACTTTATCATTTCAATGTCATACAGGAGATCTGACAACATTTAATAGAACATGCTGTTTGGGACAGTTGGTTAGCTTAATGGCTAAAATGCCAGTGTCACCTATCCAGAGTGCCTGGGTTTAAGTCCCAGCTCCACTTCTGATTGCAGCTTTCTTTTAATGTGCACCCTGGGAGACAGCAGGTGATGGCTCAAGTATTTAGGTCTCTACCACCTACCTGGGAGATCTGGATTGAGTTCTTGACTCTTGGCTTTGTTTCTGCCCAACACAGCTTTTGCAAGCAGTTGGGGAGTGAACTGTCAGATGGAAGATATCTCTCTGTGTATCTCTCCTCCCTTCAAATAAATAAAACTTTTTAAATGTTTTATGAATGAGGAATTTGATTCACAAAGAACTTAAGACAGTGCTTCTCAAACTTGAATGTACATCCAAATTACCTAGGCTATGCACTAACAGGTGAAACTTCTTCACTCCACCACCAGAGACTCTTTCCAGTGGGTCTGGAGGAAAAGGCCAGGAATCTACATCTAGAGGATATAAATTGCATATTCAACAATTACTCCCAAGTGATCCTGATACCAGTGGTAAATAGAAAGCATTGTGAAAATATAATGAAACCACCTCTGGCATCCCACAGACGGGAATAGCAGAGTGTCAGCTCATAATTTCAGTATTAAGCTGAAATTTAAGGAAAGTAGGTGAAGTGCAAAAAAGGAAGATAAAGTTTAACGAAAGCATATGAGATGCAAAGACAGCAGGGGAGGTACAAGGAAGGCGGTGAAGTTCAAGGAATAACTGCCCTTGATCTGACTCTTCCTCCTGTGCCCTGATCCTCACTGTTAGGCTGCACACACACTTGCTCTGAAAACCCTCTAAGTTAATGATTCTATTGGAATTAAACTTAAATGGCATAAAGTGTAATGTACTTCAACATATAGCACTAGATTATTAAATCCCCATAATGATCATGAGATAATTTTATTATCATTTCAAAAAAGATCAAAATGAGGTTATCAATCAACACGTTCAAAATTACACAGCAAGAAAGTACAAGAGCTGCCTGCAAACTCGCCCTGTAGGCACATCACCATGCTGCTTCCTTGAGGGTTCCTGATTGTGATGGCTTTTCCTACCTGAAACATCCTGTCATCAAGTACCCGCAATTTGTCTTCCACTAGTTGGTCAGTGACATTCATCGGCACCCATGGTGAGCTGAAGGCCGAATACAGAAACCGAAAAGTCACAATTGCCCTTACCACTGCTGTCCTTAGCCCCTGCGAACTTTTCATTTGTGCCACTTTGCTTCTTCACTTTAAGCACACATTTGCCTTCTAAGCGGAGTAACACCGGGTTATAACAAAACATTTTCAAAAATTGTAGGAGTGGGTGTTTGAGGCAGCAGTGAAGATCCTGCTTGGGATGCCCCCGCCCTGTATTGAAGTGCCTGGCTTTGGGCGCCAGCTCTGCTTCTGCATTCAGCTTCCTGTTAATGTGTACCCCAGAAGGCAGTGTTGATGGTCCAAGAGCTTGAGACTCTCCCACCCATGTCAGAGACCCAGATGGAGTTCCAATTAAAAAATGCTGCCTAGAGTTATATTCCATTTTTTCCCAAAGAACAACAAGGTTTAAGTGGTGTTATAGCTGAATGTGTGCCCTATCCCACCAAAATTTCATATGTGAAAACCTCAAATCCAATCCAATGTGACTATAATTGGAGATAGGGATTTAGGGAAGTAATGAAAATTAAATGAGGTTGTAAGGGTAAGGGTTTAATCTGATAGGATTGGTGTCCAAAGAAGGAAGAGGTAGATGAAGGGGAGAAGGAGGAGGAGAAGGAAGAGGAAGGATGAGATAGAAAGAAGAGGAGGAGGTGGAGGAAGAGATGGAGAAGAGAAGAACATCAGAGATTCATTTTCCCAACCCCCAGTCACACACAGAGGAAAGCCACGAGAAGACACAGCAAGAAGGCAGCAGTCTACAAGCTAGAAAGATAGGCCTCACCAGAAACCGAATTTATCAGCACCATAATCATGGGTTCCCAGCATGCAGAACTATGAGAGAAAAGTGTCTATTGTTTAAGCCAGTCAGTCTGGGGAGTCAATTTTCCTCTGGTAGTCCTAGAAAACTAATACAGGGTGGTATTTAACTCATGCTAAAACAGGGCAAGGAATTCTCTTGGAAAATGGAATTTTCATTTGTGATTTCTTGCACTTCACTGCAAAATTCAGATTCTTCTGAACTGAACACTGAGTGGTCCTAAACTCGAGGTAAGAGATAGTCCATATCCCTGAGACATAACACCCTACCCAGGGCCAGCCCTGCTACCTTCAGCCATCATCTGAGCAACACCCTGTTCACAGTTGGTACAGACTATTGGGAAAGAGTGGGGTTTCCAGAAGCCTGAGACCTTTGTTATAAGGAAGGACATTCCATGGAGCCTAAGTTCCTGGAAAAAATGAGGTTCTATCCCAGCAGTCCCCATGCTGCTGTCTGTGGCCCCCTTGGTATGTCCCAAACACTTCCAGGGGGTTCACAAGGTCAAAACTAATATAACAACCTGAAAACACTGTTTTCCTCTGTTTATATTGAGGTCTCATGCATGGAGAAGGAAATCACTGATGTTTAGTACAAGCCCAGGCTGTGGCAGCAAACTTCGTAGCAGTCATTGTATTACTTACCCCCTCACACTCACAAGAGAAAGAATATCATGTTCCCATAAGAAGACCCTTTCCAGGGCAGTGAAAGTTGGTAATTTTATCCCAACTCATCTGTTGGCTACAGACTTTTTTAGTATTCTGTGAGAAAACAGGTGGAAGCACATGTGACATGTTGGAACTGGCAGACATTTCACAGCATCTTGAGCAAAAGGCCTGGTGTGAGTGTTTGCATTGTGAGTTGAAGCAGCTGCTTTCTTGTGGACTACTGTATTCTTTTTCTGTTGCTTCTGCAAAAATCTGTCATAAAATTAGTGGCTTAAAGCAACAGACATTTATTATCTTACATCATTTTCGGAGGTCGGAAGCCCAACATAGGCCTCAGTGGGCTAAAATAAAGTGTCAGCAGGACTGTGTACCTTGTAGAGACTCTACGGAAGAATGCACTTTCTTGCCCTTTCCAGACGCTAGCAACCACCTACATTCCTTAGCTCTTGGCCTCCTCCTCCATGATCTATGTCAGTCGTCCCGTATCTTCAAATCTCCACCTCCCTTTTACTTGAAGGGTTCTTACAAATACATAAATATAAATAAATAATCTCTCTATCTCAGGATCTTTAACTGAATGACAGTTGTAAAGTCTTTCACACACACACACACACGACCACCACCACCACCACCACCCTTCACCCCCCTACAAAGGCAACATAGTCACAGAATCCTGATGATAACATTGCCATTATTCTGCTTACCACAAATTCCATTTTCACTTGAAAGAATGAAGCTGGAGACAGTGACTGGCAAAAAAAACAAACAATTCTGTGCTCTACCCACTGACCACAAGGATGTAGCCTTTACTTTCTAACTTATGACCTAAACTTCCCTCCCTTGAGCCTCTGTTGGAACTGGTATGGGTGACAAATGATTGAAGTAACCTGCACATGCCCCTCCCTACCTGAGGACAGAAATGAACAACTGGTCCAGGCAGAATCAGGCAGGATTTTAGGTAAAACCACATGGAATGAAATCCCAACATGTTACTCACTCATTTCAATTAACAAACTCTCCTGAAAATACAAATATACCAGGAAAATAGGACCCTGGTATCTGTCATTCAAGCATGGGTCATTAATTTTTATCTACTTATTGTGGGAAATAGAGATTAATACACTGTGAGTCACAGAAGTCTCAAGTAGGTGAATCTTCAAAGCCACTTCTGCTGCTAACCTTTCTAATGGAATTTTTCGAGAGTGACCCAGAAGCTTCCCAAGTGAGAATCATTTAGTGGTGTTTACCTGGGACACCATATTGAGAAAGATTTTGAAAGCTCACATGGGCTGTATTTGAAAAAGTGTGATGATCCCTTAGTAAGAGCAGTATTAGCATAGGACAGAGGTTAGTGTCATTTATGCTTCCTATTTCTCCTTCTTTGACCTCAGGCTCAGAGGGAAAGCTCTGGAGGGAAAGCAGGCAGAGCTTCAAATTAAAGACTGAGTCTTCACTCTTGCCTGATTTACTGGCCAATCCATCCTTCCCAGTCACATTTACCTTTTAGTGATAACATTTACATCATAATGACGCAGAGACTATGCACCTTCCAGCAGGAACCACAGCTCCAGTGTCAAATGTAGCAATTGTCTCTTGCAAGGATGCTGTGGGCCAATTCCTTAGTGTGAACACTCAGAAGCCAAAAGGAAGTGTTAGGACTTAATTTCTCCAGAGCAATGCTAAGTGTTTCTATTCCTAGTCACTCAGGAGCATTTATTTTTGCCAAAATTCAGACTATAGAACTACCAAAAGCATCATAACTAGCGTGTGTGTGTGTGTGTGTATCAAATATTTGAGTCAAGCACCCAAATGTTCATGCCAATTCTTTAAGTTGCATATGATTATCAGCATTATATTATCAGATTATCAGATTACAGGAGGAAGAAATTAAGGGAAAAAACTGAGGTTGAGTAACTTGCCTAAAATTAACTAAGACTTTAAGTGGTGAATCCAAAGATTCTAGTCTATATATTACATTCTGTTGCTTAACCCTTACAAAAATTGCCACATAATGAAGTGTTCTATGTTTAAAAATCATACAGATTACATATTCTATTCAACAATAAATCTTGATTTTGTAGATAAAACATTATATTACTTCCCAAAAAATCAAAGTAAATTGATACTCCCACAAGAAACGGCATGCTTATCCTTAGGTTCAGTGTTCCCCCTGGGTTAAAGGCAAAGAGTGAGAGAAACAACACTAGGACATTGAATTTTGCTCAATGTGTAAAAAAAGGGAACAGAACAGAGAGGAGACAGAATACAAACTCACAGCCAGGCCAAATTTATTCAAAGAAAATAAGCTTGCAGTAGTAGACCAACTGCCAGCATGCACACAGACCACAGGGAAAAGGGTCAGACTCCAGGGGTTGGGCTTTTTTAAATCTTAGGTGGGCTGGAATGGGATTGGGGAGCAATAGAATATAAATTTCCAAAGAACAGCTTATGGATTATAATGGCTTTCCCCCCGCCCAATAACTTCCTTCCCACCTGCAACCCTCCCCTCTCCCACTCCCTTTCCCATTCCATTCACATCAAGATTCATTTTCAATTCTCTTTATATACAGAAGATCAATTTAGCATATATTAAGTAAAGCTTTCAACAGTATGCACCCACTCAGAAACACAAAGTGAAAAACACTGTTTGAGTACTAGTTATAGCATTAAATCACAATGTACAGCACATTAAGGACAGAGATCCTACATGAGGAGTAAGTACACAGTGACTCCTGTGGTTAACTTAATGAATTGACACTCTTGTTTATGGCGTCAGTAATCACCCTAGACTCTCGTCATGAGTTGCCAAGGTTATGGAGGTCTTTTGAGTTCGCCGACTTTGATCATATTTAGACAAGGTCATTATCAAACTGGAAGTTCTCTCCTCCCTTCAGAGAAAGGTACGTCCTCTTTGATGACCTGTTCTTTCCACTGGGATCTCACTCACAGAGATCTTTCACTTAGGTTTGGTTTGGTTTGGTTTGTTTGTTTGTTTGTTTTTTGCCAGAGTACCTTGGCTCTCCATGCCTGAAATACTCTCATGGGCTTTTCAGCCAGATCCAAATGCCTTCAGGGCTGATTCTGAGGCCAGAGTGCTATTTAGGACATCTGCCATTCTATGAGTCTGCTGTGTATCCCGCTTCCCATGTTGGATTGTTCTCTCCCTTCTTTATTCTATTGATTAGTATTAGCAGACACTAGTCTTCTTTATGTGATCCCTTTAACTCTCAATCCTATCATTATGATCAATTGTGAACAGATATTGATCACTTGGACTAGTGAGATGTCATTGGTACATGCCACCTTGATGGGATTGAATTGGAATCCCCTGGCACGTTTCTAACTCTACCGTTTGGGGCAAGTCTGATTGAGCATGTTCCACACTGTACATCTCTTCCCTCTCATATTCCCACTCTTATATTTAACAGGGATCACTTTTCAGTTAAGTTTCAACACTTAAGAATAATTGTGTATTTTCTGGCCTCAGAATCAGCCCTTAAGGCATTTGGATCTGGCTGAAGAGCCCATGAGAGTATTTTAGGCATGGAAAGCCAAGACACTCTGGCAAAAAAAAAAAAAAAAAAAAAAAAAAAACTAAATGGAAGATCTCTTCAAGTGAGATCCCAGTAGAAAGAACGGGCCATTAAAGAAGGAGGTACCTTTTTCTGAAGGGAGGAGAGAACTTCCACTTTGACTATGACGTTGTCTAACTAAGATTGGAGTCAGCGAACACAAAAGGCTTCCATAGCCTTGGCAACCCATGACTAGAGCCTTGGGAAATTACTGACGCCATAAACAAGAGTGTCAAATTGTTAAGTCAACAACAGGAGTCACTGTGTACTTACTCCTCATGTAGGATCTCTGTCCTTAATGTGTTGTTCAATGTGAATTAATGCTATAACTAGTATTGAAACAGTATTTTACACTTTGTGTTTCTATGTGTTTCTATTCAATAGAATAGAGCTGCAAACTGATGAAATCTTTACTTAATATATACTAAATCGATCTTCTATATATAAAGAGAATTGAAAATGAATCTTGATGTGAATGGAATGGGAGAGTAGTGGGAGATGGGAGGGGTACAGGTGCGAGGGAAGTTATTAGGGGGAAAAGCCATTGTAATCCAAAAGCTGTACTTTGGAAATTTATATTTACTAAATAAAAGTTTAAAAAATTTCAAATATTGAAAAAAAGAATAATTGTGTATTAATTACAGAGTTCAACTAATAGTATTAAGTAGAACAACAACAAAAAAATACTAAAAGGGATAAAGTATTAAGTTGTTCATCAATAGTCAGGGCAAGAGCTGATCAAGTCACTGTTTCTCACAGTGTCCATTTCACTTCAACAGGTTTCCTTTTTGGTGCTCAGTTAGTTGTCCCCAATCAGGGAGAACATAGGATATTCGTCCTTCTGGGACTGGCTTATTTCACTCAGCATGATGTTTTCCAGATTCCTCCATCTTGTTGCAAATGACAGGGTTTCATTGTTTTTGACTGCTGTATAGTATTCTATAGAGTACATGTCCCATAATTTCTTTATCCAGTCTACTGTTGATGGGCATTTAGGTTGATTCCAGGTCTTAGCTATTGTGAATTGAGCTGCAATAAACATTAAGGTGCAGACCACTTTTTTGTTTGCCAATTTAATTTCCTTTGGGTAAATTCCAAGGAGTGGGATGGCTGGGTTGTATGGTAGGGTTATACCTTTCTCTCTCTTAATAAAGCTCTCACTCTCTATGCATCTTTCTCACTAAATAAAGGCTTAAAATGTACCATGTTGCCTCATTTATCTGCGCCAGTATTTAGAATTCTTCTCTAAATATTAGGCAAGAACCCCCTTGGTCTTATTAATATTGGGGATTTATTAATAAACATATGGTGAAATCATATGGTACCCCAAATTCTGGTAGCTATGTGGCACTCCAGATGGGGCTTCTGCGGAACTCTAAAGGGCCACATTTTTTGTATAACTTTTAGGGGGTCATCTCCAATATCAAATATACTGTTTTAACTCTAGGCTCCACTTTTTCCTCAGTTCAAGACACAAGGCCTTTCTCCTATCAACTTTCCCAACATCAGTGACACATGTTTCATATCTAAGTACTTAAAGGGAAAATTTCTATCTTATCTCAAATCCCCACAGGCAAAAACTTGTCAGCTTAACAGCAACAATGTAGTGGATTACATAGCATTACAAGCATGAAATTATGCATAGCACTTGTCAGCAATATACTCTACAGAGTCCAAATTCCAGAAAAGTCAATTCTCTTGGGGTAGGATTGTAATATATCTGCAACATGATGCAACATTGCATATTCCCAGTTATGTGTCATCTCCTGAGGTACTGTAATATAAATCTTCAATATGTGATGACTAATCTTCTGAAATGTATATAATGACTCCTCAGCATGTATAGGAAATGTGACCAGTATAAACTGAAAAGCAAGACTGAATGTGGTTGAATAGCAAGAAGCCACACTGGTCTCAGCCACAGAAAGATATTAGAAAAACAAAGGCAGGATCATGTTCCCAAGGGACTGATTGAGAGAAATTTTCAGTAGAGAACTGACAGAGCAGAACACAGACTCTATGGGGCGGCAAGGAGAGAGTACAGAAGTGCTGCTGGTTGTGGCTACACTACCAGCCACCCCTGCTTCTGTGTTCCCGGCTGGGAAATACATCTTGTTAAGATAAGGTAGGAAGGAGCTGGCGCCGTGGCTCACTAGGCTAATCCTCCACCTTGCGGCGCTGGCACACCGGGTTCTAGTCCCGGTCGGGGCGCCAGATTCTGTCCCGGTTGCCCCTCTTCCAGGCCAGCTCTCTGCTGTGGCCAGGGAGTACAGTGGAGGATGGCCCAAGTGCTTGGGCCCTGCACCCCATGGGAGACCAGGATAAGTACCAGGCTTCTGCCATCGGACCAGCGCGGTGTGTTGGCCGCAGCGCGCCAGCCACAGCGGCCATTGGAGGGTGAACCAATGGCAAAGGAAGACCTTTCTCTCTGTCTCTCTCTCTCACTGTCCACTCTGCCTGTCAAAAAATCAAAAAAAAAAAAAAGATAAGGTAGGAAGAAGGTACTGCAGTGCCCCAAACAGGAAACTACTTCATGGAGAATTCCACAGTCCTCACTGACTTCACGTACTGCCTGGGAGCTGACTGAGGTCTGAATGACAACTTTGCTCCCAAAAGGGAAGCCCATTGCTTTCCTCCCTTCCCCCACCCACCATCATACCAGACTCAATTTGGTGTGGTGGAGATGCTGCTGAACTTTGTTACGACTCAGCAGATAAGGAGTCCCACTGCTACCAGAGATAAGAAATTTATAGGGCATGGAGTAGACTCCCTGCACCCTGCAGTTGTGGGAGTTCTGTATATAAACCCCAGAGCTGCACTTAACTCTGTGTGGTTCAAGAGGAGTCCCCTCAGCTTCTGGGGCTAACACCATCAGCAGCCCATATAATATACAGACCCAGCCTGAGAAGTTCCCTCTGTACCTCCTACCTCCTGATGCTGGGATCCCTGGGCACAAGCCCCAAAATCTCCCTTGCAGCCCATGCAGAAACCTGGAGGCAGTTCCCTCTGTGCTTTGCAGAGCTGGGACACTGAACTAACTCATACTCATCTGCCATGTCTGGAGAGTCCTCCATGCACTGCTTTGCTTCAGGAAGGTAGGAACTAGGGAGGAACCTTCCTGTATTCCACTACTCCAGATCATACCTGCCAGTGTAAAATTTCCTGTACCTCTTGTATTCATTCTGTAGGAATGGAGCAGGATCCATTTCACATCTCCCAGTCCTCGGACTAGGGCTTTTGGTGCTTTAAGCCCCAGCAACAGTCACACTCTTCCAGCAGGACCTCCAGAAGATCCCATCCATATCATACAGTCCTGGAGACACAGCTAATGATGACACAAGGCCCAGCATCACTCAGGATTTCAAGTGGGACAAGGGACAGCCCCTGTGATGTCCTTCAGCACAAAGAATGAGTCTCTGGCTATTAGAATCCTTAGTATAACTGACATCCAACTCTCTGAGAATCAACGATGCATACCATAGGAAGCCCATATTTAGCTCAAAGTCATAATTTTACCCTCCTCAGACTTATGCTGACTAGATCACTGTGTCACTGATAGAGACTTTGTCACTGATAGAGACTGATAACATTGACTAATGGGAAAGAAATCACTCAGAGGTTACACTTCTGGGCTCACTTAGAATCAAAGTCAAAGCAACAAGCCAAGGGATACCCTACATTCCATCTAATGAATAAACTCTTTTCCAATTAAAGTCTACTCCATAATAAAGGGACTATTACACTAGATGCACAGATATCAGCATAGAGACATAGGAAACAGAAAGAAGCAAGTCTCAGAAAATTTAAAAAGATTGAAATTGTACAATGTATCCTCTCAGACCACAAAGGAATAAAACTACAAATCAACAACAGAATAACAATACAACATTTACAAATACATGGAAATTAAATAACATGTCCCTGAAGGACCAATAGGTCATTGAAGAAACTAAAAAAGTACAGTGGAGGATGGCCCAAGTCCTTGGGCCCTGCACCCCATGGGGGACCAGGAGAAGCACCTGGCTCCTGCCATCGGATCAGCGTGGTGCGCTGGCTGCAGCGCACTGGCCACGGCGGCCATTGGAGGGTGAACCAACGGCAAAGGAAGAACTTTCTCTCTGTCTCTCTCTCACTGTCCACTCTGCCTGTCAAAAAAAAAAAAAAAAAAAGGAATCAAAACTTTCTGAAAATAAATGAAAGTGAAAATACAATGTATTGGGACCGGCACTGTGGCATAGTGGGTAAAGCCGCCACCTGCAGTGCCAGCATCCCATATGGCACTGTTTCAAGACTGGATGCTCCAATTTTGATCCAGCTCTCTGATTTGGTCTGGTAAAGCAGTAGAAGATGGCCCAAGTCCTTGAGCCCCTGCACCCATGTGGGAGACCTAGAGGAAGCTCCTGGCTCCTAGCTGTGGATTGGCGCAGCTCCGGCCATTGTGGCCAACTGGGGATTGAACCAGCAGATGGAAGCCCTCTCTCCCTCTCTCCCTCTCTCCCTCTCTCCCTCTCTCCCTCTCTCTCTCTCTCTCTGCCTCTCCTTCTCTGTCTGTGTAACTCTTTCAAATAAATAAATCTTAAAAAAAAAACACAATGTTTTAAAACTGTGGTATACAGCAAAAGCAGTATTAAGAGAGAAGTATATAGCATTAAGTACTTACATTTAAAAAAAAGAAAGTTTTTAAGTAAATGATCTAATGATGCATTTCAACAACTTAGAAAAACAGAGCAAACTGAACCAAAAATTAGCAAGAAGTAAGCAGAAATAAATGAAAGTAAAACTAGGAAAGCAATATAAAAGATCAACAAAACAAATACTTGGTTTTTTGAGAAGAGAAAGAAACTAGAGAAATCATTAGGCAGACTAACAAAGAAAAAAGAGAAAAACTCAAAATTAATGATGAAAAAAGGAGACATAACAACTGACACCACTGAAATGCAAAGGGTCATAAAAACTATTACAAACAATCATCTGCTAAAAAATCTCTAAAAAATAGATAAAATCCTGGTTAAATCAAAAAGATATAGAAAATCCAAACAAACGCATAGGGTCTGTTCAACTTCAACAAGATTGAAGCAATTTATTAACAGTCTCCCATAAAAAAGTCCAGGATGTAAAGGCTTTGCTACTGATTTCTGCAAAGCATTTAAAAGGGAACTAATGGAAATATTTTTCAAACTATTCAAACTATTGAACAGGGTAGAATTCTAACAAACTCTTTTTACAAGGCTAACATAACTCTCATACCAAAAATGAACAGACATAGCACAAAAAGAAAAACTAACTATAGACCTATATCCTTGGGGAACATAGATGCAAAAACACTCAACAAAATGCAAGCAAATTAAATCCGACACCACATCAAAAAGGTCATACATCACCACCAAGTGGGATTTATCCCAGAGATGCAAGGGTAGTTCAACATTCACAAATCAATAAGCATCATAAATCATATCAACAGAATAAAGAGCAAAAACCATTTGATCATCTCAATAGATGTAGAGAACACATTTGATAAGATTCAGTATCCTTTCATGACAAAAACCTCAAAATCAAAAACCTCAACAGCCAAATATCATGCTGACTGGGGAAAAGCTGAAGTATTTCCCCTCAGATCTGGAACAAGGCAACAATGTCTACTTCCATCACTCTTATTCAATATAGCACTAGAAATATTAGCAAGAGCAATTAGGAAAAAAGAAAGAAAGAGCAACAAAATTGGAAAGAAGAAAGTCAAATTATTCATGTTTGTAAAAGACATGATGTTGTACACGGAAAAACCTAAACACACCACCAGAAAACTGTTAGAATTGATGAAACCAATTCAGTAAAGTTGCAAGTCACAAAACAAACATACAAAAAATAGTAACTTTTTATATGCTATTGATGAACTCACTGAAAGAGAAAGAAAGTCCATTCACAATAACCACAAAAAATAGTCAAATATTACTAAGGAAAAAAATTTTACCAAAGAAGTAAAAGATCTCTACATTGAAAAATTTAAAACATTGATGAAGTAAATCAGCAAGGACACAAAAAATGGAAGATAATCCTTGCTCATGAATTGAAAGACTCAATATCATTAAAATGTCTATAATACCTAAAGCAATCTACAGATTCAATGCAATCTCTTTCAAAATACCAATAACATTCTTTACAGAGTTTTTTAAAAATCTCAAAATTCATATGAAATCACAGAATATACAGAATAGTCAAATAAAACTGTAAAAATGAAATTAAGCTGAAGAGATCACAATACCAGACTTCAAAGCATATTGCAAAGCTATAGTGATTAAGGCAGGATGGTACTGACCTAAAAGCTGACAAATAGATCAATGGAATATATTAGAGTCTAGAAATTAATCCACATACCTATAGATAACTGAGCATACATTAGTATCCAGAGCATACACTGGAGAAAGAATTATCTCTTCAATAAATGGGACTGAAAAAACTGGATCTACATATATGTAGAAGAATGAAATTAGATCCTTATCTCTCACCATGCACAAAAGTCAACTAGAGATGGATCCAAAACCTAAATTTAAAATGTGAAACTATCAAGTTGCTAGAAGAAAATGTAGGGAAAGCACTTCAAGACTTTTGTGTAAGTGATGATTTTTGGATAAAACCCTCAAAGTACAAGGAACAAAAGCAAAACTAGACAAATGGGATTATATCAAACTCAGGAGCTTCTACACAGCAAAACAATCATTAGAAGGGAAGGACATCTGACAGAATAGGAAAAGACAATTGCAAACTACTTATCCAATGAAGGGTTTATATCCAGAATAAATCAAGAACTCAAAAAAAAAAAAAAAAGTCAATAGCTACAAAACAAACAATTCAGTTAGGAAATGGGGAAAGGACCTCAACAGATAGTTCTCAAAAGAAAGAATATGGCCAAATATGAAAAAATGCTCAACATCACTATGTTCCAGGGAAATGCAATTAAAACCACAATGAAATATCACCTCACTCTTCTAAAAATAGTTATTATTCAAAAGACAGAGCAACAAATGCTGGTGAGGGGAAATCTTAAACACTGTGGGAATATAAATCAATGTAGTCACTGTGGAAAACATATTGGTGGTCTCCTAAAACACTAGAAATAGACTTGCTGTATGATCCAGCAATCCCACTATTGTGTATATACCCAAAAGACATGAACACATTGTATCAAAGTTACTTGCACCACCATGTTTATAGCAGTACTGTTCACAAGAGCCAAAATATGGAATCCACCAAGGTGTCCAACATCAGATGAGTGGATAAAGAAATGTGGCATATATACACAATGGAATACTATTCATCTATAAAAAAGAATGAAATTCTATTGTTTGCATGAAAATGGTTGCAACTGAAAATGTTAAGGGAAATAAGCTGGACACAGAGAAATACCACAGGTTCTCCCCTGCATGTGGGAGCTAAAATTTTTAAAAATAATAGTAATAAATTAACATAGAAAGACCTCTGTGTATCAGTTATGCTGCAAAGATAGCTTTGTCAAACTTTGTTTTTAATATCTGTCAAACAAATTGTTCAGCATTATGTACTTCTTTTTAAAAGTGTATACATCGGGTTATACAGGGCAGAGCCAAGATGGCAGAATAGTGAGGGCGCGCACCAATAGTCCAGGAAAAGATAGTTTAATAAAAGTGGAGTTACTGTAGCCTCAGGAAAAAGCTCAGGAAAAAACTGCAGAGAAAACACTTCCAGATCTAGTGGATGTGACACGGAGGACCTACAGGGAGAGCAAGGTCACCCACCACGTGGAAGCTGAGCTGCGGGAGCTGAGCCGCGGGAGCCAAGCCACAGAGTCTGTGCACCAGCACTGGAAGGGGAGGTGAGACAAAAACTTCCATAGCCCGAGACATTGGCGGGGAAAGGAAGAAAGAGCCTAGAGGGAACGAGGCCTGAAGCCCCACTGGGGAAAGTTCACCAGGCTGACTGGAGGAGAAAAAAACCGAATAAATAAGGGGAACCGGCACGGACATTAGTCGCTCTCTCCACTCACCTTACAAAGCCGAGCAAGACAAAGAGTAGGCACCATTTTACATATGTAAAGCGGTGCCCACCATTAGCCAAGCAGAAAAACCTGATTCTGGTGGGGAGAAATAACAGGAGGTTAGGACCTAGTGAAAGTGTGGAGCTAACGAACTGAGACTGTGAAAATCTGATGGGGGGGGGGAGTGCAGAGAACTCACCAAGTACACAAACTCAGTAACCTGGGCAATCCGGTGAGAGACTGCAGAGAAATTTGAGACCACACAGAGGGCTGCATAAACTCTTTGTGTGGTCCCAGGGGTAGAGCAGACTAATACCCACAGGGACCAGATTTCATACATCAACTACCCTCAATGCCACTCAGCTATGTGGAATTACTTCCCAACTGAGTCAAAAAAAAAAAGAGAGAGAGAGAGAGTGAGGGAGCGAGAGAGCGAGAGAGCGAGAGAACAATCTGGGTGAGTCACCTTTGGCACACCCTTAACCCAGAAGAACCAAACAGCTCTCTGGCCACACCCATCACAGTCTCTAAGGATCCATCAAAAGCAGACAGTCCACTTAATCTAGAGTCATAGTATAATTAGAAAAAGCACCACAGCAAAGAAATCAAAGAATATCTCCACAATGCCAAACAAACGCAGAAACCGAGGTAACAAGAACAAGGAAGACACTATGATGCTCCCAAATGAAAAATATACGCCATTTCAAGATTATGAAGATGATGAGATAGAAGAAATGCAGGAAGCGGATCTCAAAAAATTGATAAGAACATTAAGAAGTTTTCAAAAACAAATTCTTGAACAACAGAAATCCTTAATGGACAAGATAGAAAATCTCTCTTGCAAACATGAAATATTAAGGAGGAATCAAAATGCAATGAAACAACTATTAGAACATGAAACTGTGATAGTAACGAGAAATCATAATGAAATGAAGAATCAATAGATCAAATGACAAACATATTAGAGAGCCTTAAAAACAGAATGGGTGAAGCAGAAGAGAGAATATCGGATTCAGAAGACAGAGACAGGAAAATATACAGTCAAACCAAAGAAAAGAAGAGGAAATTAGAAATCTAAAAAATATTGTCAGGAAACTTCAGGATACTATTCTCGCAAAAGCAATTTATACATTCAATGCAATACCAATCAAGATACCGAAGTCCTTATTCTCAGATCTGGAAAAAATAATGCTGAAATTCATATGGAGGCACAGGAGATCCCGAATAGCTAAAGCAATCTTGTACAAGAAAAACAAAGCTGGAGGCACCACAATACCAGATTTCAGGACATTCTTCAGGGCAGTTGTTATCAAAACAGTATGGTACTGGTACAGAAACAGATGGATAGACCAATGGATCAGAATATAAACACCAGAAATCAACCCAAACATCTACAGCCAACTTATATTTGATCAAGGATCCAAAACCAATCTCTAGAGAAAGGAAAGTCTATTCAATAAATGGTGCTGGGAAAATTAGATTCCCATGTGCAGAAACGTGAAGCAAAATCCATAACTTTCACCTTACACAAAAATTCACTCAACATGGATTAAAGACTTAAATCCATGACCTGACACCATCAAATTATTAGAGAGCATTGGAGAAAAACCCTGCAAGATATAGGTACTGGCAAAGATTTCTTGGAAAAGTCCCCAGAAGCACAGGCAGTCAAAGCCAAAATTAACATTTGGGATTGCATCAAATTGAGAAGTTTCTGTGCTGCAAAAGAAACAGTCAGGAGAGTGAAGAGGCAACCCACAGAATGGGAAAATATATTTGCAAACTATGCAACAGATAAAGGGTTAATAACCAGAATCTACAAAGAAATCAAAAAACTCCACAACATCAAAACAAACAACCCACTTAAGAGATGGGCCAAGGACCTCAATAGACATTTTTCAAAAGAGGAAATCCAAAGGGCCAACAGACACATGAAAAAATATTCAGGATCACTAGCAATCAGGGAAATGCAAATCAAAACCACAATGAGGTTTCACCTCACCCGGGTTAGAATGGCTTACATGCAGAAATCTACCAACAACAGATGCTGGGGAGGATGTGGAGAAAAAGGGACACTAACCCACTGTTGGTGGGAATGCAAATTGGTTGACCCACTAGGGAAGTCACTCGGGAGATTCCTCAGAAACCTGAATATAACCCTACCGTTCAACCCAGCCATCCCACTCCTTGGAATTTACCCAAAGGAAATGAAATTGGCAAACAAAAAAGCTGTCTGTACATTAATGTTTATTGCAGCTCAATTCACAATAGCTAAGACCTGGAACCAACCCAAATGCCCATCAACAGTAGACTGGATAAAGAAATTATGGGACATGTACTCTATAGAATACTATACAGCAGTCAAAAACAATGAAACCCTGTCATTTGCAACAAGATGGAGGAATTTGGAAAACATCATGCTGAGTGAATTAAGCCAGTCCCAAAGGGACAAATTTCATATGTTCTCCCTGATTGGTGACAACTAACTGAGCACCAAAGGGGAAACCTGTTGAAGTGAAATGGACACTATGAGAAACAGTGAATTGATCAGCTCCTGTCCTGACTGTTGATGTACAATGTAATACTTTATCCACTTTAGTATTTTTTTGTTCTAGTACTATTGGTTGAACTCTGTAATTAACACACAATTATTCTTAGGTATTTAAATTTTAACTGAAAAGTGATCCCTGTTAAGAATCTGGAAAACATTATGCTGAGTGAAATAAGCCAGTCCCAAAGGGACAAATATCATATGTTCTCCCTGATCAGTGACAACTAACTGAGCACCAAAAAGGAAACCTGTTAAAGTGAAATGAACACTATGAGAAACGGTGACTTGATCAGTCCTTGCCCTGACTGTTGATGAACAACTTAATACTTTATCCCTCTTAGTATTTTTTATGTTTGTTCTACTTAATACTTTTGGTTGAATACTATAATCAATACACAGTTATTCTTAAGTGTTGAAACTTAACTGAAAAGTGATCACTGCTAAATATAAGAGTGGGAATAAGAGAGGGAAGAGATGTGCAATTCGGGACATGCTCAAGCTGACTTACCTCAAACAGTAGAGTTAGAAGCATACCAGGGGATCCAATTCAATCCCATCAAGGTGGCATGTACCAATGACATCTCACTATTCCAAGTGATCAATTTCTGTTCACAATTGATCATAATGATAGGACTAAGATTCAAAGGGATCACATAAACAAGATTAGTGTCTGCAAATACTAACTGATAGAATAAAAAAGAGAGAGAACGATTCAACATGGGAAGTGAGATACACAGCAGACTCATAGAATGGCAGATGTCCTAAACAGCACTCTGGCCTCAGAATCAGCCCTGAAGTCATGTATTTCAGGCATGGAAAGTCAAGACACTCTGGCAAAAAAAAAAAAAAAACCTAAATGAAAGATCTCTGTGAGTGAGATCCCAGTGGAAAGAACAGGTCATCAAAGAAGGAGGTACCTTTCTCTGAATAGAGGAGAGAACTTCCACTTTGACCATGACCCTGTCGGAATAAGATCGAAATCGCCGAACTCAAAGGCTTCCATAGCCTTGGCAACTCATGACAAGTGCCTAGGGTGATTACTGATGCCATAAACAAGAATGTCAATTTGTTAAGTCAACAACAGGAGTCACTGTGCACTTACTCCTCATGTAGGATCTTTGTCCTTAATGTGCTGTACATTGTGAATTAATGCTATAACTAGTACTCAAACAGTATTTTTCACTTTGTGTTTCTATGTGGGTGCAAACTGACGAAATCTTTACTTAATATATGCTAAACTGATCTTCTGTATATAAAGAGAATTGAAAATGAATCTTGATGTGAATGGAAGGGGACAGGGAGCGGGAAAGGGGAGGGTTGTGGGTGGGAGGGAAGTTATGGGGGGGAAGCCATTGTAATCCATAAGCTGTACTTTGGAAATTTATATTCATTAAATAAAAGTTAAAAAATAAAAATAAAAAGTGTATACATCAAGAAGCAAAAATTATACTTAATAATAAAATGTGTTAGTGACATGCTTACTTTAAAAAAAAACAGTACATATAGGTACAGACTATTATAGGCTCTGTTTTACTTTGTTGCTTTTTTTACAATTTTCACAGTGGTTCTCTTCTGTTTAATGATGTGTGTTTTCTTTGCTTTATTCCCAACCTTAATTAGGTTACCAAGTAAATGTTTAAGTTAATGAAAAATAAATCAATAGAAATTAGAGTAATAAACTGAAACTGTGGAGTCAAATCATGTACAATAGTAAATTTTTCACATACTTTCCTTCATGTTCACATTTTGGAAATCAATACTAATTTAGAGTACTAGACATTCCCACAAAAATTTGAAAAGTAGAATAGTTGAAGTTGCTGCACTTATATTTAGAATGACATTTAATAACTCTGCTGAAAATGAAAAAAAAAAAGTTGCCAAAAAAAAAGAGAGAGAATAAGGAAGAGTAAGAGGTTAGGGAATACAGGCTATTGGCCTCCAAATGCAGACTTCAGCAAAAAATAAAAAATAAAAAAATAAGAGTCCTGTTTACAGTAAAGAATTTAAGCACTGATATCATCCTTTTCCTTGCTCTCTTAGGTGAAACTAACACAAATTCCAAAAATATGTAGGTCCAACTCTATTCTTCCCTGATGTATACAGAGTACAAGCTAGCCAAGCTGTTAAATCCTATGGCTTTATGACTGGATTCTGGAAGACAGGGAGGATAAAGTGAGCAAGGAAGGCAAGTGCTTTTTACCCTCAGGGAAGGTATAGGCAGCAGCAAGGCATATTCCACATACTGTGTTGCCAGTTACATTGGAAGCCAGAGTAGGGAGCTACAAAAAAGTAATAGGTAAAGATCAGAAACTGTAAGTGGAGTCAAAACTATCAAGAAGTCAGGGAAACCAGCACAAATTAGGGACTGATGCCAACCCATGAACTACCCACTGAGAGATCTTTCCAGGGAAAGAATGAAGCCAGGGAGGCACAGAACACTGATGACCAAAAAGTCATAGAATGTTGGATCTGGAGAGGATCATAGATTCTATCAAATCCAACTGCTGCCCTCCTACCCTGCTCCCACTGCAACCCCCATCTGGGGGACCTAGACTACAGATGTTAATGGACAAAGAAGAATAATTGATAAGTAGCAGGACTAGGACCATTGCAATTGTTTTTAAACCTTAGTCCAGGATTCTTTCTGCTCCCCATATTTTTTCATAATTTAAATTTAAAATACAAAAGTGATGTAAAGCAGGGACTAGTAAACTTTTTCCGTAAAGGGTAAGATAATAAAAAAGTGTGTGCTTTGCTGGCTATATCATCTCATATAACTCTTCAATTCTGTCATTGTAGTGTAAAAGCAGCCACAAACAAAATATGAGCAAAATGGGTAGAGCTATGTTCCAATAAAACTTTATTTACAAATTCAGGCATTAGTCTGGCCTTTGTACAATAGTTTTATGTCGCTGGGCCTAGAGAAATAATATGGTACTTTCTAAAACTTCCGATTCATTGCCTTCAGGCTATGGCATGGGCAAATGTGGAGGAATAGAGTTGTTTTTGACCTGTATCCCCAGAGCTTCTAGAAAAGTAAGAAAACCTTTCCCAGCCAATGTAGTCAATCATTGAAACTTCACACTTATGTGGCAACATACACACACACCTCAGAGAGACAAAATTGAAAGGGTAGGGAGAGAGGCTAACAGGTGAACATTTTCATTATTAACCAGGTGTCCCTTCTTAGTCTTTTAAGGAGTAAAATCAAATCAAATTAACAAGCTTCTAACTCTACCATTTGGGGCAAGTCAGCTTGAGCATGTCCCAAATTATACATCTCTTCCCTCTCTTATTCCCACTCTTATGTTTAACAGGGATCACATTTCAGTTAATTTTCAACACTTAAGAATAACTGTGTATTAATTACAGAATTAAACCAGTCATATTAAGTAGAACAGACAAAAAAACTACTAAGAGGGATAATGTATTAAGTTGTTCATTAACAGTCAGGGCTATGCTGATCAAGTCACCGTTTCCCATAGTGTCCATCATACCAGGGGATTCCAATTCAATCCCATCAAGGTGGCATGTACCAATGCCATTTCACTAGTCCAAGTGATCAATTTCAGTTCACAATTGATCATAATGAAAGGACTAAGAGTCAAAGGGAGCACATAAACAAGTCTAGTACCTCCTAACACTAACTGATAGAATAAATAAAGGGGAGAGTGATCCAACATGGGAAGTGAGATACTCAGCAGACTCATAGAATGGCAGATGTCCTAAATAGCACTCTGGCCTCAGAATCAGCCCTAAAGGCATTCGGACCTGGCTGAAAAGCCCATGAGAGTATTTCAGGCATGGAAAGCCAAGACACTCTGGCAAAAGATCTCTGTGAGTGAGATCCCAGTGGAAAGAACAGGTCTTCAAAGAAGGAGGTACCTTTCTCTGAAGGGAGGAGAGAACCTCCACTTTGACTAAGACCTTGTCTAAACAAGATAAGAATCGGAGAACTCAGAGGGCTTCCATAGCCTTGGAAACTCATGACTGGTGCATAGGGAGATTACTGATGCCATAGACAGGAGTGTCAATTGGTAAAGTCAACAACAGGAGTCACTGTGCACTTACTCCTCATGTAGGATCTCTATCCTTAATGTGCTGTGCATTGAGATTTAATGCTATAACGAGTACTCAAACAATATATTTCACTTTGTGTTTCTATGGGGGTGCAAACTGTTGAAATCTTTACTTAATGCATACTAAACTGATCCTCTGTAAAAAAAAAAAAAAAAAAAAAAAAAAAAAAAAAAAAAAAGAAAAGAAAAGAAAAGAAAAAAAAAAAGAAATTATCAACTCCCAACTTGACTCTCACTGGGATTAAACATGACAATAGGTCTGATCTGATTTCATCATCATTTAAAAAAATCATCTATTATTTTTCACTTTATGTTTCTGTGTGGGAGCAAACTGTTGAAATCCTTACTTAATGTATACTAAGCTGATCTTCTGTATATTAAGATAATCGAAAATGAATCTTGATGTGAATGGAAGGGGAGAGGGAGTGGGAAAGGGGAGGGTTGTGGGTGGGAGGGACGGTATGGGGGGGAAGCCATTGTAATCCATAAATCGTACTTTGGAAATTTATATTCATTAAATAAAAGTTAAAAAAAATTAACAAGCTTTCTTGTTAGTCATTCATTAGCCACCTATATATCTTTGCTGCTCTCTGGTGGTAAGATGAAATTGTAGGAAGATATTCCAGACGAGTTGTATACAGTAGAACTTAGGAGTTGAATTCACAAAAATGGACACTAAAGAGCTAATTATCAGTGAAATGGAGTTTTTTCAAACTTACCTGACAGAGGTGTTATCAGATCCCTAACATATTTCTACGATTGGATATCTTTCATCACAATTTCTTGTTTTTCTATCAAGCCCAAGCATCAGTTCTCCTGACACTCGAAGATTCTGTACTTTTTCTTTCTCTAAAGCAGGAACATCACCTTTGATTACCCATGGCTCAAAAGAAGTTTTAATTCTTTCAAAACTTTTGGATAGGCCACACAAAGGTGCCCCAGAAAGTCAAATAAGAGGGATCAGCACTGTAGCACAGTGGGTTAAGCTATGGCCTGCAGTGTCAGCATCCCATGTGGGTGCCAGTTTGAGTCCCAACTACTCCACTTCCAATTTGGCTCCTGCTAATGGCCTGGGAAAAGCAATGGAAGATGGCCAAGAAAATTAAATGCCTATGTGGCAACTGACTGACACCTAAGGAATTTTTAATGCAAATTACAATTTCAAGTGATGCTTGCAGCTGAACATCAGCAGGTTTTACTCCTCTTTAATGTTTTTATTTTATATTTATTTCTTTGCTTATTTGAAAGGCAGAGTCAGAGAGGGAGAGAGGGAGTGTGGGGGGGAGAGGGAGAGAGGAAAGGTGGAGGGGGGAGAGAGAGAGAGAGAATCTTCCATCTGCTGGTTCACTCCCCCAAATGGTACCAATAGCCAGGTTTGGGTTAGGCCCAAGTCAGGAGCCAGGAACTCCAACCAAGTCTCCCATGTGGGTGTTAGAATCCCAAGTACTTAGGTCATCACCTGCTGCCTTCCCAGGAACATTAGCATGAAGCTGGATCAGAAACAGAGTAGCCAGCATTCATATCTGCACTCTGATATGAAATGCTTAATGTCACCAATGGAGACATAATTCACTGAGTCACAATACTATCCTCCTCTCTTTAGTGTTGATAAAGCCTTTATCATGCCAGAGAAGCCCAATTTCAATTTTCTCCTCACTGAAAACAACCCTGTAGAATTGGATTGATATTTCTTATCAGAAGACAGGGTAAGACCATTCTTTCCTTATCAGTAGATTTGCTCTGGAGACTTTGACCAAACAAGGAGAGGAGAGACTCCAGAAACTAGGGAAAAGGAAGAGTAGGAATAAATTAAATAGTCTGAATACTCTATCAACCCAGCGGTCATGTCTAACTTACCCATTGAGGTTAATACTCTCAAGCTCCTGGCACAAAAATTACTATACTACAGAGATCCAATATGCTTTTACTGAGTGAGTGAGAAAAGAAATGAACCAATCATTCATGTCTATGAGGGTTGTTGGCAAACTACAAGTATATAGCACCCTACAAATGGTCATTATTTTTCATATTAGAAGTAGTAAATAAGCAAATTACAAATCAAGACACAGTGACAGGAAATAGTATGTCTAAATTGGAAAGAAGTTCTTTCCAAACTCCTAACTTTGCATCACTTTCTCAGTCATAGCATCACAGACTGTAGAGCTTGAAAGGAATTTTAAAGATTTTCTTGTTTGAACATTCATCTTTATTCAGAATTCCACAATGTTTCCATCAAGTATGGGTCACTTAACCTCTGTTCAAACACTTCCAGAGACAAGGAACCCAACATATGCAAAGACAGTTTATATTTTTGGCAGGAATGGAAGTAGAGCAGTAGGTAAGGTTAGAAAAGTGAAATTCTAGAATTGTGCTGTTTAATAGGCAGCCTCATGTGACTACTGAGCAACTGAAATGTGGCTAGTCCAAACTGAGGTACACTGTGATTCTGCACTTAATATAAAATGGATGAAAATATCTCATTATTAATTTTTATAATTATTACATGGAAAAACTGTATCATGCATCATTGAATTAAATAAAATATAGGATTTTTCTCAGTGATCTAAGTTTTGCAGAGGTATTTAAGATAACATTTATGGCCAGCGCCGCAGCTCAATAGGCTAATCCTCCACCTAGTGGCGCCGGCACACTGGGTTCTAGTCCCAGTCAAGGCACCGGTTCTGTCCCAGTTGCCCCCCTTCCAGGCCAGCTCTCTGCTGTGGCCAGGGAGTGCAGTGGAGGATGGCCCAAGTACTTGGGCCCTGCACCCCATGGGAAACCTGCACCTGGCTCCTGTCTTCGGGTCAGCGCGGTGCGCCGACTGCAGTGGCCATGGGAGGGTGAACCAACGGCAAAAGGAAGACCTTTCTCTTTCTCTCTCTCACTGCCCACTCTGCCTGTCAAAAAAAAAAAAAAAAAAAGATAACATTTATAAGACTTGATATTTGGGGCTGGGTTAACACGCTGACCTGAAGCACCAGCATCCCATATGGATGCCAGTTCAAGGCCTGGCTGTTCCACTTCCCATCCAGCTCTCTGCTATGGCCTGGGAAAGCAGTAGAAGATTGCCCACCCAAGTCTTTGGGCCCCTGCACCTGCGTGGGAGACTCAGAAGAAGCTCTTGGCTCCTGACTTCTGATTGGCACAGCTCCGGTCGTTGCAGCCAGTTGGGGAGTGAACCAGCAGATGGAAGACCTCTCTCTCTCTCTCTGCCTCTCCTCTCTCTGTGTGTAACTCTGACTTTCAAATAAATAAATAATTTTTAAAAAAAAAAAGACTTGATATTCAAGTTTTCAAATCTTAGTTATCACAAAAACATTTACACAGGCCACTTAGGAGTATTAAGATGATTGATGCCACCAAATAAGCCTTCATTAACGTTTAAATAGTCTTTCTAATATGATACTTGAAACACAGCTTTTAAATACTTGGTCAAATTTGTCCTGCCAGAAAAGCACACTCCCTCATCTTCTAGCTTCCCTATTCTCACATTGCTCCAAGAGCACAGTCAAGTGCCTGAGCCAGTATCTGGAGAGAACATATCCTGTCCTCCTTGAAGTTAGATGACCTAACAGCAAGGACTTACCTAATGCCTCACATTTTGAGAAAAACTTAATAGGGTCAGAGGTGGAAAGAATGCCCTTGGAAATTCTGCTTATCCCCTTCAGGCTGCACCTGCCCAGCTTCTAGTACATGAAGATGAAATATTTTTGACTCTTATCTCTTTCAAAATATGACTTAATATAATAGCCTACCCTTAACCATGTTTTACCTTGTGTGGTTCCAGTTGCCAGTGGTCAACCATGACCTGAAAACATTAAATGGAACATTTCAGAAACAAACAATTCATAATCTTAAATGTATGTGTCCTTCTGCGTGGCATGATGAAATCTCATATTTTACAGCTTCATTCTACTCAAGACGTGAGTCATGACTTTTTCCAGCATATCCACATGGCATACAATACCTGCCCTTAGAAGCAACCTTGGCTATCATATTGACTGCCATGGTATTGCCATGTTTGTGCTCAAGTAATTTTTATTTTTACTAAATAATGGCCCTAAAGCACAAGAATAGTGATGCTGGAAATTTAGATATGCCAAAGAGAAGCTATAAAGTGCTTCCTTAAGTGAAAAGATGAGAGTTCTTGATTTAGTAAGGAAAGAAAACAGTATGCTGTGGTTGATGGGCATAACTAATTTTGTTCACATGGAATTATGAGGAAGGAAAAAGAAATTCATGTTAGTTGTGGTTTCACACCTCAAACTACAGAAGTTATGGCCACAGTACCCAGTAAACGCTTAGTTTTATAGTTCACTGCTATCCATGGTTACAGGTATTCACTAGGAGTCTTGGAATGTATCCTCCATGGAGTAAAATGGACCTCCATAATCATGTGACCTGAGAATATGCCAGAAAATGCTGCAAAAGGCATAAATTTAGTTAAGGCAGAAAATTAGGGAGAAAAACAAACCAAGTGTTTTATCAACAACAAACTGAGCTAAGAACATGATACAGCTGCTACAAAAAAAAAAAAAAGAATAATTCTAAGGTACAAAGATGTTATGGCCATTTTACTCATCTGTAGACATACAACATCTTAGAAAAGTCATCAGTACCAGGGGAGGTCCAGAGATGACCAGAGTTATACAGGATCTAATATATGTCTCCATTCACAGGGACTCAGAGTGAATGGCTGCAGAAGAGTTGGGGAATAGCTGGTGAAGGGCAGATAGACACAAGTATGTTCTCTTGAAATCTTTGAAGAGCTGTCATGAAAAAGAAATTATGCTTGTTCTCATTCTCTACAAATGACAGAATAGGTACCTATCTGAGTATTAGGGAGGTTAAGTCAGACTTGTGATTTAAACGTTAGGTAAATAATTTAATATCTGAGAGCAAGTTGTTCATCTGAAAAGAAAGATATTATAAGTAGCTAATCTTAGGTAAGTGTTAAATAACAGATATAACAAGATCTAAAAAGTGTTTAGATAATATTAGCTTGGATCAACTGATGTGATAGGGGATGCCTGAAAATGCAATAAGCTGCCTCTAGAGGAGGGTTTTACCACAAGCTAGATGATCATACGCCAATGATGTTGTTTGAATATGCCTGCATTGGGTAGAAGAACTAACCAATGATCCATAAGGACCCTCCTAACTCAAAAATTCTTCACAGTTTTTAACTAACCCTCAAGTCTCTCTCCCCTGTGCTCCTCACACTTTGTCCATCGCACAAACATAGGAGTTATCACACTTTCTCATCAGTGACTATAAACATGTCTTTTCCCACATAACCTGTGAGCTCCTTAATGTCAGGCCATGCCTGGTCCATCTTTGATCCCCATGAGCCTTCACCAGTGTCTGACATACAGCCAGAATTTAATAAGCATTTGTGTAATGAAGATGTCTCCAGACTAGACTTGACTTGGGCTCCTGCCTGCTTCTCTACCTAAGTGGCAATTCTAGTAATATTAGGGATCCAACTAATATTCAATCCAGGCAGTTCTAGAACTCTTGTGATTGTGCTGTAAACATCCCTTGGGGCATTAAATTGTCTTGCTGAGTAAAACACTCCAACTGCATAATATTAATTGCATTGTGAAGTTATGAAATTTGGACAACTATGTGATACCTAATACCTGAAGTCTCCTCCTGGCCGCAAGATATGGCTCTTTGAGCATCATACACACTATCCAGAGTCCTGCTCTCCAGTTGATAAAGAGGCTCAGCTCACATCAATGGAGAGCCTTATGCACTTTTTTTATGTACCAAATGTTTCTAAAAGCAGCAAGAGGCATAATATTGCAATGCAGTCACAGTATTCAAAATTAACCTAACACCTGCCTGTCTACTAGAAAAGTGTGTTTGCATAATTACTGACTGATTCTTCCAGTACCTAAGTTCTTCTGAGGCACCCTTCAGATCCCCAGACTTATTAATCATTAATACGTTTGTCCAAGTACTTCCCAAAATATGAATGGCCCAATAAATACTTGGTGAGTAACTAAAGAGTCTTTTAATAGCACAACAGAGGTAATAATATGGCTTCCAAATTCTAACTGTAGAGTAGCTTAGACATTTAAAGAAAGTGGTTCAACTATCACTCAATGCAAGGAAAAAAATTTTCATACTCTATACTCTGAATTAACACAATTGTTGAAGAATCACAACTACCCAAAAAACCTAAAAATTCCATATGGGGTATGAGTAAAATTAGCAAAGAAACTTCCAGCCCTGGTATTGGAATGTGATTCTAAACAAACTGACAGTGGGTTTGTTTCAACACCAAGCTCTCTCTCTGCTTGGGAATGCAGTGAAGGGAAAGTCTGAAAGGAAAGCCAGTCTTGGCAAAAGCTCTTTTGTTCTTTCATGTATTCCAAAGATGTGAGGCTCCAGGAGCACTCAAGTCCTCAACCCTGGGCATGACTAAAGCTGTTACAAACTTGAGAAAAACAATTTCCCTTCTGCTTCAAACAGTACGTGCAGCCCTGAAAGCACAGAACCTACCCAAACTGCACAAACAAGAAGCACATGTTTTCCGTCACGACTAATTTCCTCAGTAATGATGTGTTATTTCTTTATGATATCCTTACAGCCCATTTTCCTCCCATTAACTGTGTATGAAGTTTTTGTAGGGGTGAGCTTTTCCTAAGACAGTGTTCATTCATGAAACTTCCTAATTCTATCAATTGTTCTAATCTTTTATGTGATTTAAGTGTTAAGTAGGAGACTGTTTATGTCTGCAGGAGTTCAGATACCTATATACACTCCATTAGCTTTCATCAGTGATGATTAAAAGGACTTTTATATATACTTTTCTGAAAAGAATCAAAAGAATGAGTGAGGAAATGTTAGACCACTATGTTCCCTACTGACTCTTCTCTCCTTTCTGTTTATCACTTATTACTCTGATGACTATCGTGAATCGTTTGTAGGTTTAACATTTTTGTCTTTGCTCATAGAACAGTGAATTTGGGGTTTAGTTGGTTCAGAGTAATTTTTGTAAAACTACAGTGCTTTCTTGGACAACATTGCTAAGGGATTCTTTCGATGCAGAGTTCATTAGACAGGACCATTTTCTACACTGATTTGACATTTGTAATGACTCAGAAAAAGCCTAAACAATCTTTATGCCTCAGAGAAATTTAAAGAGAAGAACCTAAGGTAAATGTCACCCACAAAAGCCAAGGAAAGTGCTTCTCTCAACAGGGTGAGCAGAATATAGTAACTGCAGGCTATTTGAAGATCAATTAAGAAAAATCATCCCCTATTCACACTGAATAGGTCATACTAATGTTCTGCTTATATATGCAAGGAAGTTTAAAACAAGAAGAAAGCCTACCTCTAGAGAGGTATGGTTTTTGCAATTATGAGAATAATATTGAGACTTTCACAGCCATTCATTCACCTGACAGCACATGACCCTGAATATAGCTCAGCACACTGTCCAATAAAGAGCTAAATTGGTAACAATACTCATAAATGTCCATGAGTAAAATGGAAGTCATTCCTGCAGTGGTAAAAACCACACTAATGAAGACAACATTCACAAAGACTCTTTCTCACAAGGTCCTGGATAGTGTAGATGCTATGATCACCAGCCATTCTCCAAGGTTGCAAAGCTCTTGCCACAAGCATGGCCAAAACCAGGGGTGTCCTTATATGCCTGGCTTCTCCAGGTGGAAGATATCCCTTTAAAGAGATGTCTCTGGGAGTCCCTTGAGAAGAAATAATTTCATAATAGTAATTAGAGCCACTGTGTATATTCTGGTAAGGTAATTCAGCTACAGATAATAAAGATTCCCTAGGTATTCTAAAAGGAATTCCAAACATAAAAGAAGGAAACAACATCAATGCATTGGATTCAGTCTTTTTATTAAATTCATTTTCTTTAAAAATGAACAAAAAAAAAACGGGAAAAAAAGATCAAACAAAGTTTGGATATCAATGATATGTGCCCAGAAGATCACCCAGTTATACCCATCAACAATGAAGGGTGATAAGTAAGACAAAGGAATGAACTATGTTCTGGGAATGAGGCCCTTAGACAGCACATGTTCCCAATACACCAGATTTAGACGGTTTTTCTTGGGATCTTTGCAAAGTCTGACCATTCCCAAGGAGCCTGACCATGCTCAGAGTTCAATAGTGAATACATCAATATTTCTCATTCTATGAAAAGCATTCATTCTCAGTTAAGGAATGCTTCACTTTGAAATTCTTTTCACCTCTTAAATATTGCATAGCTTTTTAGAGACCTTGCTTTCTAGGATTCTAGATCTGTTAATGATGTAATAAACATTCATAGAATAATTGTTATTACATAGTATTTGCTGTTTGTGAGACTGTTATTTCATTAAATGTCATGTCATTTAATATCTGTGAGGACTCATCATTACTCCCAGGAAGCAGGTGAGGATATTGAAGCCCAGAAGGACAAATCACCTTCCCCAATATGACATAGTCTGTGAAGAAACCAGGATTTCACCTCATGTCTTTTCAGTCTTGGATGTTTTTACTACACCAGGTTGTCTCTGACCAATGATGAGATGATCAAAAGATTTAAAAAGGAATAATTTAGAAGCAGTCATATATTCCAAAACTTAAATAAAAGAGACTATAACTATGTGACTTGTACTCATTCCTCAAAACAAAACAATCATTTTTAGCCTTCATGACATTACTTTATTCCTCCTATATTTTTCTTTCACAAAAGGCAGCGGCACCCAAATCATTATCATCTACTGGGAAAGGTTTTCCTTAGGACACTGCCTGGGGACAATTTTCAGAAGTCAAGCTATTTTTTACTTCTACTTCTGGGCTAGCATTTAAGCTTGAATATAAATTTCTATTTCTTACTACTGACATTCAATAATGTTGGCACTTAGCTAGGGCACAAAATATCATATATCATGGAGCAACCCATGCTTACCACTTCCACATAAATAATGTCCTATACAGAAAGGAATTGCACTTAAATTGACAAAGATTTTGTGATTATCATGGAAGGGAAGAATATCCAAATTAATCCTAATATCAAGCCTTGACAGTTTTTTCTCTCATCAATCTGTTGGTAGATCGCTTTTCTAAAAATAAGTCTTCCTGTCCCTTTTGTTGATGCATAGACTTCCCGGGAGTCTTACTCAGTGCCTATGACTTTCTGCTTATATGTAATCCCAGAAGGATAAAATTGCTTGCTTTGCCACTAACGTTGCTGTATTAAATGAAGCCTGTATTGGAAGATTTTATGTAAGAAAAACTATCCAACTTACCTTTGCAAGCAAATCAAATCTTCATTGACTATCTTATATCTTAACCTGGGTGTAGATAGATGATTCCAGTAGAAACACTGGGGGAGAAATTTAAGTTTTCACAAAGAGTAAGCGTGAATCACTTGTCCATAAAGGGTACTTTTTATGAGAAATAGCATTGTCACCCAAAAGGCTGTTTTCCAGGCCGTTTTGAAATTGTTCACATCTATTATCTTCAAACTACATTCAGAGTCCTGACATTGATTTTTATATGAAAAGACTACAAATCACTTTAAAACATGCCAAGCCCCTGTAATGTAGCCCATAAAACACACATACATTTCCATGTAAATTAATCAAGAGAGTATGGTCAAGAATGTAACAGTAATTTGGAAAATCAGTCTAGAGGAAGATGATTTTGATTGCATAAGTCTCCTCAAAATAGCCTGAAATTATCCTAGGTCCAACTTAGAGAACTTCACAATGAACCATAGAGATTTAGAATAAAAAAAGACCTCAATATCCTGTTGATTTACTCATTTTTGGTTCATAGGATGGAAGTAGATTGATATTTTTATTTTTTATACAGATTCTAATACTTTTTGCTTTTTATTATGGTAACTTTAAGTATACTTAAATGTAGGGAGATTATGTAATAAATTTCTATATATGAGCAGAAGTCATACCAATTGAGTTGCCAATCTTTAACCTTCTTACTTTTCACCCAAGGAATTCAAAATCCTGAGAAGCAACTTAGCTGAGTTGTGGCTGACTTCATGCCTGAAAGTTAAGTTCTACCATTTCCCTTTTCCCAGATAGTACTTTCCCCCTGAAATTTATATTTGCTAAATAAAAGTTAAAAAAATAAAATAAAATAGAAGGAAATAAAATTAATATCTAAGTAATGTTATAGCCATTGCCTAATGAGATTAAAAATAAATGGCTCATTAATCTTAGCAGAAAACCCTCTGTCCTCCAAGACTAAATTGTTATCTACCATTCAGCTTTCTCCCCACCCTAAATTATCATCCAGCACTCTAATATCAACAAAGCAAATTTAAAACTCAGAAAAGAGGGCCCAAGGAGAAATAGAAACCATTTCTAAAACTGGACATCTAATCCTTTCCTGCCACACTGTGATTTCTAATACAAGTTTCCCTGTTTTTAGTTAAAGATGCCTAATGCTTCTGGTGTGCAAAACTTAAAATTTTAGAATTCTATTTTCCCATTTTCTTATAGTCCATTTCTAGCCAGTCCTCAAATCTTGTCAACTTTTCTTCTAGAAAATTTCTTAAATGGGTTCACTTCTCTGAAACCCCTCACTTGCATCCCTTCATCCCATCACATCTAGTCTATGACAATAGCCATTTCACCAGCCAACTTTCCATTATTCCTTTCCCAGTCTACTAATACACCACTAGGATGGGAGGGGGAAGAAAATCTCCCAAGTGCTGCCCTCAGCATATTTCTTACTTCCAAAGGCCTCTCATTGTCTCTCAAACCATATTTTACTACTACTCTGTGGAGCACTACTCTGTCAGTGCTCCACATCTGACAGCCACTGTCCTTCCTACTCATTTAAACCTATCCCCTAATATTTCAAGCCTGAACACCTTGCCCAGTTAGGTCATTTCCCTTGCCTACCCTAAAAAGCCACTCTCACGCTAGTCACCTGTAATATCCACTGGAACCTAACTTTAACCTAGGGCCATGTTTAGAAGTAACCTTCCCAGGTTTGCGCAGTGGTAGTATCGTAGCCGATGAAGTTTATCTGAGACCCAATTATTGTTAATTGAAAACTTTTCCCAGAAGTAACATTCTTGATTGAGCCTAATTACTGCACAGTGAATTTTCTCTTTCTCTGACTCTCCCCTGCACTACAAGTAGCCTGTTCGTTCAACCTAGCTCTGGATTTTATTCTAAAATCCTTCATTTGTGTTCTATTTTCCCAGCTAGATTATAAACTCCCAGCTAGACTATAAACTTTCTCTCCTTTCATACAATACATGGTTGTAAACTCTTTAAAAGCAAGGAATGTGTTTCATACATCTTTGACTTTCCCAAAAGATGCTGAACTGCACCTTACATTTAATAAATAGTGGGTTTTAAGGCAGTATGTTGGAAAAATTCCTGAGTGAAGGTAAGTCTTCAGATGTAACCTAATATGAAGATGAAATAAGGGGATTAGGTAGACACATAGACTTCTCTTTATAATAAAAGTATCAAGTGAAAGTTATTCAATTTTCTGTATTGATAGCTTTAAATAATTATTACTGTGTTTCTAAATCTTCATTCAATAAGGATATTTATTTAAAAAAAAAAAGACAAATATTGTTCTAAGCATCAAAAGAAGGCCATACACTAAAACAGCACCCTAAAGTTTATAACTCAGGATAAAAATTAAGAATGTTTTAAATAAGATTTCATTTTTCTAATTAAAAGTGTCATGATAGTCCACTAAAGAGTGAATAAACACCACAAACTCCCTACTTCTAACTCCTCTTTGATTTAAGAAATAACAAATTAAAGGAGACTCCAGCCAAACTAACTTGAGCAAAGAAGTGAATGGAAAGTTAGGCCTGGACATGCTCTCATAGTGGCTGCTGGGAGCCTCTCCTCGCCAGGCTGGCAGGAGGCCAGGTCTGGTTAATGCCCACTCAGTCTGCGACCCTGCTTAGCTGACACTGTGAGCAGATTGGCCAAGTGGAAAGAAAGCTGTTGTGAAGTAAATGTCAAGAAAGTATGATTTTGAAAGAAAACAAAAATTTGAAATCTTGATGAAATAAACCTATTTTAGAAATCTTTCATAAGGAAACATTCAGAAATGCAGACAAGATGAATTCTTCACGGTATTAATTCTGATAATTACAAGTTGAAAGCAGCCTAAACTAGATCCTAATATGTGAATGAGAAGTCTATGTTTTGGTGGAGCTTTCCCAGAGCTCTCAAAAAAAAAAAAAAAAATTCCAAAAGGGACCAGACCAGTCACTCAGGCAGAGAAAATGATCTATGTAATGTGAAATATTCTGATTTTTAAATATTACCAACTAATTCAAATAGTTTTTAATATTGCAAAAATCAAACAAAGTATGTATATGGGCCAGGCTTTGCCCACACATCACCAGCCTGCTATGTCTGATCTATGTGGTAAACTTTTTGAAAGCTATATGTTAAAATATTTTTCATAAAAATGCTCTTAATATAAGATTAGGAGAAAATGAAAGTTGTCTTAATCACTTAAAATATGTATGTTTAGAAAAAAAGACAGTAAAGACATCAAAATAAAAGCTATATGAGGAGTGAGGCTAGATGATTTATTATCTTGATACTTTTCTGTAATTTAAAATCATATTCAAAAAGATAGTTTATTACTTTATAATAGTTTTCTAAAAGTATCATAGAGAAGGAAAAACACATCTGCTCAGCCCTTCTATTGGGTTCAGCAGATCTGGATTCAACTGCATCATTGATTGGGAGATTTCCCTGAAAAGGGAAAGCTGGCATCCATTCTTTTTTTTTTTTTTCTTTTTTTTTTTTTTTTTGATTTATTTATTTGAAAGTAGAGTTACAGAGGAGGGGAGAGAGAGAGAAAGAGAGAGAGAGAGAGAGGTCTTCTATCTGATGGTTCACTCCCCAAATGGCTGTAACAGCCAGAGCTGAGCTGATCTGATGCCAGGAACTTCTTCCAGCTCTTCCGTGTGAGTGAAGTGCCCAGGCACTTGGGCCATCCTCCACTGCTTTCCCAGGTCATAGCAGAGAACTTGATCAGAAGTGGAGCAGCTGGGACTCGAACGGCGCCCACATGGGATGCTGGCAATGCAGTGGCAGCTTTACCTGCTACGCCGCAGTGCCGGCCCCAGCATCAGTCCTTTATTCTACTCAGTGAAGTTAAATTTTGTGAGTACATGACTTAAAGCCCCACAGTTCTGAATTGCTATAAGACTGAATAATTAACACCATTAAAAGGTTGGAAATATTACTGAAGACACACAGAAATATTGCAATAGGAGCGGGTATTTATCCTGTTGGTTAAGACACCTGCATCCCATACTGGAGTGCCTGGGTTGGATTCCCAGCTATAGTTCCTAACTCCAGCTTCCCACTATTGCAGACCCTGTGACACCGGCGATCTATGAGATAACTGGGTTCCTGCCACCCTCAGAGGAGACCCGAATTGAGTTCTCTGCTCTTGCCTCTAGCCTTGTCAGTGTGGGGTTCTCTTTCTCCCTCCCTCTACCTCACCTTCCTCTATTCTTTTTCTCTCTGTCTCTCTGTCTCTGTCTCTCTTCCTCTCTCTCTCTCTCTCTCTCTCAAAAATAAAACTTTAAAAAAACACTGCAAAGAAAAACTGCATAAAATGCACTTAAGCCATCAACACCAAAACAGCAACTTAAAAATATTCAGGTTAGTAGGGAGTGAAGTCGCCTCAATCTCAAACGAAAACTAAAAATGAGGAATCACATTACCTTTTTTTGAGGCCAATAATAGGTATGCAAGAGTAGAGCCAGGAATAAGCTTGTAAAATGGATAACCGCCAACAGAAACAGAATGCTTATAAACATAAAATAAATCAATCCTTTTAAAAGAGAGGAGTAACAAGAAGCAATGGCAGCTTGCTTTTTATGTCATCAATTACACATTGATTTATGTTCACTATTCAATATCATGCCCAGAGGTTATTACTATAAACCAGAATTATGTGCTTTATGGAATTTTTCCATTGCATTTTGAAGACTACATTTGGTATGGTTTTATTTAGATGAATTTACAAAAAAAAAAAAAAAAGAAGAAGAATGCCTAGCCTAAATCTGTATGCTCTAATATAAATTTCAGAATTGAGAAACTAGCTGAGTAACTCGGTGGCTTTAGGGCAACCCTGAGAAAGCAGTCATCCTTGGGTAGCTATCACACTGCCATTCCCTGTCCTCACCTCCCAGGCTCATCTGGCCTTCCAATTGCCTGCTGCTGCTGCAGAGTTCAGGCAGCACAGGACAGGGGCTCTTGCCCCCCAGGACCATTGAAACGTGGGAGCAGGGACAGGAAAGTCCCCTATGATGAAGCCACCCTTAACGGAATGACTCTCTGTTCACTGACACTTTTCCCTTTGCTTGCCATGGACTGTTCCATCCCAGATATGATTTGGACTTTGGTGTTCCTGTGTAGGACTCCTACAGCTTATGGCTTTACAAATTAACTTTGAAACCATTCTTTGGCTCAGTTACTAGCTTTTCTGAACCCTCTCCCCATCTACTCCATCCACAAACACACCCATTAGTTTCTCAGATTTTCTGACCAGCATGGATGGCTAAAATCATGTCCCTAATCTCTCCAGGTTCTTCTTGTCTCTTGCTCTCTTATATAACCATCCACAGGAATTAGTGAGATGAAATCCTGGACAGGTTTATTTAATAAAATAAATCACTCATATTTACATTTATGGATTTTTTTTTTCATTTTCTTTGAAAGAGAGAAACAAAGACAGAAAAATCTATTTGTTTACTCCCTAAGAACCCCACAACAGCCAGGGCTGGTCCAGGCAGAAGCTAGAAGCTAGAAACTCAACCCGTGTCCCATGTGGGTAGCAGGGGCCCAGCTACTTGAGCCATCACCCGCTGCCTCCAAGGGCCCAACTACTTGAGGAGCCATTGTGTGCTACACATTAGCAGGAAGTTGTAATTGGCAGCCGAGCTGGGACTCAAACTCAGGCACTCTGATTTGAGATGTGGTATTCCAAGTAGCCTCTAAACTCTTATGCCAAACTCCCAACTGTCCACTTACCTGTCAGGAAGATGTGAAATTTTACCATATATAGGTGAGGATTGCCTATTGTCATTTTTCCCAATAATTTCAGATTAATAAAAGACACCCAAATGTATAACAGACCAAAGAACAGGCATATGAAAAAGAATAACAGTGTCCTCATAAAAAAAAAAAAAAAAACTTGTTCTTTGGGGAATGTAAATTTGATGTTAATATTCATATGCATACCAATCAATTTTATTAATGTTAATCTTAACAAGAATGTCTAGCATCTGGGCAAGGAGAAAAGATGTAGTGTTTTTCACTTTCCACATTTCTATTGGCCACTATACCAAGATTGTATTTTCAGCTTCTGTTTACAGTCACTTGGTCCAGTGTGCTCTCCCTTCCACTTGGCACCACGTTACACAACCTCAGACACAAGCCTTTAGTAAAGGTAATGACTTCGAAACTCAGACGCTGAGCTCACATAGTAACCATGAGCACACATGGGTCACTATGGCCAGAAGAGAAGTTGGTGCCAGAAGTGGAAGCCATCAGCAACTCAAAACATGAAGTGAAATAAGAAGTCACATTAAGAGAAAGGACAAGGTAGAGATATTATAACATACCTGTCAATACGAAGGTACCTCCCTCCCCTGGTGGTGGCTGAAACAGGAGTTAGGGTTCCAGGTCTGGGAGGGCTTGTGAGTTCTGCTTCATAGTGAATTAGGTTCTGGAAAGTAGATTAGAACTAGAAACCCAAGTCTAATATGACCACTGCTGTTAACTAGAATTACAGTATTTGCTAGTCTTCTAGATGATAAAAAGAAGCTTGAAGTGGGAAGGTTCTCAGGATATTTGACTTCCTGTTTCTACTTCTCGGGGCACTTTCTTTCCCTGGGAGTATGTAATATTATCTCCTCCTTAAATCATTATAAGGGTTGAGAGGTTAAAAACATTATGTTCTGGTTTACATAATTTAGCAATAAAAGATGATCTCAACCATTTAACACAATCCTCTCCTCTAAATAAAACAACACTGGGGACAAAATTCTCTAAGACAAATAGATGGAAAATGTGTTTACTCTGCAGATTGCCGTGTAACTTTCTCTTTTTTCCCCAGCGAGTTCTGGAACAGAAAACAAGGGCTTCCCTAGGTGCACAGCTGAGATATCCCAAGTGGGGTCACAGTGAGGTCCTGCTGTTATCGTGTTCTGGAGTTCACCATGGCATATCACAGACCAGCAACAAGAAGAAAGGATTGATTGCCACAGTCAGGGGTGCTCCCGACTGGGTGCCACAAAAATACTGTTCATTATCAGATTCCTATCCCTTTCAGTGGAGTTCAATAAAGCTAGGAAGACTCACCTGATCTTACATATCTTGCCAAACTATCAATTTTATATTTTTAAGTCAAAATTAATTTGACTGTATTCAAAATAGAATAATGTCTAAACCTGATTATTAATGGAAAGTCCATTTAAGCTTGTAGTTTTGCCATTTTGAGTTAAATTCTGAGTTTGAAACATCACTGGCAAATCTGAAAGTAAAATAAGAAAAAATGAAGCAATGGAAAAATCTCCCCTGGCTCACAGTATTGAACAAAAGGTATTTCCAATCCTCAACATGTGTTTTTAAACTTTCTGTTATGAGAATTAAAGATCATTCCACTAATGTGTCATGGACATCACTTCATATGGAAAACAAATTTCTCTAGAATTAAGTTACCTTTACTTCTACATTTTAAAAGAAGCAAACAATATTTTAAAGGAGCAATTACAACCTAGCAATCTCCTTATCTAGATCATTTGAATGGTTTCATCTATTGTGGAAATAAGCCATTAAATCCATTTTCCTGGTAGAAACTGTAATATTGATTATTGGTCTATTATCCACCTAAAATGAAGCTGTCACCAAATGGTAGAATGAGATGTCAATGCCCATTTTATTCATGGCTTTCCAAACTCAAATGGAATAAAAAAAAGAAAAAAGGTGAAGAACTTTTTTTTTCTTTACATCAGCCTTCTCTCTCATTTTCAGTAAATAAGGTACTAAGATATTAGAAAACAATTTTGGAAGGAAAAAAATCACTTCTCAAAAGCTTTCGAGGCCGGCGCCGGGGCTCACTAGGCTAATCCTCTGCCTTGCGGCGCCGGCACACCAGGGTTCTAGTCCCGGTCGGGGCGCCGGATTCTGTCCCGGTTGCCCCTCTTCCAGGCCAGCTCTCTGCTGTGGCCCGGGAGTGCAGTGGAGGATGGCCCAAGTGCTTGGGCCCTGCACCCCATGGGAGACCAGGAGAGGGGCACCTGGCTCCTGGCTTCAGATCAGCACGGTGCGCCGGCCGCAGCGAGCCGGCCGTGGCGGCCATTGGAGGGTGAACCAACGGCAAAAAGGAAGACCTTTCTCTCTGTCTCTCTCTCTCACTGTCCACTCCGCCTGTCAAAAAATAAATAAGTAAATAAAAAGCTTTCTATATAATAAATCAAAAAGTGGAAAAGTGGAGTCCGTGGTAAAACAAAAAAGGCAGAGGTGCATCTGAATCAATTATCACTAGAAAGCAACTAGAAATTAAATCAGTGTCTGCAAATAACTACAATTTAGTTTTGTTCAAACTGTGAAAACCTTCTAATCTATTTTATTTTTCTGGACCTTACAAGTAGAAGCAATTTATCACTATATTATTATTATTATTATTATTATTATTATTAGGGAGGCAGAGAGACATTCACCGCCATTCACTTGTTCATTCTTCAAATGCTCACAATGGTTGGGACTGAAGCCAGGAGCCAGAAGCAATCCAGGTCTCCCACATGGGTGGCAGGAATCCCATTGTTTACGCCATCACTGCTGCTTCCCTGGGTCTGCATTGACAGGAAGCTAAAGTCAGGAGCCAGAGCTGGGAATTGTACCCAGGAACTTCGATGGGGGAGGCAGGCATCTTAACCACTAGGATAAACACCCATGCCAGCAATAACAATTTAAAATATGAAATGAAAAAAAAAATATGAAATGAAAATGTTTCCTTCACTCATTATAGACAACAGTCAATGCTTGTTTTACTATCACATAAACCCTTAACAATTTCAGCAGTCTCATCCTCATTGAGTGTTTTGCCAATTACCTAACCCTGAGGAAAACTAATACTGTTCTCTAGGAGCACAGACCCAACTAGATGCTTCCAAATGCCTATATCACCTTAGGGGCATGAAGCCTTCTCTTTTCAAGGCCTTTCCATTGGAGTACCAGAATATGAGGACTGAGTCACATAGACAGGAAGTCAGTCAATGTTCCCCTAAACTGAATGGAAAGTAGCAAATCAGTTGCTGCTATGTGCAGGCCAAACACGATCAATTAAGGTACATGATCACTAACTTTCAAAAAAATAATTACAGGAATTTTAGTAAAACTGACAAGTGTAACCAAGTATGTGTCCCTCTATATGGCAGTGATTTTTTCAAGAAAGGGAAGAACGGGGTCACATCTTTCCCTGTGCCCTCCCTCTGATGCCTTTGTTTTAGTGTACCCTACACATAAAGAAATAAAATCATATTTTTATAAAAATTACGTTTTAGAGGCAGTAATTGGGGCACAGTGGTTAAGCCCAAGCCAGGCTGAACATCCCATATCATGGTCTGAGTTTAAGTCCCAGCTTCACTTCCAATTCAGTTTCCTGCTAATGTACGGCCTGCAAAGCAGCAGGTACCAGCTCAAATACTTGGGTTCCTACAATCCACATGGGAAACTCTGATGGAATTCCTGGCTTTTGCCTGGTTTGGTACCAACTGTTGTGAGCATTTGGAAAATGAACCAGCAGATAGAAGTTCTCTTTCTCTCTCTCTCTCATTCTGCCTTTCAAATAAAAATAAATTTTTAAAAAACTTTATCTTTTTTTTTTGCTTTCAAACTTTTATTTAATGAATATAAATTTCCAAAGTACAGCTTATGGATTACAATGGCTTCCTCCCCATAACGTCCCTCCCACCCGCAACCCTCCCCTTTCCCACTCCCTCTTTGAACAAATGCCTTCCTTATTCATTATACTCCTAACTCTATTAAGAAAAAGTAAAGTTGAATTTTTATTCCTCCAAACCCACCTCTCTGGATAAGCTCCCCAATTGTCCCAATCTTTGCCCCTCCCCCCACCACAGCGAGCTTGTTTCTCCTGTTTTGGCCCCTTTTCTCACAATACTTCATCTGTTTATCCCACCTTCTTCCTTGAGTCAATTTAAGAAACTCGGGTTACTGCATTTGGATGTAGTTGTCCATCATATTCTGTTAGGTTTTTATGAAATGCTTACTGCTTGATGATCCATGAATTACTCATTGAGACTAAGACAGATATAACTGTATGGATATGACTTCTTGAAACAGTTACATTTAAAGCTCCATAAACCATTTCTTCAAAAGTGATTTGTAGGAACTGGCATTGTGGTACAGAGGGTGAAGATGCCACCTATCATGTAGGTATCCCATATGAGCAGCACTTTAGGTCCCAGCTTCTCTGTATCCACTCCAGCCCCTTGTTGATGAGCCTGGGGAAGGAGCAGAAGATGGTCCAAGTACTGTAGCCTCTGCCACCCACATAAGAGACCCAGATAGAATTCCATGTTCCTGGCTTCCTCCTGGCCCAGCCCTGTTCATTCTAGCCATTTAGGGAGTGAACACATGGATGGAAGATATCATATCTCTCTCTCTCTCTCTCTCTAACTCTGACTTTCAATAAATCAATAAATTTTTACTGTGGTTTATAAACCACTCATAGGTCCACCTAATTAGTTCCTGGAATATAATCATCCATTTGTTAGTCATCAGATGGATATTTACATATGACCCATTTTCTGAAGATATTTACATATGACTCAATAATAAAAAATTATTGTAGACCAACTCTGTAGCAAGCACTTTTTTGCAAATGATAAATGACTGAGATACAGCCCTAATGTCAAAGAACTCAGTTGAATGGGAAGTCAGTTATGTAATTAAAGAATTATAGCACAGCCTTACTGAATAAAGAATGGTAGCATATGCTAGGTATAGAAAAAGTCAAGAAAGAAGTAGTCCTGGGTTTGGGGGTTTATGAGGTTCCCTGAAAATTCCATCTGACAAAAATATGCTCATTTCCCCTCAAACCTGCCATAGTGCAGTGCACTATCAACAGGAGTTATTCATTTGGATAATGAACTATCTCCAAAAAGCTTACATACAATTTGTTTTTTTTTAAAAAAAAGATTTTATTTATTTATTTATTTATTTGAGAGGTAGAACTACAGACAGTGAGAGGCAGAGACAGAGAGAAAGGTCTTCCTTCCATGGGTTCACTCCCCAGATGGCCAAAATGGCTGGAGCTGCGCTGATCCGAAGCCAGGAGCCAGGTGCTTCCTCCATTCTCCCATGCAAGTGTAGGGGCCCAAGCACCTGGGCCATCCTCTACTGCTTTCCCAGGCCATAGCAGAGAGCTGGATTGGAAGAGGAGCAGCCGGGACTAGAACTGGCACCCATATGGGATGCTAGTGCTGCAGGCGGAGGATTAACTTACTGAGCCAAGATGCCGGCCCTAAGCTTACAAACAATTTGGTGTTACCTGGAAAAGACGGATGGCTTAACGCCTATTAGTACATTAGCATATATTAATGTGTTCTATTACACAACATATGCCTTTTGGTGAAATGATAATTTAAAGTCTAGTAATGGAGCACAGCTTATCAAGGACTAGCTCAAATGGGACATAAATTCAGAAGGATGAGAAAGTGTACCCGAATCATGAAGGCATGAGCTAAGAGTGACAAGGGCTTATCCTGACAGCCTCCTTAAAAACAGGGTTTACTACAATTTCTCCTAAAATTAGATCACGAATTAAGCAACAGCTATTTAATTAGATCACTAAATAATTAATCAACAGACACATTTCTCTCACTTTATAATTTTGTAGTATAGTCTTTGGAGTAAAATCAAGACCACCTTTCTCTTTTCTAAGACTGCTTAATATTTCAGCACATCCTGCTGCCTGCAAGACATAAGGCAAATGCAGAAAAGAGAAAACCTGAACACGTGGGTTTCTAATGCTAATGCGCCAGGAACTGGCCTTCTTCCATAACTGACAGCTGATTTTCCTCCTGCCTTTACATCCAAGATGGCCTCAGATTGCTGTTACTATGTTTATCTCTGTTCTCTTTCCACAGGTAATTAATTTCTCCTCTCCTCACAAGACAGCTGGTGCGAGCTACCTCACCTAATCTTTAATCAACTTCAGTTTTCTTTCCATACTTGCTCTATGCAGATGAGGGGAAAAAAATGCAAGTTTCTAAGAAAGTTTAAAAGACTAAAGTCCATGAAAGGCCAAATAATGACTCAGCATCATTAACTAACAGCAAAATTGGAGGCATAGTGGGGCTACATACTTCTCTCGAATTCTCCTAATCTTCACTACACAAAGATGAAACAAAGAATGAGTTTTCCCTTTCACACCATGCTCAGATAGTATATACTTTGAATGGTAACTACAATTCAGCTATTGCTAACATGTATGATATTGCTTCAAATTGACAAAGAAAACATACACAGGTTCTTGAAAGAGATGTTTATTGCTAATGAAAAATCACACAATTATATACAGGAGAGAAGAAAGATGTTTCAATATGCATAAAGACTTTAAAATTTTTATTTCTAATTAGCTAGTATTAATACTAGAAAACTTGAAGAAAAAGTACAGTAACATGAATTTATTTGATCCCCACCTTGGATAAAATTTCATTATAAACAATATTAAAAATGGAAGTCTTTCATTATACATGCTCCACAATGAACAAATATTATGGTGTATACACTATGGCTCAAGAATCGTCACATAATTCTGATATATAAATAATCATGTCTGTATTCTGTGATATAACCATTTACCCCTATATATTCTCATAATCTCTAAAAATAAAACAAATAAATGAGAAATTTTTTAAAAGGATAAACAATCATTTAATCTAGACTGTAGCAATAACTGCAATTCAGGGGAGTGGTTTAACCTGTCTCCTATTAACTCACAGAAGTGATGTAATGTTTTACAAAATATGTGAGTCAAGGAAATTTCCAGGCAAATTCTTTATATCATCATTACGTTATGATACCCTCCCATCTCCCTACCTCCAGCCGGGGCCTTTGTGGAAAACACTGGAATCAACTCCAGGATTGTGACCTTCTCATCATTTTTCGGTGTTAATTCACTCTTGGGAAAAGAAAGAGCTAGAATCTTGACTCATTGCAGCTGAACTGTAAATAAGGAAGCACAGCCCCACCCATTTCTACTGGGAATTGTTAGAAACATTAAAAAAATTGACCCATATTTTTCTTGGCTAAAACATCTCAATTTAATAAAGATAAGTTATTCTCCTAAATCAGCTGTTTCCTTATTAAATAAATATGCTGTCTTCTCTTCCCATTGCAAAATGGAAATTCAATTCAGGGACACACAGATGTCAAAATACCCATTGTTGAAAACATGGACATGACCCAAAAATACCAGCTGCCTAAAAATCATGAAATGGAAGGCAAACTTATAAAACAAGCTTGCAAATCTTTAACTAGTTCAGGCATTATATTTAAGTCAAAAAATTTTAGAGTCTACAAAGAATATTTGTGCATTTTCCATCATTTTGTCAGGAGCAATACCAAGGTGGTTCAACTACATTACAATTCACTGTATGGCAAAGAAAAAAAAG
The DNA here is from genome assembly GCF_964237555.1 of Oryctolagus cuniculus. NCBI lineage: Eukaryota > Metazoa > Chordata > Mammalia > Lagomorpha > Leporidae > Oryctolagus > Oryctolagus cuniculus. Next base: position 55,922,727 of record NC_091435.1, read on the forward strand.
GGGGGGGGGTGCTTAGAGATTTAATCTAGGTGACCAGATACTGCAGAATTTAAAATAGAGGCAAGAATTAGAATAAAATCAGAAAAAATTTTCACTTCGTTTATTATGTAAAATAAATGGGACTTTAGGCCACATAAGTGTGAAAAAAATACCCTAAAATACTGCAGTAGTGGAAACAGAACCCTGTTTAGCAAATAAATTCCCCAGAACACATTAAAAAATAATCTTCACAGTACCTTATAAGTAAAAAAAAAAAAAGTTATTTACCACACACTTTAAATACTAACTATGCCTTAACTTTTTCAAATGAAGTGATAGCCTCATTGAATATTATATTGCTAGGTTAGTGAGACTTTTCTAATCTTCAGAACATTTCATTTCTTATGCAGCCTAAATTAATTTAGTACTTTCTAATGAATACATATCATTAAATGACCTTATGGAAAGCTCCTTTTTTTTTTGGATTTCTTTTTTTTTTTTTCTAATTTTATTTAAGTTGTACACACTTCATGTATTTCATATATACAGATTTAGGAACATAGTGATACTTTCCTCCCTTCCATCCATGCTCCAACCCTTTTTCCTCCTCCCTGGGAAATCTCTTTTTAAAAGTTCTGTAGAGATAGTTTCCCTATCATACTGATAGCTCCACTGGCCCTTTATTTGCACATAAGTGGATCTTAACTGCATTCTTCAAGGAGACTCTAATACTGAACTGTGGCCACCTGTTCTTTCCCTGATAGCTTAGGAGTTCCCACTCTTAACATTTCATTTGTATGAAGTAGATATTCATGTAGAGCTAAGTAATTTGCTCTTGCATGAAAAGGTCATGCAAAAGGAAATCAGAGATGGTGACATGTGGCAGAATTTCCAAATTCCTACTTCACTGCTTGGCTCATGGAGAACAATCCTATGCCCCAGCTCATGTGTCTCCTAAGTGTCCCAAATGGAGATCTTCTCTAGACAACCTTTATGTACCTCTAGCCTACATTCAGAAGGTTGCATTCTAGAGTTAATTTGAGACAAAAGGCATTTTTGTCCAACACAAATGAGTTTAGGAAAAAAGTTTAAAATCTTAAACAGAAATCTTTGAAAGTTTTACAAATAAAAGCATGCATTTAGTAGTGACAAACATCATTGACATTTTTCATGCTCTAATGATAATTATCATTACTTTTCCAATGGGCCAGTAGAACATGTTCCTACAGGGGCTTGACTATGCTAAACTTATAGAGAATTCATTATGTGTGTAGGGTATAAAAGGGAATACTGAGATATGAAGCTACCTATACACACACACACACACAAAAATTTTATTCACATGTAGTTTGATGAATGATGCCTAGATGTCTTCGAGGTTTTTCCCTATCTTTAATGTGGCCTGTACCAAGCCCAGACATTTAAATCCTAGGGTCATCATAATGAGTGAAATTGGCAGTCATTAACTTGAGGAAAAAAGTAGTGAACAAAGTATTTTTTTCTTATGGCTAACCTCTAGCTATCCCTGGTTAGATATATCTGGTCAGAAACAAGTCAAAATGTTCAAGATTGCTTTTAGAAACCACAAATACATCTGACATAAATACTTGTGTTAAAAATAACATATTCCATATGCAATTTAATATTAATAGTGATGATTATTTGACTTTTTCTTGGCTCCCTCGAAAGCTACCTACTAAGAAAAAATTAGAAACAAAGAGGAAAACTTTCACTTTCAGTCAAAATGACAGTCACCTCTGTTGCAGTAATCACACCCTCAACTCTTCTCTTCCCAGGTGATCAATACCTGGGGTTAGCCCACAGTGGGTGTAACTCTCACCTGTGCTGCCACATAAACCACACAAAGGATCCATGCAGTCCTCAGTGTGAGCATGGAACCCTCAGCAATGGCCCATCCCAAATAGTCAGGGAGTTCTGATCCGCTGACACCAGGCACACTGATTGCCTACAGACCCAGCTACATCCCACACTCTATCATGCATCCACAGGATTCCCACAGTCACAGGATGCAGAAGATCTGCTCTGTCCTCCTAGCCTGCTCCATCCACAGAGACAGCAGAGATGTTTCCAGAGCCCACTGCCTATGGGTGTTCTGCCTTGGCAGTTTGAGCCCTGGAGCCTGTGATTTGGTGAGATGCTGGGGCACCTCACTGTCCTACTTGGATGCCCAGTCCCCTGTCAATCCTCCCAGCCAGAATCAAAGTCAAGGGGGAATGTGGATTTTTCCCTTTGGTAAAAAACCCCTAATCATTCCCATGTACAAGAGCCACTGCAGCCTCTACTTGTGTCAAAATGTCACCTTCTCCCTGCCAGTTGCCAGTTGCCCTTGTTGGGGAGTGGGAAGAAAGAAATATGCTTTTCTTTCGCTGGATTAGGTGGGTACCCTGCCCCTGATAGGGCTCCAGGCCAGACTCAAAGATAGCATGGTCCATAAGGCTCTCCCTCAGGCAGTATCACCAATGGCATAGTCTACCACAGTATGCTCTCACCTCGCTCTCCAAAGCTGGCATGTCCTCTGGTTCCCAGCTGCAAGATCATGTGTGGTATCTGCACTCGCTGCTGCACGTTGTCACCTTCCACACTGCTCCACAGAGTCCCTCTTCCCTCTGTAGAATTTCCACTCAGCCTTCTCTCCAACTCTCCCCTGGGAATGTACTTCCTCGGCTTTTTTTCTGCCATTTTCCCACCTAAAGCAGTACATCTTTTTCTCTATTCAGCCATCGTGAAATCCTCAGTCTTTTTCTACTCATGCAGTTTTGAATTTCTTTAAACCAGCTTTTGGATTTATATAAATAAAAATGGTCATGCCTGTTACTACATTCTGAAAATTTAAGCTGTAAAAAATTGAGTGCCCCACACTTAAATTTTAATAATTAAGGGAAAAAAACTCTTCTTCCAACAGGGTTTAAAATCCAGATTAATCATATGACATAGGTAGCAAGTGATCTCCATCTTCTCCAGGCTTCTAATCATAGGAGTTGTGGTTAAAGCTCTTCCCTGCCAGGAACGAGAGAGTAACACATTGAAAACACAGAATATAGTGAGATGCATTTTTGTTGTAAAACATTGCCAAGCTATTTTCCTAAAATCACCAATACTTTCTTTTTTCACTTTCTGTGGAGGAAAGCTGTCTTTTTGCTATTCTAAATGTTTTAAAAATCCACTCTGCAAAGACCATATGCAGTGTTGCTATTATTGAATCCTAAGCCAAATTCATTAACTTTTTTTTGACTACCTGGTAGATACAAACCTTGCAACTAAGTGAAGTTGAAAACACTGCACAGATTATGTGCCTAGCATTCTTTCAGTGTTGTCTATGAATGTCCTATTTAAGGTTGTAGAGCCTGGGTGGACTTTCTTTTGTTTCAAAGTATCTTCTTGTTCAAATCTTATTGGATTCATGTACTTTTTGGCATATTTTAATGCCAGAGAGTTCACTGGAAGAAATTGAAGCAGGTAGTCAATCTGCCTGTTCCTAATTAGGTTCTCCTGAGTCCTTTCTTCAAATGTCTTAACTGGGTGAAATACATTTTTAATTCAGGCAAGCAGCTCCAGGGGGCTTCTACAGGGTCTTGGAAAGACAAAAACATCCTCTGTGTTCTTTCTATTAGACAGTACTAAGATGGAACCATGGGTCATCTGCTGGCTGATGAAGGGATGAGTCGGAGTCCTGGCATCATTGCTAAGACAACACTTAACAAGGTTGGCAGCACTGCCTGGGAGCCAACTCAGATATTCAGAGATTTTTTACAGAGATCTCTGCCACACAGAAGGGATTAAATGGCATCCTTCTCAGATTAAATGGCAATTTATCACTCTGTCACAGATATGCCATGAGTGAAGGAGTTGCTTATAGAAAAAGGATTTGGAAAAGAGAAACGAAAATGAATCTTGATGTGAATGGAAGGGGAGAGGGAGTGGGAAAGGGGAGGGTTGCGGATGGGAGGGACGTTATGGGGGGGAAGCCATTGTAATCCATAAGCTGTACTTTGGAAATTTATATTCATTAAATAAAAGTTTAAAAATGTAATAATAAAGTAATAGTGACATAAAAAAAAAGGATTTGGAGCAATGAGATAGGTTACTCAGGGCCATGGATATGTTATCCTGAACCTTTGTCAATTCCTCTTACAAGCTTATATGATTTTTTCTGATTTTTCTTGCTTAAATGCCAGGTGAAGGCCTGCGCCATGGCTCATTTGGCTATCCTCCACCTGCGGCGCCAACACCCCAGCTTCTAGTCCCAGTTGGGGCACCGGGTACTAGTCCCAGTTGCTCCTCTTCCAGTCCAGCTCTCTGCTGAGGCCCAGGAGGGCAGCGGAGGATGGCCCAAGTGCTTTGGCCTTGCACCCACATGGGAGACCAGGAGGAAGCACCTGGCTCCTGGCTTTGGATCGTTGCAGCACCAGCCGTGGTGGCCATTAGGGGAGTGAACCAATGGAAGGAAGACCTTTCTCTTTCTCTCTCTCACTGTCTATAACTCTCTCTCACTGTCTAACTCTGCCTGGCAAAAAAAAAAAAATGCTAAGTGAAGATAGATGCCCAGCTGGCACTCCTACATGAGTAAGCTTCTGTGTGAGGGCAGTCACAGGGGCACCTATCAAACACCAAACTGTAATCCCACCCATTATACTCAACTAATATCTACAATGCTTCCTTTACAAGATAGTTTAGTTTCACATCCTAAGTCTGGTTGCAGATCCTGGGGAACAAAGAAAAAAGTTGCAGACACTTGCCCAAAATATATGCTGAGAAAAGTAACTGGAAAGAGCCAGAATGAAATCACAATAGACTTGATAGAGGCGAGTGATACACTTCAATAAGATATGTGATTCAAAGCATATGAAAATGTCTACAGAGTTAGAAATAAAAGGGTATGTTGAAATATGTGAGGGTTTATGGCTACTCAAATGTTTTTTCAAAGAAATCATCTACAAAAAATATTTTAAAGCATTTGGTCACTTGTGAGATCTATGATAACAAAAAAGGAAATGTGACATACTCCAGGACCTCTAGGCCAAAACAGATAGTGCTTCAGTTTTAAATCTTTGCTACTCACTATCATGATCATCTTAAATAAGTCTCTTCATCTCCCCCAAAGCTTCCTTTCCACAAATAAGAAACACTCAGCTTAAAATAGCAATTATGAGGAATAAATGAAATAATTGAAATGGACATGCATGAACTTTGAAGGACTCAATAGATGTTGGTTATTGCCAAGATCCCTGTCATATGGGCAGAAATTACGTGCTCATGCGAGTGGTGCTACCCTAAAGCAAACTATAAAGACCTTGGGTTGGGGGACTATTTCCAATACTTACATTTGATGCTCTCTTACAAAAGCTGCAAACTCAGGATCATTGGCATACAGTTCCAAAACTCTCATTCTCTCTTGAATTTCCTTTAAAAAGAAAAGGTCACACTTGCATTAAAAAAAAAAAAACTCAACAATCTTTTAAAAAGAGTTCTGAAGTGGGTGTTTGGCGCAGCATTAAAACCACTTGGGATGCCTACATCCCATATCAGAGTGCCTGGGTTACATTCCTGCCTCCACTTATTTTTTAAGATTTATTTATTTATTCAAAAGTCAGAGTTGCAGAGAGAGAATGAAAAACATAGACAGATCTTTCATCCACCGGTTCACTCCCCCAGATGACTGCAATAACTGGCATCACTGGGGTTGAGTCAGTCCAAAGCTGGGTACCATGAGTTTCATCCAGGTTTCCCACATGGGTATCAGGGGCCCAAACACTTGGGCCATCTTCTGTTGCTTTTCCCAGGCAATTAGCAGGGAGTTGGATCAGAAATGGAGCAGCCAGGTCATGAACCAGTGCCCTTAAGGGAGGCTGGCATCTCAGGCAGTGGCTTTACCTGCTACACAACAATGCTGGCCTCTCTGCCTCCACTTATGATCAAGCTTCTGCTAATGTATACCATAGGAGGCAACAGATGATGGCTCAAGTACTTGAGCCCCTGCCACCCACATGGGATACCTAGATGGAATCCCTGGATCCTGACTTCAGCCTGGCCTAGCCTTGGCTGTCAAAAGAGTGAACCAGCTGAACCAGCTCACTCGCTCACTCGCTTGCTCGCTCTCTCTCTCTCTCAAATAAAGTGAAAATAATATTTTAAAAAATTTTTAGAGTTCTAATTATTCTACTTTCAATATAACAGATACTGCTGTGACTAATGGAGACATAGATTTCTAAAGGAGAGAGAGTGGAAAGACTATTTGCTAATAATGGAAAAAGGAGCCACTGGTGGGGAGTAAAGAACATCTCAGAATTGAATAGCATCTGCATAAACATTGCCTGGGAGATATCATGGGGTTAAGTGAATCATAAACATACTTCGTGTCTCTTGAAGTCCAGGTACATGCATACCTACACACACACACACACACACACACACACACACACACCAGCAGTAGCAGTAGCTACAGTGTAGCACCAGAAGTACAAAGTTTCCTACCTCTTGGGAAAGCCCACTGTTTTCATACATCTGCCTGATTTCTTCTCTGCTCAGACCACCAAGAACTTCTCCGCTAGCAGAGCTGTAGAAGGGATGCTGAGGACAGGGTCCCTCATAATGTTCACATTCAGCCATGTGGCCTTCATACACCGGGTTGTACTTCACAGCATTCTCAATGGATGAGAGGCTATCAGGCTGCCTAGTAGAGCCACAGAAAGAAAGATATGATTGATCTTGGTTCTTCTTTGGATGCTTAACTAGTTGGACAAGTAGTTACTTACAAGATTTCCATTGGAGAAGAAAAAGAGGTGAACTGGAAATAAGTGGGAGGAGCCAACTGAGAAAAGTCTATCTCAAAATTACTTATTGGGTGTTATTTTTATCTCATCAACTACATACCAAGTGTCCTATTTTATTGTTTAACTGTGTCCATCTTATTTTCCCACAGTACCTGGCACTTAATAAACACTGGTTGGAAACTATGTCTGCCAGTAGACAGTCTTTCATTAGACAAATACAGCTTCATTTTTTCCAGAGTTATACACACAGAGAAGTGGATAGAAATATAAACATTTGTATTCAGCTCACATCTACAAATATTTACTGAGCATTGATTATGTTCTTAGGACTGTTCCAGATGTTAGAGATGCAAAGAGTTTGTCAAAATCTCTGCCTTAAATAAAAAGGCAGTTTAATGAAAAGTCAGACTCAATTTAAAAAGCAAAACACAATGAGGGATATATATCCTGGATGTCCTAGGAACTCCCTATAGAGGTTCCTCCTTAGCCAAGTCAGAGGGTGAGGGAAGGTAATTAAATCTGAGATAGTAACTCTTATTTTTTTTTTTTATTATTTTTTGACAGGCAGAGTGGACAGTGAGAGAGAGAGACAGAGCGAAAGGTCTTCCTTTTGCCGTTGGTTCACCCTCCAATGGCCGCCGCGGCCAGTGCGCTGCGGCCGGCACACCGCGCTGATCGGATGGCAGGAGCCAGGAGCCAGGTGCTTTTCCTGGTCTCCCATGGGGTGCAGGGCCCAAGCACCTGGGCCATCCTCCACTGCACTCCCTGGCCACAGCAGAGAGCTGGCCTGGAAGAGGGGCAACCGGGACAGAATCCGGCACCCCGACCGGGACTAGAACCCGGTGTGCCGGCGCCGCTAGGCGGAGGATTAGCCTAGTGAGCCGCGGCGCCGGCCCCTGAGATAGTAACTCTTAAGACTAGAAGAACAGAAGTCAAATACAACGAGGGATTATGATGAAAATAGCAATTTGAAGGATCTTGGGATCCCTAATCTAGCAAGCGGACCAGTTTTTCTTTCCCCCACTAATGTTATACTTAACTAAACAGAGAAGGAGGTGTCACTTCTTGTCAGATTGTTATCTAGATTTATAATCAGGTTAACTAATACTGGTATGATCCAAAGAGAACGAACTGTAACCGATCTGGTACTCACACAAAGGAACCTCACCTTTTTCCATTTCATTAGCCCGTCTCCAAACCCTCCCCGATACATGCATTCTGTCCACACTCAAGGATGGCTCCCTCCACTGTGCACTCGGGCTCATACATACTCCTTTTCTTTTCTCATGTTCATTCAGCCAGCTAGAAAGCATCCCATCATACTCCCAGCAAACATCTACTCTTCTGTCCAGCTAAGTATCTTTTTTTTTTTTTTTTTTTGACAGGCAGAGTGGACAGTGAGAGAGAGACAGAGAGAAAGGTCTTCCTTTGCCGTTGGTTCACCCTCCAATGGCCGCCACGACCGGCGCGCTGCAGCCGGCACACCGTGCTGATCCGATGGCAGGAGCCAGGTGCTTCTCTTGCTCTCCCATGGGGTGCAGGGCCCAAGCACTTGGGCCATCCTCCACTGCACTCCCTGGCCACAGCAGAGAGCTGGCCTGGAAGAGGGGCAACCGGGACAGAATCTGGCGCCCCAGCTGGGACTAGAACCTGGTGTGCCGGTGCCGCTAGGCGGAGGATTAGCCTAGTGAGCCGCGGCGCTGGCCCCAGCTAAGTATCACAACCACATTAAAATTTCCAAGACTCCCTCCCCCAGAGAAAACTAATTCAACTCTTATCTGGATTCCTTAGCATCTTATTCATGGTGCTGCCTACGTGTCTTTCCAATTTGACACCTCTATAGGAAAAGGGACCACGCTTCTTGTCTAATATCTGGCATATACTACGTACTAAGTGAATGAGTCAACAGAACACTGTATTCCATCAGAAAACCCTTTTCCCTTTTTCTTCCTTACCTAAAAGGCCTCTCTGTTTCTCCCCTGATATTGTGATCTTGAAAAGTCTTGACAAGGAAGAAGATGATAACAGAAGAGATCAGGAGAAGCCCAACTACGGAGGCAATGGTGATGCCTATGACCAAGGGCTCAGACACAAACTCCTCACAGTGCTCACCTCGGTACCACCAGTTCTGACCAACCCGGCACCTGTAACAGACAACAAATTCAAGATCAGAATCATTCTGATCAAAGTACCAATTTATAGTGGGATTGGGAAAGGTAGAGAACTAAAAACTGACCATGCGTCACTTCCTCAAAGAGTTGAACACACAAGGTAAATGATAAGACTGTACATAATGTCCAGCCCAGACCTGGCTGGCCCTCATGACTGCAAACAACTGATTTAATAGGAACAAAGAAATTATCCTGGTTAGTCTCCTTGTTCATGGATAACAATACAGAAGCCCTGGAAAGAAGGTGACTGGCATTAGAATACACAGTCAGTCAGCAACAAAGCAGGATCTAAAACCCAGGCCTCCAGACTCCTCAGGTTCTTGTCACACCAGAGATCCCAAACACTAAGACCACAGACTTGTGTGCAAATGTCTTCAACTCCCAGAGCAGCAAGAAAATCATTTTGTCTTCTCAAAAAATACTAATTTCTCAGGCACTGAAAGATTGCTTTTCCTCTTCATTTTCTAGCTAAGATTTATATTTATTCATAAAGAAGAGTCTGAATCATTTCCACATATTTCCTCTGTTTTTGAATCTATGCCAGCTTTTCCAACTTGAAACTTGCAAGTTGTCTTCCTGTTTATGCTTCTCCCTCTTATTTTCAGCATTTTTCTTAAAACCATGAAGTTTTTGTTGTGTGCAGTTGGGAGCTTGATTTTGCTGGTTTTTTTGTTTAAGGAGAATGAAGAGGGAAGGATAGTCAGATCAACTTTCTCATTGATTTGGACGTAAACATTGATTCAGATGCACAGAAAAGAAAAGACATTTGTCACCAATTCAGCTGCTTTATTGTCTCTATTTTTGAATATTCAGTAGAATTAAGAAGAGCCCAAAGCCATTAGTGATATAATCGAAGTGGAATAATAAAATTCCTTTTGTTTTTACTTTCGGATATAGTGTAAAGTGTTGATCTTATGCCTAAACCTTATCTAAATACTGGTTGTCTTATCAACACCACTAAAAACCGTAACAAAAAGATCTCCAATTCCTCCAAAGACCCACAGTAAGACATACTTAGACAATTTTGTTTTTACAGTCATCCATCAACATAAAATAACCAACTGAACTATATAATTCAGGCCTATTAAATGACCCAGTCTGCACATGAGAATTAGATTATTCATCCATTATTTAGATATAATCTCTATAATAAAGATTATGATGATTAAATTATAGATGTAGATCCCTTTTGTTCACAGGAAGTATTCTGAAGTCAAAATCCCCAAGTACAACATACCTACAAATGGCCCCATGCCCAGGCATAATGTCACACTTTCCATCATTTAAGCAGAAGTCAGGCTGCAGGTCACAGAGACTCTGACAGGGCAGTTCATCCACACTCAGGTACCCGGGGTAGCATCTGCACTTTGCTTCTCCACTCCAAGGATTGACCAGACACTCAGAATATTCATTGCAGGCCTGAAACTTGCAAGGGTTGGCATCATCACCTAAAATATCAAATGAACCAGAGAAAGATGCAAGCAAAGGAAATATACAGGAATTGGGACACATGAAGACCCTCATTAAAGCACCCCTGTACCCCCTCAAAGTAACATGAGACAACTCCCTTCTTGACCCATTACAGTATCTCACCACCACAATACCACAAATACCTTCTGATTCATCTAAGATAGATAAGCTCTCATGAAAGTTCTCTTGAAGACCCTGAGCCAAATCATAAAATCCTATGGCCTTAGCAAGGCTCTACATATTTTATGTAGGGAGCATATAAAAGCTTGAAAAGCCACATTGTATTTTACACAGTTTTCATATATCATTCAGTTCTACCAAACTTATCCTGCCTCAGTCCACCTCTACTCTGTACACATGGCTGCAAGCCCTACTGCACACTGAGACCATGCATGGTGAAAGAAAGACCAGACAGCTGGTAGGAGCCTCAAGGATGGGTATAGATCCAAACAAGGAGCCTAGGATTGAGGTCAGTGGAAGCAATATTTTTTAAAAAATCATCTCTGTACCTCCACAGGTCATTCCCAACAATATTTTGGCTTCAGCAACCTGAATTTTCATTGATAGTGTGAATAAAAATGACAAATAATTAATTAGAAAAATAACCAGTCAAAAATGATATAAGGAATTGACCATAGATAGGCCTTCCATCCTTCCGTGATTCCACCACATGTTCTTCACTGGTGAATGACAAATGGGCAAATAAATGGTGACATCCATACCCCAAATAGGAAATAAGTGGAAATGGTCCACAAATTCATCTATATGAAAAAAATATATAAAACTTAGCTACAAAATCTAAGGTGAGAAAAAAGATAACATAATCTCTTGACTTACAGAGAAAATAGTATTTTTTAAAGTAATGATTTTCTTCCTGCTCTAGAAATTGAAAACAATTTTACTTCTGGAGTTTAAAGGATCTTTTTTTTCCTTATTCTCTTTTTTTATTTAATAAATGTAAATTTACAAAGTGCAACTTTTGCATTGTTGTGGCTTTTTCCCCCATAACCTCTCTCCTACCTGCAGCCATCCCATCTCTCACTCCCTCTCCCATCCCACTCTTCATCAAGATTGATTTTCAATTATCTTTATATACAGAAGATCAACTTAGCAAATACTAAGCAAAGATTTCAACAGACTGCACCCACACAACCGCACAAGATATAGAGTACCATTCGACTAGTAGTTTTATCATTAATTTTCAAAGTACAACACATTAAGGACAGAGATCCTACATGGGGAGCAGATGCACAATGATTCCCGTTGTTGATTTAACAACTGACACTCTTATTTATGATGTCAGTAATCACCCAAGGCTCTTGCCATGAGCTGTCAAGGCTATGGAAGCCTCTTGAGTTCACCAACTCTGAACTTATTTAGTCACGGCCATATCACAGTGGAGGTTCCTTCCTCTCACTTGTTAAAGTGATAAGTTTAAGTACTTAATTGATCAAAAAGATAGGTTAAGTGTCGAAGAGATTTCACAAATAAGACCAGTGTCTGCAAATAATGAAGGATAGAATTAAAAGGGAGAGAATGATCCTGCGGGGGAAACAGGATACACAGCAGACTCATAGAATGGCAAATGCCCCAAACAGCACTCCGGCCTCAGAATCAACCCTTGAGGCATTTGGATCTGGCTAAAAGGCCCATGAGAGTCTCACAGGCATGGAAAGCCAAGACACTGTGGCAAAAACGACCTGAATGAAAGATCTCGGCGAACAAGACCCCAGAAGAAAGAATGGGCCATCAAAGAAGGGGGCACCTTTCTTTAAAGGATCTCTGAAGTCAATCTTCCTTGGCCCTGTGTGGAAAGAGGGGAATGTATTAGACTAAATGGTGTTTCCTAAAAGTCCTTATTTAGGGGCCAGTGATGTGGCACAGCAGGTTAAGCTGCTGCCTGCAATGACACCAGCATCCCATACTGGAAAGCCAGTTCAAATCCCTGCTGCTCAACTTCCAATATTACTTCTTGTTAATGCACCTGGGAAAGAAACTAATGATGGCTCAAGTATTTGGAGCCCTGGCACCCATGTGAGAGACACAGATGGAGTTCCTGGCTTCTGGCATTGGCCTGGCACAGCCCTGACCATTGTGGCCATTTGGAGAGTGAACCAGTGGAAAGAAGATTTCTTTCTTTCTCTCTCTCACTCTGTATTTCAAATAAATCAATAAATCTATAAAAAATAAAAAATAAAATTCCATGTCTATTCAGAATGTGACTTTATGTGGGAAAATATCCTTTGCTAACATAATCAAGTTAAGAAGAGATCATGCCACGTCATGGCACAGCATGTTAAACTGACACCTACAATGCTAGCATCCCACATGAGCACCCGTTAGCGTCCCAGCTGCTACACTTCCAATCCAGATCCCTGCTAATAAACCTGAGCAAGCAGAAAAAGATGGCCCAAGTACTTGGGCCCCTACCACGCACATGGGAGACACAACTGGAGTTCCAGATTCCTGGCTTCTTTGGCTTGGCCTATTGCAAGCATTTGTTGAATGAACCACTGGATGAAAGATCTCTCTCTCTCTCTCTCTCTCTCTCTCTTTCTGCCTTTCAAATAAATAATTTTTTTTAAAAAAAAAAGAAGAATTCATACTGGATTAGGATGGGCCCTAATCCAGTGGTTTGTATTAAGAAGAGGGAGTGGTAAACATTTGGTATAGCAATTAAAATATCCCTTGGAAGGGCAGGCGCCATGGTGCAGTAGGTTAATCCTCAGCCTGCGGTGCTGGCATCCCATATTGGTGCCAGTTCTAGTCCTGGCTCCTCCTCTTCCAATCCTGCTCTCTACTATGGCCTGGGAAAGCAGTAGAAGATGGCCCAAGTCCTTGGGCCCCTGCACCCGTGTGGGAGACCAGGAAGAAGCACCTGGCTCCTGGCTTCAGATCGGCGCAGTTCTGGCCGTTGTGGCCATTTGGGGAGTGAACCAACGGAAGGAAGACCTTTCTCTCTCTCTCTGTCTGTAACTCTACCTCTCAAATAAATAAATAAAATCTTTAAATATATATATTATATATATATATATACATATATATATATATCCCTTGGGGTGCCTGTATTTCATATCAGAGTGTCTGGGTTCAAGTCCCATCCCTGCTTCCAATTCCAACTTCTTGCTAATGCGCATCCTGGGAGGTTGCAGTGGTAGCTTAAGTGGTTGGGTCCCTGCCACCTTCATGGAAGATCTGTATTGAGTTCCTGGCTAGCTTCAGCCTAGCACAGCTTCAGCTTTTGCAGGCATTTCTGGAGTGAACCAAGGGATAGAAGATCTCTATCATTATCTCTGTCTCTCTATCTACCTATATCTGAATTTCAAATAAAATATTTTTTAAAAGAGGGAAATTTGGACTTAGACACACAGGGAAGAAGGCTATACATATCCACAGGCAGAGATTAGAGGGACAAGCCAAGGAATAAAAATGATTATCAGGAAACACCAAAAGATAGGAAAAGGCAAGGAAGCTAGCTGGTGCTAGCTAGGCTAATCCTCCACCTGTGGCACCGGCACCCCGGGTTCTAGTCCCGGTTGGGGCGCTGGATTCTGTCCTGGTTGCTCCTCTTCCAGTCCAGTCTCTGCTGTGGCCCGGGAAGGCAGTGGAGGATGGCCCAAGTGCTTGGGCCCTGCACCCGCATAGAAGACCAGGAGGAAGCAGCTGGCTCCTGGCTTCAGATCGGTGCAGCGCGCTGGCCGTGGAGGCCATTTGGGGGGGTGAACCAACGGAAGGAAGACCTTTCTCTCTGTCTCTCTCTCTCACTGTCTAACTCTGCCGGTCAAAAAAAAAAAAAAAAAAAAAAAGCAAAGAAAAGGCGGTTTCTTCCCTAGAGCTTTAAATAGGAGCATGACCCTGCTAGCACATAGATTTTTGAATTCTAGCTTCAAGAACTTTGATGGAATAACTAACTGCTAGTTGTTCTAAGCCACCTGGTTTCTGGGACTTTTTACAGCACATCTATGAAACTAATATAGGAATCACTGGCAAGATATCATGTGCTGAGAGATGGGTGGTTTCTACAAATGGGCTGTCCAACAGGATTTCACTGTATATTTCCCAAATCTTTGCACCTTTATCCTAGTACTCATTTTGTGACTCTGCAATCCAAAACTAATCTAATCTTTACCTAGCAGTGAGGGATAGGAATGTGTATAGTGGGTGGCAAGAGTGGTATTACATAGATCTGCTTGACTGATAAAAGACCAAAAATTTCTAAGACCCTGCATAAGAAAACAGGTTAGGTGAGAGACTTTCTCTAGCCAAAGTTAATATAATTTAATCTAAGTGCCTTGAACTAAACATATACATGTATTAAGAAAATTCTATTTCAACTTTTGTGGCCATTCTGTGGGTGGGAGGGACCAGGAGAAATAAACTACAGTCCATGTTTTCTATCGATTAGGAAAAAAATATTAATAAAGAAAAATGATGAATGCTGCTTCCTCTTACTTTCAGACCAAGGAGAGAGAGCACTACAAATTAACAGACTGTGATTTTTAAAGTCTCTTTCCTGCCGTTTGTGCTGGCTAAATGTGGATGGCCAGAATAGCTGGCCCTCAATTGGGAAAAGCACCTTAAGTTTATGGACAAGCAAAGGTAGACCTGGAGCTACATTTTGTGCTGGAGACAGGAATCCAAGTTGTAGAATGAATTACATTCTGGCTAGCCAAAAGTAATCCAAGAGAAGTGCTGATGGGTCCAGAATGTCTGGGATGACACCTACTAGCTGACTGGGTCTCATGGGAAACATGAACTAGTGAGAGAAGCCCCAGAGAGAGTGGTCAGAGAACTCTAGGATGGCTACACCTTTCAGTCAGTAATAGTTCTAAATCATCTGTTGTGCTTCAACTCAGAATTGGAGGTAATTCACCCTGACTGTTGATGAGCAACTTGATATGTTATCCCTCTTAGTATTTTTGTTTGTTTGTTCTACTTAATACTTTTGGTTGAATACTGTAATCAATACAATTCTTCTTAAGTGCTGAAATTTAACTGAAAAGTGATCACTGTTAAATGTAAGAGTGGGAATAAGAGAGGGAAGAGATGTGCAATTCAGGACATGCTCAAGCTGACTTACCTCAAAAGGTAGAATTAGAAACATACCAGGGGATTCCAATTCAATCCCATCAAGGTGGCATGTACCAATGCCATCTCACTAGTCCCAGTGATCAATTTCTGTTCACAATTGATCATAATGATAGGACTAAGAACCAAAGGGATCACATAAACAAGAATAGTGTCTGCAAATACTAGCTGATAGAATAAAAAAGGGAGAGAATGATCCAACATGGGAAGTGAGATACACAGCAGACCCATAGAATGGCAGATGTCCTAAACAACACTCTGGCCTCAGAATCAGCCCTTAAGGCATGCGGAGTATGCCATGAGAGTATTTCAGGCATGGAAAGCCAAGACACTCTGGCGGAAAAAAAAAAAAAAAAAAAAAAAACTAAATGAAAGATCTCCACGCATGAGATCCCAGTGGAAAGAATGGGTCATCAAAGAAGGAGGTACCTTTCTCTGAAGGGAGGAGAGAACTTCCACTTTGACCATGGCCTTGTCTAAATATGATCAGAGTCGGTGAACTCAAAAGGCTTCCATAGCCTTGGCAGCTCATGACAAGAGCCTAGGGTGATTACTGAGGCCATAAACAAGAGTGTCAATCTGTTAAGTCAACAACAGGAGTCACTGTGCACTTACTCCTCATGTAGGATCTTTGTCCTTAGTGTGCTGTACATTGAGATTTAATGCTATAACTAGTACTCAAACAGTATTTTTCACTTTGTGTTTCTGTGTGGGAGCAAACTGTTGAAATCTTTACTTAATGTATGCTAAACTGATCTTCTGTATATAAAGATAATCGAAAATGAATCTTGATGTGAATGGAAGGGGAGAGGGAGTGGGAAAGGGGAGGGTTGCGGGTGGGAGGGACATTATGGGGGGGAAGCCATTGTAATCCATAAGCTGTACTTTGGAAATTTATATTCATTAAATAAAAGTTTGAAAGCAAAAAAAAAAAAAAGAATTGGAGGTAATTAAGACATATTTAAGTTCCCTAATAAAGCCTAGAGAGAGAGGTTCTGGGGAGAGGGATTAGACATAGATATAGGTTTTACACTGTACAGGTTGAGGCCAATGTCAAATCATTTTAAGAGTTACACACAAAATTAAAGCAAATGTACTATTTATTAAAATTTTCATAAAAAGTGATTAATTTTTTAAAAATGTTATAAATCATGACTGCTTGCATTTGTGTAGCTAGTCAAATAGTTTTATACATGCTGTTTAATCCTTAGATTATCCCTATGAAATATTATAGCAAGGAATATTATACCCCATTTAATATATGAGGGACTAAAGCTAAGAGATAAAATAGCTCATCTGCAGTCAAACAAATGATAAATGGCATGGAAGAGACAAGAAATCAGACCTTCCAAATTATAATTAATTGCTTCTTCCACTACACCACATGACAAAGAACGCACAAACGACCTTAAAGAACTGAAGTGGCGAGAAGTTTGGATACAGGGATTAACTAAATCATTTTCCTCACTTTCAATGAATAATGGCCCTTCAAGGGTTTCAAAGGAAAGAATGTTCACTTCTTTCCTAGTTACAGAATAGGGCTGTCCTTTAAACCAGTTTGAAAGTAAAAGACACGGGAGAAATAGGAACCCAGACATTCCACCTTACTCCTACTCAAAACCACTGTCCCCTGGTATGTGGAATGGAAAGAAGAATGAAATTTCAGGCTCCAACAGAATTCTCTGTGTCCAAGCCTTCCAAATGAAAACAATTGTATTTCATCCATCCACAGTATCTTTCAGGATCCACTAAGTTCAAGGCACTGTGCTGAGTTCTGGCAAGAAAGTGGTTAATAATAAGACACAAAAGTAACAATTAAGAAACTACACACATAAATTAACTTTATTACAATGATGATAAACTCTACAAGGGTAAAGGACATGATATTGTAAGAAAGACTAATAGAAAAGACCTAATCTAGATTATTAATAAGTCAGTGAATGTCTTAAGGAAGAGCCACTGAAATGACACATAAAGGGTGAAAAGGAGTCAGCCAAGAAGGAAGTTTCAAAGGGGACAGTACAAGCAAAAGCTTTAAGGCAAGAATAAGTTTTTATTGAATTTTATCTCTTACATAATAATATATCCTTCACCCTTATTTTATGATCTTTGTCATGAATTCCACCTTATGTGATACTAATACACCCACTTCGCTTTTAAAAAATTGTACATATGGGGCCAGCGCCATGGCTCGGTAGGTTAATCATCCACCTGTGGTGCTGGCATCCCATACGGGCACTGGTTCTAGTCCCAGCTGCTCCTCTTCTGATCCAGCTCTCTGCTATGGCCTAGGAAAACAATGGAATATGGCCCAAGTGCTTGACCCCCATACCCACATGGGAGACCCAGAAGAGGCTCCTGGCTGCTGGCTTTGGGTTGGTGCAGCTCAGTTGCAGCCATCAGGGGAGTGGATCAATGGATGGAAGATCTTTCTCTCTGTCTCTCCCTCTCACAGTCTGTAATTCTACCTCTCAAATAAATTTTTTTTTTTTTTTGACAGGCAGAGTGGACAGTGAGAGAGAGAGAGACAGAGAGAGAAAGGTCTTCCTTTGCCGTTGGTTCACCCTCCAATGGCCGCCGCTGCAGCCGGCGCACCGCGCTGATCCTGGCAGGAGCCAGGAGCCAGGTGCTTTTCCTGGTCTCCCATGGGGTGCAGGGCCCAAGCACCTGGGCCATCCTCCACTGCACTCCCTGGCCATAGCAGAGAGCTGGCCTGGAAGAGGGGCAACCGGGACAGAATCCGGCGCCCCAACCGGGACTAGAACCCGGTGTGCCGGCGCCGCAAGGTGGAGGATTAGCCTATTGAGCCACGGCGCCGGCCCTCTCAAATAAATTTTAAAAAAAAGTATACATGTATTTGTGTGTGTGTAATGCACATATAAAGCAAGTACAATAAATTGTTAAAAATAGTTAAATCTATGTATAGTCATTGAACTGCATTTTTCTGATTTATTTGAAATATTTTCAAAAAATTTAAAAATATTTTGTATATGAAGAACTAAAAACAAACTAGTTAGACTAGAACATGGGAGCAAAGTTATTTGCACTGGATGATATGGGAAGACAATGGAGACTAGGCTTTATGGCTATGAAATTGGGTAGTCATCGAGTTGTTTCAAACTGTGAAGAGGAATAGTATGGTTGATTATTTAGAAAGAACACAATGGCTACTGACTGCAGAACGAATAAGAGGAATGAAAGGAAGTGGGAAAACTCATTCAAATGAAAGATAATTAATGATAATCTGAATAGAGTGGTGGTAGTACAGATACAGAAAACAGAATGAATTTGAAATATTTAGAATTCAGAATCACCATAAGCTTGGTGGCAGACTAAAAGTCGAATGTGACAGAACTACAGTATCAAGAATAACTTCAAGATTTCTGGTTAGAGTAACTGAGTAGATAAATTTCCATTTATAGAGATGGAAAATCTGAGAGAAAGAATGGTTGTTACTTAGAGGTTAGAGGGATATGAAATGCTATAGTCCACTCTTAGGTTACTTAAATTTGATATACTGAGAATAAAGGTAAGTGGAGAGTGTCAAGGAAGTATTAGTTAATTGCTTTTGGAGCTCAGAAGAGAAGTTGGATCTACTTACTAAAATGTGGAAAATTATTTACTTTATAAAAGACCTAACACAATAGGAATGGATACAAAATCTTGGGAAAATAAAACAGAAGGCAAGAGAGTCAAATCTACGGGGCTTGGCAACACAGAAAAAGTAATAACAGATTCAGTGGGTAAGTAAAAGAGAGATCCAGATAGAGTGAGTAGAAAGGGGAATGGGAAACAAGCCAGTAAATAAAACATGATAGGCCATCCTTTAGAGAAGATGATGATGATATTGATGTCTTAAGGATAAATATTTTATTAATTATCAAGATATGGAGAATGTATCTGGCATAGCACTTCCCTCATCCCCCTCCTCAACACACACACACACACACACACACACACATATTGGATTGCCCATAACTCGATGAAAAAAAACGCAAGAATAATCACTAAACTCCACCAAAAAGGCAATATCATTACCTGATTCCACATCAAGGGAGTATTTATCAATAGCCAAGTTCATGGTTTGGTAAGCAGTGGTGCAAAAGTCTTCCAGAATCATGTATACAGCATTGTTGACATTAGGAGGGACAGACTTGGCAAACTTCATTCGGCTATTCACCACAATGCTGCCATTTCTGAAGTTCAGGATTTCCAAGTTCTGGAACCCTGTGAGATTTGATTGGAGATAGGGAACCAGCTACAATACATGGAAAGTAGTAAGTTTATTGATAGGCTTCTGCATTTTGTTCACCGCATACCAAAAACAAAAAAAACAAGAATGAGTCCCTCTCCCACTTTTCCTAATTGTATTCATTTAATTGTATACTTTTAACTTGTTAAACAAAGTATAAATTAGGAATTATTGGAAATATAAATTATAAATGTGCTGTTTAGAAGTCCCATGAAGCTCATAAACAATTTTAGATACCCATAAAGTTTGTTAAAAGATGACAAGAGTAAAGGCATAACAGGGATTCAAAAAAAGCCGTGGTGTAAAATAAAATGTGAAAAGAAATCTCAAACTTCTCTCAGTCACAAAAAATCATGGAACACAGCCTTCAGTATATAACCTGTCACATTATTTTCTCATCACTATTGTATTTTCCACTTCCTGTATGCACGTATCTCATTGTCTCATGACAGACCTTAGGCCATTGTGTTATTAGTGGGTGATACACAATAAATGTTCACAGCAGATCACACTTTCCTTGATTCAGATCATGTGTGTTGGGGGAGGGGTGGCTCATATCTGCTTATTCTCTAGTGCCCGTGTTTCTCTTTTTGTACTTACCAACTCTAAGAATCTTTGCTCCAGGGCTTTATACTCCAAAGAATTTTTATTAAACAAATCTTCTGAAAACATCATATTAGTCACTCGGAGACTGAAGAAAACTACCAAAGCTCCTGTCATCTGGGTATAACTTGAGTCACCTCCACTAGTGGGTGGAGCCACAACAGCCATCTCTGTGGCGTGAACATTTGTAGACATTTCCACATAACTACCAACCTTGCCATTTTTATCTTGAATTAGCTCAGGCTGATAGTAATCTGTGCCTACCCGGTCCAGTTCTAATGAAATATCCTGTACACCCACAATTACTTCATCCTCTAGTAGGGTGGAGCTCGTGGTTGGAGGTAATTTGCTAGACTCTGTCATGGAAGCTTTCAACCAGAGTCTGTCAGTACTCTGTGGTGTACTTGCCAATGTGTCTTTGGACAATTTCCGTAGAGAAGATGTTCCTTCCCAAATTATATCTGATTCTGGCAAGGCAGTCCACAAAGTTTGCAAATCTGACTTCACCATTGAAATCTTGCTATCAAACTCTTCATGTTTTGACTCTGTACTTTTCTCCATATCCTCCTTTAAGAAATCATCTTGGTTTGCTTGATCAGTAGGAGCAGATATTGCTACAGATGCCAGCAGAAGAGGTGGTTTTGTAGCAGAGTCATGATCAATGTCAGGTACCTCTGATGTGTGTTCAGGAAGGACTGGAGATGCAGGCTGCTTTGCAGTCTCTGCAAAGAAGGGCACAGTAGGTCCACCAAGAAGCTCTCCTTCTGCAAAGTTTGTGGCTCTATCATGCTCATATTCTGAATGCTCAATAATCTGATTTGTGAAATTCATTTTGTGATCTATGACTAGTTCTTCATCTACACCCTCAGTTGGCAAAAGTGAATCCTCATCTTCAAGCCATGACTTGGACAGTGGTTCTGTGCTCTTCTCTAACAAAATCTCACTCCATGGCCAAGTAATTAGATCCACCATCTGCCCAGACCCAGAACCAAAACCACTCTCAAATAAGGACTCTTTTTCCATGGGTGTTTCTGGCAGCAAAGGGCTCACTTCTAATTGGCTTTTGACTTTGGAGTCCAAGGAATCCAAGACAAAAGGTATAGTTATTTCTTTAGTAAGAAGATCTAATGTCACAGGGGAAGAGATATATGGTGAGGATGTCAAGGTCACACCAGAGTCTTCCATGGACAGTAGTGTTTCTTTTGGCACAGGCTGAGTCAATAAACTTGAAGGCAGTGGATCAATAGGAAGAAAATCTTCTGACTCTTCAATATTGGCTAATCCTGAAAATAATATTTTCTGTTAAATATACTACAAACTTAAACATATTCCTAGTTCTCTCAATAAAACTAGCAATCTGTTTTATCCCATTAAGTTAGTAGCAACAATTGTTGATGACTACTACTTTGCTATATAGAGCAAACAAGACCCAATGATGTGTTTGCAATGTGAGATGATCATTCATGAATATAGCCCCCACCCTGAAGATGACAACACCTAGAATGTTAAAATAATTTACTTTCAATCATTTGGTTTTTTAAAGAGAGAATTTCTAGTAGCCATAAAAAATAAACAGAGACAATCCAGTGGGAATTAAGAAAGAAAATTATTTAGAAATTATTGTTTTCTTTCAGTTCCCATTTCCATTATTTTATTATTCATCATCCTTCATATTCAGGCTATGCTCAAACTTCTAGCCTCATTATTTATATCTTTGTTCATCTTTCTCTTTAACATGTATGCTCCTTTCTTAGTCACATTGATTTTTCTTTTCCTCTACAACATCTAGAAGATCGTCAATCATTAGATTTGAACTCCACAATTAATCCTATTAAAGCTGCTGGGATAATCTTTTTTGATGCTGTTTGTTTACCACTCCAATATGAAAGTAGTTGTTTAATAGTAGTCGTAACAGGGGCCGCTGCCGTGGCGCAGTAAGTTAATCCTCCACCTGCAGTGCCGGCATCCTATATGGGTGCCAGGTTCTAGTCCTGGCTGCTCCTCTTCCAATCCAGCTCTCTGCTGTAGCCTGGAAAAGCAGTAGAAGATGGCTCAAGTCCTTGGGTCCCTGCATCCCTGTGAGAGACTTGGAAGAAGCACCTGGCTCCTGGCTTCAGATTGGCACAGCTCTGGCCAATGCAACCATTTGGGAAGTGAATCAACGGAAGGAAGACCTTCTAAAATCTTCTAAAAAAATAGTAGTAGTATAATGTAATTGTATATTCTCCATTTCTTACTATTTACCTATTTGGATTCTCCATCCCAAGGAACTAATTCTGACTGCCTTCCTCTCTCACCACAGTTTCTTGAGGCATTTTCCCCCTAATGAATGCTACCAGGCTTTTTCTATCAGCCATAATCTCTTCCTCTCTTCAGAACCCTTGGCATCTGATTCAATAAGATACGAAAAATGATTCAAGTTCCTCACCATCTTCTAACAAGTGAGATCCAGAAGTCCCCTCCTCAGGAGCCACAGGCAAGTCAGTGTGAAGCACTGCTGGGGTGACAGAATGCAGAGTCAAGCCACTGAGCTCTAAGGCCTCTGAGGAAGAACTTAGGCCCACCTTGGAGGGAAAGGCTAATTTAGGTGAAGACACTAAATCACCCAATGGACTTTCTGGCGAGAGTTCCCTGCCAGTGGTTGAGGAAGGCCCAGAGCTGAAATCAAGTGGTGAAATACTGCTGGTTGTGGATTCATCTGCTGAAGGCCATTCAGCTGGAAGGGTATTATCCTGGAGGGAAAAAAGGCTAAATCATATCATGGATAAAAGGAACACATAAAAATGACTTTAAATATCACCTACCCATCTATACTCCCAGGTTTTCTAGGAACAACAGGCAATGTAATCCTGGGGAAAGTGGGGTGGGTAGCACATGGGCTCTAGAATCAGATCTGTAATCAAATCCCAATTCATTTCTGGTTAGAAAATCCAGAGAAAAACTGTTGCAACCCCACAAAACTCACCTGTGAAGTGGAAAACAATAAGATGACATGTTTAGGGATCCTAAACAAGGTCAATTTGGGAGAGAAAATAACTCTCTTGCTTTATAGGGTTTATTTCCCTTTGTCTTTTAGCTTAAATGACTTTAAATACATAGAAGCTACTTGTATCTGTAATTTCTTGGCAAAGATCTAAGCACAAGGTCCACATCAGAAAAGAATTAGCAATTGTATTCATTATTCAGAAAAACAATTTAGGTCCTCTATTTTTATCTGAAATGTCACCACATCAAAATGTGGTTTGTTTCCTCAGATGAATATCTCCACCTATGAAATGACATCACTCTTACAAGATACAAACAATTTCCTCTTTCTAATGATTAATTACTAATATAGTACTAATTGAATCTTAAAATTTAGATTCAGGCATAGAAAACTAGACAGAAGCAAAATCCTAGAACATGCTAATTATTCAATCTAATGAAGAACACTCTATGTAAAAAGTCTAATGATGATGCTAAAATAGCCATGGCACTTGGCAGGAGTTTATGTATTTCAATCAACGCTGGGTTATGAGCAGCAAAGAACAAGTACTATGCATGAACATGGAGACTTTCTGGGTGGATGAAAACTGAAAAAGGAAAATGGAAAGGAGCACTCATTCTCAACTCTAAATTGGCATTAAAATCACAAAGAAGTTTTTGAAAAACACAATGCCTGTGCCTCACAACCCAGAGATTCAAACAAAATAGGTAGACATTGGTATTTTTAAAAGCTCCACAGTAGAGGCTACAGCCTCATCATGTTCTGAGTAGATTATTCCAGCCTGAGCTTCAAATGTACTTCTTTAGTGGATACATGGCTGTATCTCATCAACTGGAATCTTTAAGAAATATCTCACATTTAAAACCTACCAGAAGATTACAATTCATGGGACAGCTAAGAAAAAAGTAAAGCCAATCAAAATAAAGAATAAGAAACTCTCAACATAATCCTTCCCCCACCTCCACTGGGAGATTCCTATCAGTGGCAGTCAATTTTCACTGACATACACTCTCAAGCCTCATGTGCTTTTTTGGGGGGGCGGGGCGGAGGGAGCGCACAAATTTAAAGTGACTAACTAGAGTTTAGTCTATACCCATGAAATAAAACCTGTGGAGGGAGTCTACCCAACTCATGGTCTAGTTCATCTTTTACCCTTTGCCTACACAATGTCCTTTGTCTCTTCCTCAACGGTCTGTATGAGGAAGATCTGGACTGCACACTTCCAACCACAGGGGAGGAACCATGAGGCAAGAAATCACAAGTCATACACTTATTAGTTCCTTCCTCTAAGTACAAAAACAGAAGAAAGATAGCAACAGATCATTGGCTATACTGAAAGATATTCTCAGTTTTATCTGCTTCCTTTCAACTACAAGCATTCTGTCAAAAAACTCATTTTTCATTTGGGGAGCTTAGTGACACCATCACTTCCTGCCTCGTCCATGCTATTTTAATTAGTTTCTGTTGCAAGTAAGTTGCTAGGTTGGTTATTCTATATTTGTCACCACCACCCCATATCCTTCTGTTCTGTTCTGTGCCCTGGAAGGCTGACCCCTCTGAACTGCATCACTCCTGCTCCCTTCTAGCTGTCTTCCATTTGACTTTGTATAATGGGTAGTACAAGCAGATCAAAAGCCAGGAGGTAGGAGAAGTTGGGGTATTTTCTCCCTGCTTTCTTCTACTTTCAATACTGTGTCTCAAGCAATAGTTGTGCCCTCCACAGTTACAGCCTCAGCTTCCACTGGGCTCTGATAATAGCATTTCTTCCCTTTGTCCTGGAATCCAGCAGAGGATAATGGTCTCTTGATGCTGTCTCTGCATATCCCAGCATCCCTGTTTTTGGTCACTTAACTCCATCCACATCTCCATCAGCAGGTAACTGTAACTGTTAACATCTTATACCCCGGAGGAGGCATGTTATACAAATGTTCCATGATTTTATGGTGCCAATTACGTTTATGAAAGATAATAAACTGAGGTTCATAGAAGCAAAATGGTCAAGGTCACAAAAAAAATAGAAAAAAATTCAGAATGAAAGCTTATCTCTAGATTTCTCAGTGCCAGAGCTTTTCCTGCTATAATGTGGCTATTCATTCAGAGGTTGCTACAAGTGTATAGTCACAGATGGAGAAAAGATTTCCAAAGGAAAAGCTAAAGCTAACTGACTAGTCGGTCCTTTCTCTGCTGGGTTAACGTATTCTACAAGTCCACACGGTCCAAAATGAACACAAATGGAGCACATTGCTTAATATTCAAATGTCCGTTTGCATAGGAAGAAAAATTCCTTCCTTACCCCTTTATTTTTCTAGTATTTGAAACCACATTTATAATCAGAAGATAAGAAGGCCATTTGTTCAATATCTAGTTCTGTTTTTTAAAAAAGTATAGTTACGGCCAGCACCGCGGCTCACTAGGCTAATCCTCCGCCTAGCGGCGCCGGCACACCAGGTTCTAGTCCCGGTCGGGGTGCCCGATTCTGTCCCGGTAGCCCCTCTTCCAGGCCAGCTCTCTGCTGTGGCCCGGGAAGGCAGTGGAGGATGGCCCAAGTGCTTGAGCCCTGCACCCCATGGGAGACCAGGAAAAGCACCTGGCTCCTGCCATCGGATCAGCGCGGTGTGCCGGCCGCAGCACGCCAGCCGTGGCGGCCATTGGAGGGTGAACCAATGAAAAAAGGAAGACCTTTCTCTCTGTCTCTGTCTCTCACTATCCACTCTGCCTGTCAAAAATAAAAAATAAAAAATAAATAAAAAGTATAGTTACGATAATAATGATCATACCACATTAGTAAATTCATTTTTTTCTCTTAATGATCTAAAACTAGAAATGTGTTAAAGCTAACCATGCTTTCAGCTGAGTCAGGCAAGTTTATATTCTAACAAATTCCAAAGGTGCTTTTCATTTTTTTAAGTTCCAAGTGAGATGACTTAAGTCCTTTAACTTGTGCTAAAGAAATTTAGTTTTATCAAACAGAGCTTACACTATATCAGATGAACTGACATACATTTAAACAGATACCAAATCCTCAATGAAAAAGAAATTTTCAAAAAAAGAACAATATGTATTATCCTGGCATATTTATAAGTTAAATGATTTTTTCATTTTGCAAAAGTAGCAGAATAATATATCTTTAATAAAAGTCAACTCAAAATTAACATAAAATGTGAAAATAAACAATTTGACTTTTCAAGTAAAGAAGGAAGACCATCTACTTCCAAATAAAAAGTAGCATTCCTAAAAAATTTCATAGCAATGAAGCTTTCTTATACATTTTGAACAGTGAATACATAAGTGCCAAGAATAGCACTCCATTTATTTTTATATCAATAGATGTTCCCATAGTAACAAATGAGACTCATGAATTCTTCTTCTAGTTCAATGTAGTATATTGACAAGTTTAATATTATTCTGGCCAGTTTCACTTCTGTTAATGCCAGTTGAAAAGCTTGCTAGTGCTATAGAAAATGTACTGTGCAACAAATTATTTTCCAAGTCGGGATGCCAGAAAGGCATCAAATTCAATATCCCAACATTTCTACCTCTAAAATAATGCTAAAAAATCAAATCTGGTTTAACAAAAAAGTCACTTCTATAATAGAGTAAAATCTCACTAACACTTGAAGGGAAAAAGCAAGGAGGGAAAGGAAAGCAAGTAAGGTTCAGACATTTCTAATTAATCACTCATTTTTATATCTCATTATCACCCATTAACATTCCAATGTCTCTTTAAATTGTTGACTGGTGCTTTGGAGTTATCATTAGTGAAAAGAAAAGTAAGAAGTGGGCTTAAATGCAAATAGAGCCACTGCAACATAAATGCACAAAGGAGACTAGTTAGTCAGTGCTATGCATCATCAAAGGGGTAGCCAGGATCAAGCTGCGGCCACTTTCTGACACAAGGGAATATGAACGTCATGCTGTCAGGTCTCACTGATTTTCAGAAGATTGAAAGTTGCATTTTTGCACAAAAAAAATTGATTTTTAAATATTGACTCATAAATTTAAATATGAATATATATATATACACACTCTCAAAATGCATGTCTGTACCTGGACCTAGACTGTTTGTAACCTCTAGCTTATATGATCCTAAAATATCATCACATATCTCTTCCCATGGTTAGAAAAGTCCAGGTTGAATATGATTACGAGAAACAGAGGCTAATGGTGCTATCACCACCCCTGCCACTACACCCTGAACAGCCTTCCAGGCTAACACCTACATAACCTAATTTGTTTAGAAGTCTGTTTACTACTACCAACTGGAAACTTCTTATAGGAAGGGTCACCCCTCATTCACATTAGTTACCCCAACATTTGGCACATGAAGAACACAAAACAAATGTATCTGAGTAAAGGAATACATAAACACCAAATGAACATTCTCTTGGATGTCATTTCCCCCCAAAACAAAGATCACAGGAAAGAATCTTTTCACTCTGCAACTGAATAGAAGAGATGGCTATATAGTTCAATGGCTAAATGAATTTGAGACAGGCTTTCTAAATTTACATTGCTAAATTAAAGCCAAGAAACAAGTGGTTCTAACAGTTGATACGAGACAGAAAAGAAGTCTGATGAGGATAGGAGGAGTGGGAGATATAGATGGGAAGGCAGCCCGCCTACCATGTCTATATGATAATAAAAGATTCCAGTACCAATGGCAGATGGTAAATCTCTATACTGTTGTGGTTGCAGCTATCATCACTGTTGATTCACTTCACTTGAGGAAGTCTTTTTCTTTTCTACTTGATGTCCCCCCATAAGTGAAATGTAGCTGTAGAGGTGTAGAGGGAGAAGAGGAATTCCTACACTTGAACTTAGCCAAAATGCCAAGAAGCGAAGCATAGGAATTCCTGATGGAACTGGGTGGTAAGTATAAAAAAGAATATTCACCCAATGTTGTTTCTGGGGAAATAGTAATGATTTCAGTCCACATTAAAAGGAGACCTGATTTAGAGCCACTGTCAGTATTCAGCTAGCTGATATTTTTATTCTTCCTTCTCCCTTCCATGCACACCCAGTTCTACATGCTTTAGTGCCCAAATTTTCCCTCACTATCATCCTTGAAATAAATTTCGGGACCTCAACTTATAGTCTGGCTTGTAAAAACATTTTTGGGTAACTTTCAGAGAACAACTCATACTTAATCATCACCAAACAAGTGTGAACAATAAACAAGTTTTCTACCATGTGTGGAGTTTGGAAATGCAGACTTGATTTAACCATTGAAGAAGGCTTAAATTTTCTGAACCAACTCCTAGTACCCATGAGTTGACAACTATGAGTAATATTCCAGGGATGATGCAAGAGAATATTTGAAATGGAAACAGTTTGGGAAATCCGTGATGCCAAAGTAAGCAGATGAGGGTACAAAGGAGAGAAGCTTGACAACCTGGTTCTAGACATAGCCATAAAACATAGAAACATACCAGAATAGGTGTTGGTGGTGCCTGAAGGCTTGGACTTTGCATATTCCAAGTAGAGTCTTCAGTTTGGGGAAGCAAAATTCCTCTCACTGACGAAAGAACATTTTTAGTTGAGATATTATTGTATTTTAGGTGCTGGGATAATTAAAAATCAAGTTCTTTGTGTGTCATTTCCCATTTTCTGCCTATAAATGTTATCCAGCCACATGGCAGCTCTGGAGTCTTGGAGAAACTGGCCTGGTTCTAGGGCCTTCCCAATTCATGAACTGTCCTGTGCTCAATTAAATTCTGTTATATTTAATTTGTATAAAGTTTTTCTTTTA
This sequence comes from Oryctolagus cuniculus, assembly GCF_964237555.1. NCBI lineage: Eukaryota > Metazoa > Chordata > Mammalia > Lagomorpha > Leporidae > Oryctolagus > Oryctolagus cuniculus. The sequence goes on from NC_091435.1 coordinate 55,951,816, forward strand.
ATAAAGATCCTTTTCACTTAGAAGTATGTGGGAGACGGAGACTTTTTTTGCTAAAATACATCCCTGTTAGCATCATCTCTCACATGCACATTTTCCTCTTTAGCAGCTGGTACTTCTACTCTGCCACATCAGTAAAATAAAACCCACCAGACATGTTTTTTGAAAGCTTAACTATTAATGAATGAACAATTCACAGAGACAAAAATATGTACTAACAAGTAAATTAACAGGACATGGTGTCCCTGATGAATGAAGCTCTTGCACACTAGTAGCCAGACTATTAGCAAGTTTTAGTCCCAGATTGGCTGGACTCCCCTTTAGCTTCCGTGTCCAGGGACATCTCCCTCTCCCTGATGACCCCAGATCTACCTATTCACTATGGACCACAACTGGAATGCCCTAACTAGCTGAACTCAAACTCAGTTTTGGATTCTCTGTGATTGTGCCCAATCCCCATTATCAGTCCTTTGACCAGGATATCCCACTAACTTCCTAAACTGTTCCCTCTTTTCTGCTTTCTTTTTAGGCATTACTAGTCAATGTACCGCTGGACAATTCATGTCTGGATTGCTTAGGCAGCATTATTGGCTGTTTCAATTTGCATATCCAGATATTACAGTTCACTACTGTTCCTTCAACTTTGATCCTCTTTCTAAATACCATTCTACTTTCCCCATTCTGTGGCCTTTTGTCAACAAGTGGCCCAGAGAGTTTCTGATTAATCTGTTCACAGCATATGTATGGCTAAAACTCCATTCATATTGGGCTAACATCTGCCTCATGCAATCTAGAAAACGCTCAGAACCACATATATTTAGGGAAATTAGATTTTTCCAGAGAACATTGGAAAGGAAAATAAAATATATAAGGACTGCATGATGGATATTAGACTCACCATTAACAAGCTGAAGGGAATCAGGATCTGGATTCAAGGAGGAATTCCCCAGCAAAAAATTCTGGTGCAGTGTCTCAGCAATATAATCTCTGAAGTTACTAATTGTATAGACAGCAGTGGGCTTATCATCCAATTCCACAAGGCCATGGTTTTCTACCTTGTTGGAGTGAAGGCTAATGAGGTCCCAGGTGGTATTGCTGATGGCCTCACCATTAAAGGTAACTTCATAGTGAACATCCAGGCCACTACAAATAAGAGAGAACAGATTAAGTCCAGCTGAAGAAGCACAAATAAAAAGCATTAAATTACTGAGAACAAACATTAGGCCTAAAGGCAGAGCCTGCTTCCTTTGTTCCCTATTATCATTTTTCCTACTTGGTTAAAAAAGAAGAGCCATCCTAACTCCTCCCAGAATGGGAATTCCTCTCCCAACCCTTTATTATTTTTTTAGATTAATTATGTGCTAAAACATAGCTATTTGTTGTGGAAAGAAAACTATGAAAAATTTGAAAATAAAGCAGATCAATGATTTTTTAAATCTTTTTTATCAAGCCCCAGTATCTTTTCCTTAGTTTGTAGATCCTCTATGAAAACTTTTTTCAAATATTTATTTATTTTGAAAGAGTTAGAGAGAGAGAGAGATCTTCCAACTGCTGGTTCCCTTCCCAGATAGCTGCAATGGCTGGGGCTGGGCCAGGTAGAAACCAGGAACCAGGAGCTTCATCCTAGTCTCCCACATGGTGGCAGGGGCCCAGGTACTTGGGTCATCATCTACAGCTTTCGCAAGACATTAGCAGGGAGCTGGATCAGAAGTAGAGACTTCAATGCCCATATGAGATGCTGGCATGGCCAGACTGTGGCTTTACTTGCTAAGAAGGCTTTATCTGCTTTGCCACAATGTTGGCCCCTTTAGTTCTTCTGTAAGAATTAACTCATTAGGTTAGGAATGACACAAGGAAAAATTCAGAGCTGAAACCCTGAACCATACAGACTTGAATTGCCCCAACTGTTAATATATCAATTCTAGCCTCTATCCTGGGAGCTCTGCAGGAACTCACAGGCCGGCATCAAAGGAAGTAATATACTATATAAGCTTTAACCCAGACAGATTGTAGCTCACCTTTGCCATTCCAAAAGAAACACACTATCCCCTATTACTGAGCAAATGAAGGCCCTGTGCACTAAGAACCATGCACATGAATTTATTAAACACTGCTCATCCCCGGCTTTGAACTATAAGATTCACTGCCTTTAATACCTTATGGAGCCCAGGAATTGAGCATTTCTCTGCATCTTTTTTTTTTTTTATGACAGGCAGAGTTAGACAGTGAGAGAGAGAGACAGAGAGAAAGGTCTTCCTTCTGTTGGTTCACCCCCCAAATGGCCGCTATAGCCAGCGCACTGTGCTGATCTGAAGCCACGAGCCAGTGCTTCCTCCTGGTCTCCTATGTGGGTGCAGGGCCCAAGCACTTGGGTCATCCTCCACTGCCTTCTGGGGCCACAGCAGAGAGATGGACTGGAAGAGGAACAACCGGGACATAACTGGTACCCCGACTGGGACTAGAACCCGGAGTGCCGGTGCTGCAGGCGGAGGATTAGCCTAATGAGCCACGCTGCTGGCCCTTGCTCTGTATCTTGCAATAAATACCTACTTTTCTTCTTCACCACCCCAAAGGCAGTGATTGGTCTGCTGTGCTTCAAATGAATGGACACAGTTTGGGGTTCTATAGCAACTCCTCCACCCAGTTCTGGGGGCTTACGATAACACAATGTTACACTTTCACTAGCATTAATTAAACTATTATCATGAGGACAGCTCTGACTTAGTCATCACTTTGGCTTCCAATCAGTCTCTGTACCAACATCACAGGCAATAGCCAGCAAGCCACACCAAGACTCCTCTAGAAGAACACTACCTTCCCAGAGATAAACCACTCAAGACAGAATCTAGGAAAAATGAGATCAGTCAGTTTGAGGGAAAGCTCTGTTCAGTATACCGGGGCTTTTTTGTAAGATAGATTCCCGCTTGGAGACTGGAGATGGCTACAACAAACAAGCATGATTGCTGATTCTGGCTATTAAGACCACCCAACTTCGTTTTTCTGATTTCAAGTTTGCAAAATAAATTTTTTTATTGTAACTCCCCATAGGGAGAGAATTCATGAGCTGGTCAATGGAATAACTGACATAGCAGATAAATTTTTCATTTTAAATAAATCAATGGGGCATCACAGAGAATTCACTGTCTTGTGGTTTGGTGAGCATGAATGGTATTAAGAGATCTTTCCTTCCTGGAAGCACTGGCTGTTCTGGACCTGTCTCAACTTGCATGGTGCACATCTCACCCTGGACTGCAAGGGCCTTAAAGGTGACACTCCCATCTGCTACAGAAGTGGCCAGTCCTCTTTGAAGTCTCTGTATCATCCTGAGTAATGTCAATATTGCTTTCCTCTAAGCTCTGATAAGCTGACCCTTATAATGGGGTGGTTTAGGGCTCTTGAAAGTGTGGTACGGCTGGCGCCGCGGCTCACTAGGCTAATCCTCCCCCTTGCGGCGCCGGCACACCGGGTTCTAGTCCCGGTCGGGGCGCCGGATTCTGTCCCGGTTGCCCCTCTTCCAGGCCAGCTCTCTGCTATGGCCCGGGAGTGCAGTGGAGAATGGCCCAAGTACTTGGGCCCTGCACCCATGGGAGACCAGGATATGTACCTGGCTCCTGCCTTCGGATCAGCATGGTGCGCCGGCCGCAGCGCACCAGCCGCGGCGGCCACTGGAGGGTGAACCAACGGCAAGGGAAGACCTTTCTCTCGGTCTCTCACTGTCTACTCTGCCTGTCAAAAAAAAAAAAAAAAAAAAAAAAAAAAAGAATTAAAAAGTGTGGTTAAGCACTTTGACATCCTGATGTTCTGAACTAAGTGGTAAAAATGTCTTCTTGTCATCTAGAATTTCCCTCAGTCTCTCAAGCAATTAAAGACTTTTAATTTTGTACTTCCAAATATGTTGAGTAAATATATAGGTAAATATTTGATTTTCTTTATAAAGAATAAATACAGCAATATAGACTAAAATAAGCAAGTGATGGCTTCAAGGTAGAATAAAACAGTAAGAGGGACACCTACTGGTCAGAACTCACCGCACCATGCTGCCCCTTGCTCTTGGGATTGTTCAATCCTTCTGAGGCACTGGCAGACCACAGGCACACATGCACTAATGTCTCTGTAATTTTAAATATACTTTTCTTCTAAAATGCCTGTTATTACCTCCCGCTCAATATATCCTCCACCTACACACATCCTCTTTACCTGGCTATTTCTTTTTTGTCTGAGTTCAGCTATCACCACCAGTGGAACCTCTTGCTAGCACTGAACATACAGCTGGTGTTCATATTCTGTCTCCCTCACCACTTATATAGGCATAACTAGCTTTCAGATCTGTATCCCAGCCATCTAGCACAATGCCTGGTTCATAATAGTTCAATAAATACTTTTGAAAATAATCAGGGAAATGATCAGATTTGTTCACATATACAGGCTAATGAAACAATTGAATTTGTGCCACTTAAATGATACTATGGAAAACTCCTAACTTAATCTAAAGCATTTTCAATCTCTAAATATAAAAGAACAGCTTTTACCCCTAAAGAGCAATGATATTATCTTTGCACACTTGTATGGTCTGAGTAATCTAAATTTTAAAGACATGGTTTCACAGTCACAGCCTAATTTTGTGAGGATGACCCTGTTTTTCCCAGCTTGTTGAATGGACCATACTTTATATCCAGAAAAATGGGCTTCTCCCTGGGATTTTTGCACAATCTAGTAAAATTCTATTGTTTGCATGACTGTAAGATAGGAAACAGTGATTTAAAAAAGAAGAAGAAAAAGCTGTGCTAATTAGTCCTGGAGTTGGTTCCTGGATTATCTAGAAAATCAGGGAAAACAAAGCATGAGTCTACCATATATCTTGTGCGACTTTTAATTAAATAAAATGGGGGAAAGATCAAGATAATGTTCCTGGAAGAAGAAATCTATGCAAATAAGGCAGTCTGGATTGGTTTACTGGCCCTACACTTTACTGGCAAAGCATGATTTGCTCCCCAATGCTTCAGGTGGCCATCTAAAATAAAATTTCTGCTATAATTTATCATGTCTGGTAAGAATAAATTCATTAAAGAAGATGAAACACCTAAGAGATGCTGCAATTTATTACCATTTTTTATGTGTGTGTGTGCTGGAAAGAGAACTCAAAGAAGTGTTTGAGGTACCAGGAAACCATCTATTCTCAAGGCCCAGAATTTCACTGTGACCCAGAACAGAATGAGTTCTGGCACAGTGAATGGAGTACAGAGATGTCTCAGGATGGGGAGAGATCAAAAGAAAGCCAAGAGGCCAAGGAAGAACATAAGAAGCAGAATACACACCGGTAGACAAAACATCATCTGATTGAAGAAAAAGCTCTACTGCCTCTCTGTACTCAGCATTTCCTAGTCAAACAACCACCATGGTATCATCTTTCAGATTCTCAACTGGACTGAAACAGCTGCTGTGCAGAGGAGAGTTTCCATGTCTGAAAGCTATTTCCAGAGACATCGGTTATGTGGAGGTCAAGTTCATCCTTTCTTGCTCTCTCACCTCAAATGCCCTTATTAGCTGTTTGGCATGTGCAGATTTTAAAAAGGAAAAAAAAAAGAGTAGTAACACATGTCAACAAGACCAAACAAAACAATATTTCAGAGAAACTCAGATATCACTTCTTTTGTAACACTTCTCCCGGGAAGAAAATGTACATTTCCAAAACCCAGAGCTGAATTTCTGAAGTATATATATCAGATGGACCTATTATTGATTCACTTCAAATGGGTCTTACTAACTGAACATAATGAGAGCATCTTGAAAGAAGTACAGAGCAAACACAAAGGTTTATATGCATAAAAATGCTCATGGAGAGATAAAGGGAGGTAATATGTACACTATTTCTGTACCACATAGTCATTCACACACATTCAGAGTATAAGCATACCAAAAATAACTAATAACTCTACCAACCACCTGACAATGCTGAACAATGTTGAAAACTGTACCTAGGTTAACAATTCTATAACTTAAGGAACTGTTGTCTGTTTCCCTACAGGACTGGTAATACTCAATAAATGGTTGCCACTCTTTTGATCATAGAATTAACATTAAAGTTTGGGTCATCTGAACATTCTAATCACCCAAAGAGCATCACGATTAAACAACCAGATGTTTGGGGCTGGCATTGTGGCACAGCAGGTTAATCTGCCACTTGTAACATCAGTACCCCATATCAGAGCACCAGCTCAAGTCATGGCTGCTTCACTCCTGATCCAGTTCTTGTCTAATGCACTTGGAAAAGCAATGGAAGACAGCTTGGCTTACTGCCACCCAAGTGAAAGAACAGGGTGCAGTTCCTGACTGCTGGTTTCAGTCTGACCCCATGGTAGCCATTTGAGGAGTAAACAAGCAAATGGACAATGCAAATGGACAATCTCTTTCTCTCTCCTCTCTCTCTCCCTCTCTCTCTCTCATTTTCTCTCTTATTTTCTTTCTCTCTTTCTCTGTCATTCTGTCTTTCAAATAAAAAAAACTATATAAATCTTAAATCAGGTGTTTGGTTAAGTAGTGACTATCAGAACATACACTATAATATATACATATACACAACAGTTTACAATACTTTGGAAGTACAGAAATCCATAATCATTTTGGTCAAAATATCTGATAGATACCCAATAGTCATATAATTCACCTCCAAAGGAATATTAATCTCATATTTTAGTATCCTACAGGGGTATTAAGAAAATAAAATTCAAAAAATCAGAAACTAGCATTCTGACATGATAGTACTTTTCATTTGAATGCATGTACCTAGAAGATCTAGAGCAAGAGTCTTTATTTTTGTGTGCACAGGGTTTGCCCAATTACTACCCATTTAATATGTACTCATTAAAATAAAGTAAATGAAATGAGAAAGTCAGAAGGCCTTTTCCAAATATATTACAAAAAGGAAATGCTACAATATCTCTAAAAATGCCCATAATTGACCTATAAATTTGCTTGTAAATGCCATGTTATACTTACCAATCTTGTGAGATAACATGAATTCAAATAAATTTGGAATTCAAATGCAGAAATGATAAGCAATTTTCCAAAGGTTATTGATTACACCTTTATATTATTCCTTAAAGAAATTCCAGGGAATAACTGCTTTTACAAATGAATTAAAGAGATCAGCTCCTTACCTTTAATTTACAACTTAAGCTACACTTGAATACATTATTGAGTGATACAGTGTATTTGAAAATATTTACAAGAATTCACATTATTAGTCCTATTTTAACTTAAGTATAATTCAACGTTTAAAAGTATCTACCAGTTAGCGGTCTATAATAGGGAACTGTGCACTACAACCTGTGTGCTAAATCCATGAGTTGGTGAATTTTACATTTTTAATTAGTTGTCATGTGAAAATTATATGAAATTCCATTTTCAGTGTGCATAAATAAAGTCTTAGGGGAACACAGCAATGCTCATTTAATTTACAAAGTGCTATCTGTGTTGACTTTCACCTGAGGGTGGCAGACTAGAGTAGTTGCCCTTGAGTAGCTTCAGAAATCATATGGCCTGCTAAGTTTAAAATATTTACCATCTGACCCTTAACAACAAAAGTCGCCACCTCTGATCTGTAAGGAGATAGTCAGTGATAGTGGAAGTGATTGAAGAATTGATCATGCTCCTCTGGATCTAGGGTTGCTGCATTTTCTTTCTTTTTTTTTTTTTTTTTTTTGGTTTTTTTTTTCTTTTTTTTTTTTTAACTTTTATTTAATGAATATAAATTTCCAAAGTACGATTTATGGATTACAATGGCTTCCCCCCCATACCGTCCCTCCCACCCACAACCCTCCCCTTTCCCACTCCCTCTCCCCTTCCATTCACATCAAGATTCATTTTCAATTATCTTAATATACAGAAGATCAGCTTAGTATACATTAAGTAAGGATTTCAACAGTTTGCTCCCACACAGAAACATAAAGTGAAAAATAATAGATGATTTTTTTTAAATGATGATGAAATCAGATCAGACCTATTGTCATGTTTAATCCCAGTGAGAGTCAAGTTGGGAGTTGATAGTTTCTTTTTTTTTTTTTTTTTTTTTTTTTTTTTTTACAGAGGATCAGTTTAGTATGCATTAAGTAAAGATTTCAACAGTTTGCACCCCCATAGAAACACAAAGTGAAATATATTGTTTGAGTACTCGTTATAGCATTAAATCTCAATGCACAGCACATTAAGGACAGAGATCCTACATGAGGAGTAAGTGCACAGTGACTCCTGTTGTTGACTTTACCAATTGACACTCCTGTCTATGGCATCAGTAATCTCCCTATGCTCCAGTCATGAGTTCCCAAGGCTATGGAAGCCCTCTGAGTTCTCCGATTCTTATCTTGTTTAGACAAGGTCATAGTCAAAATGGAGGTTATCTCCTCCCTTCAGAGACAGGTACCTCCTTCTTTGAAGACCTGTTCTTTCCACTGAGATCTCACTCACAGAGATCTTTTGCCAGAGTGTCTTGGCTTTCCATGCCTGAAATACTCTCATGGGCTTTTCAGCCAGATCCAAATGCCTTTAGGGCTGATTCTGAGGCCAGAGTGCTATTTAGGACATCTGCCATTCTATGAGTCTGCTGAGTATCTCACTTCCCATGTTGGATCACTCTCCCCTTTATTTATTCCATCGGTTAGTGTTAGCAGGTACTAGACTTGTTTATGTGCTCCCTTTGACTCTTAGTCCTTTCATTATGATCAATTGTGAACTGAAATTGATCACTTGGAATAGTGAGATGGCATTGGTACATGCCACCTTGATGGGATTAAATTGGAGTCCCCTGGTATGTTTCTAACTCTACCATTTGGGGCAAGTCGGTTGCTGCATTTTCTAAACTAATTCATGATTCAATGAACAATACAGAAAGCACTGTACCTGACATTTTCCTTGGGGGACCTGAAAACAAAAATAGAAAGCATTAACCGGAATTCCTGACAATTATAACTGTCACACAATATACCAAAGCACAAGTTCTCTGTGTATTTCTCTTGATTTTCTTTGAAGTGCATCCTTAAATAAAAATAGTTGCATAGTATCAGACACTGACAATTTCCTATAGATTGATGGAAGAGAATAAAGGGGGAGAAAATATTCCATTTAAAATCAATAGACTTTATTGTCTTTTAAGCTTTGCTTAAAAATACTTTTAAAGCAATTAATATATGTTTATCTCTTTATAAACAAACACTTTACAATACACCTGAAGACGATTTCATTTGTTGGCATTAAAACTGAGAATCTTTTTTGAGACACATTATGCTAAGTAGTAGTAAAATAAATGAAAATAATAACGGATGTATTGACCTATACTAAAATATAACATTGAGAAATTTCAGAACCTTACTAAATATTCATATGAGAGAGGGGAAAAGACTCATAAATCAAATACTCTTTTAAATAACAAAGAAAATGGAACAATAACTTCAAAACTCTAAATGAAGATTATTTCCCAACTAGAACCCCATGCCTAAGCAAATCATCCATCCAGTAGGATGGTCAAATAAGATTTTCAAACATAAACAGACAGTGAAATTGTCTCCCATATACTTTTTTGCATACTATATAAATGAGGAAGAAGATCAAGAAAGAAGCTTATGTGAGCCACAGTAGAGAAGAATGGCATCCTTTGTTGTTTCCTGAGCCTAGACATGAAGGGGCATTAATCAAGGAATGGGGGGATACAATAAGCTATGTAACAAAAACAGGAGATTAAACAACAAAGCAAAAAAATTATGGATCTCCAAAGTAACATCCCCAAGCTGAACAATCTAAATTGGTGGGACATTTATGCTTCCCTAATTCATTCAGAGACCCAAGTTCTTCTGTCTTGTTGCTCACTCCTATCACTGTACTTTTCTGCATATACAAAAGTCTCAGGATGTATCTATGTTCTAGTTTGTGAGGAAAGGATGAGCAGAAATTCAGAGTAAGCAATTAAGGCAGAAGTTTACAGATACCAATTCCATTCTTAAATCATCAGTGATAGCTTAGTCACATAGACACTCCATTAAGAAGAAAGGTTATAAAATATAGTTCCTAGCATCATGTGACTAGCTTAAATTATTTTATTATGAAACAAAGTAAAAGCAGACTTTGTGATATAGTTTCCACAACAGAGAACAAGCAGTCCAGAGTGAGTGAGTTCAGGAATGTGATGTTCCCGTTACTAAGTATTTACTCAATAAATGTTTATATGTATTATGTTGCAAGTCTTAAGTGAGGAAGAAATGTCTTTTTAAGAAGTTCTCTTTCAACAGGAATCACTGTGCTCTTACTCCCCTGTAGGATCTCTGTCCTTAATGTGTAGTACTATGTGAATTAACAGTAAAACTAGTATTCAAACAGTACTTTACACTTTGTGTATCTATGTGGGTGCAATCTGTTGAAATCTTTACTTAGTATATACTAAGTTGATCTTCTGTATAAAAAGATAATTTTAAATGAATCTTAATGAAGAATGGGATGGGAAAGGGAGTAGGAGATGGGATGGTTTGTGGGTGGGAGGGTGGTTATGGGGGGAAAAACTGCTATAAGCTAAAAATTGTACTTTTGAAATTTATTAAATAAAAGTTTAAAAAAAGTTCTCTTTGACTTGCTCAAAGCTATGATATTTGAAATAAAGTCTAAAGAGTCCCTTATAGACTGACCTTATGCCAGGTTGTCAAATCACCTTAACAGAACATGAACAGGCTTTTTAGGAAGGTGTTAAGGCCATCACACCAAATGAGAGCTGTGTAACTTGTCAGCAGTAAACTTGAAATACAAATTCCTACCCCAGACCAACTACTGACCTAGTATGTCTTCTAGAATGTATTATTTTATCTTCTTCTAACTCTACTTCCTTACCTGAAAAACTAGAATTGAGAATACTAATTTATCAGAAAAGACATTGAATTATATTAATGAAAATATTTGTTGCTAGTGTATACAAGGGATCTTCAAAAAGTGTATGGGAAGTGACTGTTATGAAAAAAACATACCCAAAATTCAAAACATTTTTTGCACCAAGCTAAATTTATCTTCTAATTAATTTTTCCATTTGCTTTTAAAGTAATCTCCTACATGATAAACAAAGAGGATATTCCATCTGGAACAGAGTACTATCAATCATACATGTTTATAAAATCTAGTTACCTAAATTGAAGTACATGAATATCCTTGTAGCCTGGTAAGCCAATAAATGCATTTTCAACCTGTTAAAAATAAAAATTGTAAGTATGCAGGACTGTGAAAATTATATAGAAAAATCCTTTGAACAGTAAAATGTTCACTGTTTTCAGCAACTAGAAGTTTGAACACACACACAGCTGGAAAGTCAAAATTACAATAGTTACCATGTTAAAAAATTTTTACCACAATACTGCCACATTTTTCTTTTTAATTTCATCCTTCCAGGTTTAAATGTGCTTTAAAATTAATTTTTCCCAAATTATAAAAAATATATTTAATGGCAAAACACCGCCTTTTCATTATGTGATGAAATGTAAAAAGAAGTATCCATTTCAAAAGAAACTACAATAGCATTTTTAAAATTAAATTATTATTGTTTGGACTAGACTTCTCATTCCAGTACACACATTGACCAGAGTCAAGTCTGTGTTTCCTGTAAGTATGAAAGTGTCTGGTGCCATCTGTTTCCTGTTCCTATGAGGCAGAAGAATGATGATCACTCTCAGAATTTGGAAGAAGTCTACAAGCCCTGAACTGGCCCCAGGTCAGAGGCCCTGTAGATTGGCTGGTATCAGGGAAGGTAAGAGGCAGTGTCCAGATCACTTGACCGGTCAAAAGATCAGGTTATGAGCATCACATTCGCAGCAGCGAGTTTTACTGAGTCTTTAAAATTCAACGATGTAACTCCTTGTGAGTTTAATGATTTGAGGAGATGAAAGAATGCTAGATTGGATGAAAGTCTAGAAATAATCAAGTTATGCAAAAATACATACTTTAACAAAACTGACCATCTAAGCCATAATACTGCAGAAAGTGACTCACCAAATGGGTCAGTACATAGCCAAGACCAGAACAAGGGAAATAAATTAATGGATTTTGAAGACATCTGTAGGCATCTGCTTTTAACCAAGTCCTCAGATAATCAGAAAAGTGGGATTTTAAAAGAATCTTGGTTCACCAAAGATCATCATGCCTTACAAATAAAAATCCAAACTCATGAAACATCTTGGCAATACAACTACTTTGCCTTGTTTTACTCTCTGAGAGGAAAAAGAAAGGTGCTATAATTCTTGTGAGACAGAGGAGGGGGTAGAAGTTTTAGAACTAGGAATTAGAAGACTGAGGGTTAGTCCCAGAGCCCTGTTTTTGTTGGCAAAGTGGCCATGCACAAATCTTCTTTTATAGAACAAACATTGCTCTATCTACCCACTGCCAGTTTTTATAAAATTAAATGTGCCTGAAAGTACACGTGTTGTCCACATGTACATTTTTATTACTAAGCCCATCTAGACCTAGGCTTTGTCAACTCTTGCCAGAGCCTAAACATGTTCAGGTATTCTAATTCATCATGTTAGCTATGCTAAAGGAGTCCAGTTGCAAGTCACTCACTTTATTAACACCAGTAGTAATAACAGGTACAATTTATTGAGTGACTACTATATCTGGTGCTTTGCAATATTACTTCTAATCCTTGAAACACTCCCAAGATAGATGGATGATAGACAGACAGATAGATAGATAGATAGATACCCCAATTCTATCAATGACAAAGCTGAGATGCTAAGATGTCAACTAACTTGGCCAGAATCACACATCTGGTGAGAGAGGGAATCATAATTTAATCCCAAGTTCCCCTAATAATGAAATCTGCATTCTTCCTACTGAATTACATTGTCTATTCCTCCTTCTCCTGCCTCATGACAAATAAGTTTTAGAATTAGGACCAAGCCCAGGAAAACTGTGAAGTTTACTAGACTTTTCATTTGAATTAAAATGAAGGGGACCTTCTAGAGTACAAAGGCAACAGTACTTGGACTGGCGAGAGGAGTCTGGATTTGCATCTTCTGCTCAGAGAGGCTGAAATAACCACGAACAGTTTGACCTCCTGAACCTCTCAGTAAAATGGAGGTGCTTATCCACATGGCTGCTGTGAGCAAACAGACAGAAAGTAGCCTACAGAGTATACAGCACTAGACAAGGACGTTACATTGTTACTGTGACTGACTTCTGGTTCTGACACTAACAAGTTTTTCCCACTCCTTTCTCTTCTGACATAATACTTCATATCATCCCAAGCTTTTCGTGTCCTCTCCTCCTCTTACTACGCTTTTCATTAAAAGGGGGTAGGGGGCTGGTGCTGCAGCTCACTTGGCTAATCCTCCACCTGCGGCACCAGCACCCCGGGTTCTAGTCCCAGTTGCTCCTCTTCCAGTCCCGCTCTCTGCTGTGGTCCGGGAAGGCAGTGGAGGATGGCCCAAGTGCTTGGGCCCTGCACCCGCGTGGGAGACCAGGAAAAGCAACTGGCTCCTGGCTTTGGATCGGCACAGCGCACCGGCTATAGATGCCATTTCGGGGGTGAACCAATGGAGGGAAGACCTTTCTCTCTGTCTCTCTCTCTCTCTCACTGTCTAACTCTGCCTGTCAAAATAAAGTGGGGGGGAGTAATAGCTCTTGAACCTAATCCTTTCCAAACAGCTATCTGTATCTTCCAAGATGATCTAGGAGGAAATATTGAAAGAACAATCCTCACGACTGCCATGAAGGGAGAGCACTAGAGGGCTGCCCTCATTTTGTAGTAAATATGATGACAGGATTCCTTCAGATACACCACCTCCACCTCTGTTGTTCACAGAAAGAAGTGGCTGTTGGTAGACATTTCCCTCAGGTAATAAGGGGATGGAGGGTGCAGAGACAGGCCAGAAAAGGAGGTGTGGACCCTGATGCTTCATCACTTCCAAACCACCTAAGCCAATAGCTACCTACCTCATGAAGTTCCCATTGGAGATGTTTGTCAGAGTACTTATTAGCCTTCCCCTAAAATGCAACCATGCCTTGCAATTGTTTACCCAAACATGAAGGCTTATTAAATGTTCCTTAATCCGAAGGCAGAGAGAACCAGACAGCCAATTCAAAACACTATCTGATGCCAGGTGGCCACTGCCTGGCTGACATTTCTTCCACATACCATACAGCCTTGCAACTTGGCCACACAGCTAGGAAAATGAATTGTCTGGACTTCGCTCCCCATGTCTGATGGTTGCAATGATGCTGTTTGGCTGAGAATTGCACATTTTTATTTCCCATCTGGACAGAGTGTCTGGGGAAGGAAATTAATCCAAGGTAACAGAATTGACAAACTTGGCCAAGGAGAACTCCACCAAGAGGGAATGGAAAAGAAATAAACAGGAAGAAATGATGTGCCCTGTCATCAGACAGGGAAGTGTAGATGGGAATTCACTGCCTTTCTGTACAAGAGCAATGATACACCAGAAGGTGGCAAGTATAAGCATTTTTTGACTGAAAGAATTTGAGTTCAAGTCCTATATAGAATTCTTCCAGAAAGTAAAATTATGGGATGTTCTAAGCCATCATTGTTTAAGGAAATTCTTTTTCAAAAATACCTCCAATCAACTAGCTGAAATCAGAGGGAAGTGTATTTTTCACTAGAAGCTCTTTTATGCTTCTAAATTTTATTCCATGTAATATCTATGTGTCAACTATTCAGAATCTTTCATTTTTAGAAAGGAATACTAAAGGTGAAATTTTTAAAGACCAAATTTAATATTCCCTCAAGAAAAACTGTATACTAATTCATATATACTCCTCAAACATGCTTACTTCTCCAAATATTATCAAGTCAGAACAACCCACAGAACATATTCTTCCTGGCTGTGCAGCTAAAGTCAGAAATAACATTTATTTGTTAACAGATGGAAGGATTTTTTTTCTGTGAAGAGTTTATCTGTATTTCTGTGAACTTTTCACAGAATTTTCTGGAAAAATGGCTAAGTCACCAACCCAGAAAGCAAGTAGATGAACAACTTCAATTTTAAACCTTCTTTTAAACATTGCTGTGAATACAGAAAACTTACATCTATACCCAGGAAACTGTCTTACATATCAAAAAATCTACATAAAACAAACAAAAATTACCCACCTCTGAAACAAACTCTTCTACAAGGTGCTGGTAGTGAAAGCTGGAGGGATCCTGGAGTTCTTCCTGGTATTGCTTCCCCAAAAGGTGGATGCTGAATTCTGCAATCTGTTCAGCTGCTGGTTCTTTGGGTTCATCTATCACATTCTCAATTTCATTGCTGATCTGGATTTTTAGACAAAGAACAATAGATGTTGATGTTTATTCATTCACCCAACAAGAATTTATTGATTGCCTTCAATGTACCAGACACTGCCAGAAGCAACCTATGATAATGACTTTTTATATAGCATTTAATGTTATAACAAATCAGGAGGACTTCAAGGCACATGACTAATATTAAAATTACTGTGCATTTGTATATTCTTTTTTTTTTTTTTTTTGACAGGCAGAGTGGACAGTGAGAGAGAGAGAGAGAGAAAGGTCTTCCTTTGCCGTTGGTTCACCCTCCAATGGCCGCCGTGGCCAGCACACCACGCTGATCCGAAGGCGGGAGCCAGGTACTTATCCTGGTTTCCCATGGGGTGCAGGGCCCAAGCACTTGGGCCATCCTCCACTGCACTCCTTGGCCACAGCAGAGAGCTGGCCTGGAAGAGGGGCAACCGGGACAGAATCCGGCGCCCCAACCGGAACTAGAACTCGGTGTGCCGGCGCCGGCGCCGCAAGGCGGAGGATTAGCCTAGTGAGCCGCGGCGCCGGCCTGTATATTCTTTTGAACATACACTGACCAGGGGAAGGTAGACTATTTCCCAAAGGAAATCATCAGATGAGTTGACTGTGCTATAATTATTGCAGATGGGTACTTCTCAAACTTCTTGGTCCCTGAGCTCTATCTTAAATTCTTAAAAAGAACTAGGGGCTGATGCTGTGGCATAGGGGGTAAAGTCACCACCTGCAGTGGCAGCATCCCATATGCACACCAGTTTGAGTCTTGGCTGCTTCACTTTCAATCCAGCTCTCTGCTATGGCCTGGGAAAGCAGTAGAAAATGGCCCAAATCCTTGGGTTCCTGCATCCCCATGGGAGACGTGGAAGAAGGTCCTGGATCCTGGCTTCAGATCAGCACAGCTCTAGCTGTTGCAGCCATTTGGGGAGTGAACCAGCAGATGGAAGACACCCCCCCCTCCATCTGCCTCTCTGTAATTTTGCATTTCAAATAAATAAATAAATCTTTAAACAAAAAGTTAGTGGCAAAAGTGACATTGTTTACATTGTTGCAAATTTTTTAATCTCTGCTTTTGCATTCAATTAGTTTCAATATGTTCTCTTAGTCGAAATACCTGAAGAAAGCCTGCCCACACAGATAAATACTGGGGAATGGAGGAATAAATTAGTAACAGTTTTGGTAATTGTGGATATTGTATTTTGATACCACTCCAAAATGAACAAGTGGCACTTTCTCAAAAGAGTTGCTATAGAGAATCAGAAACCATGTATAAGAAACTTTCTGTAGTCTGTAACATTAAAATCCAGGTCTTCCACCGGCCAAAGTTGAAATAATTTAAGGAACAAAATGAATATTTGGCTATAACATAAGGAATTAAAAATTATTGCTGGATTCTTAATAAATGCACTCAGATATGTCAAAAAAGAATTAAATACATATGAGTGCATGTTGATATCAATAAAAGAATAAATAAGTGATATTTAAGTGACAGGGGCTTCTTAAGAAATTAGGTAGACTACCACTACTAGAATACAACAGTTTTAACTGAAGTATGTGAGATATATCTGACCTCATTTAATATAAGCCCTTCCACTTTAATATCTTCAAACCAGTGACTGGATAGGATAAATCAGTTAAGACTCACAGCAAGCCAATGGCACAGTCAGGAATAGAACACAGGGAACTTTTTTCATTGTATCATTTTTTCATCCCTGCTGGATTACATAGTTAGAGATCCTTAAAACTTCAGAATGGGGAAAACCCTCAAAGATTTCATCATCTCTTCTGAAGTCTGAATTCTGTCTACAATTTCCTGGGTAAATGGTAACTCATTATCAGTTTAAAAAGCTATGCTAGAAATAAGCAGACTACAATATTTCTAAAAAGCTTTCATGGCTGGAGAGTTCTCAACATTAAACCCAAACTAAATTCCTGTAAGTTCCATGATCAATCTAAGTCCTATAACCTGGGACACATATTATAATCTGTAGTCATTGAGACTGCTTCAAATATGGACAGTCAACTATCTCGTGTTCCCTGACATCTCACCACTTCCTCTGGTCCAGACACTTCTCAGGCTGGTAATGTCTTCCTTAGGGAATAGCAGCCACAAATGAGTTCTAATCAATTATATATGGTCTTATGGAAGCTACCATAGAACTGTTTGACTATGTGTGCTTTCTGGAAGCCATGAAAGGGTACCCCAGACCCTGCCATGTGACTGGCAGCCCCAAGAGGCCCTGGAGCATCCTAAGAACTTAGAATGCTGTGGTCCATGCCAGTGAGCAGGGAAAGCTAATCTTACTGGAATTCTCATGGGTTAAAAGCCAGTTCTGCCTGCCACGTGCTGGGTGACTTTGAGACAGCAGCAAAATGGAACAGCCTTCCCCAAGGGCTGGGCTTCATGTTGCGTCTTCTCAGGGCAGCTCTGGGTTCCGAGTGTAGTGCTGTTTTCATTGTCATATCTCTGTCACATCATGCTGTGAAGGTGTTGACTATGGATGTGACCCTATACACTGTAGAGAATTTTATTTTGAGGTGAGCATCTCGTTAGGGTTTATAAAAGATATTTTCCTATTTAGACCTCAGGGCTCTTTTGGGATCCTAGATGAAATGTCACCCCAGCAGCTTCAATTCTCAAAAGGGCGATGGCCTTTCCATGAAATACGATGTCATGTTATTTCCCAGAAAGAATGTGTTTTTTTCCTTCTTAACTTCTAACCAGTTCTGTGTTTGATGTTTAAAAAGTATGTAAGAGAGATGCCATAATGTAAAGAACTGGGAAAATTATGGCTAAAGAATTAAAAATCACTTGCAAAATAAAAAAAATTAAATATGGTGGGACCACTACCTCCTCATAGTAGACCCTATATTTCTATAAATGAAACCTAAAATTAAACTAGCTTTTTCTGGTTTTTGCTTTGTTTGGTCTCAGTGGTTACATCATATTGTTGATTCACACAAGACTAATATTAACAAAAACTCTTAGTCTTATGGAATTTTGCACAATAGTTTGCATTTTTCCATATTAAATCGCATCTCACTAAATGTGGACAGTGACTTAAATTTTCAATATTATTATGCAAGAAATACCTAAGTAACCTTATTACTAAAGAACACCTAAAATGCTGAGTAAATATTTTAATATTCTTATATTATGTATGTATTCTAATATAATATATATAATGTAAAAAAATAAATTCTAAGAAATCTGAGGTGGCTGAATAGAGGTATCCTCTTGTTCATGTCTGCCATAAAAATGTATCAGGGCAACAAAGGAAGAACTGCATTTCAAGGAGATTGACTGAGGGAGAACTGTGGAAATCAGCAAAAAAGTCACAGAAATCTTAAATAGCATAGAGAGTCAGGAAGGCAGCATGCAGAGAATAACAAACACTGCAACTCTAAATGCCAGTTCCCCAGACATGGGAGGATCTCCACACCATCAAGAAAAGATAAGTGGGAAATCATCATTGCTGCAGACCAGTAGCTCTAACTACATAAGAATTCCCTGGTTCTAGTTATAACAGGATTAAAATTTAGTTTGAGGAGCTCTTCTTTTGAAATAACCATTCAGACAAAAAAGGAAAAGGAGGCAGAGGAGGAGGAGGTGGGGAGGAAGAGGAGGACGAGAAGGAGAAAACAAGAAGAAAGGAAAATGAGTTTTAAAAATTAAGAAAGCCTGTGAAATATCTGGGATACCATTAAGCAAATAAATATTCATATTATGGGGCTACCTAATTAGAAAATAAGGTAAAATATATTGAAAACCTCTTTAATAAAATAATAACTAAAAAGTTCCCAAGTCTTGAAATAGATAGGCCATCTGGATCCAGGAAACTCAAAAGACACTAACAAACCTCAACTGTAAAGATCTTCTCCAAGCATTTTATTGTCAAATTGTGAGAAGTCAAAGAGAGAATTCTAAAAACAAAAAGAGAAAAGTATCAAGTCACATATGAGAGAAGACCTATTAGACTGGCAGTAGACTTCTTGGCAGGAACCTTGCAAGCCAGAGAGAATAGGATGATATAGGAAAAAAAGTACAGAAAGCAATAAACTGACCACCAAGAATACTATATCCAGCAAAACTATTTTTCAAATAAAGGAGAAATAGTCTTTCCCAGGCAGGCAAAAATTCATCCCTACCAGACTGGCCCACAAGAAATGCTTAAGGGCGTCCTACATTAAAAGTAAAAAGTCATAATTGTCATCATGTAAACCAGAGAAGTATCAAATTCACAAGTGGAACAGATACAAATAGAAAAGTGAATCAAACATTATTACAATAAAAAACTAACAAGCCACAAAGACAAATAGTAAGAGGGGCAGAAAGAACAAAGAATATACAAAAGGGCAATAAAGCAATTAACAAGAGTACACTCTTCTTATCAGTAATAAACCCTTGACTATAAATGGATTAGACCTTCACTCAAGAGATATAGACTGGCCAAATGGATAAAACAAGACTCAACTATATGCTGCCTACAAGAAACTCACTTCACCAGTAAAGATACACATAGAATGAAAGTGAAGGGTAAGAAAAAGACATTTCATAAAATAGAAACTAAAAACAACCAGGAGTGTATGTACTCTCATCAGGTAAAAAAAAAAAAAAAAAAATTTAAATGAAAAACTGTAATAAGAGACATAGAAAGCCATTATATATTGAAACACAAAATTAACATACAAAAGGCAGTCACCTTTTTATTTACCAATAACAGGCTTGCTGAAAAATAAATCAAGAAAGCAATCTCATTCACAATAGTTACCAAAAACACTTTGGAATAAATTTAACCAAAGAAGTGAAATATTTCTATAACAAAAAATATGGAATACTGATGAAGGAAATTATTAGAGTTCATAAAAAATGAAAAGATGTTGCATGTGTTCATGGATTGAAGACTTAATATTATTAAAACAACCATAGTACTCAAAGAAATCTACAAATTTAATGCAATCCCCATCAAATTACCAAAGACATTCTTTGTAGAAATAGAAAAAACAATCACAAAATTCATATAGAACTAGACCCGGAATATCCAAGATGGCAAAATAGAGACAGGATGATCCAAATCACACAGGGCAAAATTGATAATTAAGGAGAGAAGATACACACCTGAGAAAAAGGCATGGGAAATTCGCAGCAGAAAACCTAAGAAAACAGCAGAGACTGAGCAGGTCTGCACCAAGAGAGCAAATAAGAAAGGGATACGGGGGAGGCTCAGATTGGGGAGGGTAGCGCTGGCCCCCAGCAGACCAGGTGAGTTAGGAATCCACAGGTCTATGGAGCTGCAGAGAGCAGCAGGAGGAAGAGCTTGTCAAACTGCTTTTGAAGTTCCATTGGGGCGGGGAATACAGAGGAACAAATAGAGAGGTCAGGCACTCCCTGCCTACTTCCCCCATCCTAACTTGCAGCTGGCTGGGAGAAACCATTTTGCCCCTTTGTTCATCTGTTTATATTTTGGATGCAAACAGGGGACTGCCACCCTTATCTCCCGTGGGTGAATCTATCAAAAGTGGGGGTCACTTCACCTCACCCACCAACAAGAACAAAAACCACAACAATTCAGAAGAATTCCTTCACCCACCATCAGGCTGTACAGCAAAGAGAAGTCCTATTGGAAGCTCATACCCACCCCTATCACCACTGAGAAGTGGGCTTGGCTCCAGTAGGTGGGGCTCTGCAAACGTACTTGCAATGCACAGACCCACAGCAGCTCATTACAGAGGGAACCATCCCCACAGGAAAGTCTCCACAGATTCTAGGTGCAGTTGCTTAAGCAGGGTGATCTAGAGCTGAACACACCAGGGACTAACAATGGGGTATCCCACAAGTGTAAGGAAAAAGGAGGGTCACACCAACAGAAGAGAACAACCTCCTCCAACCAAATAACCAGAGGAGAACTACAAAGCCCCCACGGGGGCCTTACCTTGGGTACCTGCTCCACCCTGGATTACTGAACAGAACACCCAGGCCACATCCAGCACACACCTCTTGGTAATCGCTGAAAGTACAGACATCCCACTAAACCACAAAGACACAAAGAGAAAGCAATGAGACCAAAAAAATACACAAATGCTGAAAAACAAAGGAAAGCCCCTGAATAAGAATAATGAAGACACTATGAGCCCCCACAAAAAATACTACAACACTTCAACAGAAGGTGAAGATGAAGAGATTGAGGATATGCCAGAAATAGAATTCAGAAAATTATTCATCAGATTACTTAGATGCAATCAGAAGGTTAATTCACAAACTAAATGAAAAAATTTCCCATGAAACTGAGATATTAAAGAGAAGTCAGAATGAAATACTAGAAATGAAGAATTCAATAGATCTAATAAAAATGCTATGGAAAGTTTTAACAACAGAAAGTTGAGAGAGAAGAAAAATTTCTGGAAATTTTACAGCCAGACCCCCCCCCCCCCCCCCCCGCCGCCGCCAAATAAAAAACAAAGAAATTAGAAAACTAAAAGACACTGTTGGAGATCTACAAGATACTACCAAAGGACTGAATAAATGGATCCTAGGAGTTCCAGAAGGCATAGAAAGACAGAAAGGATTAAAAGACCCTTCCAACAAAGTAAAGCCCAGGACTTGATGGCTTCACCGCTGAATACTACCAAACATTTAAAGAAGAAATAACTCCCATTCTTCTCAAGCTATTCAAAACAACCAAAAGAAAGATAATCCTCCCAAATTCTTTCTAAGAAGCCAGCATCACTTTAATTCCTAAACCTGGAAAACATATAACAGAGAAAGAGAACTACAGACCAATCTCTCTGTTGGAATAAATTTAACCAAGGATGTCAAAGATCTCTACAATGAGAATTACAAAACACTAAAGAAAAAAATAGAAGATACCACAAAATGGAAAAATCTTCCATGTCCATGGATTGAAAGAATCAATATCATCAAAATGTCCATACTACTGAAAGAAATTTATAGGTGCAATGTGATACCAATCAAAATACCAAAGACATTCTTCAAAGATATGTAAAAAATGATGCTGAAATTCATATGGAAACACAGGAGACCCCGAATAGCTAAAGCAATCTTATACAACAAAAACAAAGTTGGAGGCATCACAATACCAGATTTCTCTTTTTTTTTTTTTTTTTTTTTTTTTTTTTGACAAGCAGAGTGGACAGTGAGAGAGAGAGACAGAGAGAAAGGTCTTCCTTTGCCGTTGGTTCACCCTCCAATGGCCGCCGTGGCAAGTGCGCTGTGGCCGGCGTATTGCGCTGATCCGAAGCCAGGAGCCAGGTGCTTCCCCCGGTCTCCCATGGGGTGCAGGGCCCAAGCACTTGGGCCATCCTCCACTGCCTTCCCGAGGCCACATCAGAGAGCTGGCCTGGAAGGGGGGCAACCAGGAAAGAATCCGGCGCCCCGACCGGGACTAGAACCCAGTGTGCCGGCGCCAAGAGGTGGAGGATTAGCCTATTGAGCTGCAGCGCTGGCCTCACAATACCAGATTTCAAGACAAACTTCAGGGCAGCTGTAATCAAAACAGCCTGGTACTGATACAAAAGCAGACAGACAGACCAATGGAACAGAATAGAAACACCCGAAATCAATCCATTTATCTACAACAACTAATCTTCAACAAATGACCTAAAATCAACCCCTGAAGCAAGAGCAGTCTCTTCAACAAATGGTGCTTGGAAAACTGGATCTCCATATGCAGAAGCATGAAGCAAGCCTTTTACCTGACACTTTCACCAAAAACACTCAAAATGGACTAGAGACCTAAATCTATGACCCGACACTGTCAAATCATTAGAGAACATTGTGGAAACCCTACAAGACATTGGTGTAGACAAACAGTTCCTGGAATAGACCCCAGAGGCATGGGCAACCAAAGCCAAAATAGACAAATGGGATTATATCAAATTGAGAAGCTTCTGAACTGCAAAAGAAACAATCAGCAAAGTGAAGAGACAACCAATAGAATTGGAGAAAATATTTGCAAACTATACAAGTGATAAAGATTTAATAACCAGGGGCCAGTGCCATGGCTCACTTGGTTAATCCTCTGTCTGTGGCGCCGGCATCCCATATGGGCACCAGGTTCTAGTCTCGGTTGCTCCTCTTCCAGTCCAGCTCTCTGCTGTGGCCTGGGGAGGTAGTGAAGAATGGCCCAAGTGCTTGGGCCCTGCACCCGCATGGGAGACCAGGAAGAAGCACCTGGCTCCTGGCTTCGGATTGGCATAACTCCAGCTGTAGCAGCCATGTCAGGGGTGAACCAACGGAAGGAAGACCTTTCTCTGTCTCTCTCTCACTGTCTAACTCTATCTGTCAAATAAAAAAAAATTTTTTTAAATACCCAATCCCATTTAATTAATACAAATTTATGGAGCCAAGTTAAACAAATAAGTCATTTAAAGTCTCTTTAACATCCATAAAATACTAGAGAACATTTTATTTTTATCTCAGTTAAAAAGACTGCCTTAGAACAGGAAGCTAACAGTCTATACAATTGTTCATAAATTTACGAAGAGAACTGCTTCCTTAAAATGCCTTTCTCTTTATGAGAAATAAAATATTAAAAATGATTGCCAGTCATTTGGGGGAATTAAAAATCTGTTAGAACAGACTATCTATAATTTTGATTTTACAAAAAATTTAAAAATATTTAATAACCAGAATGTATAGAGAGATCAAGAAACTCAAAAATAACAAAACAATTTGGTTAAGAAATGGGCAAAGGGCTTAAACAGACATTTCTCAGAAGAGGAAATCCAAATGGCCAACAGACACATGAAAAAATGCTCAGGATTACTAGGCACCAGAAAATGCAGATCAAAACCACAATGAGGTTTTGCCTCAGTCCAGTCAGAATGCCTTTCATACAGAAATCAACAAACAACAAATACTGGCAAGGATGTGGGGAAAAAGGACCCTATGTCACTGTTGGTGGGAATGTAAACTGGTAAGCCACTATAGAAGACAGTGTGGGGATTCCTCAGAAACCTGAATATAGCCCTACCATATGACTTAGCCATCCCACTCTTGGGAATCTACCCAAGGGAAATGAAATCAGTATTTGAAAGAGCTATCTGTACCTCCATGTTTATTGCCGCTCAATTCACAATAGCAAAGACATTGAATACACCCAAATGCCTATCAACTGAAGACTGGATAAAGAAATTATGGGATATGTATACCCCAGAATACTATACAGCAATAAAAAAGGAGGAGGAGGAGGAGGAAGAAGAGGAAGAAGAAGAAAGTATTCTGGTCATTTGCAACAAAATGGATGAAACTGCAAAACATCATACTTAGTGAAATAAGCAAGTCGCAAAGGGACAAATTCTATATGTTCTTTCTGATCTGAGATAACTAATAGATCACCTAAATGGCAACATATAGAAATGAAATTGACACTATGAGAAGCAATGTTTTTAAACAGCCCTTCTCCTGACTGTTGAGGAATAGCTCTTTATTCTATACTTTTGCTTATCTTTTCCTTTATAATTTTTTTATCTTTTTTTCTTTCATACAAATCATTTAACTCTATACTAAACATAGAGTTAATCACATATGTATAAAGTTGATTAAAAATAGATCTTAGGAAAGAATAAAAGTGAGAATAAGAAAGGGAAAAGGAAGGGGGGATGGGAGTGTGGGTGGGAGGGCAGGCACAATGGAAAGAATTACCTAGACCCTAAAGCTATAATCATGAAATATATGAAGTGAGTAACTGCAAAGCAGTATACTCCTACATACTTTCCTACAGACTCACTTCTAAAGGTACAGCTAAGCAAATTGCCATAGGACCCCAAAATCCTTCAAGTTGGCTGATAAAAATAGCAGCTTATGTGTTAAGACCAAATATATATGATTAAGTGGTAAAATGACCATATAGATAGGATCAAGTGATCATATAAATAGGACTAAGTATATGGAAACAATAATAACTAGAATTAAAAAGGAGTGAAGGCCCCAACATGGGAGGCAGTCCATACAGCAGTCTCAGAATGACAATCACTTTGAGTACCCTCCAACCTCAAAATCTGCCCTTGAGGCACTCTGGTCTGGATGGAAAGCCCAGGAGGAGCATATCAGGCATGGAAAGCTAAGACATTCCAGCAAAAATGTCCTACATAAAGGACCCCTGTGGCAGAGACCCCAGTGGGAAGAAGGAGCCACCAAAGAAGAATGTACTTTTCTCTGAAGGGAGAACTTCTACTCTGCTTATGGTCTTGTCAAGCTAGTGGATCCAAAAGTCTTCCATAGCTGAGGCAGATCATGTCAAGAGCCTTGGGTGATTATTGATGTCATACATAAGAGTGGTATTTGATAAATAAACAAGAGCCACTGTGCACTAACTTCCCATGCAGGAAATCTGTCCCCAAAGAGTTGTGCCATGAAACTTAATAGTAAAACTTGTTATCAAGAATCACTCCCTTTTAATATATTAAAAGGAGGATATTAATATGTCTCATAAGTAATAGTTATGCCTAGAGCTCATGAAAGATGTATTATCCTTGTATTCTTCTTCAAAGACAAGTAAGTTGCTAAGCAATAACATGGATCAGCCCTTGTATAGACTGTTGAGGAACACTTCTCTTAGTTTTCCTTATTCCATACATTCATTTTTTTTCTTTCTTCTTACGTTTCTTTCTCAGACAAAACAGGAGAAGAAGGGAGCAGGAAGATGGGGGAGAATGGGTGGGAGAGCAGATATGCTGGAAAGAATTACTGTGTACACAATGATGTATCTATGAGATATACACAAATTAAAAATAAATTAATTTAAAAATAGATAAATAAAACAGTGGTAGGTATCACAGTACATGATGACAAAACATGCTACAAAGCTATAGTAACCAAAATTGTTTGACACTGGCATGGAAACTAAAACATGTACAAATAGAACACAATAGACTACATAGAAATTAATTCACATACACATACCCAACTTATTTTTGACAAAAGTGTCAAAAACATATGTTGGAGAAAGCATAGTCTCTTTGTAAGTGGTGCTGGAAACTGTATATTCATACACAGAAGAATGAAAGTAGACCTCTACCCTCTCAACACATATAAAAATCAACTGTTAATGGGTCAAAGACCTAAATGTATGACCTGAAACTAATAGAAGAAAACATAAGGGGAATACTTCAAGACATGGGTGGAGGCAAAGATTTTTTTTGGAAAAGACCCCAAAAGCACAGGCAACAAATGCAGAAAAAAAATAGACAAATGGGATTATATCAAACCAGAAGTCTTCTGCCAAGCAAAGGAAACAAGAAAGACTGTGAAGAAACAATGTACAGAATGAAAGAAAATTTTTGTGAATTATCCAACAGAGATTAACATCCATGTATATATGTATATATAATTTCTTGGGTATTTTGTTTTTTCAATTTTTATAAGGTAAACAAATTCCATGTATTTCACATATACAGATTTAGGAGCACAGTGATACCTCCCACCGTATCTTCCCTCCCAATCAGATTCCCACATTCCTTCCTCCTTTCTCTCTTTTTCTTTCCAAATATATAAGGAATTCAAATAACTCAATAGCAAAATACTAAATAATTCAAATAAAAATGGACCAATTTCTCAGAAGAAATACAAGTGACCAATAAGTATATGGAAAATGTTCAACATCAATCAAAACCAGAATGTGATATGATCTCACTTCAGGTAGAATATCTATTATCAAAAAAGTAAAATTAGGGGCCAGCACTGTGGCGTAGTACATAAAGCCACTGCCTGCAGTGCCAGAATCCCATATGGGCACTAGTTTGAGTTCTGGCTGCTCCACTTCCTATCCAACTCCCCGCTATGGCCTGGGAAAGCAGTGGAAGATGACCCAAGTCCTTGGACCCTTGCACCCACATGGGAGACCCAGAATATCCTGGCTGCTGGCTTTGGATCAGCACAGCTCTGGCCATTGTGACCATCTTGGGGAGTGAACCAGCAGATGGAAGACCTCTGTGTTTCTCTCTTTGCCTCTGCCTCTCTGTAACTCTGCCTTTCAAATAAAATAAATAAATCTTAAAAAAAGTAAAGTTAACAAATGCTGGTAAAGATTCAGAAAAAGGACAATTCTTACACACAGTTGGTGGTGGGAATGTAAATTAGGACAGCCATTTCACAAAACAGTATGGAGGTTCCTCAAAGTAACCTCTGCAAAAAAGTATACTAAATTACACTACTGGAGATAGACAGATAGATAGATAGATAGATATGAAAATAATAAATAAATAAATGAATCAAGATATCAATGAGATACCAGTATGCCCATGTTTATTATACCACTATTCAAGATATATAATAAACCATGGTGTCCATCGATAGATGAAGAATTTTTCTTAAAATGTGGTATACATACAATGGAATATTATTCAGTCATTAAAAGAAAGAAATCCTGTCTTCAGTGGCAATATGATCAGGACTAGAATATATTATATTAAGTGAAATAAGCCAGGCACAGATAAAACAGAAACATTGTGCTCTCATTCATTTGTGAAATCTAAAAAAGCTTATCTTATAAAGTATAGAATAGTGAGCTCTAGAGGAAGAGTAAGGAGAACTGTGGATAGCAAGAGGATAGATAACAGGTAGCAAAATACAGTTAGAGAGAAAAATTAGTTCTATTCTGTAGCAAGCAAACTATAGTCTATTTATTTCTATTTCAAAACAAATAGAGGATTTAAGTTTCCCAACACAGAGAAATGAAAAATATTTCAAAAAACAGAAATGCTAATTACCTTGGTTTGACCTTCCTATTGTATATATGTGTTAGAATATAATACTGTACCCCATAAATAAGTACAAATATTATGTTATTAAAATTTTAAAAAAGTAAAAGAGTATGGTAAAACCTAGTGATATAGACTAAGCTACAGAAAGTTATCCAGAAGATCTAGCTATAACTGATGAAAATAACTACACCAACCAACGGAATTGCAGTGGAAATGAAGTTGTCTTAATTTGGAAGTTGCTATCTAGTTCTCCAGAGCTGAAAAAGTCAAGTCAATGCCTGGCTACAAAGCTTTTAATGACGGGCTCTCTCTCTTGCTAGGGGCTAAGGCAGCTGATGACTTTATGCTGAAGCCAATTCCAAAAATCACAGTCTAGAACTAAATATGCTCCACCTGTGCCCCATAAATGAACCTGGATGACCAACACATCTGTTTACAACATGGTTTACAGAATACTGAAGCCTAATGTTGCAAACTAATGCTCAATAAAAAGATTCCTTTCAAAATATTACTGACCATGGACAGTGCACCTGGTCACCCAAGATGTATTGTGAAATGTTGCTTGCATGCCTGGTAACACAAGATACGTTTAATCAAGAAGTAATTTTGACTTTCAAGTCCTTTTATTCAAGAAACATGTTTGCAAGGCAGCAGCTAATACAAATAGTGATTCCTCTGATGGAGCTGGGCAACTTTCTGTAAAAGAGTTAGAATTCTCTAGTTAGAATAGGGATGATTCAAATGAGGAGGTCAAAACACCAACATTAACAGGCATTTGGAAGAAGCTGATTGCAACCCTCATGAATGCCATTGAGGGGTTCAAGACTTCAGTCAAGGAAGTAACTGCAGATGGAAATAGCAGGAGAAGCTGTGACCGAATTGCTAAAAGCTCATGACCAAACTCTAGTGGATGAGGAAATGCTTCTTATAGATAAGCATAGAAAGTGGTTTGCTAAGATGTACCTACTCTGGTGAAAATATTTTGAATACTACTGAAATAAAAAACACTTTTAAAATAGTACATGACCTTAGTTGACAAAGCAGTGCAGGATTTGAGAGGAGTAACTCTAATTTGTAAAGTTCTATAGGTAAAATGCTATCAAACAGCATTGCATGGTATAGAGAAATTTTGTGAAAGGAAAGGTCAGTGGAAACAGCAAACTTCATTGTTGCCTTATTTTAAGAAATTGCCACAACCACCACGGTGTTTAGCAATCATCCCCCTGGTCAGTCAGCACCCATCAACACTGAAGCAAGACCACACACAAGTAAACAGATTACAACTCAAGGAGCAAACATTTCAGCCTTGCATTTATATATTGCACCCCACAATGGAACCCCTGAGTTCAATTCCCACATCCAGTTGCTAACTCCAGATTCCTGCAAATGCTGACCATGGGAAGCAGCAATGATAGCTCAAATAACTAGGTTCCTGACACCTATGTGGGAGACCTAAATTTAATTTACTTAAGGTGAACAGATTTCATGTATTTCATATATACTGATTTAAGAGCATAGTGATACTGCCCACCCTACCCTCCATCCCACTCATGCTCCCACCCTCCATCCTCCTTCCTTTCTTATTCTTTCTTTTGATTATTCTAAGATCTTCTTATTTACTTGAAAGGCAGAGTGACAGAGAGGCAGAGGAAGAGAGAGTCTTCCACCTGCTGGTTCACTCTCCAAATGGCCACAACAGCCAGAGCTTGGCCAATCCAAAGCTAGGAGCCAAGAGCTTCTTTCAGGCCTCCCACCAGGGTACAGGGGTCCAAGGACTTGGCCATCTTCTACTGCTTTTCCAGGCCATGGCAGAGAGCTGGATCAGAAGTGGAGCAGCCAGGTCTAGAACCGGCACCCATATGGGATGCCAGCACTGCAGGCAGCAGCTTTACCTGATATGCCACAGCACAGGCCCCTCTTTTAATTTTTACAGTGACATACTTACAGTTTATTTTATAATCTTAAGCTTAACCCTCCACTAAGTAAAGAGTTCAACAAATACTAAGAAGAACAAGTTCCTCAACTGTAGAAACAAGGGCTGTGAGACTTGGATTTCACTCCTGGCTCCCAGCTTCAGCCCTGGCACAACCTTGGCTGTTGCAGACATTTTAGGAGTGAACCAGTACATGGAATCTAACCTTTGCTTCTTTCTGCCTCAAAAATAAATAGGTAACATTTAAAAATATATCGCAATTCTCTGAAAGGCTCAAATAATCATTAATATTTTAACAAAATATTTTTAATTAGGCATGTGCATTTTTTAAAACATAATGTTATTTCACACTTAACAGACTACAGTATAAATACACTGGGATACAAAACCTTCATGTGACTCACTTGATGCAATATTTATTGCAGTGGTCTAGAAATGAACCCATAATATCTTAAGGTGTAATTGTGCACATCTATACTCACTTTTGTGAAACTGTAGAATATGTTACTTGTATATGTACATAATATACATTATATATAAAATGTGTATATGTGATACATTCTTTTACTTTTATTTAATAAATATAAATTTCCAAAGTACAACTTTTGGATTATAGTGGCTTTTCCCCCCCATAACCTTCCTCCCACCCGCAACCATCCCATCTCCTACTCCATCTCCCATCCCATTCTTCATCAAGATTCATTTTCAATTATCTTTATATACAGAAGATCAATTTAGTATATACTAAATACCACCACAAGGCCGGCGCCACAGCTCAATAGGCTAATCCTCCGCCTGCAGTGCCAGCACACCAGGTTCTAGTCCTGGTCAGGGCGCCGGATTCTGTCCTGGTTGCCCTTCTTCCAGGCCAGCTCTCTGCTGTGGCCCGGGAGGGCAGTGGAGGATGGCCCAAGGGCTTGGGCCCTGCACTCGCATGGGAGAGCAGGAGAAGCACCTGGCTTCGGATCAGTGCGGTGCGCCAGCCGCAGCAGCCGTTGGAGAGTGAACCAATGGTAAAAGGAAGACCTTTCTTTCTGTCTCTCTCTCTCACTATCCACTCTGCCTGTCACAAAAATAAATAAATAAATAAATAAATACCACCACAAGTGTTTAGTGACAGCTAGGAGGAAAGACAAAGTGGGGTAACATAATCTAATTTTGTATAAATTAAAATGTCCAAGTTGGGAAGTTGGGAAGGGAAAGTGCAAAGTAAGTAAATTGCTTCTTTTCTGGGAATTTTTCTACCAGAATTGGCTTTATATTAAATAATCTGACCTTATTTAGACAAGGCCATAATCAAAGTGGAAGTTCTCTCCTCCCTTCAGAGAAAGTTACCTAATAGTGGTGCATCTAAAAAATAATATCTGGGTGGGTATTTGGCCAAGCAGTTAAGATGTGAATTGGTAAGCCTGCATTCCACATTGGAGTGCTTAGTTTCAGTGGCTCCACTCCTGATTCCAGTTTCCTGATAACATACATCCTGGAAGGTAGCAGGTGATGGCTCCACTATTTGGGTCCTAACACCCACATGGGATACCTGCAGTGAGTTTCCATTTCCTGGCTTTGTCATGGCCCACCCCAGCTGTTGCAGGCAGCTGAGGAATGAACCAGTAGATGGGAGATCTCTCCCTATTTCAGTCCGTCTGTCTTGGCCTCTCTGCCTCTCAACAAATAAAATGGACCAAATTTTTTAAAAGCAATTTTTAAAGATAGTTTTTGGTTTTTCAAATTGCATAAAGTGTGTACCATTCTCCTTCAGAGAAGGCTAATGTCTGATCTATCAAGGAACAGAAGAAAAGCAAATATCCCAAAGTAAATGACGTCGCAGGACACACAAGAGGCAGTGGGCTGACCACAATGACGGCTCCTTTGACTCCAGGAAATTTCACTTATTTTGAAGCCCTCTCTCACACCAACTCACAGTAAGAACAGATTTACTCAGCCATCTAAGGAATCTTACATTCTTTTTAAAGTTCCAGTTTCAGAATCCATGACATTTCCATAGCAGGGCACCAGAGGAAGACCTATGTAGTCCGCAATGGAAAATAAACTCTTTCTCCATCTCTGTTTTCCATGCTAGAAACTAAGTAACAAAACAGCATCACTCACACTCCCCTCTTTGCTCTCCAAACTGCTCTCTGAGGCACCTTCAGAGGAGGCCACTCCTGGATATGGAATACCTAGAGCAGCACCTAAATAGAAAAACAAAAACACACGTCTCAGATCAAGTCAGATTTCAAAACCCAAGAGGGAGGGAAGGAAGTATGATTACCTTTTTAGAACTGTATCTATGAAATCTGTTCCCTTAATGTTAATTAAAAAAAATGGGGGGCTAGCGCTGTGGCACAGTAGGTAAGGCCGCCTCATGCAGTGCAAGCATCCTATATAGGCGCTGGTTCGAGTCCCAACTGCTCCATTTCCAATCCAGCTCTGCTATGGCCTGGAAAAGCAGCAGAAGATGGCCCAAGTCCTTGGGCCCCTGCACTCACATGGGAGACCTGGAAGAAGCTCTTGACTTCGGATCAATGCAGCTTCAGCAGTTGCGGCCAATTGGGGAGTGAACCAGCGGATGGAAGACCTCTCTCTCTCTCGCTCTCTCTCTCTCTCTCTCCCTGCCTCTCCTCTCTCTGGGTAACTCTGACTTTCAAATAAATAAATAAATCTTTTAAAAAAATTTTTAAACCCATTCATATAAGTCAGCTACTCTTTCATCCTGAAAATACAGTGCATTCTAACCTCAGGTCACATTTGCATAGAGTCTTCCAGAATAAAAATTATTGATTAATTCCACAAGCATTTACTGAACATTTACTATGTGCCAGAATCTGTGCAAGATACTAGGGAAACAAAGACAAAGTTCCTATTCTTAAGGACCTACCTAACAAAGGGTACAGAATTGGCTCTACCAGAAAAGAGAAATAGGGAAAGATTAGAGATGGCCTATGAATTGACATCTGTGGAAAGTGGACCTCATCATGTTCTTCTAATTGTTTTTGTATATATTTGAAGTTTCTTATAAAGAGGGCTTCTGTCTTGTTAACTGAAAATTTAAAAAGCAACTATCAATTTATAAGAAATAGAGGAAAGGAATGTGTGAAACTATGCAACCAGAAACACCTTGGTGCCGGAGCTGTGCCGTAGCAGGTAAGTCCAGCATCCCATATGGGCACTGGTTCACCTCCCGGATACCCCACTTCCAATCCTGCTCTCTGCTATGGCCAGGGAAAGCAGTAGAAGATGTCCCAAGTCCTTGGACCCCTGCACTCATGTGGGAGACCCAGAGGAAGCTCCACGCTCCTGACTTTGGATTGGCGCAGCTCTGACCAGTGTGGCCAATTAGGGAGTGAACCAGTGGATGGAAGACCTCTCTCTCTATCTGCCTTTCCTTCTCTCTCTGTGTAATTCTTTCAAATAAATAAATAAATCTTTAAAAAAAAAAAAAGAAAATATTTACTCTGGAAACTACAGGACAAAGAACAAATTGTAGACCTGGAAAGGTTCTACCTTTATAACATAAATAGTGGTCACAGCATATTGGCCTTGAAACCATTTATTAGATCATATAGTTTTTAAAAATAGTGTCCTAATTGATATTATACTTAACAATTAAGGGTTTTTAAGTACCCACAATAGAAAATAAATGAAAAATTATTTTTCCTGAGGTTTTGAGCAACATATAGAAACAGACAAATCTAATGTTTTTTAAATGTGAGTTGGAAAAAATGTACTTACTTAGAAGATCACCTTAAACTGTAATTTAAAAGAAAAGCAAATAAAGGTACAAAACATACCTCCTAATGTTGAAGTGTGGTCAAAAGGAACTGGAGATGACAATTCAGGCCTAGAAAAAAAAATTGGGATTAATAAAATAATAACATGAGGGTTTATTTGAAATTTGAGGGTTGTTTCCCAAAAAGGAAAATAGTAGATCACTAAATAAGGGTTCCCAAACCAAAGAACTAAATAACAAAGTTAAAAGTTTATAACTTTGTAATTCATTAATTTTACACTTATTGTTGCCTACTCGACTAAAATCACCTCACTGAAATATATGAGAATACTTCAAAATGTCTGTGGAAAAATGGAAACTAAAATGAAGTTTATTTTGTTGCAAAAACAATTTGAAATCCATGCATACTTTTTCATTAAAAAATTAGTGGAGGAGCGGCAAGATGGCGGAATAGGAAGGGAGCACACTGATAGTCCGGGAAGAGACAGTTTAATAAAAGTGGAGATACTGCAGGTTCAAGGAAGAGTAGGGGAAGAAACAGCAGAAGAAACTCTTCCAGAACTAGTGATTCACAGTGGACCTGCGTGGAGAGCGTGGGAGCCCACAGTTCAGGACACCAGCAGCAGAATCAACACACCAGCGCTGGAACGTGAGGTGAGCCGAACCTCAATAGCCCGAGACACCGGCAGGCAAGTGGAAAGAGGAGACTAGAGGGAATGAGGCTTGAAACCCCGCGGGGAAAAGTTCAACAGGCTAACTAGAAGAGAGAGGAAAAAAAAAGTGACCAATTTGGACACAAGTTTCTCTCTCTCCGCTCATCTCTCAAAGGTGAGCAAGACAAAGAGCAGGCGCCATTCTGGACATACGTCATAAGCGGGGCAACTTCAGGTCTGCACCCACTCTCAGCCAAGCAGAAAAACATGACTCTGGGGGGAGTGAAATAACCGGAGATTAGGACCTAGTGAATGTGTGGTACTAATGAACTGAGACTGTAAAAAAAGAGATGGTGGGGGAGAGAACTCACGGAATTCACGTGAGTATTCTCCAGAGACGCTACAATTCGGTAACCTTGGCAACCCAGTGGGCAACTGCAGAAGAATTTGAGCCAACACTGAGGGCAGCACAGATTCCCTGTGTGGTCCTTGGGAAAAAGCTTCCGATCTCTGGCTCCTGTGGGTATATCATTTGCCTGCTAACTACCTCCAATTCTGCTCAGCTGCGTGGAATTACTTCCCTTTTGAATCAAAAAAAGAAAGAAAGAGAGAGAGAGAGATTTACCACACCTAACCTGGGAGTGTCACCTTTGGCACAATCTTAACCCTGAGGAACCAAACAGAGCTATCAGGCCACACCCATCTCATGCCTCTAAGGCTCCATCAAAAGCAGGCAGTACACTTAATACAGTCAGAGTATAAAAAGAAAAAGCACCACAGAGAGGAGAGAAGAATCCAAAGAATATCTCCACAATGCCAAGCAAAAAAACGCAGAAACCAAGGAAACAAGAACAAGGAAGACATTATGACACGCCCAAATGAACAAGACACCCCAAGCCAAGATTATGAAGATGATGAGATGGAAGAAATGCAAGAAGCAGATCTCAAAAAATTGATAAGAACATTAAGAAGTTTTCAAAAACAAATGGTTGAGCTGTGGAAATCCTTACTGGACAGGATAGAAAATCTCTCTCGTGAAAATGAAATCTTAAGGAGCAATCAAAATGAAATGCAGAAACTAGTAGAACAGGAAAGTGTGATAGTGAAATCAAAATGAAATGAAGAACTCAATAGATCAAAAAACAAACACATTAGAGAGCCTTAAAAACAGAATCAGTGAAACAGAAGGGAGAATATTGGACTTAGAATACAGAGAACAGGAATGTTTACAGTCAAACCAAAGAAAAGAAGAGGAAATTAGAAATCTAAAAAATATTGTGGGTAATCTACAGGACACAATTAAAAAACCCAACATTCAGGTTCTAGGAGTTCCTGAAGACATGGAGAGGGAGAAAGAATTAGAAGGCCTTTTTAGTGAGATACTAGCAGAGAACTTCTCAGGTTTGGAGAAGGACAGAGACATCCTAGTACAGGAAGCTCATAGAACCCCTAGTAAACATGACCAAAATAGATCCTCACAATGACATGTTGTAATCAAACTCACCACAGTGAAACATACAGAAAAGATCCTAAAATGTGCAAGAGAGAAACATCAGATTAGTCTCAGAGGATCTCTAATTAGACTCACAGCAGACTTCTCATCAGAAACACTACAGGCTAGGAGGGAATGGCAAGACATAGCACAGGTACTAAGAGAGAAAAACTGCCAGCCCAGAATATTATATCCTGCAAAGCTCTCATTTGTGAATGAAGGTGAAATAAAGACCTTTCACAGCAAACAGAAATTGAAAGAATTTGTCGCCGCTCATCCAGCCCTGCAAAAGATGCTTAAAGATGTGTTACACACAGAAACACAGAAACATGGTCTTCAATATGAAAGAAGGTAAAGGAAGGAAACCTCACATGAAAAGATCACCGGAAGTTCAGAGCACAGATTAGAAAATATCTTTGGCAAATGGCAGGGCAAAGTTACTACTTATCAATAGTCACATTGAACGTTAATAGCCTGAACTGTCCAGTTAAAAGACACCGATTGGCTGATTGGCTTAAGGAACAAAACCCATCTATTTGCTACTTAAAAGAAACACATCTTTCCAACAAAGATCCATACAGACTGAAAGTGAAAGGCTGGAAAAAGATATACATGCCAACAGAAATGAAAAAAGAGCGGGCGTAGCCATCTTAATATTGGACAACATAAACTTTACCACAAAAACTGTTAGGAGAGACCAAGAGGGGTACTATATAATGATTAAGGGATCAATTCAACAGGAAGATATAATGATTATCAATGTATATGCACCTAACTACAGGGCACTGGTTTATTTAAAAGATTTGTTAAGGGACTTAAAGTGAGACTTAGACTCCAATACAATATTACTGGGGGACTTCAATACTCCACTCTCAGAAATGGATAGATCAACATGACAGAAGATCAACAAGGAGACAGTAGATTTAATCGACACTATAGCCCAAATGAATCTAACAGATATCTACAGAACTTTTCGTCCTACACAGAAAGAATTTACATTCTTCTCAGCAGCACATGGAACCTTCTCTAGGATTGACCACATACTAGGCCATAAAGCAAGTCTCAGCAAATTTGAAAGAATTAGAATCATACCATGCAGCTTCTCAGACCATAAAGGAATGAAGTGGGAAATCAGCAACTCAGGAATCCCTAGAACATATGCAAACACATGGAGACTGAACTACATGCTCCTGAATGAACAATGGGTCATAGAAGAAATCAAAAGAGAAATCAAAAACTTTCTGGAAGTAAATGAGGATAACAGCACAACATACCAAAACTTATGGGACGCAGCAAAAGCAGTGTTAAGAGGAAAGATTATTGCAATAGGTGCCTACATCAAGAAATTGGAAAGGGATGGCAGAATAGTGAGGGCGCGCACCGATAATCCGGGAAAATTTAGTTTAATAAAAGTGCAGTTACGGTAGCCTCAGAAAAAGGATCAGGAAAAAATTGCAGAGGAAATACTTCCGGATCTAGTGGCTGTGACTCAGAGGACCAACTGGCAGAGCAAGGTCACCCAGTGTGAGGAAGCCAAGCCGCAGGAGCCGAAGGGTCTGCGCACCAGTGCGGCAAGGGAAGTGGATGTCACACAGACACCAGTGGGGAGAGCAGGGATGCCCAGGGCTCCGAGTCCACACATCGGCGCTGGAAGGGGAGGTGAGCTCAGCAACCGGAGACATTGGCGGGGAAACGGCAGACAGAATTTAGAGGGAAGTGGGCATTGAGGCAGGAAAGTTCACCAGACTGACTACAGGAGAGAAGGAAAAAAAAAAAAGAAAAAAAAAAGGAGGGGGGGTACTGGTACAAACAAGTTTCTCTCTCTCTGCCAACCTTGCAAAGGCAAGCAAGAGACAAAGAGCAGGCCCCACTAGGGATATACATAACAAAAGGGGAGAGCTAAGGCTACAATTCAGTAGCCTAGGCAATCCAGTGGGAGTCCACAGCAGAAACTGAACAGGCACAGACTCTTTTAGTAGATACAAATTGGAAGGAAGAAGTCAAACAATCTTTTTCTGCAGATGATATGATTCTTTACTTAGAGGATCCAAAGAACTCTACTAAGAGAATACTGGAACTCATAGAGGAGTTTGGCAAAGTGGCAGGATATAAAATCAATGCACAAATATCAACAGCCTTTGTATACACAAGCAATCCCATGGCTGAGAAAGAACTGCTAAGATCAATCCCATTCACAATAGCTACAAAAACAATCAAATACCTTGGAATAAACTTAAACAAGGGCGTTAAAGATCTCTACGATGAGAATTACAAAATCTTAAAGAAAGAAATAGAAGAGGATACCAAAAAATGGAAAAATCTTCCATGCTCATGGATTGGAAGAATCAATATCATCAAAATGTCCATTCTCCCAAAAGAAATTTATAAATTCAATGCAATCCCAATCAAGATACCAAAGACATTCTTCTCTGATCTAGAAAATATGATGCTGAAATTCATATGGAGGCACAAGAGACCTCAAATAGCTAAAGCAACCTTGTACAACAAAAACAAAGCCGGAGGCATCACAATACCAGATTTCAGGACATACTACAGGGCAGCTGTAATCAAAACAGCATGGTACTGGTACAGAAACAGATGGATAGACCAATGGAACAGAATTGAAACACCAGAAATCAACCAAAACATCTACAGCCAACTCATATTTGATCAAGGATCTAAAAACAATTCCTGTAGCAAGGACAGTCTATTCAATAAATGGTGCTGAGAAAACTGGATTTCCACGTGCAGAAGCATGAAGCAAGACCCCTACCTTACACCTTACACAAAAATCCACTCAACATGGATTAAAGACTTAAATCTACGACCTGACACCATCAAGTTATTAGAGAACATTGGAGAAACCCTGCAAGATATAGGCACTGGCAAAGAGTTTCTGGAAAAGACCCAGGAGGCACAGGCAGTCAAAGCCAAAATTAATATTTGGGATTGCATCAAATTGAGAAGTTTCTGTACTGCAAAAGAAACAGTCAGGAGAGTGAAGAGACAACCGACAGAATGGGAAAAAATATTTGCAAACTATGCAACAGATAAAGGGTTAATAACCAGAATCTACAAAGAGATCAAGAAACTCCACAAAAACAAAACAAACAACCCACTTAAGAGATGGGCCAAGGACCTCAATAGACATTTATCAAAAGAGGAAATCCAAAGGGCCAACAGACACTTGAAAACATGTTCAAGATCACTAGCAATCAGGGAAATGCAAATCAAAACCACAATGAGGTTTCACCTCACCCGGGTTAGAATGGCTCACATTCAGAAATCTACCAACAACAGATGCTGGCGAGGATGTGGGGAAAAAGGGACACTAACCCACTGTTGGTGGGAATGCAAACTGGTTAAGCCACTATGGAAGTCAGTCTGGAGTTTCCTCAGAAACCTGAATTTTTTTTTAACTTTTATTTAATGACTATAAATTTCCAAAGTACGGCTTATGGATTACAATGGCTTCACCCCCCGCCCCCAGAAACCTGAATATAACCCTACCGTTCGACCCAGCCATCCCACTCCTTGAAATTTACCCAAAGGAATTTAAATTGGCAAACAAAAAAGCTGTCTGCACCCTAATGTTTATTGCACCTCAATTCACAATAGCTAAGACCTGGAACCAACCCAAATGCCCATCAACAGTAGACTGGATAAGTAAATTATGGGATGTGTACTCTATAGAATACTATACAGCAGTCAAAAACAATGAAATCCAGTCATTTGCAACAAAATGGGGGAATCTGGAAAACATTATGCTGAGTGAATTAAGCCAGTCCCAAAGGGACAAATATCATATGTTCTCCCTGATCGGCGATAACTGAGCACCAAAGGGGAAGCCTGTTGAATTGAAATGGACACTATGAAAAACAGTGATTTGATCAGCTCTTGCCCTGACTGTTGAGGTACAATGTAATACTCTATCCATTTTAGTATTTTTTTTTTTGTTCTAGTACTATTGGTTGAACTCTGTAATTAACACACAATTATTCTTAGGTGTTTAAATTTTAACTGAAAAGTGATCCCTGTTAAATAAAAGTGTGGGAATAAGAGAGGGAGGAGATGTACAATTTGGGACATGCTGAATCGGACTTGCCCCAAATGGTGGAGTTAGAAACGTGCCAGGGGTTCCAATTCAATCCCATCAAGGTGGCATGTACCAATGTCCTCTCACTAGTCAAGTGATCAATTTCAGTTCACAATTGATCACACTGATAGGTCTAAGAGTCAAAGGGATCACACAAACAAGACTAGTGTCTACTAATACTAACTGATAGAATAAAAAAGGGAGAGAACAATCCAACATGGGAAGCAGGATACACAGCAGACTCCCAGAATGGCAGATGTCCTAAACAGCACTCTGGCCTCAGAATCAGCCCTTAAGGCATTCGGATCCAGCTAAAAAGCCCATGAGAGTATTTTAGGCATGGAAAGCCAAGACACTCTGGAAAAAAAAAAAAAATAAGACCTGAATGAAAGATCTCTGTGAGTGAGATCCCAGTGGAAAGAATGGACCATCAAAGAAGGAGGTACCTTTCTCTTAAGGGAGGAGAGAACTTCCACTTTGACTATGACCCTGTCGGAATAAGATCGCTGTTGGCCAACTCAAAAAGCTTCCATAGCCTTGGCAACTCATGACTAGAGCCTAGGGAGATTACTGACGCCATAAACAAGAGTGTCGAATTGTTAACTCAACAACAGGAGTCACTGTGTACTTACTTCTCATGTGGGATCTGTCCTTAATGTGTTGTTATAACTAGTACTGAAACAGTATTTTACACTTTGTGTTTCTGTGTGGGTGCAAACTGATAAAATCTTTACTTAATATATACTAAATTGATCTGTATTTAAAGAGAATTGAAAATGAATCTTGACGTGAATGGAATGGGAGAAGGAGCGGGAGATGGGAGGGGTGTGAGTGGGAGGGAAGTTATGGGGGGGAAGCCATTGTAATCCATAAACTGTACTTTGGAAATTTATATTTACGAAATAAAAAATAATTCAAAAAAATTAGTGAAAATATAAGTTATAAAAAATTACTCATGAATTTCAAGTTCTTTTTGCACCTAAACAAACATTTTAATTCCATTTTCCACAAACTTTTTGAAGTGCCCTTGTATCTCACTAATTCCTGTTTCATAATCTTGTTTTCTTTCTTCTCAGTTTTTATCACTCAGTGAAATTATGTTGCTTATTTTCCTGCTTCTTTATCTCTGTCTCCAACCCCTTGATCCTCTAGAACAATTTGGCTCATTATGGTAGTAACTAGATACACATAGTAATTTCAATCCATTAGAAAATTTTTAAGTTAGAAACTCAGTTTCTCATTCACACCAGCCATTCTTCAGGTGCTCAGTAGTCACATATGGCTAATGGTTATCCATTGGACAAGACAGTAATTACATTTCCATCATCATAGAATCACAGAAAGTTCTGATGAACAGAACTGCATGAAGCAGCTAAACTCCTTGAGATCAGGAACCTTGACTGTCTTTATTTCTGCTATAGCTTTAGTGCATAACAAATACTATCCTCAGCAGGCATCAAAAGATATTTCTGTAACAAATGAATTATGCTCTGTGACAGGTAGTGAAAAAGGTACTTGGTACACAGTCACTAGTAAAATATTCACAACCTGTGAAGGCTATAGTCCTGTAGAAAATAAAGACACCAAATAAATTATTACAAATACAAGTAGTACAGAAAGGAAAATACTGGTTTCTAGCAAGAACATATAACCATGAATCACATCTCATTTGAGAGAGTGCCAATACCATAAAACCTTTTTATGGAAAGAAAGTCACACCTAGAGAAATAACTTGCTGTAGCCACTTTGCTAATGTCTTTCAGGTCTCCTGGCTGGCCTGCTATCATACCACCCTGCAACTGCAAGCAAAGATTGGAAGAGATCAGAAGACAATTTGATAAATTATGATATATGTACACCATGGAATACTACACAGTATTTAAAAAATCGAAATCTTGTCATTCGTAACAAAGTGGATGCAACTGGAAATCATTATACTTAGTGTAATAAGCCAGTCCCAAAATTACAAATACCATATGTTCTCCCTGATTAGTAGTAACTAATATAGTACCTAAAAGGTAATATATAGAAGTAAAATTGACACTTTGACATGAGGTAATTTTGAACAGCCCTTGTTTCAACTGTCGATGAACAATTTTTTTCATACTATTTGTTGAACTCTTTAATTAGTGTAGGGTTAATCTTATCTGTATAAAGCTAATTGAAAATAGATCTTTGTAAAAAATAATAACGGGAATAGGAGAGGGAGGAGGAAGAGGGTGGGAGTATGGATGGGAGGTAGGGTAGGATAGGAAGAATCACTATGTTCCTAAATTTGTATATAAGAAATGCATGAAGTTTGTATATCTTAAATAAAAGGTTTCTAGGTTAAAAAAAAAGGAAATAAACTGAGAAAGGTCCTGTTTTTCTAAAGAGTTATTTATTTATTTGAAAGGAAGAGTTAACAGAGAGAGAGAGAAAGATGGTGAAATATTTCCCATCCTCTGGTTCATTAACCAAATGGCTGCAGCTAGGAGCCTAGAACTCCATCTGGGTCCCAATATGAGTGGCAGCAATCCAAGCACTTGGACCATCATCCACTATCTTCCTAGGCACATCAGTAGGGAGCTGGATCAGAAGCAGAACATCCAGGACTCAGATCAGCGCTCACATGGGATGCTTAAGTTGCAGGCTATGGCTTAACCTGCTGCACCAAAATGCAGTCCCAGACCCTGTTTTTAAAGGAAAGAAAGGTTCTACAGGTTTAGATTTCTACATATCTCAAAGGTATAAAATTAAATTATAATAATTTGGAGATATTTTATAACTTCTGTAGAAACTTCAAAAGGGGAAAGGATACTGTTCCGTGAGTCTTTTCCAAAGATGCTAGATCAGCGGCAACTATGTGATTTTTCAATTCATAGCAATTGAAAACTCTCTTCAACATCACACAAGTCAGCTTCTTAAGGTGATTTGACAACAGGCCAAAATGTCTCCCTCCCAGACATGTCCAAGTACCATAAATCTCATCCTTGAAACCACTCCAAGTGTCCCTGCTGTCTTAAATTACTTAGAAGGGAACTCTAAGCT
Source organism: Oryctolagus cuniculus (assembly GCF_964237555.1). Classification (NCBI taxonomy): domain Eukaryota; kingdom Metazoa; phylum Chordata; class Mammalia; order Lagomorpha; family Leporidae; genus Oryctolagus; species Oryctolagus cuniculus. The sequence goes on from NC_091435.1 coordinate 55,994,759, forward strand.
ACCAGATAAACATGGCACAAATCTTGAAGCATCAATTTTACTGGAAGATCCAAGAGGTAGAGAGTTAAATGGGAACTGATAGTAACTTAAAAGATTAACATATTAAGGATATTCATAAAGTTTATGGAAAAAACGTACTATAAAAAGCTCTGCTGGGCTAGCATTGTATTACAGCAGGTTAAGCTACAGCTTGTAAGGCTGGCATCCCATATAAGCATGAATTTGAGTTCCAGCTACTCCACTTTCAATCCAGCTCCCTGCTAATGTGCCTGGGAAAGCCACAGAAGATGACCTGAGTATCTGGCTCCTGTCACTCACATGGGAGATCAGCATAGAGTTCTTAGCTCCAGGCTTCAGTCTGGCCCAGCCCCAGCTATTGCAACCATTTGGGGAGTTAATCAGCAAATGCAACATCAAGCTCTCTCTTTCTGTGCCTTTCTTCTTCCTTCCTTCCCTCCTTTCTTTTTTTTTTTTTTCTCTTTTTAGTTATTTGAAAAGCAGAGAGACAGAAAGAAACAGAGCTCCTATCCACTGGCCCACTTCCTAAATGCCCATAACAGCTAAGGATAGGCTAGGCTGAAGCCAAGAACTGGGAACTCAATTCAGGCCACCAACATGGGTTGTGGGGACCCAACTACTTGAGTCATCACCTGCTCCCTCCCATGGTAAGTGCTAACAGCAAAATGGAATGGGGAGTCAGAGCCAGGTATTAAACTCAGGTGTTTCAATATGGTTAGCCAAGTGTCATAACTACTACTTTAACCTTTAGACCAAAGACTCACCCCATATCTGGCTCATTGAACATAACATAATGACCTTCAGTTTAATCTATTTTGCTATAAATTTCATTGTTTTTTAATGACTAATACCCTACTGTGTATCTATATCACATTTTCTTTATCCACTCATCCATTGAAGACACCTAGGTTGAGTCCACATCTTGGCTATTATAAATAGCACTGCAATGAATGTGGGAGGGAGTACATATGTCTCTTCAACAGACTGATTTCATTACCCTTGGATATAATTCAGGATTGGGATAGCTGGATCATATGGTACATCTACTCTTATTTTGTTGAGAAACCTCTATGCTCTTCTCTATAAGGAACTCAAAAATCTCAAAAACATCCACAAAAAAACAGACAATGAATTTAGAAATGAGCAAATGATCCAAACAGATATTTGGCAGAAAATCTGAGGAACATAGACTTTTAAAAATCTCACCAAAAAGATCCTTCTGCCTTTTAAGAAAAATATTTAAAAAGAGTAACATATTAAACATTATACTGGGGCCGGCACTGTGGTATAGTGGGTAAAGCTGCTGCCTGCAGTGCAGCATCCCGTGTGAGTGCCAGTTCTAGTCCTGGCTGCTCCTCTTCCAATTCAGCTCTCTGCTATGGCCTGGGAAAGCAGTGGAGGATAGCCCTGGTCCCTGGGCCCCTACACCCATGTGGGAGACCTGGAGGAAGTTCCTGGCTCCTGGAATTGGATAGGCCCAGCTCCGGCCATTGCAGCCATTTGGGGAGTGAGCCAGTGGATGGAAGACCTCTCTCTCTGCTTCTGCCTCACTGTAACTCTGCCTTTCAAATAAGTAAATAAATCTTTAAAAAAAATTATACAAAGCCTCTCATTGGTTATTTAGAGCACATTTGCATGAACTTGCCTACTATGAGAGCTGTCATCCAAAGAATCTAAAAGAAAACAATGTGTAAAAAAGTAATTTGATGAGCAGAAGGTCTGAATAATGGAAAAGCATCAAGAGGCTTCTTGTGCTGCGAGAGGTAGAGCTGAAAAATGAGATTCAGGGTCCAGTGTTATGGCATGGTGGGTTAAGCTGCTGCCTGTAATGCTGGCATCCCTTATGGGCACCAGTTCTGTTCAAGTCTCGACTGCTTCACTTCTGATCCAGCTCCCTGCTATTGGCCTGGAAAACAGCGGAGAATGGTCCAAGTGTTTGAGCCTCTACCACCCACATGGAAGAGCTGGATGAAGTTCTAGGCTCCTGGCTTCAGCCTGACCCAGCCCTGGCTGTTGCATCCACTTGGAGAGTAAACCAGCAAATGGAAGATATATCTTTCTCTCTCTCTCGCTCGCTCGCTCGCTCCCCCTGTCTTTCCCCTCTCCCTGTCACTCTGATTTCAAATGAAATAAATATTTATAAAAAAATTGAAAAATTTTAAATGTTAAATTTTAAAAAATTTAAATTTTTTAAATAAAAAGAAAAAATGAGATTCAGATGCATTTGGAACAAACATTAACATAATTAGGCCTGAATAGGGTCTGTTTTTTCACAAGGCCATGTACTTCTCAAATCTTTGTGTTATGGAAGACAAAAAATTATGTCAAAGTAGGTAAAGCTAACTTCCTTGGGTAACACAAAAATTCCACTTCCCTTTCAACTAAAATACAACCAGAATAATCACAACTGAATTTACTGAGCCTTCATCATAAGTCAAGCACTGTGCTAAGAGCTTTATTTAGTTAATTCTGGCAACCAGCTTACAGGGAGTTACACTAACCTTCATTTAGACAAATGGGCACACTAATGCTAATAAAGGTTAAGAATTTGCTTAGGATCACACAGCTAGCCAATGGAGGAGTTGTGATATAGCTCCTGCGATCATAGACCCATTTGATCCCAGAAACTTCCCTCTTACCCACCTCAATTATCTGCCTCCTATGTGACCCATTCTCTTTAAAAGAATTTCAAATGCTCTCAATGGTAGTGGCCTATGTAAACTAAACTACGGAAAAGTCAGAATGTGTAACACACCAGGAAAAGGATGGGAAACCCAGTCAAAGTTGGAGACCTGTGGAAAGCAAGCAGGGATGAAGAGCACAGCAAGGCAAAAGGGTGAAAACATAACACAGAAACCAGAATAGGATGTTGGGATAAGATGGCAGAAGATCAAGACCACACCTGAGGTGGGTCAAACTGTCCCCCACAGCAAAGTCAAATTTAAACTAATCCAATAACTAAACAAGCATCATCAAGATGTTTGCCCACTTCAGTGAAACTCAATTTCACCTAAGTTCAAAATAACACTATTGTAATGAGGGTAAATAGGAAACTCTTGTCTAACACTCCAAAACTTAATCCCTCACTATCCCACTCTCCTTTCAAGACACGAAAAACACTTAATAAGAATCCTTTCAAATATTCTCATTAGCTATACCTCCTGCAGGAATCCCTTAAAATATAACAGCACTGGAACACAGAAGAGCATTGAACTTGGAGACAGAAACATTACTTCATTTCTGGACCAAACCACAAATGGGCAGTTTTCAACAAGACCTTTAGTTTAATAACAACAAACAACCCCCTACTGTCTCATTTTCTCAGCTCACTCAGCATATTAGTCATTTCTTACCACTACTATCTAATTATATTGGTGTAATTCAGATGGGATTGTGCAAAAAAGATGTTACATAGCTACATGAAATATAAATTTAAAAACATTGTAAAAGAAGTCAAGCATAACTTCATATTTAGATGACTACTTTAATGATTTTCTATACATATTTTCAAGATTTATTTATGTATGTGAAAGGCAGAGTTACACAGAGGGACAGAGAGAGGGAGAGAGTAAAGGGACAGGGAAAGAGGGAGGGAGAGAGACAGAGAGACAGACAGACACTATCTTCAATCTGCTGATTCACTCGACAAATGGCCATAGTGGCCAGGGCTGGGCAAGGCTGAAGCTGGAACCAGGAGCTTCATGTGGGTATCCCACATGGATGCAGGAGTCCAAGTACTGGGGCCATCTTCCACCGCTTTCCCAGGCACATTAGCAGGCAATTGGGTTAGAAGTAGATGATCTGGGACTCGAACCAGTGCCCATATGGGATGCTGATTTCACAGGCTGCAGCTTAACCCCCTATGCCACAATGCCAACCTCATGTTTTTTTCTTGAATCTGTTATTTTATTTTGCATGTGACAGAAAAAGAACTCAAGGTAAGGACCCAAGAATCCTAGGCACTAGTCTCAAATATACCATTGACTTTGTGAATGTCTTGGAAAAATATCTTAGTTGCTCAGGGACTCAAGACTTACTATCTAAAGCAGGACTATCTCCTTGTTCTGCCTATTTCATAATGTGTTGATAAAAAATATTGCCTATGATATTACGAAAAATATTAAATGTTGAGGACACAAAAATGAACATAAACAAACCTGTGTTCATGGATTGGAAGAATCAATATTGTTAAAATGTCCAGATTACCAAAAACAATATAAGTATTCAATTCAACTCTCATTAAAATACTAATGACATCTTTCATAGAAGTAGAAAAAATGATACTAAAATTTGTACACAAAAGCCTCTGATGAGCCAAGTGATCATAAATTAGAAGAACAAATTAGGAGATATTATATTACCTGACTTCAAAATACATTTCAAAGCTACAATGATTAAAGTAACATGACAGGGGCGGTGTCATAGTAAGCTAAGCCTCTGTCTGCAGCACCAGCATCCCATATGGATGCCATTTCGTGTCCTGGCTGTTCCTCTTCTGATCCAGCTATCTACTATGGCCTGGGAAAGCAGTAGAAGATGGCCCAAGTGCTTGGGCCCCTGCACCCACATGGGAGACCCGGTAGAAGTTTTTGGCTCCTGGCTTCAGATCAGCCCAGCCAGCCATTGCAGCCATTTGGGCAGTGAACCAGCAAATGGAAACTTTCTGTGTCTGCCTCTGTCTGTAACTCTATCTCTTAAATAAAAAAAAAAAAAAAAGTTTAACAAAAAATACATTTGCATAAAATATAGACCAATGGAACAGAAAGTCTAGAATTAAACTCACATATCTATAGCCAACTGATCTTTGACAAAGGCGCTAAGAACTTGCATTGAAGAAAGGACAATTTTTTCAATAAATGGTGCTGGGAAAATTGGATATCCACATGCAGAAGAATGAAACTGACTCTCTCAATTTCTATAAAGATCAATTCAACATGGTTCAAAGACTTAAATGTAAGACCTGAAACTACAAAATTAATAAAAGAAAATATAGAGGGTACCAGGGATATGGTGCAGAGGGTTAAGTCTCCGCATGTGATATGGGCATCCTATATAAGAGCTAGTTTGGCTTTGTGATCCACAACGAGCATCAGCAACTACAAATGTCAGTTAACTGAGGCACCCAAACAAAGCAAAGCAACAAAAAAAAAAAAAAAAAAAAAAAACAAAGAGCTGTCTTTATACTTAGAGTATCATTATAGACTTGAAAATAGACTTGGGTAATTGGGTGGAAATTCAATTATCCATTTAGCAAATATTTAGTGAGCACATATCCAGGGCCAGGTCTTGGACTGATTATTGAGGGTCTAACAGTAAAACCAAATGGCAGAGGGTTGAGTATCAACTGGAGCTAAGTGGAGATGCCTTCAAGATGTCTGGCTATAATGGAGATGAGAGCTGGAGAAAGGCCCTTTTTAAAATAGGTAACAGGGAGAGACTTGGGCATGTTTAAATAATAATAGGAAGGAGTTAGTAAAGAAGGACGTTGAATACTCAGGAGAAGCAGAGAAACAATGAACAGCAGAGGTTTCTAAGAGGAAAAACAGGATATAGGGTCCTAAGTATAGGTAAAAGTGTTTTTAAGACACTTGGCAAATCAGTAAAGATTAAAATGGAATGTAACAGAGTAGTTAGTGCAAGTCCTTCATCAATAGACAATTATAGATTGCATAAAAGAAAACACTAGATTACAGAGAAGAACTGTGGTGTGCAGAATAGTAGCCTCCCAAAGATGTTCATATCTTAATCCCAGGAACCTATGAATATGGTAGATTAATGGCACAAGGAAATTAAGGTTGTGGGTAGAAAAAAAGGTGTTAATCAGCTAATCATAAAATAGGCAGAGTATCCTGGGTTATCCAAGAGGACCAATGAAATCACAAGAACCTCTAAATATTGAAGAGGGAGGCAAAAGAAAGTTGAAGTGAGTGAGATAATGACCAGATATTGCTAGTTCCCTCCAGCTTTATCGTTAGAATTACAGAGTTATAGATGGTTGTAAAAGGGGCAACTGCCTTTAGGGAACAAAAGAAAATAAAAGTAAAAAATGCTTATTATGCTACAGTATTTATTAAAAATATGGGCTTTGAGAGCAATGTATCTCCAGTGAGAATATTAGGAAACATTTTTTGCACAGGCATAGGAAATAAGAATATCTGGCATCCTGAACACTATTCTATTACCATGTAGGCATAATGGACACTGGAACTGTAAGAATCCATTTTAATATTTACACAGTGGTGAATTTTTCCTTTTAAGAACAAACATGAAAGTCTATGTCTATCCTTTGGGAGAGTTTCTGGACTCATTCTAGAAACTTCTATTTCAGAAGATGGATGATACTTTTTTGTATCTGTGTTCACTTTCTTCTTGTGAGGTTATTTACTTATTAATAACGTTTCAATAGCCTGAAACAGTAGTTCCCATATGATGTACATTAGAATCAGCTGCAGATTTCTTAAAAATTTCCATTCTCAGGCAATACTATAAATCTATTAAATAAATCACTGGGAGTGAGATATACTATAGCTGTCCTAAAACTTCCCAGATGAGCAAGGTTTTCTGTATATAAACAATTAGGCTGAGGGCAGAGTGTCAACACCAACTGGTCCAGCAAAGTCACAGAAAACAAATAAACATCAGCTAACGGCCGTCCTTGCTTAACACAGATCTCTGAAGTAGAACCCCAAGTTCAGAACACTCCATGGAAACAGACTCAATATATAGCACAATGGAATCTCTGTTCCATCTCCTCCTGTTCCCTCAGCCTTACAACATTCTCAGAATTCTTCCAACCATTTGAAAAGGGGACAAGTACCTCAAAGAACACTGGGGTAACTTGTGTGGGGGTTCCAAGTATAGCCAAGTTCTTTCAAGATCCTCATCATGGGGCCAGCACCGTGGCATAGTAGGTAAAGCTGCCGCCTGCGGTGCCAGCATCCTGTATGGGTGCCGGTTTGAGTCCCGGCTGCTCCACTTCCTATCCAGCTCTCTGCTATGACCAGATGGCCCAAGTACTTGGGCCCCTGCACCTGCTTGGGAGACCCAGAAGAAGCTCCTAGCTCCTGGCTTTGGGTTGGCCCAGCTCCAGCCATTGAGGCCATTTGGGGAATCACCAAACAGATGGAAGACCTCTCTCTCTCTTTCTCTCTCTCCCTCCCTCTCTCTCTCTCTTCCTCTGCCTCTCAATAACTCTAGCTTTCAAATAAATAAATAAATCTTTTTTAAAAATCCTCATCATTCCAATCCCCTATTTAAATCTCTGTTGTTATCTCATGAGCAACAGAGCCTTTACCACACTTTTTGTTCATAAAAGTGTAAAAAGTACTGCAACTGATAAGACTCATCATAATAGTTCTTTCACTATTTGTTGCAATAATATCATAAGGAACCCCTGAGTTTTTCTTCTTAGTGGTTAAGACACCACACCTAAGTAGATCTAAGTAGATGTTCAGTCACAAGCCCATCTCAGACTTGGTTGTATCATCAACTGTATAACTAGGACCACAGAGAGTCCCCTTTCCTACTATTCATGTATGTTCAACTTGAAATCTAGATATGACCCACTATCCCCCACATGTTTACTTATGATTTTCCTTCAATCTTGTTAAGGATGTGTTTCTGGATACTGATTCATCTACTTAGATTTTCAACCTGTCCTACCCTCCAATGTGAGGCAAAATTCTGACTGTGACATGAATTGCAAGCCTAGTAGTGCTTTCCTATATAATCGCCCACATGCTGGCATAATCTAGATATTCTGCGGATGGACAGAATTGGAAATCTTTATCCCTATATATTTAAAATACCTCATCTTTTGTAGTTTCATTTGTACTACTGGCACACTGGAACCAAAAACTACCTTCACCCTAAACCTAAAGGCCAATAGGACCAAGATCATAATACTGAAGAACTCATCAATGCTGTGCTCTTCCTATGCTTCAAGACTAAAATCCTGGGGCTGATGCTGTGGCATAGCGGGTAAAGCTGCCACCTGCAGTGCCAACATCCCAAATGGGCACCAGCTTGAGACCCAGCTGCTCCATTTTCGATCTAGGTCTCTGCTGTGGCCTGGAAAAGCAGTAGAAGATGGCCCAGGTCTTTGGGCCCCTGGACCCGTGTGGGAGACCGGGAAGAAGCTCCTGGCTCCTGGCTTCAAATGGGCTCAGCTCCAGCCATTGCGGCCATCTGGGAAGCGAGCCAGCAGATAGAAGACTTTCTCTCTCTCTCTCTCTCTCTCTCTCTCTAACTCTGTCTTTCAAATAAACAAATAAATCTTTAAAAAAAAAGACTAAAATCCTACATAGTTAAGAAGTGACCCATGTTACCAGCCATCACCCACTATCCTCCACTAAAGTGTATCCTTTCACAACTACTTCATCATTAGCTTTCAAACATCAACAACAGATCTTTCCATCTAAACCATTAATGTGTTTTCTATTCAACAGAAGAACAAGTCTGCCTCCTGGTAAGATCAAAGCAAGCAAGTATAGGTGGTGGTCTGGAAAGGGAGGTGGACTCAAGATGAGAAAGAGCATTTGGGACTTATCCACAGGACTGGTAATTGCAAGAACTGGCAAGCAAATAAAAAGACATTATTAAATTTGGGGTGAGTCCTGGAGTAGGAATGACACATCTAAGTTGCCAAACATGAATTGAGGGAAAAGGACACACTTACCTGCTTATAGTTTCCTTTGTGGAAGTCAGTTTCTAAGGAAAACAAAGTCATAAAAATTAGTGAGTTAATAACACTTACTAAGCAGCAAATAAAGCTTATTCCACAGCAAACATTAATGCCCTAACATGGTAGAATGCATGTTACTAGTCTCTAATTCTCTATTGTTAGATACATGATGAAAACAAATACCAAAGAGATAAATATGCTTTCTGACTGTAAGACTGCCCTCAAACACTGTGTGCTCCAGAGTTTTTGTGCTGTCTCTTAATGGGAACAGATTAATAGACTTTACTTGCTAATCATTCCAGAAAGGTCCACAAGTCAGAGGTTCATAGACTTTTATATTACTCTGGCATGGACTTAGTATCAAAGAATTTTGTGATCTAGTATATTTGTAGTAATTCTCATGCTAGAACAACATAAAAAATTGGATTAAAAAACTGATAAATCTGTTTCTCCAGATTTAAGAAAAAATATAAACCATATTAAATAATCGGATTATTCCTCATGCAAATTATACTCATTCCCTCTAAATTCGTAGTTTTAGTTTGAGACCAATATGATGAAATGAACACTAACTTGGAATCAGAAGACCAAGCTTTAAGTGCCAGTTTTCCCTTCCTCAATTTCCCCATCTGTAAAATAGAAATCCTATTTCCCTACATATCTCTAATGATATGTATGAATAACTGGTTGCTCTTCTTACTCTACAAGACTCTCCTAAAATAATCTCAGTTACTGTCATGGTTTCCATTACAACCTCATGGCTGTGGCTCCTATAGCTATATTTATAACTGGACCATTCTCCTTGGCTTTATATTGAAATATCAAGCACTCACATTTCACAAGGCAGCTCAAGTAAACACATTCAAAAATGAACTCATTCTCCCTGTCATATTTACAACGCTGCTTCTCTGATTTCTTGGTCTTAGTCACCCAAGCTAGAAACTAACAGGTTTCCCAGACTATCCCTTCACTTTATCCCACTGCCATCTAATTCACCAGAGTACTACAAATCTTATTTCCCACTATGTCTCTCACCCTTCCATTTTTTAATCTCATGGTATGGGTAGGACCTGCATCACCTCAGGCCTAGAGGACTGAAGCAGTATCCTACCTGGTCACTCTGCTCCAGTCTTGTCCCCTGTAATCCATCCTATGGCCTGTAGAAACCATGATAACCTTTGTAAAATTCAAAACTGTCAAATCAGTCCCTGTGATTTACTTATTTACAACTCTTCAATGGATTTCTATCATCTGCAAAGTCAAATCCATACTTCTTAACCACATCTCTCATCTGATGTATCATTTCTAGTCTACCCTACTGCTATGTGGGTCAAAGTCATTCCCTATACATATTTAGCTGTCCCCTTAGACTGCAATGTCCATCTTCAACCCCTCCTCAGTTAGCTAACTTGTATGCATCATTTAAGACTTAATACAGGTAACACATCACCCCAATTATCTGTTTGTTCTACTAAATAATCACTGAGAGTGTATTTGCTATGGCTTCAAATCTATGGTTATTAAAAGTTCAATATGTAAGAGACATGTTTCAACATAACATCACAAAATTCTGTTGTTAAGGCAATACTAACTCATCACACATGTTTGCTGCTATAATAGCAGATAGCATATTATGGACACAATTGAGACAGTGCTGATAGAATTGTGTGTGTGTGTGTGTGTACTTTCACTGAACAGCTATTCCATATTAGCTATTACTATTTATAAAATTAGTAATGTTTGAGAAGGCAGACCCAGTGGTATGGGGAAAAGAACATGGAATTGGGAATATAGATCTGAGTTTGGATTTAAGTTGTATCACATCCTGGTTTTGTGATACAGGATAAAGAATTTTACAACTCTAAGGTATATGTATTTATCAGTAAAATAGGGGAACTACCACCTCTTTGTAAGGCTACTATTTATTAGATACAATATTTTAATGGACTTAACAAACAGGACCTGGTACCTGGTTGATACTGAACAAATTTTGGTGGATATTGTTATAACTATTGAGCAGTTAAAAATGCTACAAAAAAAAACAGAGAATGCTTTGGCTTAAAATATGAGGTACCATAATTAAAAGTTAAGTGTAATTCAAAATACTTACAAAGCTACAAGTCTTTAAAATGTTTATAATCCTACAAAGTTTGTCTTCTGTCCACCATGTTTATCAGACCATTCTTCCTTCCCCAATTTGTCACCATGTAGTAAGATCATCCCCACATATGACCAAAAGTTATAAGAAAACAATAGCACACCTCTACTGGAAACACAAGCTTAAAATTAGAAAGAACAGGATGCTATATTTTAAGATGCATAACTTGTTTTGACTAGTCCTAAATAAAAATATTTAGGAGTTATTTAGTAAAACTAATTTCCTCAGAACCCCTAAAGCTTACAATACTTATAACTACTACTTCAAATATTATTCATAAAGTTTACACATTTCAGCAAACAGGAAAGACATTGTGGCTACTGTTTCTATACTTCTATTTCAATAAATATCTACTGAATATGTACTGCATCATGGGGATGCAAAAATGGACATGTAATGACATAATTCCTACCTTTTGACTCTAACAGAGGAATTAGTCACTTTGCACAATTAATAATAACAAGCACAAGAACTATAATATTAAAGAATGAATAAAGAATTTTGGAACCTTGGCGCCAGAGCAGTGGCGCAGCGAGTTAATGCCCTGGCCTGAAGCACCAGCATCCCATATGGGCGCCAGTTCTAGTCCCGGCTGCTCCACTTCCAATCCAGCTCTCTGCTATGGCCTGGGAAAGCAGTAGAAGTTGGCCCAAGTTCTTGGGCCCCTGCACCCACGTGGGAAACCTGGAAGAAGCTCCTGGCTCCTGGCTTCAGATTGGCACAGCTCTGGCCGTTGCAGCCAATTGGGGAGTGAACCATTGGATGGAAAACCTACCTCTCTCTCTCTCTCTTTCTCTCTCTCTCTCCCTCTCCTTCTCCCTCTCCTCTCTCTGTGTAACTCTGACTTTAAAATAAATAAATCTTTAAAAAAAAGAATTATGGAACCTTGAGGCATAAAAGGAGCTAAATTTTCTGGAACTGGATTGGTTCCTCACAAGGGAGTTTACATCTGAGTTGAGGACATATAGGCCTTGAATAGACTGACAGAATGATATAGGGAATATCAGAGAGCACAGATAACTTGTTGTATATGTCTGAAGAGTTTCAGTTTCTTGTTGTGAATATGTGTGTGCTACATGAAAAGGGGAGAGTGGGCAGGTAACATGTCTATAGGGATGCTTATTTGTGTTTTGCTAAGCGTAAATTATGTCTAAAACAAGACAAGTAGGGAAATCATTAATCAGAATCCTATTTATGCTTCACTAAAAATATTCAATGAACTATATCCACTATCTTAGAGTCATTGGTAACCACTCTGAATTGATACATATAACTTTGCCCAAAATATTTGACTCTTTAAGATTTATATTCTTGGCCTCAACCTTTGCTGAATATTACTTCTAAAAATTTACATTTGTAAAGAAGGTTGAGGCTGTTATCTGGGTTAACAATGTTGATTTTGAAGGCCAGAACTAGGGGTAAAAGGCTAGGCCACATCCTAAGGCAGCTCACTCAGGTAGCCTAATTCAACTGAAGAGTATAACACGAGAACTTGCCACTGCTGTTTCATCTTTTAGGCCTCTGCTATGCACATGCGTTCCTACAATAGTCCAGCAATTCCTTCCCTCATTGTAACACTTACCTTCATGATTAAGCTTCTGTGTTCCAAAGACTGACTAAAATGTGTGCCCATTTCAAATATACTTGTGATTCCATCCTCACACAAATCCATCCAGTAACGGTATTCCTCACGCCCAGGAAGTCGATCCCAAAAAGTCCTGAAGGCTTCCCAGACAGCTTCCTGACACACTAGAAAATGGATTAAAATGATGTTTTATGTTAAGCTAGCACACTGAAGTGCTCAAATCATCATGACCGATTCATTCAGATTCCCCTGACACTCATTTCCACAGAGTCCTTTCTGTGGAGACATGAGAATGATGTTCTTCTGTACGCCCTGTTTATACCTTTTTAGTTCTAGAGAGAATCTATACTTACCACTCCTTTCTTTTGCAAACTGAAATATCAGTTCTTAATGAGCTGAGTTTTTTCCCTCCATCTCTTAAAAAAAAAAGTATGTTTTTATACTATATATACTCAAAGTGTCTTCCTAAAAGACACTGCAATTTTAAGTTTCCTTAATATTTGAAGATGTTCTCCTGAACATTAAAACAGCTTCAAAAACCATCTTCTCAGCCTTTCAGGAAGTCTTAAGGAGATAATGACATTTTTAAATGGCCTGGAGTTTGTTGGCAAAATGCAATGACATAAATGCATCATATCTACTTCTTCAAAAACTCATCACATAACTCTGGTTTGGAAATAAAAAGAGAATATTTGAAACTTTCTCCCAAGCTTATACAAAGTTGAAAGTACTTCATAAAATCAGGAAGAGGACACTCTCAAGCTACTATATTTCAATCTGAAACCAGAAGATAATGGTGAGTCTTTTCTATATGTAAAAAGAAAACAAAATACAGAATTTTCTATCTTTGATATTTTGCCTAAATTCAGAAAAAAAAACTCACATCCACATAAATATTTAAAGATTTATTCATAACTGCCAAAACTTGGAGGTGACAAAGAAGTCCATTAACAAACTCTGGTGTACCATATAGGAGACTATCAATCAGTGAAAAAAGGAAAGGAGCTGTCAAGCTATGAAAAGACATGGAGAGAAGCCAGCGTGTGGCTCACTTGGTTAATCCTCCACCTGCAGCGCCGGCATCCCATATGGGCACTGGGTTCTAGTCCTGGCTGCTCCTCTTCCAGTCCAGCTCTCTGCTGTGGCCTGGGAGGGCAGTGGAGAATGGCCCAAGTGCTTGGGCCCCTGTACCCGCATGGGAGACCAGGAGGAAGCACCTGGCTACTGGCTTCGGATCAGCGCAGCGCGCCGGCTGCACCACACTGACCATAGCAGCCATTTGGGGGTGAACTAACGGAAGGAAAACCTTTCTCTCTGTCTCTCTCTCTCACTGTCTATAACTCTGTCAAATAAAAAAAAAGTATCCAACTAAAATATGATTTCTACAAGCAAAAATGGAGGAAGGAAACTACTAATTATATTATACTCCAAGCATCCTGTTTAATTTTAAAAATCAGTAACTTAAAGATGGCTGTTTCTTGCTTAAATGAAGACATTTTTATATTTTTACACAAACTAGCAATTATTGCCACAAAATCTCTATGGAGGAAAAATTGAGCAAACCATCAAAAATGAATTAACTTGGTAGAAAGAGCTAGAACCCTTGTTTGGATATTGAACAGATCCCTCCTTCCAAGTATCAGATATTTTATTCTAAAATCATAATCCATGGGTAGGTGTTTAGCCTAGTGATTAAAATGCTATTAGGATGCCTGCTTCCCAAAGCAGAGTCCCCACTCTCGCTCTTGACTCCATCTTCCTGTTAATGAAGACTCTGGGAGGCAGTGATGATGCTCAAATAATTGGGTTCCTCCCGTCCATGCAGAAGACCTAGATTGAGTTTCTGGCTCCTGGCTTCAACTCCAAAATTTCTGTGGGTATCTGGGAGTACCTATGCTTGCTTGCTTGCTTGCTCACTCTCTCTCCACCCCCTTCCCAAATTAAAAAAAAAAAAAATCTAAAATGTAAAAAGATACCCAAGATAAAATCAAAAGGTATAAAAGCCCTCATCAAAAAAAGTAGCTAATACACTGTATCATTTTTTCTTTTTTTTTTTTAATCTTATTTAAGTTATATAAGTTTCATGTATTTCATATATACAGGTTTAGGAACATAGTGACACTTCCTTCATTTTTCAAAGACTGATTAAAAGGCAGAGCAACAGAGAGAGGGAGGGAGGGAGAGAGACATGGGAAGGATTCATTTTTCCATCTGCTGGCTCACTTCCCAAATGGCCACAATAGTCAGGGCTGAGCCAGGCAGAAGCCAAGAACCAGGAACTCAATTCAGATCTCCCACATGGGTAGAAGGGACTCAAGTACTTCAGCCCTTATCTTCTGCTTCCCAGGCACATTAGCAGGGAGCTTGACTGGAAGCGGAGTAGCAGCAACTCAAACAAGGTACTCATCCCAAGCTACAGCTTAGCCCTCTGCACCACAAAGCCCTACCCCATGTACCACTTTAACAAATAAAAATATATAAATATTAATATAACATCTGATACTAAATTTCTATTTTAGTTTAAAATATTTGGTGAGGTAGAGAAGAAGGAAAAGGAAGAGGAAAAAATAGGAACTCAAATGGAAAATGTCTATAACTTAATGCCTGGAAAATAGTCAAATGTTCAATAAATATTTGTTGGCTCAATGAATGAACACATACACGGTGAACAAACCTGATTTCACAGTCACCTTGTCATCTCTCTCCACTTTAGCTTACTAATCTCACAACCACATTATGGTTTTTTATTGGTTGTTGAGCAGCAAATGTTAAAGTCTGAAAATCTTCCAAATGTCTAAGAAATATTTTAATGATCAATTAGGCATTGTTAGTAAATATAAGAAACAGAGAATGAATTAATATAACCAAAAGATATGAGATCAAGTATCATACTGTTTTAAAACAAAGTAAAATCCCAGTTGTGTTGCTTTAGTGTTCACCGATCAGTACCATATTTTTATACATGAACAGTTTCATGTGTACTAACTAGAGAACACCCTACATTAATCTATGGAAGGTTTAAACTATAAAACAAAGAAATTAATTAATTTTCATGCATATGATATAATTAAACATTCAGGTGAGTATACCTTGGTAAATATATTTTATGAGATAGTTAGGTAAATTGTCACAAAGAAGTGAAAACTAATTAATTTATATAATAACATAAACTGGCATTTTTTAAATGCTTGAAAAGATTTAGAATATTTCTTCTGTTACAATAATGTAAACTATTTTCTGAAATTATTTAACACTACATTTTTAGCAAGTTCTTTTGCCATAGGTTTTAAAAAAAGGATATTTGTCTCAGTTCTAAATTATCATAAATTTTTATTTATAATGGGATACAATGAAGGAGACAAAACAATGGTTGAATTTCATTGTGGAGCTGAACAATTTGGAGGTTTTCTTACCTCGGACTTTAAAATACTTCACATGATTTGCTACTGCCTCTGTAACACTTTCATCTGGGCATATTTTTACTCCGTTGGGAAACAGAATAGATCGCCTCCTTCTGAATAATGACCGTCTCTCAGCTTCTCTGTGGTGCAGAGGCTGTTGCTTTTCTGTTGGCAGAGTAGGGTCTGTAGACTCTTCAGACAAGAGAAAGGATATTGCACTCTTGGGTTCCTGGATCTCGGCTAAAGTTAAGAAGGTTTAGCTATAGAGTGAAAGCATAGCAATGCAAAACGCAATGAAGAAAAATGGACATTTGCACCACATTTGGATTTTGAAGTCAATTTTCAGATTATAGACTGGTATGCATAACTAAGGAGAGGAGTGAAGCATTAAATCTTCTTCTGTTTTAATTCCCACTCCTTTAACTCAAGATTATTATCAAAATCAAGTATACATCCAATTTCGCATAATATGAGAAAATAAGAGTTGAACCAGGAGAAAATGAAAAGATAAAACTAAAATTATTGGATACATTTTAAGAGTTTAAATAAAACAATGTCAAAGATTAATAGCTATTATTAGAGCAATCACATAAATTAATGCTATTTTGAAGGAAATATACTACAGATATATAAAAAGATGAAAGTAATACAGATGTTTAAATACCTGTAAGTGATGGAAAGTCTCCTTCAATCAGCACAAATATCAAAATACCCAGAGAAATCTTTCTAAAAAGAGAAAACATAATCATCTGGGCCAAAACCAAAGGAAAGGTGAGAGGGCAGAATCCTCAATTAAGAGTCCAATTCCTTAAAATTTCCAGTAACAAAGTATTACACAAAAGTGCTAACATTTAAAAGTTTATGTCTGAGGATGAACAACAACTCCAAAACCATCATAAATCAGTGTAAATAAAAAGAATTTCCTTCCGAAGTAGCTGTCACCTCTTTTCTGAAATAACCAGCATGCTGTGAAGCAGGAGAGATAAGCTAATTAGAACAGATGGGGAGAGACAATTTCTTTAATCTAGCTAGCTAAGCTCTTTACTAACACTCTCCTTGTCTTTAGCAAGTTCATTTAAAAATAATATGCTTCATATTCAATTCGCTGAATTTTTCCAACTTTTCTGAATCTATTAGTTGAAGTTGATGTGGTCCCTTATTCTCTGTGCTCTCTTAGGGCCTACTCATAAATTATGTAAGTAGAAAATGTTCAGACTGGCTATACCTACTGTAGTAATAAAATACATACAAAAAATCTCCATACAAAACAAAATTCACTTTTGTAGAAAAGCTACTGTCTTATAAATTTCCATCTTTGGTAGAAAATTTGAAAACTTTTCAGTCTGACCTTTTTCCTTATATATAAAATGGGATGGGAATAGTAAAGCAAACTCAAAGTAGAGACATCATGATGATTAAATTAACTAATTAACTAATTTAATCTTCACACTATTAGAATAGCGCATGGCACACGCTAGGCACTTAATACAAAAGATAATTGTGATACCTATATTGCTTGATTTGCTATCAAATTTGAGGCTCCATGTATTATTTTTCTACATGAGGAAGGCTTAACCAAGAAAGATTTCCTCCAAGACCAACGGAATCAGATAAAAATCTATGATTCAGGACAGATGCTTTTATCAAACAAACCTAGTAGAAACCAATTAAGTTAGTCAAAATCCCTGTGGAACCTGGGATATACTATCAAATACCAATTAATTTACATCTTATTTTATTTTTATGTAACTCTGGAGACATTTGGGGGAAAAAGTTTTATAAAGATCAAAAGCACATTGCTCTTGAGATTCCTTACTTGTATTAATTAAGTCATATTCAATATTGTTTTACACTTCAGGAACAGCTCAGGTAGTATTTTGGACTGCAGCCTTAAATAAACCACTTTTTCAGCCCTTATAAAAGCTGACAAATGAACTGACATGTGTATAGTTGCATTCGCAAAATATTAGTAAGTAAATAAGAAATTTTTTTTACCAAACTTCATGGTATGAATGGGAGGAGTTAAAAATTTTGTTAACTAAGCAAATTTTAGTCTTAAGAAAAGCTTCATCGCTGGTGCAGCGGCTCAGTAGGCTAATCCTCCGCCTTGCAGCGCCGGCACACCGGGTTCTAGTCCCCGTCGGGGCGCCAGATTCTGTCCCGGTTGCCCCTCTTCCAGGCCAGCTCTCTGCTGTGACCAGGGAGTGCAGTGGAGGATGGCCCAAGTGCTTGGGCCCTGCGCCCCATGGGAGACCAGGAGAAGCACCTGGCTCCTGCCTTCGGATAGGCGCGGTGCGCCGGCCACAGCACGCCAGCTGTGGCGGCCATTGAGGGTGAACCAACGGCAAAGGAAGCCCTTTCTCTCTGTCTCTGTCTCTCTCTCTCTCACTGTCCACTCTGCCTGTCAAAAAAAAAAAAAAAAAAAAGAAGAAGCTTCAGGATGACCATTCAGAACAAGGGAGAACTCTTAGGCAACAAGTATTGCTTGGAAATTATGACTTTTGGTGGCCTACTCCAAAAGGTGAAAAATCTTTTGAAGATCACAGTTATCTGGAAACATTTCCATGCTTATTTTGAGAAAATGCAGACTCAAATCCTGATTTTGCCATTCAGCATTTGATTCCCTAAATCACCTATGCTCTCTGAGCTGGTATATTCAATGAAGAAATAGGTTGTGACTATCTATCTATGTAATAGGGTTGTCAATAAATATTAAGAAATATAAACATTCTTTATAAACTAACGTATCATGTACTAGTCATTTGTGTCAAAAGCATTCATAAAGTTTACAGAGTTTAAACTATGGAATTCTCTTTTGTCCATGCTCTAGACTGAAAATATATATGTAACCCTAACAAGTAGAGAATGTACTCTAAAATATTCAAAACCATTCATTATGTTCCATAAAATATGGTTTATAAAATTTCAGAAACAAACTTTAAAAAAAAAAACTCAGCTGGGGAGCAGGTGAGCACAGTGGTTAAGATGCTGCTTGGGATGCTGGCATCCCATATTTGAGTGCCTGAGTTCATCACCCAGCTCCACTTCTGATTGCAGTTTCTTGTCACTGCATACTCTGGGAGGCAGCAAATGATGGCTCAACAAGTTGGGTCCCTGTCATCCTGGAGACCTAGTTTGAGTCTAGGCTCCTGGCTTCAGTCTGATGGAGCCTCTATTTTTGCAGGTATTTGGGGAGAGAAACAGCGATGGATGATCTTTATCTCTGCTCCTACCCTATTCCGCCTTTCAACTAAACTTTTAAAAATGCAAATAAAAAGTATACAGCTCAATTATAAGAAATACAAGCTCATCTGGTTTGTTTCTACATACGCTCATCATTTTATAAATCCATTTTAACTTGATATTTGATAATTATAACGGTTAACTACAGGATCCTTAAAAAACTGAACCAGTGATACAAAGCAGTAGGTAATGACTGCCATGTTTGTGCCATGGAACCATAAAGCAAAATTAACTCCATCTAGAAAAAGTAGAGGAGGTCTATTGGAAAATAGAACATTATAGATGGGTCTTGAATGGCCCAGAAGGTATTTCCGTGGGCAGAGGTAGAGGTGTTTAGTGGGAAGAATTAACAGACAAGAAATTCCTGATCATCATCAACAAAGTAGAAAAGTATACTGTTTATACAAACATTTCCTAGAGCAGAATAGGCACGTAGAGTAAACAGATTGGGATTGAAGACTAAAGATGTAAACTGAGATAAATTATAGAATATCTTGAAAATTTTACCAAGCATTTTAGATTTTTTACCTATAGAAGAAATAGATTATTTCTCTGCTGTTTAATTACTCAGAAAAAAAAAATATTCCAGTGCTGTGGTGCAGTGGTTTAAAGCACCAGCCTGTAGCACTGGCATCCCATATGGCCGCCAGTTCGAGTCCCGGCTGCTCCACTTCTGATCCAGCTCCTTGCTAATGTGCCTGGGAAAGCGGTGGAGGATAGCCCAAGTACTTGGGCCCCTGCATACACATAGGAGACCCGGAAGAAGCTCCTGGATCTCAGCTTTGGATCAGCTCACCTCCTGCAATTGCAGCCATTTGGGGAGTGAACCAGCTAATGGAAGATCTCTCTCTCTCTCTCTCTCTCTCTCTCGCTCTCTCTCTCTACCTCTCTCTGTAATTATCTTTCAAACAAATAAAATAAATCTTTAAAAAATATATTGCTTGAGATTTATGGATGGAGATTCATTTTAGGAAATACTTCAGAATCTCACATGATGGTCTTGAACTCTGTCAAATTTAAGAAACATCCCCAAATCATAAGTATATGAGAAAAGAAACATAAAACTCTGTACTTTATAGGTAACAAGTACCAGATTCCTTAATTCATTTCTAATTCCAAATTAGTTGAGGATCATTTAATTCAAGAAAAATACAGGTAATGCAAAATTTCTCCAGTTTTTGAAGAGCTTACAATCTAAGAGGGAAAACTACATAAAAACAATATATACATACCAGTGATTAGATAAGTTTATATAAACCTATGGGGGAGCAGGAGAGGGTATGGATTATTGTGCTTCAGCAGGTGTGGGGGAATCTACACATGAGTTGGAATTCACAAGAAGTTAAAAAAGCATCCTTGGAAGAGAGAACAACGTGTGCCAAGTTCTGCAGGTGTAGGGGTAAAATGTAACAATGCAACATTCACACTCACAGGACAACAGTCTGAAACCTGGCTCCAGGTTTATTTTGTGGAAGAATACAGCAAAGTAAACAGTGTGATCACAGTCATTCCAAATACATCTTTATCTGGAGTCTTAAATGATTTCTCCAGCACCCACAAGGCTCAGTTGAAACAGAAGGAACTACCTGACTAAATGCAGAAGAAGCAAGCTCCATACGCACAGAAATATGTCTTTTAACTGCCTATGAGCAAAATTTCCACAAGGTCAAGTTCAGTTACAGGATACTACAGACAGAAGTACTTAAAGCATAAATAATTTTTGAATGTCTAAAAATTAGAAGACATTGGAAGGATAAGGATAGAGGCTCTAAATGACAAGTCTAAATCTCTTCTTCCTCCTGATATAAAAAGATAAACTGATCTAAGGAGGCAATAAACTTCTTCTGAAACCTATATAAAGTGATTAGATACAACTTTTTTTTTTCAGCCCAAGAATTGTGAGTTAAAAACAGTATCTTCTCTACAAATTCTTTCCTTGTCCACTAACAACCCTTTCAACATCTCTCTTCTTGGACATTCATACACACACACATACATACACACACACCTTCTAGGCTAAGCTCTCTACTGTTACCAAAGAAGTCCTATGATTGTTCTTACCAGAGAATATTAAAAGATTCATATGCTCATAAATAATTCAGGAATAAAAGATACATGGTTCAGTGCATTGGCTATAGCAAAATGGTTACTGATACTAACAAAATTTCCCTAGGGCAAGCACTGTAGTGTAGTGGATCAGGCCACCACTTCAGATATCTACATCTCATCTCAGAGTGCCTGAGATCTAGTCTTGCTTGTGTTTCCAACTGCTTCCTGCTAACGTACCAAGGAGGTAAGATGATGGCCCAAATATTTGGGTTTCTGCCACTCATACGGAAGATCCACATGGAGTTCCTGGCTCCTGGCTTTGGCCTGTCTCAGCCCCAGGTTTTGTGAGTACTTGAGAAGTGAACCAGCAGATGGAAGATCTCTCTCTTTCCCTCTCTGTCACTCTGCCTTTTAGACAGATATAGATAGATATAGATCATTTTTTAAAAATCACTGAACTGAAATACTAATCAAATAAACTATATGCTGCTTAAAATAGGTAAAAATAAACTAAAGCATCACTTTGGGGATATGCAAATGACATCATACAACTATGAATTTATTTCTAACAATGGCTGATATTTCATAAGAAAAAAAATTGCACTTCAATTTTAATGATTTGGAAGTATGTTTAATATAAAATGTTGATATCCTCAAAGCATTATTTCCACATGAATTTAGGAAAATTAATTTTAAACAATCTTTAAAACATAATAAAGGACAGTGGGATCTTTGAAAAATATACAAACAAAAAAGTTAAGAAATCACAAGATGTCATATATAGTTGCTTTCCCAAAATTAGATGTACAAAATAACAGTCACCTAAAAAAGCCTCCCCCCAACACATACATACTGGGAATGAAAATGCAATTATAATCATATGATATGAAATCTCTGTAACAATATAAAGATGGTGACAAGCTTAACAAAAGTTAAGGACACTGAGGCTCACTGAACCTCAATTCACATAATTCTGAAATAAACTGTTCAGACTTTAGTGTTTTCTTAAATTGCTTTTGCTTACTCCCTTACATACAGTTACAAGGTAAATATAAGAAATGCTTAAAACAGAAGATTAAAATAATATTCTTAAAAATTTTTTCTTATTTGAGAAAATACAATATAATCATGTCTCCCTCAAAATATTCCTGATAACATCAGAAGGTTCTGAAGTGTTTAATCAAATATAATACCACTATCATCACATGAATTCAGTAGAACTGTTACCTGAATATTTAATAAAAAAATTAAGCTCCATAGGTTTAAGATCCATATGCGATCATAGGTCTTTAAAAACTACAATTTTAAAATATAAAAGTAATGAGAGCAATCTGTCTTTGTAGATGAATACTGGGCAAACTGAGCTATAAAATTATATATTTCATTCTAACAATTAATAAATAGAACTCTAAGAGTATATTTTTTGTTAAAGTTATGAGAACACCAATTTTATCTCATATGTTTTAGAAGCTGTATACATATATTCTGTGATAACTTAGGAGTGAATATTTATATAGCTATATTCCAAATAAACTTAAGTTGAGCTACATATATAATTTTTAAAAACCTATTTTGGACAGCTTAATTTTTTGTTCCAATTTTTACCCTGAAAAAATGAACTAAATTCTCAGATTCCCACATGTAACATCAAGAGAAATGGAAAGGAAAAATTAGAACAGTAATTGCATTTAGCAATTGAGAGTAATAAGCTGCGCTTTGAAAGAGTGATTTTTCATCATCTTCCTAACATTATGAACGTCTTTTTTACACTATACAGGAGGGATGCCTTAAATGGCATTTTCTGAAACCTTGATACTAAAATTTTTTTTTAAAAAATACACAGTATTCATACTGCATGCTTGAGCTGCAAAGAATAGAATTACAATATGATGTGACTTGTCAACAAATTTGACAAGCCCTGGGGCTGGCACCAGGGAGGACCTAACTCCCTTCAACACCCAGTCATGTGGAAGTACAGATCACATACTTTTATTATCTACAAAAACATTCCCACATTACATATGTCATATACTATTGCATAATCCAAGCATATATGCCCAGAAAAATATCAAACATTTATGAAATTTCAATTTCTATCTAATATGTTTATCTATATTACCCCCATTCACACTCCATCTATGAATCCCAACAATTCTAATAACATATATTTTAAATAATGTTCAATGACTTATAAAACTACTGCAAGTTATTTTCTTCTCTGTGAGCTGGCTAACACAAATGCTGGTAAGCCGCTTTCCAGTAATCTTAGAGAACATATGTGTCATGTTTTCACAGATTAACTAGCTACTGCTGCCCTTCTGTTGCTGTAAATGAAGTTTCAAAATGAGTTCCCGAATATCTTCACGTTTGGTCTTTATTACATGACGAGGAAACCATTTCTCCAAATGAATAGGAAATTCAAAGTTAACAATAGGATCCTAATGAGAAAAAAGAAAGAACGCAATCATTTTAACAGTATAATTCCAAATTTTCTTTCATTTTTACAGCAAATAAGAAATTTACGTTTTTAAAAATGTTTTATTGATATACACTTCACATATAATACAATTCACCTGAAGTATACAACTCAGTGATTTTAACATCCTCAAAGTTGTGTGATCATCACCATAATCAATGTTAAACAATTTTCATTAAATTGTACATCAAAATTTTGAACATCGATATTAGTTACTATATGTTTTGCTACAATGCATGATTAAGTGAATTAGCACAAACAGAATTGGTAGATAGAGAATGATGTAGCACAACTCAGAAGTCAGGTTGGTTGAACACAATTTTTCCAAGTATGTTACTACTTTAAAGTTATTAAAATAAAGAGAAAGCACTCACAGTAAATAAAGAATCTCAAATTTTAAAAATGGAAAATCATGCAAAAGTGTGAATTAACAGATTCAAGAACTGCTACATTTCCCAATATGTTAAGCTTAACCAGGAAATAACAAGTTGTAACTGTACAAACATTTCCTCGCCCCCTTGCCCTTTGTTTAAAAAAAAATAAAAAAGGCTATCTGTAGATCATGCTTATAAATGTGATGAAATTATTAGAAGCTAGATGTAACAACTTATATCTTGAAGAAGGAATTAAGACTCTCCAGGTGTAAGTCTGAAAGGATGGTTGGACTGTGATTCTAGGAGCAAATTCCAATAGAGATTTACTGTCTTGTGTCTTTATCAGAATTAATATTTTTTCTGTAAGGGTTTATTTACAAAGCACCATAGGTTTCTATGTTCTCTGCTCCAACACTATTTTGTTTTATGATTTATTTATCTGAAAGGCACAGTGACAGGGAAAGAGAAGGACAGAGAGAAAGAGATCCTCCAACTGCAGGTCATTTCCTAAAGGTTGCAACAGACAGGGCTGGGCCAGTCTAAAGCCAGGAGTCAGGCATTCCATCCAGATCTCCCACATGGATGGCAAGGGCCCAAGAACCTGGACCATCTTCTACTGTCTTCCCAGGTATATTAGCAGGAAGCTGCGGAACAGCAATGACTCAAATTGGCACTCCAATATGGCACGCCATGTTGCAAGCTGCAGCTTAACCCACTGCACCACAATGCAGGCCCCCACAAGACTATTCTTCTAATTTAAACTATATTAGTGCACAAATTTGCAAAATACAAGATTTAGAGTTCTGAAGATTTCTTTAAGGAATCTTACATAGTGCTTCATCCTATATTAGAATTATAAATTATATATATTTAAGGCTATATGAAGTAAAACTATGTTAACAGATTCAGAATACGTTATGTAGGGGCCGGAGCTGTGGCGTAGCAGGTAAGGCCACCGCCTGCAGTGCCAGCATCCCATATGGGTGCCGGTTTGAGTCCTGGCTGCTCTACTTCCTATCCAGCTCTCTGCTGTGGCCTGGGAAAGCAGTAGAGAATGGCCCAGGTCCTTGTGCCCCTGCACCCACGTGGGAGACAGAAGAAACTCCTGGCTCCTGGCTTCGGATTGGCGCACCTCCAGCCATTGCGGCCAATTGGAGAGTGAACCTGCAGATGGAAGACTCCCCTCTCCCTCCCCCTCCTCCTCCCCCTCCTTCTCCCTCTCCTCTCTCTGTGTAACTCTTTCAAATAAATAAAATAAATCTTAAAAAAAGAATACGTTATGTTATGTGATATGTCAAATATACAAACACAAAATCAAATCCATCTGGAAAGGAGTATTAGAGGACCAGGAATGTCACACTAGGTTTCATCCCACAGAGCCCCAGTGTGGAACAAAAAAGAGGGGGAAAAACACCTAACAAACAAAAAATATTTAAAGGCTTCCTTAATGTTTACTCTATTTTACTATATAGTAACATTCTTCCCTGATATAAAAAACATCAAAAAATTGTAACCTCATATTATAACCCTCATGCATTGGAAGAAGAGGGAGAGACGTCTTCCATCTTTAAGCATTCTCCAAGCAGGTAACCGCTCAAAAACACCCTCCTCCTCCTCTCATATTGATCTTCATAAATAACACTGGTAATGACTGAATTAATAAGCTGACTGCTCAAAAGCAAAAAGAGGGATTCCTTGCCATTTGAAATATCTTGTTTAACACTGCTACAGTTCCTATAGAGTCTGTGTGAGCTAGAAAATAACTATGCTGGGCCGGCGCCGCAGCTCACTAGGCTAATCCTCCGCCTAGCGGCGCCGACACACCGGGTTCTAGTCCCGGTCGGGGCGCCGGGTTCTGTCCCGGTTGCCCCTCTTCCAGGCCAGCTCTCTGCTGTGGCCAGGGAATGCAGTGGAGGATGGCCCAGGTGCTTGGGCCCTGCACCCCATGGGAGACCAGGAAAAGCACCTGGCTCCTGGCTCCTGCCATCGGATCAGCGCGGTGCGCCGGCCGCAGCGCGCCGGCCGCGGCGGCCATTGGAGGGTGAACCAACTGCAAAAGGAAGACCTTTCTCTCTGTCTCTCTCTCTCACTGTCCACTCTGCCTGTCAAAAAAAAAAAAATTACATAAAAAAAAAGAAAATAACTATGCTTGTCATTCTACTTCAGACAGTTTCCTAAGCTCCCTAACAAATGGGTTATTCAATTTTGGAAAATTCTCTTTAAATGTTGTGTTTGTCCTATTTTCTTTTTCTCTCCAATCCTACTGGAATTCTAACTACATTTGAATTCGACCTTTTGACAGTTACACAATTGCCTCTTAAGCTTTGTTCTCTTCTTTACATTCTTTTTGCTCTCTGAGCTATAGTTGGATACCTTCTATTGTGCTTTCTTTAAATTCACTAATCCTGCCTTCTACTTTATCCAGTCTATTAAACCAATCAAGAAAATTCCTTATTTCAGACATATAATTATACATTTTCAGTTCTAAAATGTCCATTCATTTTTTATTGCATCCCTGATCCATTTTGATGACCATTGGTTCATTTTCTTTAACTTATAAAACCAGTCATTCTAGAGGTTTTTTTATAAATATTGATTTATTTATTTGTAAGCATTACACAGAGAGAGAAGGAGAGGCAAAGAGAGAGAGAGAGAGAGGTCTTCCGTCCGCTGGTTCACTCCCCAATTGGCAGCAATGGCTGGAGCTGCGCCAATCCAAAGCCAGGAACCAGGAGCTTCTTCTGGGTTTCCCACACGGGTGTAGGGGCCCAAGGTTGGGCCATCCTCTGCTGCTTTCCCAGGCCATAGCAGATAGCTGGATCAGAAGTGGGGCAGCCGAGACTCGAACCAGCTCCTATGTGGGATGCCAGCACTACAGGCGGCAGCTTTACCCACTACACCACAGTGCCAGCCTTCATTCTAGTTTGTATCTGCTAATTTCAGTATCTGGATCATGTATGCTTCTACTTGTTTGCTGCTGTTCTTGTTGTTTCCTGTTTGAATTACCTGTAACATTTTCCTGCCCATTTACTGGCTTATGATTGTATGTGGGTAATTGTGAATAGAAAACTTATTTATAATATCTTCACATACCTTGAAGAAGCTTTCCACATATTGCAGTAAATATACTCCACAATCACTACTGTTATCCTGTTTAGGAACTTTAGGGCATAGATCCACCATGTTTGTTTTGCTGAATTCACGGTGAGTTTTTCGCTTAACTTCCCACTCGACTTCTAAATACCTGAAAACAGCAATACACAGATTGACTCTAGCAGAAATTTCCTTATCAGTATGCAACACTTTCATAAAGGTGGAAAAATGTTTGCTGCCACATGTGTTGTTCTCAAGCCAAATTTCCAAAGATTGAACTTTAACAGTTTAAATTATATTTTGTGAACCCTCACAAGTTCTATCTTAAAGAAAACAACATGATCTTCAAACTAAAAGTCAGCCTCTTTTTAACATCTCAAGTACATGAAATTATTACACTACAAAGTAAACTAACAATTGTGTTAAAAGTTTCATTGCATATACACATGCATGCATGTGCACTTAATATTATGAATGTAAAAGAGTTCTTATCTTTTTCTAAAGTTGTACTCAAATAGTCACAAACATTTGCAATGATCCTTTGTAAAATTCTTTTTTTCATTCAATTGTAATACAAATTCTCAATTTACTTTTGATATTATCCTTCAGAAATATTAATTCTTAAATATTAACACATAATAGATAATATGTATAGGTCTCATTTAAATGCATAATAAAATAATTCCTGTGTAGTCTTTTCAGTAATTCTTAAGGTATCTTCAAAATTACTGAAATTTCAGATAATACACTAAATGATAAAATTATCATTACTTACTCTCGTAAATTCTGAACTGTGTTTTGTATAGAAGCAGCTTTCAAGGAGTCAAGTATGAGAATACATGGCCTATGAAAATCAAAACAGAAATCAAGATACATATACTTGTATATAATGTATACCTAAATATCTCAACAATGCTATATTATTATGATAGCATGTACCCACCTTTTACACATTTTCTTAGGTACTGATATATTCGTCTTGGTACTCTGAAATAACATGAATGTTCATTACTGAAATTAAAGCTAGTTTGGGTAAATTAATATTCAGTTATTTCTTAAGATGTTTCAAACAGCTTTGAAATTAAATTTCAATTTCAAATAAAAGTTCTTTTTATCCTCTGATGTGAATTAACTTATTTTTCAGAAATTTGCTGATTTATTTTCTAATGCTGGTAAAATAATTAAGACACTTTTACAGGTAGCCTCCAGTAACTATGGAGCTTCACCTTGGCCTAAAAAACAATCTGGAACTTCAATTCAGAGTTGTCATCTTAAACAAAGATAAACACACTACTTTAATCTGCCTTTATATACATTGTCTAACTCAATTTATGATAATAGCAGAGTATTAGTCTATATTAAGAGAAAAAGGATTGGAGATTTCATTGTTTTTATGAATATTTGTTTCTGTTCACAATTTTGAGAAACCACAGATCAAACTTAACCATATTTCTATAATATAAACTTTCTCAGTATCTTCACTATTCTAATATACATAGTAAGCTCCAAAAGAATAGTACAAAGAGTTTGCCCAACTGAACTGACCTGAGAATCCTTTTTAACATAAATTGCATATAGTAGTCAAAGGAACCCAGTTTGAGAAGCCTGGCCCTAGAAGCAAGATGGCACTTCTCTATCCTGCCACTGGGACAGCAGAAAAAGAAGCTTCCTTCTTCCTGCCCACTCCACCCCAGTGACAGTAAAGACAAAGGCCTATGCCGGCAGGCTGCTACTGTCTCTACACACATCAAAGTCACCAGCTGCTAATCTTAATCAATTAGTATGCAGTATCTGGACTACACCTACCAATTTGGAATCTCATATAAAGAAAAGATAATAGTAACTATTTTGGTCCAAACAATCATATGGCTTGACCTTGGGTCGATTTTCAATGATTTTTACTGACAATTTAAAACAGAAAGAAGATAAAATGTGCTAGCTAAGGTTATTAATTATACTAAGTTCAAATGTTACTGAAGTAGTAAAGAATAAAAGTAAACCTGACACTAGAAATGGAAAAGTAGCTAACCAAGATGACATCAATTAAACTACTAAATAAATAAATATTGGAAAATAAAGCAAGCTAAATGGATACAAAAAGAGTAACTTTTCTTGTTCTCTTTCCCAGTCCCATAAAAGCATCAAGGAATTATAGATCAGCACAATTTAGTAATGGGCCACTAAGAGCCATCACTGCCCACCTACCTATGCCCTTTTTTATAGCTAAATTATCATGCTCATGAGTTTTCCTTCCTTCATATCTGTAAAGAACACTTACTTGAGAATCCTCTGCACTCAGAGATAACAATGATGTAGAATGTTGATCATTATCTAGCAAGAAATGAGGAAGTGATTATGTCTTTATTGCAGATTCACTACAGATAATTAGATTAGCTTGAATTATCATTTGTATTCATTGTAGTAATTAAAGATATAAAAATACTTGGGATACATTTAATTTTTTATGTGTGATGTTATGAATAACATTCAATGGATAAAACTGATAATGTTTAGCTGTTATCAAATAACCACCCATAATAAAAACCTGAAATGCAAGTTAGCTGGGCCAGTTTCCTATAAAAAGATTTAACCAAAGGTCATTAGTCAAAGCATATGATACTTTAATGCATAGTATAGTTAATTTTCCCAGTAATAGTTTTTCTAACTATGACCACAGAGTTTTGTAAGTGTACTTAAGAAGCCAAAGAATTAGAAAAAAAAACTGAAATAATTAGTTGCTTTATCAATTTTTCTTTCTTCCCTCCAAGGTTTTGGCCAGTAATAACTGTAATGGCTATTAATAATTCTGCTTGCTGCTTAGGCTTAGAGCTATAAGACACTTAATTTTGCTATTTTTTTCCTCAAAGAGAAATTATTTGTCTACTTAATTAAGATTCTGAATTATAACATGGAAGGATTAAAAGAGATCTCTGAATTATTAGCATCTACAAGAAATTCGTTCAAATACATTAAAACAGGGGAACAGATGTTTGACAGAGTAGCTAAGATGCCTCATGGGACACCCATAATCTGTAACAGAATGCCTGGATTCTAGTCCCAGCTCCACTTCCAATTCCAGATTCCTACTAATGCTCACTCTAGGAGGCAACAGGAGCTGACTCAAGTTTTTGGGTCCCTCCTACCGATATAGGAGACCTCAACGATCCATCTCCTTGCTTCAGCCTGACCTAACCTCAGCATTTGGAGAATGAAGTAACAAATGGGAGAAATTTGGGGTTGGCACTGTGGCTCACTTGGTTAATCCTCCGCCTGCGGCACTGGTATCCCATGTGGGCGCTGGGTTCCAGTCCCAGTCGCCCCTCTTCCAGTCCAGCTCTCTGCTGTGGCCCAGGAAGGCAGTGGAGGATGGCCCAAGTGCTTGGGCCCTGCACCCACATGGGAGACCAGGAGGAAGCACCTGGCTCCTGGCTTCGGATCGACATAGCTCTGGCCATAGCAGCCATTTCAGGGGTGAACCAATGGAAGGAAGACCTTTCTCTCTGTCTCTCTCTCTCACTGTCTAACTCTATCTGTCAAAAAAAAGGGGGGGGGGGATTTGTCTGTTTCTCTGTCTCTCTGCCTTTCAAAGATAACAAATTAATTTTTTGAAAGGATATTTTTAAGCCATGCTTAAAGATGTATCACTTGAATCCTTCGTCATGTTAGCAAAGCTGTCCCATAAAAAAGACTACAATAAAGCCTGGTATAGCAGTATAATTTAAGAATTACATTTAGTCTACCTAGGAGACTGGTTATCTATTATGAAAATTTTTGTTTTACTCTCCCTTCAAGTAAGTTGAATAATAATAAATAACTACACTACCTTTAACTTCATATTGAACTCTGTCACAATTTTACTATTGTATTCATTACTTAAAAAATACCATCAACATCAAGACCATCACCTATTATTTTGTTGTCATGTTGGGACTGCTGAGCCTGGGACTGTGGGGATACAGCTTGGGGAAAATCTTCATACACAGCTTCTTCTAACCATGGAAAACAAATGACTGCAAGATACCAGTGAGACCTGTTGAGAAAGAACTACAATTTTTATAATATACAAAATCTACACAATGTAGAAAAATATGTCCTACAGCTACATCTGAGAAAGTGGTCATGAAAACTTAATATTAATTTTTAAAATGTCCACTGTAATATCTGATATATAGCATGTATTCTAAAACTATTTAAGAATCCATAGTTATACCAGGCATAAGTAACACAATTGAGGGTAAAATCTGAGTTATCAGTGTTTTCTATTGAGGGTCTGCTTTAATACAAAGACAGATTTGGGTCTGGCCCTGTGGCACTACAGCCACTGGCATCTCCTATGGGTGCCAGTTCAAGTCCCAGCTGCTCCACTTCCAATCCAGCTCCGTGCTAATGTGCCTGGGAAAGCAGCACAGGATGGCCCACATGGAAGGCATGGAAGAGGCTCCTGGCTTTGGTTTGACTCAGCTCCAGCCACTGCAGCCATTTTGGTGAATGAACCAGCAGATAGAAGACCTCTCTGGCCGGCGCCGCAGCTCACTAGGCTAATCCTCCGCCTTGCGGCGCCGGCACAGCAGGTTCTAGTCCCGGTCGGGGCGCCGGATTCTGTCCCGGTTGCCCCCCTTCCAGGCCAGCTCTCTGCTGTGGCCAGGGAGTGCAGTGGAGGATGGCCCAAGTACTTGGGCCCTGCACCCCATGGGAGACCAGGAGAAGTACCTGGCTCCTGCCTTTGGATCAGCGTGGTGCGCCAGCTGCAGCGCGCTGGCCGTGGCAGCCATTGGAGGGTGAACCAACAGCAAAAGAAGACCTTTCTCTATGTCTCTCTCTCACTGTCCACTCCATCTGTCAAAAAAAAAAAAAAAAAAAAAAAAAAAGACCTCTCTGTCTCTACCTCTCTCACTGACTCTTTCAAATATATAAAATAAATCTTTAAAAATAAAAAGAATCATTACCTTTTTTTGTATTAGGGCTTGAAGAATTTTTTCCCTTAAATAGTTGAAGATTCATCCTAAGTTTTTTTTTTATTTTTTATTTAGAAGATATTTTATAAAATCAAAAAAATTCACCTAAGTCATGAAGTCTTCTATCATTTGTCATTTTATTTTTTCAATCAATTTACAACAAAATCATTGTTAAATCAAAACTGAGTTGCTTTAACAACTCACTGTTTTAGCTACTTTTATGGGAAAAAAGTGTTATATCTGGGACTCATGTACCTATGCTTTTTACTGATTATTAATCTAAAAATGCCACAAAATAGGCCGGCGCCGTGGCTCACTAGGCTAATCCTCCGCCTAGCGGCGCCGGCACACCGGGTTCTAGTCCCGGTCGGGGCGCCGGGTTCTGTCCCGGTTGCCCCTCTTCCAGGCCAGCCCTCTGCTGTGGCCAGGGAGTGCAGTGGAGGATGGCCCAGGTGCTTGGGCCCTGCACCCCATGGGAGACCAGGAGAAGCACCTGGCTCCTGGCTCCTGCCATCGGATCAGCGCGGTGCGCCGGCCGCAGCGCGCCGGCCGCGGCGGCCATTGGAGGGTGAACCAACGGCAAAGGAAGACCTTTCTCTCTATCTCTCTCTCTCACTGTCCACTCTGCCTGTCAAAAAAAAAAAAAAAAAAAAAAAAAAAAGAAAAAAAAAGAAAAAAAATGCCACAAAATATTTTTTGTGAATCCTCTACAATTTATTTTCAATGTCACATACTATAATTGTATGTATTTAGTGGGGTACACATATACAAATGTATATAATATATAATGATCAGATTAGGGTAACTTGCATATCTATCCCCTCAAACATTTATTATTTTTTTTTTTTGGAATGTCGAAAATCCTAACTTCTAATGTTCTGTAGCACATAAAGGTAACTAGAGTTGACAACAATTAATTGCATATTCGACTCTGTTTTTAAGTAATATAGAATACTCACGACTCATTAACAGGTACAAAGATGTAATCTTTATTAAAAATATTTATATGACGAGTCCATGTTCTTACTCTTTTATGTCTTCTCTGTGCCATTCTGGAAATATTAAAGATATATATTTGACAAAATAAAAATTTTTAAATTTAAGATAAGGACTTCAAGAATTTTTTTTATGTTATTGTTTGGTATATAGCCCCTTATCACTCTAACCACATTTGATTCAGAATGTATTAGATATAGTTTGGGTAAGCAGAATAGAAGATGAGAGCTACAACATGATCTCATATTCTCAATTCCTAAATGTGTAGAAAATCGTCATCGTGTCTAATAGTTTTCTTCATATTTAACAATATGCATTATTATCATCTTTTATTTTGAGTTCCTACTATGTCCCAAACACTAAAAAGGGCACCAGGCATAGGGCAGAAAATAAAACAGATGTGATCCCTAACCTTATCAAGCTTAGGATGAAAAATAGAACATAACACGTTATAAATTAAATGATTAGAAGTTCTCTTGAGGAACAAATTAAAAAGTACCAGGAAAAGAAATCTCTGACAGGAAATAGGAAAGAACTGAGTTTATTTGAAAAATGAGGAGCCAGCACTATGCAGTAGTAAGTTAAGCCTCCACTTGTGGCGCCGGCATCCCATAAGGGCACCAGTTCATGTCCCAGTTGCTCCTCTTCCAATCCAGCATTCTGCTAATGCCTGGGAAGGCAGAGAAGATGGCCTAAGTGCTTGGGCCCCTGCACACATGAGAGACCCAGAGAAAGCTTCTGGCACTTGGCTTTGGATCAGCCCGACTCTGGCCGTTGTGGCCATTTGGGTAGTGAACCAGTGGATGGAAGACCTATCTCTGTGTTTCTTCCTTTCTTTGTGTATAATTCTGCCTCTCAAATAAATAAATAAAATATTTTAAAAAATGAAAGGAAGTAGGTTGAAGTATGATAAATTAGAGAAAACAATGCCGTGAGTTCAGAGAGCTATATAGAAGTGAGATTTCTGCAGGATCTCATAGACCATGGTAATAAACTTGTGCATCATTTAGTCTAAAGTTTCCTAATACTAGTAGTTTGAGCCTTTTGCATTGGATTTATTGAGAATTACTGGATATAATTATTGTATCCCTTGCTCTTTTGCTTCTGGTTTATCTTTTACTGATTTCTAGGGATTCTTTGTGGGAATACTAATGCTTGGTTTGATATGTCAGACTGTGTAAATACTAATACTAATGGTTTGATGTGTGTATGATACCCATCTTACCCTACAATGGCCATTCATGTAACTTCATTTTTATTACTTGTATATATTTGGTCAAGCATATAACATCTAATTTTTTTCTTTTTTTAACATCTAATTTTTTAAAAAAACTAGCAATACAACAAAATCTACCTACTATATTTTCCTTAGTTTGTAGGTAGGTAAGCCAAATTCATAATCTTTATAGTGAATAATCTTAAAACAAAAAATGAGATTAAGCACATGATACCAACTGTCAACTTGCATATATATAAAATAGAACAGGGCATCGTAAATGTTAGATATCAATTTTATTTAATAAATCATCCCCTTCCATACACCCCTCTACAATAACTGATTATTAGGAATATTTTGAAATTGTAATTTTCTTTATTCATTGTGGCAAGCCTTGTGTATCAGCACAAGTTCCAAACCTCTTAAGGACACTCAAAATATAGTTATCCATACACCTGATTTTATCTAAGACAGCCACATCATATTCTAGCTGCCCATTGTAACCAATAAATACAGCCTCTTGTTAATCTTACAAGAATCCTATTTTAGATAAAAAATAATATAGTCAGAACTCTATACACAAAAAAAGAGCTGAACTTTGAAACTGGAAAACTATATCCAATTTCAGATAACTTATACAACTTCTTTAGCTACAGTTCATAAGGACAATAATAATTATCTCATAAGAATACTGTAGAATCATGTAACTTTATATTTGCTACCTTGATTCCAAGCACTCAATAAATATTAATATTCTGCCTATCCTTATCCCCTTTCTCCAATAATACAACAAATTCAAGCAGTTTATTCATTTAATCATCTTTTCACTATTCCTTTTAACAGACTGAAAAACTCACACAGCCATTTTTAAGGTAGTTTAGTGCAATGAAAATGATGTACTAAATGTTAAAAGATAAGAATTGAAGTAACATCCAGTTCTGCTACTCATTAGCTATTTGTCCTTAGTCAAATTATTCCTTGTCTGAAAAACTAGGATATAACTTATGCCTTATCCACCCAAAAGCATTGTTGAGACAGAAAAAAAAGTATATAAATATACCATTAAATTTTAAAATGGTAAATAATTGTTATACTAACTTTTTCATGAGTCTACTCAAATACAATATTATTCAAGTTGTTAGATATGAAGACAGAGCGTTCCAAGCTACAACAGCTATACAAGTTACTTTGGTTTAAGAAATAATAACGCCTTCCTTTTTACCTATCCTCCATAACTCTTAATATTAACCAAAAAGTACTTGGCCAGAAATTCAACCAAATTATACAAATGTGATATTTTATGTAATTTATCAGTTTAATTAAATAGTATGTTGGTAAGGGTCCAGCCAGGAAAACAAAAACAATTCTGTATATTTACAACAGATAGAATATAACGTAAGGAAATGGCTACCAAACTGACAGAGAAAGAGAAAAGCGGAAAAAGGAGACAGTGAGGCAACCAGAGATTAACAAATGAGAAACTGCTCAACCTCTACAGTATAGAGGAAAGAAGCAGTACCTCCAGATGAAAGCTGGAGCTCTAGCAGGTCAGCCCAAGAAGACATGGACCAACAGAGGAAATATAGCCACTGCCAAAATTACTGTCCAGGACAAAAACAGAAGGAAGAAACAGCCTGGCTTCTTTCTTCCTCGCCATCTAACTTCCAGTATCTTCAGGACATGCAACTGGAAACGCAGCTTCCCTGTCACAGGGAGCAGAACAGTGGAAGAGTGAGAATGGTTCTCAGGGCAAACATAAAAAAGTGGTAAAGCACCACTGTAGGAAACACTATTAAAAAGCCACTTCATGAGGAATATCAAAATAATACATTTTCTCTTAAAACTTAAGTATGCTAGAAGATTGACTTACGAAAGATTTGGATTATCTTCTGTTAAATTATTTTCCTTTCTCGTCAAGCATTTATAGAAAAAGCTACTAAAAATGTGACTTCGTTCAACAAGTTCATCTGATGCCTTCTCCAATATAAGATACCTATAAAATAGAAATTCCACAAAAGTAAATTATTTTTAGATCTTACCTGGACTTTTCTCAAGTATTTTTTTTGTTCTGGAAATTTTTGTTTTTATAGCCAATTAAATTCAGTGGGATCCCACAGTTTCCTCTGATTCCATTGTTTCCATTTGTATTTTATTATTATTATTATTTTTAAATATAAACAGAACATATTTCATGTATTTCATAGGTAGAGTTCTAAGAAAATAACCATATTTGCCTCCCTCCCATTTGTTCTTTAGTTACCTCAACTTCTATCAAAACCATTTAAAGCAGATTGCCCACTAACTCATTCAGTTAGTTAAATACTTATATCATGCCTCATATATAGCAAGCATTGCCCTACATAGAGCTTACAAACCAGAGGAGTGAAGGTAGAATGAAATATTTATCAAATAATCTCATGACTAAATGTAATACAGTAACACTCCTGCATAAATCTAGATAAACTTTAGTAACTGAAGTCTGACTACTCTTTAAATCTTTACTACATTTCTATACTAAAAGTCTTTAATGTAAGCTTGTAATTCAATCATTTGATGATTAAACCCTTAGAAAACTTTAAGATTCTTAATTGTCAATGTAGGTTTGAAAATGATCAGAGTTTGCAGATCAGTATACTGGAAAGGAAAAAAAGTTGTATATAGAAAGAACTCCAGATAGCTACAGAAAGTCAGCCTCAAGTACTCAAGAGTATTTTTCATGGTATGTGTGTAAGAAAAGTACACAAGGCTGAGGAAAAATTACCCAAAAAGGCCAACATTTATGTAGACCAGGAATGGTGCCTATAATCTTGTAATTCACAAGGCATTTGGTAGAGTTTTCCAAAGAACTTTTCCTCTGTAACAAGGACTAATTTGTTGGTCTCATCTAACAAATCTTAGAAACATGACATCTTTTAAGCATTAAATTGTTCCTATACAATTTGTGTCCCAGAACGAAATTCAAGCATATTTATAGAAATACAAAGATGCCTAGTATCCAATAAAAACTTACCAGAAATGCAAAGAATAAGAAAAAAAAAGACTCAGAACTGGCACGTGGCTTATTGGATAAGGTCACCACCTGCAATGCCAGCATCCATATGGGTACCAATTCATGTCTTAGCTGTTCCTCTTCCAATACAGCTCCCTGTTAACGGCCTAGGAAAAGCAACAGAAGATGGCCCAGCTTCTTGGGGCCTTGCCATCCATGTGGGAAACTTGGAAGAAGCTCCTGGCCTCTGGCTTCAGCCTGGCTCAGCCCTGGCCTTTGCAGCAAACTGGGGAGCTAACAAGCTGATGAAAGACTTCTCTATCTCTCCTTTCTCTCTCTCTGCAACTCTTCCTCTCAAATAAATAAAACAACCTTTTAAAAAATATTCATACTGAAGAGAAAAATCACTCAACAAAAACCAACCCAGAATTGACACAGACATTAGATTATGCATTTTAGACAATGATATCAAACAGATAATAACTGTATTCCATATACTCAAAAAGTTAGAGTCATGGAAGACATAAAAAGACCCAACTGAATTTCTAAAGATTAAATCTATAACATATGTATATATGTAAGATTTGGAGGTAGAATGACTGGATTAAGAATTTCAATAGTAAAACAATAAAGTTTAAGTAAGATGGGAAAAAATTTTGTTTGGGAGCAATATATGAAATAACTAGGAGACATCTCCATCACATATTGGAGATTTAGATCCAGTATAAAATAAGGATTAGAAAGTAATTTCCTTTTTATGAAGGCTTTAAAGGTTTTCATATTCATTCTTTCAACTTTTATTACACAAAAAGTTGAAAATATTTTTAATGGAAAGTAGCATAGATTTTTAAAGTAGCAGTGATCCTAAAGATATCCTAAAAAGAGAACTTAATAGAGTTATTTCTTTCAGTTCCCAAATTATTCGTAATTATTTAAGTATTTCCTTAACCACAATAATACAGTAGTCAAATAAGTATAAATCAAAAACAAACACAAAAATTCAACAACTCCTCTGAAGTATATAGCATCTGTGGAAATAAATGAATGAAACTTAAAATTTCAAAATTTAGAAAAAAAATTCCAAATCTTGAAACCTTGGGCAAGTTACTTAAGAGTTATTTGGAAGACAGAGCTGCAGAGAAAGAAGGAGAGACACAGAAGTCTTTCATCTGCTGGTTCACTCCCCAAATGGCCACAATGACCTGGGTTAGGCCAGGTTGAATCCAGGAGGCAGGAGCTTCATCCGGGTCTTCCACGTGGGTGTAAGGACCCAATGACTAGAGCCATCTTCTGTTGCTTTCCGAGGCACATTAGCAGGAAGATGGAACAAGGTAGAGTAGCCAGTACTCAAACCAGTGCCCATATGGGATGCTGGCACTGCACACTTCAGCTTAACCAGCTTCACCACCGTGCCAGGCCCAGAAAATTACTTTTATTTTTTTAACTTTTATCTAATAAATATAAATTTCCAAAGTACAGCTTATGGATTACAATGGCTTCCCTCCCCATAACTTCCCTCCCACCCACAACCATCCCATCTCCCACTCCCTCTCCCATCCCATTCATATCAAGATTCATTTTCAATGAATATATATATATGGAAGATCAATTTAGTATATATTAAGTAAAGATTTCAACAGTTTGTACCCACACAGAGACACAAAGTGAAAAATACTGTTTGAGTACTAGTTATAGCATTAATTCACATTGGACAACACATTAAGGACACATTAAGTGCACAGTGACAACTGTTGTTGACTTAACAATTGACACTCTTGTTTATGGCATCAGTAATCTCCCGAGGCTCTAGTCATGAGTTGCCAAAGCTATGGAAGCCTTTTGAGTTCACCAACTCCGATCTTATTTAGACAAGGTCATAGTTAAAGTGGAAGTTCTTTCCTCCCTTCAGAGAAAGGTACCTCCTTCTTTGATGGCCTATTCTTTCCACTAGGATCTCACTTGCAGAGATCTTTCATTTAGGATTTTTTTTTTTTTTTTTTGCCAGAGTGTCTTGGCTTTCCATGCCTGAAATACTCTCATGGGCTGTTCAGCCAGATCCGAATGCCTTTAGGGCTGATTCTGAGGCTAGAGTGCTGTTTAGGACATCTACCATTTTAGGAGTCTGCTGTGTATCCCGCTTCCCATGTTGGATCATTCTCTCCCTTTTTAATTCTATCAGTTAGTATTAGCAAGTTACTTTTAACTAGAATCAAAATAAGACAAAGACAAAACCATTAATTTTCACACTAAAACCTACAAAAAATATGAAGAGCAATTATCACTGTACTTACTTAAGGTAAAAATCAATTATTACATCATTAAGAAACTCTCCTTCTTCTAAACACTCCAGATCTTCATTAGTTACTCCTAATCCTCCTTTGGTAGGGGGTGGAGGATATACAATCAATCTTAAAAAAAATAAAGTTAAAAAATACTGATGATATTCACAATTCTAATATCTAAGATATCTCTTAAATGAAATAATAACTACATAGTAGTATTCTATAACTAAAATCAACAGAATAAAAAATATCTGACAACACAAGCAATTATATTTTATCTTATTCTCACATAAGACATTGCTTGAGATGCCACATTCCATGTTGGAGTGCCTGGGTTCAAGTCTTCCTTGTGCTTCCAATTCTAATTTCTTACTAATACACATCCTGGAACCATGATGATGGCTCAAGTAGGTGAGTCCCTGCACCCAGGTAGAGCTCCAGACTCCCGGCTTTGGCCTGGCCCAGGACAGCTGTTGCCAGCATTCAAGGAATGAAACAGCAAATGGAAGACAAGTAACTCTCACTCCCTCTCTC
Source organism: Oryctolagus cuniculus (assembly GCF_964237555.1). Taxonomy (NCBI): domain Eukaryota; kingdom Metazoa; phylum Chordata; class Mammalia; order Lagomorpha; family Leporidae; genus Oryctolagus; species Oryctolagus cuniculus. The sequence continues at coordinate 56,034,811 of NC_091435.1, forward strand.
TCTCTTTTAAATGAAAATTTTAAAAAGAAAAGTCAGCAGACAAAATTTATTCTCTCTTCGTGGCCAGTCTACACCAATAGCCAGGCAATAAGGAAATAATATGGGAGCTGGGGAGGTAAGTTTCCTGTAAGAAAGTGCTTACAACATAAACTTAAAAGGAACAAAATGACAGTGAAAAATTAGATCACAACCAGAGAATAATATAGATGACAACTAATTTTTTATGCAACTTCCTTCTGGCACTGTCTCTTAAAATTTTAGAAATAAGACCAGATGTGAATTGCTGGCTATAAACTTTTTTAAATAGACAAGGTGGTACTTGATGAGCTAGTTAACAATGGTGTAAAAGGTACTCCTCCCAGCAGAAGGTTCAAGAACCTAAGAGTCTTCCAGTAAAATAGAGAGTGCTCCCCCATCTGTTGGTTGGAGAGTGCTCCCCCAAATGCCCAGCACAGCTGGGGAGTGGGGAAGACTGAAGCCAGGAGCAAGGAACTCATTCCAATGCTCCCAAAGCGGATGGCAGGAACCTCACGCCTTGAGCTATCACCAGTGCCTCTCAGAATCTGCATCAGCAGGAAGCTAGTAATCAAGAGCCAGAGCTAGGAGTTGAAGCCGGGCTTTCGGACGGGGAATGTGGGTGCCCTAACTGGTGTCTTAAACACCAGACTAAATGCCTAACCCTGAAAATCAAGAATTTGAATGCTAAAATATATTTACCATCTCATTGATTTTTACTTTCTTATGCTTTTAACTACTTTTTTAAAAAGAGAAAAAGAATCACATGGAGGTAGAGAAATAACTTCAAACACACATACTCTATTCTGCCTTACCATCATGAAAAGACATAAAAGATAAAATATGAACAAAGAAGGAACTTATGAAAAAACTCAAAATACCTCAAACCTAGCATACTTTAGTACACAATTTCATTTACCCTATCATATATGCAAATGTAGAATAATCTTCAAAACCATATATTGCTACTCAAGTAAATATTTTCACAAATACCTTATTCACAATAAATATGACATTTTTGGCTTCCTTTTCTATCTTAATGACATAAGATTAAATGCAATGGCACCTACTGCTTACTTAATGAATTTCTTTGCTTATCATCAGTTAAAAACATTACTTCCATTACTAGCCATTAACATGAAACTAAACCCAAAAGCATTTCAAAAGGTAAACATAAAAGCAGCAACATGAGTGAAAACTATGCCCGCCTATTACTAACAGAATATGACACAGTACACACTTCTGAACAGGTCCAGTTTGCCTGACTTCTCGCCATTCTTCATCTGGGTTAGATGTGATGGATAGTGAGTAGCAACCACTACTTTGCTTCTGCACGAAGGTGTAGGTAGGTTTGGTGGCATCTGTATTTGAAGGCTGAGAGAAAACAGCAAAGGAAAATATCTCCTTGTAAATTTATAAATACAAACATATTAAGATTTAAAAGGACAAAGTTAAAAAACCAGACTTATAAGAGAAATCTGTGTTCATTATATATATACACACACACATACACACACACACACTTTTAGAATTTCCATAAAGATATAATCAAACCAAAACACATAGTTTTTCTTGATCTACAGGGGATACATTCCTAGACCCTCAGAGGATGCCTGAAACCATGGAGAGTATCAAATTCTATAATTTAATACTTTTTCCATCCTAATTAAGCAATTAATACGCATAGTGGTAGAGGTTTCTGTAATTTGAGGTGTGACAGCAAAAGTAATACAAATTTCTTTTTCCTGTTCACAGTATCAGGTAGAAGATTCTCAGCAACCCTAACATATCATTTACCTTTCCTTAATAAGTCAAGAACTTCTACCTTTTCACTTAAGAAAGCGTGTTATAACAGGAGACACTGTGCACTTACTTTCCATGTAGGATTCCTATCCTTAATGTGTTGTACTATGAGAATTAACAGTAAAAATAGTATTCAAACAGTACTTTATGCTTTGTGTGGCTGGGTGGGTGCAAACTGTTGAAATCTTTACTTAGTATATACTAAGGTGATCTTCTATATATAAAGAGAATTAAAAATGAATCTTGGCTGGTGCCGCAGCTCACTAGGCTAGTCCTCCACCTGCGGCACCGGCACACAGGGTTCTAGCCCCGGTTGGGGCGCCGGATTCTGTCCCAGTTGCTCCTCTTACAGTCCAGCTCTCTGCTGTGGCCCGGGAAGGCAGTGGAGGATGGCCCAGGTCCTTGGGTCCTGCACCCACATGGGAGACCAGGAGGAAGCACCTGGCTCCTGGCTTCGGATCAGCGCAGTGCGCTGGCCGCAACGCGCTAGCCATAGCGGCCACTTGGGGGGTGAACCAACGGAAAAAGGAAGACCTTTCTCCCTGTCTCTCTCACTGTCTAACTCTGCCTGTCAAAAAATAAAATAAAATAAAATTCTTTTAAAAAAATGAATCTTAATGAAGAGTGGGATGGGAGAGGGAGTAGGAGATGGGATGGTTTTTGGGTGGGAGGGTGGGTATGGGGAGAAAAACCTCTATAATCCAAAAGTTGTACTTTCGAAATTTATATTTGTTAAATAAAAGTTTTCTGAAAAAAAAGCATGTTATAGCTTTCCTTTGGCATACCCAAATTGCCAGCACAATTCCTCTAACACTTTGGGGTTATTATACAGTAAAATAAGGGTACTTGAAAACAAGCACTGCAATACAGCAACAGTGCATTTGATAACTAAAACAATTAAGTGGCTAACAAGTGGGTAGTATATATAGTATAGATACACAGGACAAAGGAACAATTCATATTCCAGGAAGGACAAAGCTGGATAATACACGATCTTATCACATTAGTCAGAAAAGCACGAAATTTAAAACTCAAATGATTAATGTTTGGAATTTTCAACTCAATCGTTTCAGATCATGGCTGACCATTTATAACTGAAACTGTAAAAAGAAGAATAATGAATAAGGGGGTGGAGAATATTATAGTACTTATGATTAAAACATATTGTGTATACATTGATCAAAGTTTAAAGTGAAATGCTACTTCCAGAAATGAGCTCTATAATCAAGAATTTTGCAGGACTGGCAATGTGGCACAGTAGGCTAAGCCTTGCCTTGGGTACCAGCATCCCATGTGGATGAAGGTTCTAGTCTCGGCTGCTCCTCTTCTGATCTAGTTCTCTGCCTATGGCCTGGGAAGGCAATGGAAGATTGCACAAGGGCTTGTGCCCCTGCACTCATGTGAGAGACCCAGAAGATCCTGGCCCCCAGCTTCGGATTGGCCTGGCTCCGGCCATTGCAGCCGTTTAGGAAGTAAACCAGTGGATGGAAGATCTTTCTCTCTGTCTCTCCCTCTCTCTGCCTGTAGCTCTACCTCTCAAGAAAATAAATAAAATCTTAAAAAAGAAAAAAATAATTTTGTAGTTCATAATAATCAAAACAGGTGACAGAAAGTAGGAAAAAATGAAATTTAAAATTAACAGAGTCTTAGTTTATAATATAAACTGATACTCATTAAAATGAAAAAGATACCAACTTGTATACACAATATAATTATAGGGCAAAATTTTTATAATATTATGCTAAACAAAGATAGTAATGAAGTCTTGTGCCTCATTTTACACTGATGTAGATTTGTTTTTTAAATTTTACTTAAGGTATACAAATTTCATGTATTTCATGTACACAGATTTAGAAACATAGTGATACTTCCCATCCTACCCTCCCTCTTACCTACACTCCCACCTTTCCACATTTTTCCTAATTTCTCTCTTAATTTTTACAATGATCTAATTTCAGTTTACTTTATACTCATTAGATTAACCCTACACTAAGTAAACAGTTCAACAAATAATAAGAAGAAAAATACAGTTTCACAACAGTAGTAGAGGCAAGGGCTATGAACAATCATTGAATCTCAAAATGCCAATTTCATTCCTTTACATTATATTTTTTATACTCTATTAGTTACCACAGATTAGGAAAATATATGGTATTTGTCTTTTTGGAATTGGCTTATTTCACTAAGTATAATTGTTTCCAGCTGCCTCTACTTTGTTGTAAGAGACAGGATTTTATTATTTCTTATGGCTGAGTAGAACTAATATAGCTTTCTTTTTTCATTTATTTATTTATTTATTTATTTTGACAGGCAGAGTTAGACAGTGAGAGAGAGAGAGACAGAGAAAAAGGTCTTCCTTTACCCCACAATGGCCGCTGCACCCTGCGGCCGGTGCACCACGCTGATCCGAAGCCAGGAGCCAGGTGCTTCTCCTGGTCTCCCATGCAGGTGCAGGGCCCAAGCACTTGGGCCATCCTCCACTGCACTCCCCGGCCACAGCAGAGAGCTGGGCTGGAAGACGAGAAACCAGGACAGCATCCGGCACCCCGACCAGGACTAGAACCCAGTGTGCCAGCACCGCAAGGTGGAGGATTAGCCTATTGAGCCACAGTGCTGGCCTAATATAGCTTTGTAAAAGCTTTTAAGTAAAAGGTTAGCTCCAGATCAAACCTGTGTGCGTATACTCATATGTGAATTTGTGTATATGCCATAGTTACTTAATAAACAACTTTCTTTCTAGAAGTTTTTGGCAGAGATACACAAACTACATGTAAATAATTATCAATTCATAAAAAGAAGCATAATATGTATCTAATTTACTATTGTTTCAAGATAATTTTATAGACTTATAGAAGAATTGCAATTAAAAAAAACCTCAAATTCCCCTAATCTTAATATTACATATAACCATGGTACAATTATCAAAACTAAGAAATTAACATCAATAGAATACCATTAACAGAATTCAGTCTTTAGTATGATTTAACTTGTTTTTCCACCAATACCCTTTTTCTGATTCAGGATTCTCCAACTCCTGTCTTTTCTTGTCTTTCATGACCTTAATACTGCTTAAGAATATTAGTTGATTATTTTGTAGCTGCGTTTGTCTCACTTTTCTCATGATTAAGCTGAAGTCATACACTATTGGGAAGAATACCATAGAAATAATGTGCCCTTATCCATGCATGGTATCAAGGGGTACATTATGCTGACTAGTCTTAGTACCAATGGTGGTAACGTTGATCAGTTAGTTACGGTAATGTCTGCTAGGCTTTTCCATTGAAGAGTTACTACTTTTATCTTTGTAATTAATAAATATTTTGAGCAACAGACTTCAAGATTATGCATATATCCTTGTTTCTCCTCAAATTTTCAGCCATTGAATTTAGTGTCCATCAGTGGACCTTACCCACAAGAATCATAAAAACAAGATGAGAATCATTTATTCAAAATGTTTAGGACAAGAAGTGTTTCAGATTTTGGAGATTTTTGGATTTTTTAATATTTTAATAGACTTTAAAACTTGAGCATTGCCGGCGCCGCGGCTCACTAGGCTAATCCTCTGCCTTGCGGCGCCGGCACACCGGGTTCTAGTCCCGGTCAGAGCGCCCGCCGTATTCTGTCCTGGTTGCCCCCCTTCCAGGCCAGCTCTCTGCTGTGGCCAGGGAGTGCAGTGGAGGATGGCCCAAGTGCTTGGGCCCTGCACCCCATGGGAGACCAGGAGAAGCACCTGGCTCCTGCCATCGGATCAGCGCAGCGCGCCAGCCGCAGCGCGCCAGCCGCGGCAGCCATTGGAGGGTGAACCAACAGCAAAAGGAAGACCTTTCTCTCTGTCTCTCTCTCTCTCTCACTGTCCACTCTGCCTGTAAAAAAAAAAAAAAAAAAAAAAAAAAAAAAAAAAACTTGAGCATCCCTAGTCCAAAAATTCAAACTCCAAACTGCAAAGCATTTGTATTGTATTTCTGTTGTATTGTGTTCTAGTAGTGTTCATCATTCCTTTTTAAAGATTATTTATTTATTTATTTATTTATTTGAAAGACAGAGTTACGGGGGTGGGGGAGTGGGTTAAGGGTGAGAAGACAGAGAGAGAGATCTTCCACCCATCTACTGGTTCACTCCACAAATGGCTGCAACAGTAGAGGCTGGTCCAGGCCAAAGCCAGGAACCAGGAGCTTTTTCCAGGTCTCCCATTTGGGTGCAGGGGCCCAAGCACTTGGGTCATCTTCCACTGCTTTCCCAGGAGCATTAGCAGGGAGCTGGATCAGAAGTGGAGCAACTGAAACTTGAACCAGCACCCATATGGAATGCTGGCATTGCAGGCAATGGCTTTACCTGCTATACCAAAATGTTGGCCCCTAGAAGTAGTTTTATATATTAGTGCCTTTTATTTAATTAATTAGATCCCTTTTTTAATGAAGAATTGTCCCTTAAGTACCATTTATTATTTATTCACTCATTCAGTAACTCAATTATCTATCTGTACCAATATAGAATCTTCAATATTTATTTTATTCTTGCATTATATTCATATTTTTCTATTATTAATTTTGTTCATCTTTGTCACTAGAGTTATTTCGAGTTAGTTTCTGTGTTCTTTTGGAAAAACACAGCATTATTATATCAGCCTAATATCAGTGAAAGATTTACTTTCCCACCCCCTCCTAAATTTATTAACCATATGCTAACCTGGGATACTGATTTCATCTTCATTGCCTCGGTAGCAGCAGCAGGTAAAGAACAAGTTGAAGCACAATAATAATGAATAAAAGAACTTTCTTTTGAAGAGAGATTCTGAAACAAAGGAAGTGCCTGAACCCAAGACAATGGATAAGAAAGCTCTACTTCTCCATTGGTTGTACTAATTTCTGTCATAATATCTTTCAGTTGCAATTCTTCTTTTTGTGAAATAGGATTGTGTATTTCAAGGAAAATGAATTCACTGGATTTTGCTATGGAAAAAAAGAAACAATTTTTAATCAATAAACTTCTCACGATTATAATTAAAATAATCTAATCATCATTAACAGTAAGGTTGGCAGATAACCTATCAAAGTATTTTGTATGTTAGGTAATAACCCAGGCAAATTAAAATCCCCAGATAAGCCATTAATAACCTAGAGCCCAAGCTCACAATTTTTAGACACCTGTTTACTACACTAGAATGGAAACTTCACAGGTTGTTCACTGCTATTTCTCCCGTGTGCAGCATTTAGTAAGCGCTAGAAAATACTGGTTTTTGTTTGTTTGTTTGTTTGACAGGCAGAGTTAGACAGTGAGAAAGAGAGACAGAGAGAAAGGTCTTCCTTCCGTTGGTTTACCCCAAAATGGACGCTATGGCCAGTGCTGCGTGGATCTGAAGCCAGGAGCCAGGTGCTTCCTCCTGGTCTCCCATGCCGGTGCAGGGCCCAAGCACTTGGGCCATCCTCCACTGCCTGACTGGGCTACTGGAAGAGGAGCAACTGGACAGAATCCGGTACCCTAACCGGGACTAGAACCCGGGATGCAGGTGCCGCAGGCGGAGGATTAGCCTAGTGAGCCACGGTGCCAGCCTAGAAAACACTGTTGATAAATGTTATGAATAAATGAAAATTCAGCAATTACTTTTCTCTAGTCTCCTCCATAAATCAAATGTATCAAATAAAGTATTTCAATTAAAATGCCTCTTTTATTTTTTTTCACCCACCATCTCAGCCATACTCTCAAAAAACATTCTCTCTGGGCAGGTGTTGTGGCATAGCAGGTAAAGCCACCACCTGCAGTACCAACATCCCATATGGATGCCAGTTCAAATCCTGGCTGCTCCATCTCCAATCCACCTCCCTGCTAATACGTCTGGGAAAGCAGTGGAAGATGGTCCAGCTATTGTGGCCATTTGAAGAGTGAAAAAGCAGATGGAAGATTCTCTCTCTCTTTCTCTTTCTCTCTTCTCCCTCCCATCCTCCCTCCCTGTCCCTCTGCCTCTCTGCAATTCTGCCTTTCAAATAAATAAATAAATCTTTTAAAAAAATTATTTCTCCTTACAATGAGTATATAAGTGACTCTTTATATTCCCCCCTACTCTTTGCTATTAAATCATGATTTTTTCCACTGAAAGTAATTACAAGAAAAGAAGGTATAAAATTAATTTACTATGTAACATTTTTAATATGTAAGAGAATGGGGGAAGAAGGTAAAAATCAAAGAGGTAAGAAAGAATCTTACTAAACTGATTTACCCAGTTCTAAAATAGATTCCTTTAAGAAGCTAGAAACTCGTGCACCAGCATTGTGGCATAGTAGGTAAAGAGACCGCCTGTGACTGACATCCTATATGGGCATTGGTTCAGGTCCCAGATGCTCCATTTCAAATCCAGCTCCCTGATGATGACCTGGAAAAGCAGCAAAAGATGGCCCGAGTACTTGGGTCCCTGCCACCCATGTGGGAGTCCCAGATGAAATTCCTGGCTCCTGGCTTCAGCATGCCCCAGCCTTTGCTGTTGCAGTCATCTGGGGAGTGAACCAGCAGATGGAAGATCACCCTGTCTGTCTGTCTCCCCCTCTCTCTGTAACTCTTTCAAATAAATAAATCTTTAAAAAAAAAAACAAAACATTAAAAAGAAGTTAGAAACTAAAATAGGTGGGAAATACTTCAAGATGCATATATGCAGAAACATCTTATGGGTACATGCAGAAAAGTATTCAATGAGTCTTACAAGTAATGATACATAAGTAAGCTGATTTTTTTTAGAAACTAAAGAAAATGGTAAAGGTAAAGATTTCTAGATTTTATTTCACTTTACCACCAATTAACTCTGTCACGGTTGATTAGGAAAGAAAGGTAAGTTGCTCATAAGAAAGGTAGCCAGGGATGCTGACAAGTGAATTAAACATGAGGTATCTCTCTTTAGTTTTGTTTTAAGAACACAGGAGCTTTTTTGTTTCCAAGGTAAACAACATTTAAGATTTTTTAACCAACATTTATTATAGAAGATAATTTCACTCCATTGAATAAAATTACCAGGAAAAACTGTAGGAATTGATGAAATAATTTATCTTATATGAGAGTACTTCATAAAAAGGAAATTAAAAGGTAAGTTTATTTTGGTGCAAGAAATTTTTGGAAATACATGCAGTTTTCTCATACTATATATTTGCATGAGCTTTCCTAAGATCTACAATATAATGTTAAGGGATAAAATTATTTTTAACTCAATGAAATAATTATACTGTTAAGTTATTTTAGACACAAACTACTTTATTTTTTAGACATATCAGGTTATCCTGAAATTTAGAAATCATTTTATACTCACATTGCTGGCTTAATATAGAATTTTCTAACTGGGTCTGAATTTCTTGAAGGTAATCTGAAGAGACCCAGAGGAAAAGGATAGCATGATTCCTTTTACTGTGGTCCTCATCCTTACTTTTCCACAATCCAAACCTCTTTAAATGTCTGGTATCCACTAGCAATGAAACCTCATTCAGGGTCACTGAAACAAAAGATAGCAATTTAAAAATCAATCTACTAAATGTACTTAAGAATACATTTCTTATGTACTATATGACACTTCTTAATATTCTATAGCTTTCTAAAAGAATTATATGCAAAATTTTTCAAAGATATATTTCCAATGAACTTCACTAATTTAGCTGAAATAGCCCAAGCAACATCATTACAGCTTTAAAAAATCACATTACAAATTAGGAAGAGCTAAATAACTATTAAAGAGATTTAGTCTCTCACTATATGATTTCAATTCTATACAGAAAAGGAAAACGTGAGATGAAATTTTCATAACATAGAAACCTTGTCCAGCGAGATTTGTCCACGGGAATTCTGCTAGCAAACGGGGGTGGAGATTGGGGGAATGGGATGACTATCAATGCAGAAAACTAAGCATAAAATTTAGGAGAAAATTATATATTTATAGTTCTTCTTACTCATCTTGGTCAATAATATAAACCAAGGCTCAAAATACTGTCAAAGGCCAATTTCTTCCCATCTTTCTTCTTGCAAAACATCTTAATTCCAGAATAAAGATACACCACTACTGAAATCTACCAACAACAGATGCTGGTGAGGATGTGGGGAAAAATGGATGCTAACCCACTGTTGATGGGAATGCAAACAGGTAAAGCCACTATGGAAGTCAGCTTGGATATTCCTCAGAAACCTTAATATAACCCTACCATACAACCCAGCCATCACACTCCTTGGAATTTACCCAAAAGAAATTAAACTGGCAAATAAAAGAGTTGTCTGCACCTCAATGTCTACTGCAGCTCAATTCACAATAGCGAAGACATGGAATCAACCTAAATGTCCATCAACAGAAGACTGGATAAAGAAATTATGGGACATGTGCTCTATAGAATACTATACAGCAGTCAAAAACAATGAAATCCGGTCATTTGCAACAAAATGGAGGAATCTGGAAAACATCATGCTGAGTGAAATAAGCAAGTCCCAAAGAGATAAATATCATATGTTCTCCCTGGTCGGTGACAACTAACTGAGCACCTAAAAAAGAAACCTACTGAAGTGAAATGGACACTATGAGAAACAATGACTTGATCAGCCCTTGTCCTGACTGTCGAGGAACAACTTACTATTTTATTCCTTTTAGTATTTATTTTGTTCTACTTAATACCATTGGTTGAACTCTTTAATTAACACACAATTATTCTAAGGTGTTTAAACTTAACTGAAAAGTGATCTCTGTTAAATATAGGAATGGGAATAAGAGAGGGAGGAGATGTACAGTTCGGCACATGCTCACTTGACTTACCCTAATGGTAGAGTTAGAAACGAGCCAGGGAATTCCAATTCAATCCCATCAAGGTGGCATGTACCAATGCCATCTCACTAGTCCAAGTGATCAGTTTCAGTTCATAATTGATCATAATTATAGGACTAAGAGTCAAAGGGATCACAAATAAGACTAGTGTCTGCTAGTACTAACTGATAAAATTAAAAAGGAGAGAACAATCCAACATGGGAAGTGGGATACACAGCAGACTCCTAGAATGGCAGATGTCCTAAACAGCACTCTGGCCTCAGAATCAGCCCTTAAGGCATTCAGATCTGGCTGAACAGCCCATGAGAGTATTACAGGCATGGAAAGCCATGACACTCTGAAAAAAAAAAAAAAAAACTAAATGAAATATCTCTCTTAGTGGGATCCCAGTGGAAAGAACAGGCCATCAAAGAAGGAGGTACCTTTCTCTGAAGGGAGGAGAGAACTTCCACTTTGACTATGACCTTGTCTACATAAGATCGGAGTTGGTGAACTCAAGAGGCTTCCATAGCCTTGGCAGCTCATGACAAGAGCCTAGGGTAATTACCCTATACCATAAATAAGAGTGTCAATTATTAAATCAACAACAGGTGTCACTGTGCACCTACTCCCAATGTAGGATCTCTGTCCTTAATGCATTATACTATGTGAATTAATGGTATAACTAGTACTCAAACAGTATTTTTCACATTGTGTTTCTGTGTGGGTGAAAACTGTTGAAATCTTTACTTAGTATATACTAAATTGATCTTCTGTATATAAAGAAAATTGAAAATGAATCTTGATGTGAATGGGATGGGAGAGGGAGTGGGAGATGGGATGGTTGCGGGTGGGAGGGAGGTTATGGGGGGGGGAAGCTGCTATAATCCAAAAGTTATACTTTGTTAATTTATATTAATTAAATAAAAGTTAAAAAAAAAGAAAATTTTCCTCAGGACATCAAACACACATACACACACACACACACACACACACACACAAATATTCTCAAAAATAACATGAGGTTCAGAATGGTCTAAGATACTTCTTTTTTAAAAATTTTTCCATTTCCATGTCTCCAAATTTCTAACTAATTGCTCTAAATTCTCAGTCTTTCTCTCTCATTGAGCTAAAGGAATCTCCCCTGACAATTTTTTTTTTCTTTTTTAATTCAAAAAAATAAAGATAACAAGTATAGGTGCAAGTGTTATGCTTAGCAGTTAAGACTCACATTAAGACACCACAGCCCATATCAGAGTACATATGTGTGATGCCCAGCTCTGGTGCCAGATTTCCAACTTCCTGTTAATGAATACCCTGTGAGGCAGTAATGATGACTCAAGTAACTGGGTTCCCATAACCCATGTAGGAAACCTGGGTTGAGTTTCTGGATCCTGGCTTCAGGCCTTCCCAGCCTTAACCATTGTGGGTATCTGAGGAGTGAATCAGCAGATGGGGGCTGTGTGCATGTATCTGTGTATGTGTGGGTATGCGTGACCCAAATAAATTTTTAGAAATTTTAGAAAACTAAAAGGAAAGAAGGAAAAGTAATTTAGTAGTATTCCTGCTGCATTAACTCCTGAGATCTTGACACTCAAAGTGTAGGCGTCAAGCTATGGCATTAGTGTGACCTGGGAGCTTGTCAGAAATGCTGAGTATCAGGCTCCACCCCCTCTATCTACTGAATCACAATATCAGTTTAATAGCCACACACACTTCTGAGTAATTTATATGAATATTAAAGTCTGGAAGTATTTTACAATGAGCAAATACCAGCATATTAACCATTAATCTTAATGTTTCCACAACAACCATTCTATTCCCCATTCTAAAAGCTATCACTAAAACTGGCAGCAAAAACAGATCAAATTGTAGAAATTAGAGGTGAAGACTCTAGAAAAACTGCTCAATATTTCTTCCTCATGCACCCACCTCTCAGCTCTACAGGTACATTTGAAACTATTTCTGTGAAACCTACAGAATACTACTAAATCTAACTGTCCTGAATTTTCTTTAGAAGGATTGCTTTCTCTTTTATGGAAGATTGGGGCTGGAAGTAAGATTTAACATGCTCCTGAGAAAAATGTACACCTTACCAAATTTACCCCCAATATGTAGTTCATTATGTTCCAGGGATATGGCAGATAGTGATAGTAGGAGTTGCCTACTCACTTTTCCATTCCTTCTTTCTTAGTAAAAGAATCCTACTTGTACGTAGGGAAGCAAGATTTCCAGCATTTAAATACTTTATTTTCCAGATTTCTCTTCAAATAGGCATGCGGTCATATGACTATGTTAGCTAATAAAATGTAAAGAGGTCAAGTGTCACGCACATCCAAAAAGGCTCCTTAAAAGGGGAACACACAGGTAACACGTGCTCTACCTTTTTTAAGCATTTCCCCCTTCTTCTTGCTCCCTGCCTGAAACACTGATAATGAACTATGAGCAACATAGTTGGCCATGAGCCAAATGTGAGGATGAAAGTTATGTGTCAAGGATCATACAGTAGAAAGGGAAAAGAGTTTGAGCCCGTGATGACCAAAGAAACACCGATTGATTCAGTCTATCTCTGGATTTCTTCTATATGAAAGAAAAATATCTTCTTTAAGACACTAAGAAACACAAATAATAGCTAATATAAACATGAATAAATCAATTTGCCTTCAATTGCAAGAGAAAAAAGTGAACATTTAGAGGCCTGGGTCCACAGCTATAAAACTTTTTATAGGTATGCCTTGTTTTAAAAAGATTTTTACATATTGAAATTTAGTGTCGTCAAGATATGGCCAAGAAAACTAATACTTTCCTCTTCCATTATAAAACTACAAGCCTACTACAATGAAAAAGAGTGATTTTTCCACAATTTGTAATTAAAACTATCTTTTAAAAATCAGTGCTGGGGGGAAGGGGAGTGAAGCGCATGTGCAACATCAGCATACTGTATCTAAAGTGCAGGTTTGAGACCCATGTGCTCTGCTTCCGATCCAATTACTTGCTGAAGTGTCTGGTAAAGCAGAAAAAGATGGCCTCTGCCACCCACATGGGTTACCAGGATGGAGTTCCAGACTCCTGGCTTGGGGCCACTGCCATTGCAGCCATTTGGGGTGTGAATCAGCAGATGGAAAATCTTTCTCTCTCTGTCTTTCCCTCTCTCTGCTTTCCGAATAAACAAAATATATATTTTTTTAAATCATTAGGGGGCCAGCACTGTGGTGTAGCGGGTAAAGCCACCACCTGAAGTGCCAGCATCCCTTATGGGTGCTGGTTCAAGTACTGGCTGTTCCACTTCCAATCCAGCTCTGCTATGGCCTGGGAAAGCAGTGGAAGGTGGCCCAAGTCCCTGGGCCCATGCTCCTTCATGGGAGACCCAGAAGAAGCTCCTGGCTCCTGGCTCCTGGCTTCAAATCGGCATAGCTCTGGTCATTGCAGCTAATCGGAGAGTGAACCAGCGGAAGGAAGACCTCCCTCTCTGCCTTTCCTTCTCTCTCTGAGTAACTCTTTCAAATAAATAAATAAATCTTTTTAAAAAATCAGGGTCATCTACTTAAATGTTTAAAAAAATCATTGGGAATAGAAAAATTATAATATAAGCAATATTTTAAACAAAGTACAAATACTAATTATGAAAATGTAAATTATTGGGGCTGGCGCTGTGGTACAGCAGGTTAAAGCCCTGGCCTGAAGCACCGGCATCCCATATGTGCGCCAGTTCGAGACCCAGTTACTCCACTTCCAATCAAGCTCTCTGCTATGGCCTGGAAAAGCAGTAGAAGATGGCCCAAGTCCTTGGACCCCTGCACCCACGTGGGAGACCTGGAAGAAGCTCCTGCCTCCTGGCTTTGGATTGGCGCAGCTCTGGCCATTGCAGCCAACTGGGGAGTGAACCACCAGATGGAAGACCTTTCTCTCTCTGTGTTTCCTCTGCCTCTCCTCTCTCTGTGTAACTCTGACGTTCAAATAAATAAATAAAAATCTTAAAAAAAAAGAAAATATAAAATACAATTTTTATGCTTGTTCAACAATAATTTGAGAAGTAGCTCTCTCCCTCTTACCCAGATCTTTACAGATTGTAGCAATATCTTTTCTGAAATTATTATTTTATTTTAAAATCACATGTCTTTATTTGCTTCTTTTTTTAAAGATTTATTTTATTTATTTGAAAGGTAGAGGTACAGAGAAAAAAAGGGAGAAACAGAGAGAGATCTTCCATCTGCTGGTTCACTCCCCAAAGGGCCACAATAGCCAGGGCTTGGCCAGGCAGAAGCCAGGGGCCAGGAGCTCCATCTGGGTCTTACATATGTGTGCTAAGGACCAAGTACTTGGGCCATCTTCCACTGCTTTCCCAGGTGTATTAGCAGAGAGCTGGATTGGAGGTGGAGCAGCCAGGACTCGAATCAGTGCCCATGTGGGATGTTGGAGTTGCAAATGGTAGCTTAACCAGTTACACCAAAATGCCAACCCTTATTTGTTTCTTCTAAATAGCTATGGTAGAAATTTATTAAAATTTCCTAATAAAGACTATCAACATATTTATTATATACCTTATATTTTTACACCTCCTAGATGATAATCCAATTATTAGGTTCATTATCATAACATGTACTTCTGGATTCTGTACATGAAGTATCAGTGGGATTCAAGTAAAGTTACTTTGAGCACATCGTTAATCTTGCAATAGAAGCTTCTTGTTCCCTAGTTCATAAGTGAAGTTCTATTTGTACGCATTCATTTTATATTTCATACTCTAGAGAGATTATTCACTATTATTTATGATTTAGTTTTCTCGGAGTCATTATTTATTCTGAAAGGTTTTTAGTTCAAGAAAGAATAAGAAAATATCCTGAGTCCCAATAAGTTTCAGGTACATTTTGTCGCTCCCCCTCTTCATGGAGGAACGACACAGGACCCTGCACTGTTCTTTCGTCTGCTCGGCCCTCCCCGGGTTTGCTGCTGGTTCTTCCCGGGTTGGCTACTGTCCCTTCCACCTCCGTGGAAGGGCGGTTCCCCCTGGCCACTTTCCCCACTTCCGCAGGGGAGCAGCACACCGCCGGCCGGCTCTCTCGGGGGCTGCACAGATATTCCCTTAGATGTTCCCCTTAGATGTTCCCCTTAGATGTTCCTGGTGCATGCCGTCTCTCTCCTCCTTTATAGTCCTCCTCTGCCAATCCCAACTCGGCTGCCCACACGCCGAGTACGCTGCTCTCCTCCAATCAGGAGCAAGTCCTACAGTTTATTGGCTGAACTGGAGGCAGCTGTATAGAAGCTGTTTTCTTCTCTCCCAGCGCCATATTGTGGGAGAGCAGATGCATAGAATAAGTCTTAATTCCAGTAACAGTCTAGTCCGGGTTGCTCCCCACACATTTTTCAGTCTACTTTACCTTACTCAGATAAAAAATGGCATAAAAATGGGTAATACTCTGCAAAAACATCTTACATGTTTTTAATATTAGAATATTTCCTACTACTTCTTTCCTTATAATTCCTATTTTCATCCAATTTATAAATGCCAAAAATATTCTTATGTCAAAACTTCTGTTAATCCCAAGAATTCAGTCCATTAATAGTATTTAATTTATAGCCATTAAACCGAAGTAATTATTTTCAGTATTGTAGAATATTTAACTCCCTTAAGGAGCTACTAAAAATGTTAAGTGAAAAAGAAACACATATTAAACTGTTACTTTTACTTAAATTCAATACTGAAAAATATATGGAAAACTGGCTGCAAAACAACTTCAGAATTTTTCTAACCATTATATAATCAAAATTACAGTGAAAAGGGAAGGTCATCAGACAGCTTACCTTGAAATGGGATCTTAATATACTTTGTTGTAAACTAAAGAAAAAATAAAGGCAAAGAAAAAAGAGTTACCACTGAAACATTCAAATTTTTAAATATTTCTTTTTCAAATCACAGTATTCAGTCTACACTAAAAGTGCTCAATCCCTTTTATCAACAAATCAACAAAATGTTACGATAAAGACTTCATTTTATGAAAATTTAAGAACCCAATGAGCCAGCGCCGCAGCTCACTAGGCTAATCCTCTGCCTGTGGCACCGGCACCCCAGGTTCTAGTAGTGGTCGGGGCGCCGGATTCTGCCCCGGTTGCTCCTTTTCCAGTCCATCTCTCTGCTGTGGCCCGGGAGGGCAGTGGAGGATGGCCCAGGTCTCTGGGCCCTCCGCCCGCATGGGACACCAGGAGGAAGCACCTGTCTCCTGGCTTTGGATTGGCGCAGTACACCGGCCACAGCACGCTGGCCGTAGCAGTCACTTGGTGGGTGAACCAACAGAAAAAGGAAGACCTTTCTCAATCTCTCTCACTGTCTAACTCTGCCTGTAAAAAAAAAAAAAAAAAAAAAAAAAAAAAAAAAAAAAAAAGAAGAAGAGGAAGAGGAAGAAGAAGAAGAAGAAGAACCCAATGAAGGGTAGGTGTTTGATCTGGGGGTTAGGATGGCAGTTAAGACACCTGCGTCCCACCTCAGAATACCTAGGTTAGATTATTGGCTCCAATTTCTGACACAAACTTCCTGCTAATGCAGACCCTGGGAGGTTGTGGTGATGGCTCAAGTAATCGGGCTCCTGTCACTCAAATGAGAGATCTGGATTGTTCTCAGCTCCTGGTTCCAGTCACAGTCTGTCTCCAGCCCTGGCCATTGCAGGCATTTGGGGAGTAAATCAGTTATGGGAGCTCTCTCTCTCTTTCTCTCTCTCTCTCTGTCCCTCTCTCTCTCTCTCTCTCTGTGTGTGTGTGTGTGTATGGTGTGTGTATCTATGTTTTTCTCTCAAATTAAAAATATCACTAAAAAAAAATAAAATCCTGTGGAACTGAATTCTGAATATGGGGAGAGGGACTAAGATGGCAGAATAGGGAGGGAGCTTCCTGCTCTAGTCTAGAAGATAGTTTTAAAAAAGTGGAGAGAGTGCAGTCTGAGAGAAGAGGAAGATTAAAAATGGCAGAGGAAAATCCACATAAAGTAAAGGGACACTGTGGACCTATTTGGAGGGTGTGGACACACACAACTCAGGACCCCAGCACCCGAGAACTTCAACACAAGCTCCGGAGTGAAGTGAGACAGGAGGCTGGATGATCCTGTTTGTGGGAGGCTTATATGCCAGGACTGTGAAAACACTGAGGCTGTGTGGGAGGGTTCAGGGTGTGGCCAGGACTTTCATCAGAGCCAACAGGCAAGAAAAAGAAACTAAGGAGATAAAAATGGAAAGGAGGAAATCAAATTATCCCTATCTTCAGATGACATGATTTTATTTATAGGGGATCCAAAGAATTCCACTAAGAGACTATTGGAACAAAAAGAAGAGTTTGGTAATATGGCATGATATAAAATCAACACAAAAATCAACAGTTTTTGTATACACAGACAATGCAACAGCTGAGAAAGAACTTCCAAGATCAATCCCATTCACAATAGGGACAAAAAAATCAAATACCTTGGAATAAATTTAACTGAGGATATCAAAAATTTCTACAATGAGAATTACAAAACATTAAAGAAAGAAATAGAAGAATATAACAAAAAATGAAAAAATTTTCCATGTTCATGGATTAGAAGAATCAATATCATCAAAACAGAAAGAAATTTACAGATTCAATATAATACCAATCAAAATACCAAGGATATTCTTCTCAAATATAGAAAAAAAAATGATGCTAAAATTCATAAGGAAACTCAGGAAACCCAGAATAGCTAAAACAATCTTATATAAGAAAAAGCTGGAGATATCACAATACCAGATTTCAAGATATAGTACAGGGCAGCTGTATCAAAAAAGCCTGGTACTGGTACAAAAGTAGATGGATAGACCAATGGAACAAAAGTGAAATACCAGAAATCAATCTAAACATGTACAACCAACTTATCTTTCAAAAAAGAGCTAAAATCAATCCCTGGAGCAAGGACAGTCTCTTAAACAAATGGCGCTTGAAAAACTGGATTACCACATGCAGGAGTATGAAACAAGACCCCTCCTGGTGCCAGCACCATGGTGCAGTAGGTTAATACTCCACCTGAGGTGCCAGCATCACATATGGGTGCCAGTTCTAGTCCCAGCTGCCCCTCTTCCAATCCAGCTCCCTGCTATGGCCTGGGAAAGCAGCAGAAGATGGCCCAAGTGGTTGAGCCCCTGTACCCAAATGAGAGACCAGGAAGAAACACCTGGCTCCTGGCTTCGAATCGGCACAGCTCCAACCATTGCAGCCATCTGGGGTGTGAACCAATGGAATGAAGACCTTTCTCTCTATCTCTCCCTCTCACTGTAACTCTTTCTCCCAAATTAATTAATTAATTAATTAATTAAAAAAAAAAAAAACCTGAGCCCATGGCTCAGGACTCCAGCTGCCAAGTCTATGCACCAGCGCTGGAAAGAGAGGTGAAGCAAAACCACAGTAGAAAGAGACACTGGCAGTAAAGCAGCAGGAAGAGCCTAGAGGGAAGGAGGCTTGAAAAGAAAGCACACCAGCCTAATTAGAGGAGAGGAAAAAACAAATAAAAGAGACTGGTATGGACATGATTCTCTCTCTTGACTCACCTTAAAGGTGAGCAAGACAAAAAAGCAGGTGCCATTTTGGACATATGTAACAGCTGCACCAGCTCAGAGCTGTGCCCGCCCTCAGCCAAGCAGAAAAACCTGACTCTGGAGGGGAGAAATAACAGGAGGTTAAGACCTAGTGCATATATAGAACTTATGAACTGGGACTGTGGGGAAAAAAAAAATCTGAGGGTGTGTGGAAGAACTCACGGTGTGGCTGAGACATAAGTAGTCTTGGTGGGAGACACCACAAATTCGGGCAGCTTTGGTTATGCAGCGAGAGACATTGCAGTGAATCTGAGCTTACAATGAGGACTGCACATATCCTTGTGTGGTACCTGGGACACAGCAGACAAATATTATACCCACTGGGGCTAGCGCTCAGGCACTGATTGCCATCAAGGAGAAGAGCTGAGCTAAGCGGAATTACTTCCCTTCTGAATAAAAAAAAAGAGAAAGAGAGAGAGATTTACCATGCCAAACCTGAGTGTATCACCTTTGGCACACCTTTGGCCTTTTG
The DNA here is from genome assembly GCF_964237555.1 of Oryctolagus cuniculus. Taxonomy (NCBI): domain Eukaryota; kingdom Metazoa; phylum Chordata; class Mammalia; order Lagomorpha; family Leporidae; genus Oryctolagus; species Oryctolagus cuniculus. The sequence continues at coordinate 56,054,450 of NC_091435.1, forward strand.
GAGTAGCTCTCTGGCCACACCTACCACAAGCCTCTAGAGATTCACCAAAAGTAGACAGTCCACTTAAAATAGAGTCATAGTATAACAAGAAAAGGCACCACAATGAGAAAAAAAAAAAAAAAGAAGAAACCAAAGAATATCTCCACAATGTAAAACAACAAACACAGAAACAGAGGAAACAAGAACAAGGAAGACATCATGTCACCCCCAAATGAACATGACACTCCAATACAAGATTATGAAGATGATGAGACAGAAGAAATACAAGATACAGATTTCAAAAAATTTATGATAAGAATATCTAGAAGTACTCAAAAACAAATTCTTCAACTACAGAAATCCTTAATGGACAGGATAGAAAAATCTCTCTCGTGAAAAATGAAATCTTTAGCAGGAATCAAAATGAAATGAGGAATTTAGTAGAACATGAAATTGAGATATTGAAGAGAAATCAAAAGGAAATGAAGAATTCAACAGAACAAATGAAAAATACATTTGAGAGAATTAAAAACAGAATCAGTGAAGCATAAGAGAGAATTTCAGACTTAGAAGACAGAGCACAGGAAAGTATAAAGTCAGACCAAAGAAAAAGAAGAGGAAATTAGAAATCTAAAAAATACTGTTAGGAATCTACAGGATAGTATTAAAAAAACCAACATTCAGGTTCTAGGAGTTCCTGAAGGCATGGAGAAAGAGAAAGGATTAGAGGCCTATTTAGTGAGATACTAGCAGAGAACTTTCCGGGTTTGGAGAAGGACAGAGACATTCTAGCACAGGAAGCTCATATAACCCCTAGTAAACACGACCAAAAGAGATCCTCACCACGACACATTGTAATCAAACTCACCACAGCGAACCACAAAAAAAAGATTCTGAAGGCCGGCGCTGCGGCACACTAGGCTAATCCTCCGCTTAGCGGCGCCAGCACACCGGGTTATAGTCCCGGTTGGGGCGCCGGATTCTGTCCCGGTTGCCCCTCTTCCAGGCCAGCTCTCTGCTGTGGCCAGGGAGTGCAGTGGAGGATGGCCCAGGTGCTTGGGCCCTGCACCCCATGGGAGACCAGGAAAAGCACCTGGCTCCTGGCTCCTGCCATCGGATCAGCGCGGTGTGCCGGCCGCAGCGCGCCGGCCGCGGTGGCCATTGGAGGGTGAACCAACGACAAAAGGAAGACCTTTCTCTCTGTCTCTCTCTCTCACTGTCCACTCTGCCTGTCAAAAAAAAAAAAAAAGATTCTGAAATGTGCAAGAGAGAAACATCAGATTACTCTCAGAGGATCTCCAATTAGACTCACAGCAGACTTCTCATCAGAAATCCTACAGGCCAGAAGGGACTGACGAGACATAGCCCAGGTACTAAGAGAGAAAAACTGCCAGCCCAGAATATTATATCCTGCAAAGCTCTCATTTGTGAATGAAGGTGAAATAAAGACCTTTCACAGCAAACAGAAATTGAAAGAATTTGTCGCCACTAGTACAGTCCTGCAAAAGATGCTTAAAGATGAGTTACACACAGAAACATGGTCATCAATACGAAAGAAGGTAAAGGAAGAAAACCTCACAGCAAAAGATCACAGGAAGTTCAAAGCATATATTAAAAATATATTTGGGAAAATGGCAGGACAAACTTACTACTTATCAATAGTCACATTGAATGTTAATGGTCTCAACTCTCCAGTTAAAAGACACAGACTGGCTAAATGGATTAAGAAACAAAACCTATCTATTGCTGCTTACAAGAAAGACATCTTTCCAACAAAGATGCATGCAGTCTGAAAGTGAAAGCCTGGAAAAAGATATTCCATGCCAACAGAAATGAAAACAGAGTGGGCATAGCCATCTTAATATCAGACAAAATAAACTAACACAAAAACTATTAAGAGAGACAACAAGGGGCACTATATAATGATTAAGGGATCAATCAAACAGGAATATGTAACTATTATAAACGTATATGCACCTAATCAAAGGGAACCGGGTTATTTAAAAGATATGTTAAGGAACTTAAAGGGAGACTTAGACTCCAATACAATAGTATTGTGGGACGTCAATACTCCACTTTCAGCAATAGACAGATCAACCACCCAGAAGATCAACAAGTAAACAGCAGATTTAATCAACACTATAGACCAAATGGATCTAACAGATATCTCAGAACTTTTCATCTTACAATTAAAGATTACACATTCTTCTCAGTAGTACATGGAACCTACTCTAGGATTGACCACATACTAGGCCATAAAGCAAGTCTCAGCAAATTCAAAAGAATTAGAATCATACAATGCAGCTTCTCAGACCACAGTGGAATGAAGTTGGAAATCAGCAACTCAGGAATCCCTAGAGCATACGCAAACACATGGAGACTGAACTACATGCTCCTGAATGAACAATGGGTCATAGAAGAAATCGAAAGAGAAATCAAAAACTTTCTGGAAGTAAATGAGGATAACAGCACAACATACCAAAACTTATGGGACGCAGCAAAAGCAGTGTTAAGAGGAAAGTTTATATAAATAGGTGCCTACATCAAGAAATTGGAAAGGCACCAAATAACTGAATTTTCAATGCATCTCAAGATCTAGAAAATTTGCAGCAAACCAGACCCAAATAGCAGGAGAAGAGAAATAATTAAAATTAGAGTATAAATCAACATAATTGAATAAAAAAATTACAAAGGATCAGCAAAACAAAGAGCTGTTTTTATGAAAAAATAAATGAAATTGACACCCCATTGGCCCAACTAACTAAAAAAAGAAGAGAAAAGACCCAAATCAATGAAATCAGGGATGAAAAACGAAACATAACAACAGACACCACAGAAATAAAAAGAATCATCAGAAAGTACTACAAGGACTTGTATGCCAGCAAACAGGGAAACCTATCAGAAATGGATAGATTCCTGGACACATACAACCTACCTAAATTGAACCAGGAAGACATAGAAAACCTAAACAGACCCATAACTGAGACAGAAATTGAAACAGTAATAAAGGCCCTCCCAACAAAGAAAAGCCCAGTACTGGATGGAATCACGGCTGAATTCTACCAGACATTTAAGGAAGAACTAACTCCAATTCTTCTCAAACTATTCAGAACAATCAAAAAAAAGGGAATCCTCCCAAATTCTTTCTATGAAGCAAGCATCGCCTTAATTCCTAAAACTGAAAAAGATGCAGCACTGATAGAAAATTACAGACCAATACCCATGATGAACATAGATGCAAAAGTCCTCACTAAAATTCTGGCTAATAGAATGCAACAACACATCAGAAAGATCACCCACCCAGACCAAGTGGGATTTATCCCTGGTATGCAGGGATGGTTTAATGTGTGCAAAACAATCAATGTGATACACCACATTAACAAACTCCAGAAAAAAAAAAACCATATGATTATCTCAATAGATGCAGAGAAAGCATTTGATAAAATATAACACCCTTTCATGATGAAAACTCTAAGCTAACTGGGTATGGAAGGAACATTCCTTAATACAATCAAAGCAATTTATGAAAAACAGCCAGTATCCTACTGAAGGTGGAAAAGTTGGAAGCATTTCCACTGAGATCCGGTACCAGACAGGGATGCCCACTCTCACCACTGCTATGCAATATACTTCTGGAAGTTTTAGCCAGAGCCATTAGGCAAGAAAAAGAAATTAAAGGAATAAAATTGGAAGGAAGAAGTCAAACTATCCCTCTTTGCAGATGATAGGATTGTTTATTTAGGGGATCCAAAGAACTCTACTAAGAGAATACTGGAACTCATAGAAGAGTTTGGCAAAGTAGCAGGATATAAAATCAATGCACAAAAATCTACAGCCTTTGTATACACAGGTAATGTCATGGCTGAGGAAGAACCCCCAAGATCAATCCCATTCACAAGAGCTACAAAAACAATCAAATACCTTGGAATAAACTTAACCAAGGATGTCAAAGATCTCTATGATGAGAATTACAAAATCTTAAAGAAAGAAATAGAAGAGGATACCAAGAAATGGAAAAATCTTCCATGTTCATGGATTGGAAGAATCAATATCATCAAAATGTCCATTCTCCCAAAAGCAATTTATAGATTCAATGCAATACCAATCAAAATACCAAAGACATTCTTCTCAGATCTGGGAAAAATGATGCTGAAATTCATATGGAGGCACAGGAGATCTCGAAAGCTAAAGCAATCTTGTACAACATAAACAAAGCCAGAGGCTTCACAATACCAGATTTCAGGACATACTACAGGGCAGTTGTTATTAAAACAGCATGGTACTGGTACAGAAACAGATGGATAGACCATTGGAACAGAATAGAAACATCAGAAATCAACCCAAACATCTGCAGCCAACTTATATTTGATCAAGGATCCAAAACCAATCCCTGGAGCAGGGACAGTCTATTCAACAAATGCTGCTGGGAAAACTAGATTTGCACAAAATCTACGACCCGATACCATGAAATTATTAGAGAACATCGGAGAAACCCTACAAGATATAGGCACCGGCAAAGACTTCTTGGAAAAGACCCCAGAGGCACAGGCATCAAAGCCAAAATTCACAATTAGGATTGCATCAAACTGAGAAGTTTCTGCACTACAAATAAACAGTCAGGAAAGTGAAGAGGCAACCAACAGATTGGGAAAAATATTTGCAAACTATGCAACCAATAAAAGATGAATAACAGGAATCTAAAAAGAGATCAAAAACTCCACAACAACAAAACAAACAACCCACTTAAGAGATGGGCCAAGGATCTCACTAGGCATTTTTCAAAAGAGGAAATCCAAATGGCCAAGAGACACATGAAAAAATGTTCAAGGTCACTAGCAATCACGGAAATGCAAATCAAAACCACAATGAGGTTTCACCTCACCCCGGTAGAATGGCTCACATTCAGAAATCTACCAACAACAGATGCTGGTGAGGATGTGGGGAAAAATGGATGCTAACCCACTGTTGATGGGAATGCAAACAGGTAAAGCCACTATGGAAGTCAGCTTGGATATTCCTCAGAAACCTTAATATAACCCTACCATACAACCCAGCCATCACACTCCTTGGAATTTACCCAAAAGAAATTAAACTGGCAAATAAAAGAGTTGTCTGCACCTCAATGTCTACTGCAGCTCAATTCACAATAGCGAAGACATGGAATCAACCTAAATGTCCATCAACAGAAGACTGGATAAAGAAATTATGGGACATGTGCTCTATAGAATACTATACAGCAGTCAAAAACAATGAAATCCGGTCATTTGCAACAAAATGGAGGAATCTGGAAAACATCATGCTGAGTGAAATAAGCAAGTCCCAAAGAGATAAATATCATATGTTCTCCCTGGTCGGTGACAACTAACTGAGCACCTAAAAAGGAAACCTACTGAAGTGAAATGGACACTATGAGAAACAATGACTTGATCAGCCCTTGTCCTGACTGTCGAGGAACAACTTACTATTTTATTCCTTTTAGTATTTATTTTGTTCTACTTAATACCATTGGTTGAACTCTTTAATTAACACACAATTATTCTAAGGTGTTTAAACTTAACTGAAAAGTGATCCCTGTTAAATATAAGAGTGGGAATAAGAGAAGGAGGGGATGTACAGTTTGGCACATGTTCACTTGACTTACCCTAATGGTAGAGTTAGAAACGAGCCAGGGAATTCCAATTCAATCCCATCAAGGTGGCATGTACCAATGCCATCTCACTAGTCCAAGTGATCAGTTTCAGTGCATAGCTGATCATAATTATAGGACTAAGAGTCAAAGGGATCAATAAATAAATAAGGCTAGTGTCTGCTAATACTAACTGATAAAATTAAAAAGGAGAGAACAATCCAACATGGGAATGGCAGATGTCCTAAACAGCACTCTGGCCTCAGAATCCGCCCTTAAGGCATTCAGATCCAGCTAAAAAGCCCATGAGAGTATTGACCTTGTCTAAATATGATCAGAGTAGGTGAACTCTAGAGGCTTCCATAGCCTTGGCAGCTCATGACAAGAGCCTAGGGAGATTACTGATGCCATAAACAAGAGTGTCAATTTGTTAATTCAACAACAGGAGACACTGTGCACTTACTCCCCATGTAGGATCTCTATTCTTAATGTGTTATACTATGTGAATCCCTGGTATAACTAGTACTCAAACAGTATTTTACACTTTGTGTTTCTGTGTGAGTGCAACTGTTAAAATCTTTACTTAGTATATACTAAATTGATCTTCTTTATATAAAGATAATTGAAAATGAATCTTGATGTGAATGGGATGGGAGAGGGAGTGGGAGATGGGAGGGTTGCTGGTGGGAGGGAGGTTATGGGGGGAAAAAGCCACTATAATACAAACGTTTTACTTTGGAAATTTATATTTATTAAATAAAAGTTAAAAAAAAGAAAAAAAAACTACCTTATACCTTACACAGAAATCCACCAGAAATTGATTATAGACCTAAATCTACAACCTGATAATATCAACTTATTAGAGAACATTGGAGAAACCCTGCAAGACATTTGCTTAGGCAAAGTATTCTTGTAGAAGACCCCCAGAGGCACAGGCAATTATAGCCAAAATTGACATGGGATTAAATAAAATGGAGAAGCTTCTCTACTGCAAAAGAAACACTCAGCAAAGTGAAGAGGCAATGGACAAAATGGAAGAAATTATTTATAAACAATACAACTGATAAAGGATTGATAACCAGGATATATAGAGATCAAGAAACTCAACAACAACAAAACAATCAAGTTAAATAATAGGCAAAGGACTTAAGCAGACATTTTTCAAAAGAGGGAATCCAAAGGTCCAACAGACACATGAAAAAATGCTCAGGATCACTAGCCATCAGGGAAATTCAAATCAAAACCACAATGAGGTTTCACCTTACCCCCATTAGACTGGCTTTCATAAAGAAATCAAAAAACAATAAACGCTGGCAAGGATGTGGGGAATCCACTGTTGGTGGGAATGTAAACTGGTGCAGCTACTGTGGAAGACAGTATGAAAATATCTCAGAAATCTCAGTGTAGACCTACCATATGACTCAGCCATCTCACTCCTAGGAATTAACACAAGGGACATAAAATCAGCATATGAAAGAGTTATCTGTATCCCCATGTTAACTGAGTTCAATTCACAATAGCTGAGATATGGAATCAACCAAAATGCCTGTCAACTGAACACTGGACAAAGAAATTATGGGATACATATAGAGAGTTAACAGTAATACTTGTTCTCAAAGATTTAGTTTGTTTTAGTGTATTAAGTGGAGGATATTCTTATGTCTCTTAAGTTTTAGTTATGCCTAACTGTCTAACTCCATTGCATGTTTACTTGGGTGCTTTCCTTAATTAATGATTAAATTTGTTGTCAAGGTCTTACTTTCTTTTAATATATTAAGTGGAATCCTTAAGTGGATTATTATTAAGTGGATATTCTTATGTCTCAGAAGTTGAAGTTATGTCTAAGTGCTCCCAAAAGACGTCATCATTCTTGGATGCTTCTTTAAAGTTAATTTTCTCAAAAAAAGAAGGAAGGAAGGAAGGAAGGACGGACGGACGGACAGGGGGAGAGAGGGAAGGAATTAACTCTGAGATGCAATGGCTTTGAATAGCCCTTGTCTGGACTGTTGAGGAATAGTTTTGTTTTGTGTTTTGTTTTCTGTGCAAATTGTTGAACTCCTAGTATAGAATTGGCCTTCTGTATAAAGAGTTAATTGATATGTCTTAGTAGAGAGTTGGAATGTGGGTTGGAGGGTGGGTATGCCGGGAAGATTTACTATATTCCTAATGTTGTACTTAAGAAATGCATGAAATCTGTATTTCTCAAATAAAAGGTTTCTTTGGAAAAAAATTTGTAAAATTCTCAATATGCTCATTTGTAAAAACATTTAAGACTAATATAGTTTTTAAAAACATTTTCTTGGGGCCAGTGCTGTGGAACAGCAGGTTAATGCCCTGGCCTGAAGCACTGACATCCCATATGGGTGCCAGTTCAAGTCCAGGCTGCTCCTCTTCCAATCCAGCTCTCTGCTATGGCCTGAGGAAGCAGTAGAAGATGGCCCAAGTGCTTGGGCCCCTGCACCCAAATGGGAGACCGGGAAGAAGCTCTTGGCTCCTGGCTTCGAATCGGTGCAGCTCTGGCCGTTGCTCCCAATTGGAGAGTAATCCATCAGATGGAAGACCGCTCTCTCTCTGCCTCTCCTCTCTCTGTGTAACACTGACTTTCAAATAAATAAATAAATCTATTTTTTTAATTTTTTGACAGGCAGAGTGGACAGTGAGAGAGAGAGATAGAGAGAAAGGTCTTCCTTTTGCCGTTGGTTCACCCTCCAATGGCCGCCGCGGCCAGCGCACTGTGGCCGGCACACCGTGCTGATCCGATGGCAGGAGCCAGGTGCTTATCCTGGTCTCCCATGGGGTGCAGGGCCCAAGTACTTGGGCCATCCTCCACTGCACTCCCTGGCCACAGCAGAGGGCTGGCCTGGAAGGGGAGCAACCGGGACAGAATCTGGCGCCCTGACCGGGACTAGAACCCAGGGTGCCGGCGCCACAGGTGGAGGATTAGCCTAGTGAGCCACGGCGCCGGCCATAAATAAATCTAAAAAAAATTTTCCTTAAAATTTAAAAACAAGAAAAAATAAGACAAAAGTCCAAAAGAAACTGCCAAGAGGCATCATAAAGTAGCAGCCATTCTGGTAAACATACCACAAAGCAGAGTTTGATTCTTGGCTTTGCTGACTCAGAAGCTGGTGATTATTGGGGGGGGGGGGGGGGGGGGTGTGTGTGTGTGTGTGAAGGCACACCAGCAAAAACACAAGAGACTAGTTCATAAGCCAAAATGCCAAGGTACTAAATTATTTATAATGATACATAAACACTGCAGAAAGATTTAACTTGTGTCCCACCTGGTATGAACATTCTGTTTTTGTAGAACTACAACTATAGTCCTAAAGTACTTTCACCTCATCAAAACAGAACTAGAAAAATCCACTGTTTATTGTGAAAACACCATAAAAGTCTAATAATTCCAACTTCACAACAGTGATGAACTTGTCAAAATAGCAAAATTAAGTCCTATGCCAAACACTTTCTCCCTTGGATGACTTTTAGAAAGACACCACCAACTGTTTCATCCCTAATATTCACCTTTCTTTGTTCCATGTTACAAATTCCCTTCTGTCTAAGATTTGAGCTCTTTCTGTTCATTATATCCCATGAATCTTGTTTTCTCTACATATCTCCTAAATACCTTTTGTATGCTTCTCACCTCTCTAACTGTTGTTTTTATAATGAACTTTCAAGACTTGAAGTACCTGGCTAAATTTTACAGATACCATCTGAAGTAGGATTGTGCTTTTAAGTTTGTTTTTCCACTGATTCTAAGTGATTTTGTACTTAGATATTTATTCTTTGGTTAAGTTTCTCTTTTCATCAATACATTCATTATTAAATTATTGACTATATCAGGGGAATAATCTTTCAGCACAAAAAACTGAAATGGTCTCTCAGTACATGACTTTCATATAATAGTAAACAATGTTCAGTAAAACCACAGGTTTATTTTTTGCTCCCTTTAGTTTTCCAATTTAAGAATTAATTCAAGTTGTACTTTCACAGATATAAAGTTAATTTTACAAAGAGTAAGTCAGCCACTTAAGCAATACATGAGAACATATTGGCAAAAAGCTGACCATGGAGTTCAAATTTTGCCTCTATTATTTCTACCACTAACACAAATAATAAATAGGTAAACTCTCTCAGCTTTAATAAGATCCCAAATAAAGGAGAGCTATTATCAAGACACTATCATCTGATAAAAATGTTATCTAGATTAATCAAACATTTTTACTTTCATTTCACTGTTATATACATCTAGTATATAATGTCCCTTCCAAATTCCTTCTGGCAGTTTCATTAGGCGTTTAACCTCATAAAATATGTCTTAGTAAATGAAGATAACTAGCTTTCCACAGTTCATATAGTCATTATTACTACATTATGAAGTAGAAATGCTATATTTATGTTTTCAGCCTCTTCTTTCTATACTGTTCTTTCACTTTCCCTATGTCAAGCATCTTTGTCCTATCAAAACTTTCTACCAGGTAAGGATCTGATACTCATTTACACCTGTGAATTATGACTAAGCCATTCATTACTACCTTCCTGGGGAGAGAGGGGGAGGGAGTCTATTCTCAACAAAAATTAAACCCTTGGTTAAGAAAGTGAGAAAAATGTTTTTATAGCAGTAAAGTAAATGAAGCTCTCTGAAACCATACCAAATCCTTTTAAACTTAAGAATATTATGTTCTTCACATTGTTCTTTACTCATTTGTAGTTTTGTTTGGTTTTCTTTTATGCCTGTAGCAAGTACAGCTGGCTGTGTAACAAATAAACACATTAATTAGCAAAAATCTGTTTGTTGAATTTTTTTTATGTCGGATTTTTCTCCCTTGGCTAACTAATTGCTGTCATCAGTGAGTATTTAGGTTATCCAACTTTTGCTATAAAAAGAACTCAACAGAAATAACTGGCTAAACCTGAATTAAATTTTTTAAAATAGGGAAGAAAATTTGAAAAATGAACATAATTACGTAAAGAAAAAAATTTGTAAAACCACTTTAAAGCTTGCCAAAACCAGTAATATATGAAAATCAGTGGCCAGGGAATATTAATTTTAAACCAAATCGTTCTTGAGTTTTCAAGGCAAGCAATTTGACTAGGTCACCATTTTTGTTTTCCAGAATTTGGCAGATCTGCACATAATCTTTACTATATTGAAATTAGACTTATCCTCTTGAAAGGACACTAAGTCAATATCTATGTCATATCTTACTTCATATCTTACTGTCTTCTCCATGAAAGCTTCCCTGACTCCTCCAGACATTTATAGGTACCAATTCCCATGTGCAGTTTTCTTGTACATATTTCCATAGTATATTTTCTCATAATGTAAATTATCAATTTATATCCTTGTCTCTTCCACTAAACTATAAGTTCCTTAAAAATAAAAACCATGTCTTAACCATTTTTATATTCTCCGCCTTATTCTTAACAGTGAGATATTAATAAAACACCTAGAAAAAGACCTTAGAATCTCATGCTGACAATTCAGTACTATTAAAAGTATCAAGTTAAGTTTGAGCCATTTATGAAAAATATGAAAGGGAAAAAAGCATGTCTCTTCACCCTAAGATTAAAAGTTAATGGGGAGGTCCAGGCAAGAATATAAGTAATTATTAAAACAGAATAAATCATATAACAGATGTACAAAAGAGGTGCTATAAGCACACAGTATAGAGAGAAGCTAGCTCAGACTGGGAAAGAGGGATCAAGGAAGGTTTCCTGGAAGAGGCAGTATTCCAAATAGGTCTTTAAAAAATGATCAGAGTTTTAACAGGAAGAAATGGTAAGAAAATACAAAGAACTGATTAAAATCCAGTTTGGCACTCAAATACAATATGTGAAGAGGAATATTGAAAAAAAAAAGTGGAAAAACAGATTAGAATCAGTTCTTAGACATGATAAATTTAGGAATTTGGAGAAATCAATTTACAAATATTTGAATGAAAAAAATTAGATTTCTTCTTGGTGCTCCAAACTATTTCCTAAAAATCACTGAATTTATTACTAAAAAAAGTTTAGAGCCCCCAAAATACCAATACAATAAATGTCTTTTCCACACATGATTTTCATTAGAGTAATCAGATATGAGATGGGATTTTGGAGAACACAATTAGAGACAATTTTCAGAGTAAGTACTTTCAACATATCCAAAATGTCCCATATAAAATGACTCTTCATTCTGTCTTCATTTGCACCAAAAGCATGTTTCAAAAATCTGAAAATGTCTCCTCCAAGACCCAAAACCATAGAAAAATTAAGAAAATATACTTACTGTAACACAACCTTTAGCAGTTCCTTTTATTTTACCAATATAAACAGAAGTAAATATAAAATCCAGTTGTAGAGTCATCTTATTACTAGGCACAATACAGGAAATGTTTTCCATGACAGAATTGTATGGACATAATTCAGATGATGTCTAAAAGGGAATAAATTATAAAATGCATATAACCCTGTATATTTTATAAATGTGGAAATGTTTTTCAAAGTCTCTTTATATTACCATCAGTGACTTTATAAAGGATTCTATACTGTTCTTACCATGAAGAAATAGCTACTTGCACTTCTTACATTTCTTTTTCTGAAAAAATAGACATAATTACTTTAAAGCTCAATTCCAAATTTAATTCTACGGATCTAAGCTGCTATAATTCAAAGCCATGGTTTCCTATTCAATATTCCCTAATAAGCATTATTTACTTTTAAATCAACAAAAATGCTTTAGTTTATTTTTTTAACTTTTATTTAATAAATATAAATTTCCAAAGTACAGCTTATGGATTACAATGGCTTCCTCTCCCCAATAATTTCCCTCCCACCCGCAACCCTCCTATCTCCCGCTCCCTCTCCCATTCCATTCACATCAAGATTCATTTTCGATTCTCTTTATTTACAGAAGATCAGTTTAGTATATATTAAGCAAAGATTTCAACAGTTTGCACCCACATAGAAACACAAAGTGAAAAATACTGTTTGAGTACTAGTTATAGCATTAAATCACAATGTACAGCACATTAAGGACAGAGATCCTACATAAGGAGTAAGTGCACAGTGTCTCCTGTTGTTGACTTAACAAATTGACACTCTTGTTTATGGCATCAGTAATCTCCCTAGGCTCTTGTCATGAGTTGCCAAAGGCTATGGAAGCCTCTTGAGTTCACCAACTCTGATCTTATTTAGACAAGGCCATAGTCAAAGTGGAAGTTCTCTCCTCCCTTCAGAGAAAGGTACCTCCTTCTTTGATGGCCCCGTTCTTTTCACTGGGATCTCACTCGCACAGATCTTTCATTTAGGTCTTCTCTTTTTTTTTTTTCCAGAGTGTCTTGGCTTTCCATGCCTAAAATACTCTCATGGGCTCTTCAGCCAGATCCGAATGCCTTAAGGGCTGATTCTGAGGCCAGAGTGCTGTTTAGGACATCTGCCATTTTAGGAGTCTGCTGTGTATCCTGCTTCCCATGTTGGGTGGTTCTCTCCCTTTTTTTTATTCTATTGGTTAGTATTAGCAGACATTAGTCTTGTTTATGTGATCCCTTTGACTCTTAGTCCTGTAATTATGATCAATTGTGAACAGAACAAAAATACTTTAGTTTAAAATGAGTTTTTATGTCTTTTAATTTCTACTACCACCTTATTATAAGTTTTTTTTCCTTCCCATTCCATAAATAAAGCAAATATATATTTAGATTTGTTAAATGCATTGCTCAAGGTTATGCAGTTCCTAAGAAGCAAAACTAAGAGTCTAACCTGAGAATCTATTTCCAGGTCAAATGTTACTTGAAATACACAAAATTGCTTACATTAACCAAGATAATGATATGGCTTTTGCAATTTTAATGAGCAATGAAGGGAAATAAGTGCCTAATAATCAACTCTATATGCTTCATAACAGACATTTTATTTAAAGACAGATAAGAAGAAATGGCCCCAAAAAATGAATCACTCTCACAGAAACAGCTACACAACTCTTCTTTCAAATTGTAATGTAACTGGACAATATTAGCAGTAGCTGCATCCCAGTCTCTTCTGATTTTTAACTGCTTTCAGATTTTTTGCCTAGCCTCTCCATATTTTTCTTCTTTAACCCTACTATCAATCACAAATGACCACTAAAGCAATTTTATGCATATATACTCACTCCTCTCCTACCTCTAACAATTTTGATAAATTACCTAAAACATATATGATGCTCATTAATTCTAATTCATTCTAAGATGTCATTTAGCTTAACAGAATTTCTTTATCATTCTCTTATTTCTTACTATACATTCTAACTCTCTAAATTAAAAAAAAGAATGAATTCAACTGCAGGTGATTTCAATCAGCCAAATAACTGTATTCTTGTTTTTAGTGATAAAATAAGGAGTTGGTTTAGAATAATTTCTTATTGGACCTCACATTTTCATAAAAGACTGCCTTCTAAAAATATCCAATCCATGTTTCTCATAATTTCATTTGAAACTGGAAACAAGGGAGTGTGTGGAGACATGATATTCTGTCTTACATGCCTTGGTAGGTCTCTACAGTCTTTAAGTATTTACTCTTGGTTGTGATCACAAATTCTATAAATACTATAAAAGAAGTATTTTCTTTAAAAAAAATATTTGAAAAGTAGAGTTACAAAGAGAGAATGGGAGACACACACACACACACACACACACACACAGAGAGAATATCTTCCATTCACTGGTTCACTCCCCAAATGGCCATAATGGACAGGGCAGGGCCAGGCCAAAGCAAGAACCCTGGAACTCCACCCGAGTCTCGCACAAGGGTGGGAAGGGCCCAAACACTTGGGCCATCTGCTGCTCTCCTAGGAGAGTAGGGAGCTGGATGGGAAGCAGAGGAGCTGGCCCTCAAACCAGCACTCTGATATGGGATTCCAGTATTGCAAGGGGCAGCTACACCCACAACACTACAACATCAGCCCTGAGAAATTATTTTCTTATAATCATTTCTTATTGCCATGTCAGTTTATATGATATCAAGATAACTAAAAAATCTACAAATTTAAACTCATTATCAACAACACTTCTAATTATAAATATACCTAAGTGATCAAGAAAACTACTGATGCAAACTGACAAGAATAGTTACATTTCAGTGAAAATTCAGAATTCAATTGCTGAGGTGGTTTCAGTGTGGAGTACCAAATACAAAAGAAATGTCCATGAAACAATAAACATACCACCAAACTGTTTTCATAAATCTCACCAAACTCTTCCATCACAGTCTACAAAATAACAGTCTGCCATTGTTCAAAAACAAACCAACAGAAGTTCTCCATAATTTTGCACTAGTAATCACTTATAATCATTTCCTAAAAATAGGATAATCAGAGGCTGATAACAAACACTTAAATGATTTGAACCTTCCTCTTTAAAGGGTTATGTTAAAAATATGATTATTGTTTACTGATATTAAACTTAACATACTTCCATTTATTAATTTCAGTAAAAAAGAAAAGACAAAGGATTTACCAGCTTGATAGGTTTCTGATGCTATTATAAATGTGTTCACACAAGGGTACTTCAAAAAGCTCATGGAATTTGGAATTAAAAGATGCTTATTTTGGAGCAAAATAATTTTGAAATCCATGCATAGTTCTTTCATAATACACATTCTCCATTAACTTTTTGATGATCACCCTCATATGTTATTTCATTTAATACTCAAAATAATCCTTGGGGGAGGTGCTATTATCCTCATGCAACATATGAGGAAACTCAGGCTTAAAGATGTCGTGACTCGTCCAAATGACAGCCAGGATTTAACATAGGTCTGTGTATCTCCAAAAGCTATGTCCTTTCTTCTATATCCTACCATCTTAAAGTACATGGGGAGAAAGAATAATTCCAAGTAGCAATGGTACTCACAAGACCAGAAAACATAAATACCAGAAACTGTGTATATAAAATATTCTGGCAGAACAGTTAATTGCTCATTAAGAACCACTAGGGGGGAAAAAAGAGATTCAAGTCATAAAATATTTAAGCTGAAAAAATAGAAATGATGGGGCCAGTGCTGTGGCTTAGTGGGTAAAGCCATCTGCCGTGAGTGCTGGTTTGAGTTCCAGCTGCCAGCTGCTCCACTTCCGATCCAACTTCCTGCTAATGCACCTGGGAAAGCAGCAGAGGATGGCCCAAGTGCTTGGGCCCCTACATCCAGGTGGGAGACCCAAAAGAAGTTCTGGCTCCTAGCTTTGGATCGGCCCAGCTCCAGCTGTTAATGGCCATTTGGGGAGTGAACCAGTGGATGGAAGATCTCTCTCTTTCTCTCTCTCTCTCTCTCTCTCCCTCTCCCTCTCTCCCCCTCCCTCTCTGTAACTGTGACTTTCAAATAAATAACCTTTTAAAATATATACATATAAATGACTAGGGAAAAATGATATAAGCTTTTCACTTCAAAATAAAACAATTACATACTTCACTCAAGCTAACAAGAAAATTGTCTCAAAATTCAATATAAAAAAATACATAATTTGTATTACAATATTTTGCTTCATTAAGCAATTAACAAGTCATCTTACAAATAATATATATTTCACTGTTAATATGTGAGAAGGAAGAAATAAATTACCTGTATAGATTCACATGTAACCAATGGTAGTTCTGATAATGTTGACTCAGACGTGCTCTCACTTTCATTAGTGATCCCATGGTCTTGTCTAGGTTGTAATTTAAGAATTTCAGAACTCTTGTGTTCAATGGGTCCTTCTTCATCACTGGAAACAACAACTGAAATGGAAAAATGTACATTAAATATGTCACAACCATCACATATCAAAAAGGGAAACTTCTAGTTAATTTAATATAGACTTAATAATCCCATTAAGCGGGCCGGCGCCGCGACTCACTAGGCTAATCCTCCGCCTTGCGGCGCCGGCACACCGGGTTCTAGTCCCGGTTGGGGCGCCGGATTCTGTCCCGGTTGCCCCTCTTCCAGGCCAGCTCTCTGCTGTGGCCAGGGAGTGCAGTGGAGGATGGCCCAGGTGCTTGGGCCCTGCACCCCATGGGAGACCAGGAAAAGCACCTGGCTCCTGGCTCCTGCCATTGGATCAGCGCGGTGCGCCGGCCCCAGCGGCCATTGGAGGGTAAACCAACGGCAAAGGAAGACCTTTCTCTCTGTCTCTCTCTCACTGTCCACTCTGCCTGTCAAAAAAAAAAAAAATAATAATAATCCCATTAAGCTTAATCATTTAAATATATTCAGCTTTAAAACTGGCTTCTTGGAGCCAGCACTGTGGTGTAGCAGGTAAAGCAGCCGCCTGTAGTGCTGGCATCCCATATGGGCGCCAGTTCAAGTCCCAGCTGCTCCATGTCCAATCCAGCTCTGCTATGGCTTGGGAAACCAGTGGAAGATGGCCCGAGTCCTTGGACCCCTGCACCCGCGTGGGAGAGCTGAAAGAAGCTCCTGGCTCCTGGCTTCAGATTGATGCAGCTCCAGCCATTGCAGCCAACTGGGGAGTGAACCAACAAATAGATGACCTCTCTCTCTCTCTCTCTCTCTCTCTCTCTCTCTCTGCCTCTCCTTCTCTCTGTAACTCCGACTTTCAAATAAATAAATCTTAAAAAAAAAAAAAAACCAGGGCCAGCACCATGGCGCACTAAGTTATTCCTCCACCTGCGGCACCAGCATCCCATATAGATGCTGGGTTCTAGTCTCGGTTGCTCCTCCTCCAGTCCAGCTCTCTGCTGTGCCTGGGAAGGAGGATGGTCTGAGTCCTTGGGCCCCTGCACCCACATGGGAGACCAGGAAGAGACTCCTGGCTCCTGGCTTCAGATTGGCGTAGCTCCAGCCGTAGTGGCCATTTCTCTCTGTCTCTCTCTCTGTAACTCTACCTGTCAAATAAATAAATAAAATCCTTAAAAAAAAAACTACCTAAAAAATTACCTAATTTATAATAGCCCTATACAATGCTTTATATCACTGCTATTATCAACAGTTACCTGTAACCTTACCTTCTTGAGGATAAACATCTTTAAAAATGATTAAAGCCGTGAGGAGATCTTAGAACAAGTTTCAACTGTATATTGTGCCATCACCCTAAATTGCCCTTTAAACCCTATTAATTAGCTGGCTTTTGGACAAACAAATGGATGATCATGGGGAAATGTGGGAGACTATTCACTGCATTTCCTTTAGCATGTTTTCCCTATGACCTCACCAGCTACCCAAAAGGTTATTAAATCAAAATTAATGAGAATTAGCTGGTACTCAAACTCTCCATATTTCAATTTCATCAATCAAATGACAGTAATAATCATCCTTGGAGAACCTTTTTTAAAAACTATTAGTTGCTCTTCCTTTCCAACTTGGGCCCTACAAGATGGCTCCCACAAAGAAGGGTGGCGAGAAGAAGGGCCATACTGCCATCAATGAAGTCATGACCCGACATCAACATTCACAAATGCATCCATGGAGTGAGCTTCAAGAAGCATGCCCCTCTGGCACTCAAAAAGATCCAGAAGTTTGCCATGAAAGAGATGGGGACTCCCAGATGTGCACATTGATACCAGGCTCAACAAAACCATCTGGGCCAAAGGAATAAGGAACATCCCATACCACAACTATGTGAGATTGTCAAAAAAATGTAATGAGGATGAAGATTCACCAAACAAGCTCTACACTTTGGTTACTTATAGACTTCTCACCACTTTCAAAAATCTTTAGACAGTCAATGTGGATTAGAACTGATTAAAATGTAAAACAATTCCCAACTTGACTCTCACTGGGATTAAACATGACAATAGGTCTGATCTGATTTCATCATCATTTAAAAAAATCATCTATTATTTTTCACTTTATGTTTCTGTGTGGGAGCAAACTGTTGAAATACTTAAGGTATACTAAGCTGATCTTCTGTATATTAAGATAATCGAAAATGAATCTTGATGTGAATGGAAGGGGAGAGGGAGTGGGAAAGGGGAGGGTTGTGGGTGGGAGGGACGGTATGGGGGGGGAAGCCATTGTAACACATGAGTCGTACTTTGGAAATCTATATTCATTAAATAAAAGATAAAAAAAAAATGTAAAACATTTCTTCCTGTTTTGGTTTTCCTTTTCTAGTTGCTATTTAATGTGTGTTTTGTATTCAAAAATTCAAAAATAGTACCTGATTTATGAGATCATTTGAAAAACTTCCTAAACAAGGATCCCTGTGTTCCCCTCCCCAAACCCTACAGCTTGATTATTTGTACAGGGAGTGTCTAGCAGGTTTGAGATGGAAAGAATGATGCTGGTGCTTTTATTTGTGTGGTTCAATTAATTCTAAGACAAACTTTTTTTCCAGAAGACATAGATTTCAATTGCCATAGGCCTGTTTTCACATTTTAATAACCAAATGTATAACTGATTAAAAAAACTACTGAGTTCGATTATGTGTACTAATCTAAAAATAATCATATCTGCTTCCAAATACCTAAATTGGTATTCCAAGAGTCACAAAGAAATTTCCAAACCCTCAAGACTTTTTTTTCCCCAATAATTTACACAGTGATATTATAACCACTTATTGCTTTAGCAAAATTGTTCAGGGAAAAATTTAAGTAAAGCAGAGAACATCAAGTGTTTCTATAACCCTCCTATTACTTACTTGGTTCAGCAGAAATCAACGATTGGTTCCCTTCATCGTGTCCACTTGGAACAGAATTTTCTATTGTATTCAATTCATTCTCAATCTTTTCAATCAGGGAAGAAATACCCACAGAATCACTGGAAATAGAGTTCTCAAAAGATTCAGAGGTTGAACAGGCAGAAGCAGTTTTGGGAACAGTACTCAAAGCCAATTCCTGACTACTAAATGCAGACAGTTTAGTAAAATCATTTTCAATAGATTCAGGTGAAACTTCTTCAAGTAGTTTTCCATCTTGATGATAGCTTTCACTTGACTTGTCAAACTCCGCAGATACTGTTGAGTCATTTTCTGGTTCTTTCTGAACATAGATAAGTGCATACAAAAATTTAGCATTTTTCCAATTTGTTTAAAAGACTTTTATAAGGTTTAAACTCCTAACAAGTAATATAAAAGTAAAAATATTATGTCATTTCTATAACTGCATGGATAGAAAACTACATAAAGATATGGGTTTAATCTGTCTAATTTGAAGCCTAAACAACTGTTTAATGGATAATACTGGAAGATACTCATCTTTATAAGTGATTCAGATGGTCTCCCATGACCTAAGTCAATTTTAGAATGAAATTATCTTTTAAATAATAAATATTTTTATCTTGCAAAAGTAATAAGGGAATGTAATCAACCACTATAGTAACAATAGGAAACAGATTAAAATGTAACAGGATAATATTAATATATCAAACATTATCTTCAGTATCTCTAGTACTATGCAAATCATGTTTGCATTTATAATTTAAAGGCATTACAAGGTGCCTTATTTTGTGAATAATAAGAATCACAAAACTGTCTTCCCATGGCCTCATTCTATTGTTCATTCTATAATAAGTCTTTGAAATAGGAAATATATGTATTAAGTACAGTACTTTAATTATAACACATTCCCTCAATTCTAGATAAATAGAAGCTTAATTAATTCAGTAAGTACATTGCCACCAACAAAAGCAATCTGATAATTTTACAAAGCAAGTGAAAAAAATAAGCAAGAAGCTAGACTGCATAAATAGGATTTGGTTAAAAGTAGCAAAAAGACAAGTCTAAAATATATACACCAAACTATTAAGGAAAGAGTAGATTCAGAGAAGGAACAACTTTAAATTTTACCAAATCATATTAGATACTAGTTCTTATAACCCTTATTGTTGTCAGGAGTTGCATTTAAGTATGTTATAAATATAAATCTAGAAGAAAACCAAAAAAGAAAGACATCTAATAAAAGCTCAAAGCTAGGAGGAACATTATTCGTCCACAGTGAACTCATTTTTAACACAGTACAAAATTACTTCCTATGACATCTAAATACTTCTACTTACTGTTTGTTCTGCTGACTTATCCATAGAAGAAACAGAATTATGAGCATCAGGTAAATGACTTCTAAGCCTTTTCTTTGTCTTCCTGGAAATCAGAGTGGGTTCCATTTTTGAATCAGAATATGTAACATCCTTGTTTCTGCTCCCCTCTTCAAGACAATCACAACCTCTAATTGCACTGGTAAGGTCTTAAAAAACAAAAGAGGCATAAATATGGCCAAAAAGTTCAGGAAGAATCCCTTTTAGAGGTACTAAAGAAACATTGTCAAAATTGCTATACTACTTCCAAAGTTCATTAAAACAGAAGTCCACTGTTAAATTCTCATGCTGACACTGGATGAACATGTAGGAATATCATTTATTAATGCCTATATACACAAGTAAGTAGTGAAGGAAACACATAGTGTATTCTTTTTAAGAGAAACCAAAGAAGAACAATGAAGCCATGTTGTTCCATTTGCTGTGAATGCTTTTGACTGTAAGACCAAAACAAAAACAGTTAATAAAATATGGAAAAATCATGTCTTAAAAAAGTCTTGATTTATTGTGATTTTTGTAAACCAGTTGTATCTTAAAATGTTACACACATACACATACTTTTAAATGGAAAGGAATTATAATTATAAAGTGTCGTGTGTTCTTTTAAAAGGAGTCAAAATATCTTTTCCCAGCAGTTGACTATGATATGAAATCAATTATAGAACTCTCAATCCAATTGAAAGTTTGTTTCATATTTTTAATAACCAAGACTGCCATTTAAAGACTCCAATAAAGCCACCATTCTACAGACAAGGAAATGGTTCCTTTCTTAAGTCAACAAAGTATCATTTTGAATACTATGCCAATCTGTTCTAAAAATACTTAGCATTTCAGTTATCAGATACATGTGCTATATAAAAAAAATGCCTTGCAAAAAGTTCTACCTAGGTAATTCAAAGTTATCTTGAATTATTTGGCTTTCTAAATCTATTATGCAAGTAGCAGCTCAAAGCTTATCAAAAAAGCTAATCACAAAGCAGCTTCCTTTCATTCACAACTGTTATAGTTTGTCCAATACTGATCGACGTTTTCTCTCCATTCAGTAAAAGTTCTTCAACACTACACACATTCTCTTAAAGTATTCTTGTTGTTACTCTAACTGCTTTGACTCATAATAACTGTTAGGACACCATGTCTATATTGTAGCTTAAAAGGAAGGCATTGAAACAGACTTGAAGTCAAAATCTCTGACAGCCAAATCTCTTTTAAGTTCCAAAGAAACTATTATACTTTCCCTAAGGAGGGAAATAGATTCTCCCCAAATCATCCACACAGTATTTAGAAAAACATATGAAATTTTATTTTTAATATAATAAACTGTTAAATTATTTAAATATGGGGAATGGCTTGTGGAGCAGGTGGTTAAGCCAGTGCTTGAGACACCAGCATCTCACATCTGAGCTCCAGTTCAATTCCCGGCCACTCTGCTTCCAATCCAGCTCCCTGCTAATGCACCTGGGAAAGCAGTGGATGACGGCCCAATTACTTGGGCTCCTGCTACTCACATGAGAGACAAAGGTGGAGTTTCTGATTCCTGGCTTCAGCCTGAACCTGCCCTGGACATTGTTGTGATTTGGGGAAAATGGAAAAGATCTCTGTCTCTCTCATTCTGCCTTTCTGTTAAGTAAGCTTGTGATTATAAAATAAAGTGAAAGTATGTCATTGCAAAAATTATAAGAAAGGAAGGAGGGAAGAAGGTGCGTGGCCAGGAGGGAGAGTAGCATAAGAAGTATCACTATGCTCTTAAGCCTGTATATATAAAAAACACTATATTTGTTCATATTATATAAAAAAAATTTTAAAACTAAAATTAAATGTAATACATTTCCATTAAAGATGGACAAATAAAAATAGCTAAAACCTAGAATCAACCTAAATGCCCATCAGTAGAAGACTGGATGAAGAAATTATGGGACACGTACTCTATAGAATACTATCCAGCAGTCAAAAACAATGAAATCCGGTCATTTGCAACAAAATGGAGGAATCTGGAACATATCATGCTAAGTGAAATAAGCCAGTCCCAAAGGGGCAAATATCATATGTTCTCCCTGATCGCTGACAACTAACTGAGCACCAAAAAGGAAACCTACTGAAGTGACATGGACACTATGAGAAACAGTGACTTCATCAGCCCTTGTCCTGACTGTTGATGTACAATGTAATACTTTATCCCTTTTAGTATTTTTTGTTCTAGTTAATACTATTGGTTGAACTCTGTAATTAACACACAATTATTCTTAGGTGTTTAAACTTAACTGAAAAGTGATCTCTGTTAAATATAAGAGTGGGAATAAGTGAGGGAGAAGATGTACAATTTGGGACAAGCTCAAGCTGACTTGCCCCAAATGCTAGAGTTAGAAACGTGCCTGGGGATTCCAACTCAGTCCCATCAAGGTGGCATGTACCAATGCCATCACACTAGTCCAGGTGATCAATTTCAGTTCACAATTGATCATACTGATAGGTCTAAGAGTCAAAGGGATCACATAAACAAGACAAGTGTCTGCTAATACTAACTGATAGAATAAAAAAGAGAGAAACCAATCCAACATGGGAAGCGGGATACACAACAGACTCATAGAATGGCAGATGTCCTAAACAGCACTCTGGCCTCAGAATCAGCCGCGAAGGCATTCAGATTTGGATGAAGAGTCCATCAGAGTATTTTAGGCATGGAAAGCCAAAACACTCTGGCAAAAAAAAAAAAAAAAATCCTAAATGAAAGATCTCTGTGAGTGAGATCCCAGCGGAAAGACCAGGCCATCAAAGAAGGAGGTACCTTTCTCTGAAGGGAGGAGAGAACTCCTACTTTGACTATGACCTTGTCTAAATAAGATCAGAATTGGTGAACTCAAAAGGCAACTCATGACAAGAGCCTAGGGAGATTACTGACGCCATAAACAACAGTGTCAATTTGTTAAGTCAACAACAGGAGTCACTGTGCACTTACTCCTCATGTAGGATCTCTGTCCTTAATGTGTTGTACAATGTGAATTAATGCTATAACTAGTACTCAAACAGTATTTCACTCTTTATGTTTCTGTGTGGGTACAAAATGTTGAAATCTCTACTTAATATATACTAAATTGATCTCCTGTATATAAAGAGAATTGAAAAGGAATCTTGGACGGCGCTGCGGCTAACTAGGCTAATCCTCCGCCTTGCGGCACTGGCACACCAGGTTCTAGTCCCAGTCGGGGCGCTGGATTCTGTCCCGGTTGCCCCTCTTCCAGGCCAGCTCTCTGCTGTGGCCTGGGAGTGCAGTGAAGGATGGCTGAAGTCCTTGGGCCCTGCACCCCATGGGAGACCAGGAGAAGCACCTGGCTCCTGCCTTTGGATCAGCGCAGTGCGCCAGCTGCAGCGCACTGGCTTCAGTGGCCATTGGAGGGTGAACCAACGGCAAAGGAAGACCTTTCTCTCTGTCTCTCTCTCTCTCTCTCTCTCTCACTGTCCACTCTGCCTGTTAAAAAAGAAAAAAAGAAAAAAAAAAGAAAATAAATCTTTATGTGAATGGAAGGATGGAAGGGGAGAGGGAGTGGGAAAGGGGAGGGTTGCAGGTGGAAGGGAAATTATGGGGGTAAAAAGCTATTGTAATCCATAAGCTGTACTTTGGAAATTTATATTTATTAAATAAAAGTGGAAAAAATAAAATAAATCTTTAAAAAAAGTCATTACATCTTGAAGCTTATTTCATATTTTTTTTGAGAAAGCTAATTGACCTTAAAGAAGCACCCAAGAATGATACATCTTTTGCAAGTACTTTGACATAACTTCAACTATGAGACATAAGAATATCCTCCACTTAATATATTAAGAGAAAGTACATCCTTGAGAATGAGTTTTATCATTAATTAAGGAAGCACCCAAGAAAACAAGCAATGGACATGGACACAGGCAAAACTAAAACTTAAGTGACCTAAGAATATCCTCCACTTAATACACTGAAACAAAATAAATGTTTGAGAATAAGTTTTACTGTTAACTCTCATAATACAACTTTGAGGACAGAGGTCCTCCATGAGAAGTTAGTATACAATGACTCCTTACAGAACTAATGTCCTCAAGAATCCTTGACCTGATTGTTGAGAGACAGTTAACTACTGTTACTTTTTACTGTGTATATCTTTTTGATTTTGTTTTTTTTTCTTTTTCCTCTGTTTTCTTTCTCTCTCTCTCTCTCATCTACCTCACACTATAGGTTGAACTCTCTATGTAAATCAGAGTTAATTATAGGTATTTTAAAGCAATTGGGAAAAGATACCAGTTAAAAAAAAGGGAGGGAATAAGAGATGGAGGAGGTAGTCTAAAACTGTAAAACAGTATAGTTATGCATACAAGCATATAGACTCACCTCTAAGGGTACAGCCTGAGAACTAATCATGGGGCTCCAAACCATAAGAATCAGTGGCATAAACACCATCTTCATTGTTACAATGATCAATTTAAGTGTTAAAGGCAACAGATGGATTTGTCTAAGTTTAAAAGGGACAACATAAATAACATCAAATACCAAGAAAAAATAATAGAATTAAAAAAGGAAGGAGGGACCAACATGGGAAGCAGTGCACACAGTAGACTCCTAGAATGACTTTCGCAGTAAATAACACTCTGACCTCAGAATCAACCCATAAGGCTTCCTGGTCAGGCTGAAAGGCCTGCAAGAGCATCTCAGGCATGGAAAGACAAGACTCTGTGGAAAAAAAAAAAAAAAAAAAAAAACCTACATGGAGGATCTCTGCGAGACCTCAGAGGAAAGGAAGGGTCACCAAAGCAGGAGACACTCTTCTCTGAAGGGATAGGAGAACATCCTCTTTGCTTATGGTCGTGTCCAAATAACGACAGAGTCTATGGTCACAAAAGACCTCCATAGCCCCAGCAGCTCACGACAAGAACCCCGGATGATCACTGACATCATAAAAAAAAAAAAAAAAAAAAAAAAAAGAGTGTTAATTGTTAAAGGAATAACAGTAGTCACTATGCTTGTTCCCCAGGTAGGACCTCTGTTCCTATTGAATTGCAATATGAGAATTGACTGCAAATTCTCTCCCCAGACTGTAATCTATATGTTATGTGTGGGCATGGGGGCAAATTGTTGAAATCTGTGATTAGCATAGAGATGGTCCTCTATATATAAAGTCATACTAAAAATGATCCATAATGAAGAAGGAGATGGGAGAGGGAATGGGAGGTGGGAAGGGAGAGGGATGGGGGCATGAGGGAAAGAACCACTGTATTCCTAAAGTTGTATCTATGTAAAGATGCATTCATTAAATAAAAAAAAGTATACAGTGACTCCTGTTGTTAATTTAACAATTAACACTCATATATATGACATCAGTGATCATTTAAGGCTCTTGATATGAGCTGCCTTGGCTATGGAAGCCTTTTGAATCCAAAAACTCTGTCAGTATTTAGACAAGGCCACAAGCAAAGTGGAAGTTCTCTCCTCCCTCCAGAGATGACGACTTTTCACTGGGGTCTTACCCATAGAGGTCCTTCATATAGGACATTTTTTGCCACAGTGTCTTGGCTTTCCATGCCTGAAATGCTTTCATGGGCTTTTCAGCCAGAGTAGAATGCCTTAAGGGCTGATTCTGAGGTCAAAGTGCTACTTAAAGAGATTGTCACTCTATGAGTCTGCTGTATGGACTGCTTCCCATGTTGGAGCATTCACTCCTTTTTAATTCTACTGTTATTACCAGACACTTAATCCCATTTGTATGATCACTTTAACACTTGATCCTATCCATATGATCACTTTAACACTTAAGGTGGTATTTTTACCACCCAGCTTAAGGGAAATTGGGGTCCCATGGCAAGTTTTTAAACTGTATCCTTAGAAGTAAGTCTATAGGAATGCACGCAGAACTATACAGCTTTATAGTTACAAACTTCATACACTTCATAATTACAACTTTAGGAACATGGTGATTTTTCCCACTGAGCCTGCCCTCCCACCCATATTCCCACCCCTCTTCCTCCTCCCTCTCTTATTCCCAGTCTTATTTTTTTACCAAGATCCTAAATAAATATATCTTTTTAAAAAATAACAATATAAAATTTGTCTTTAAGAAGTTCCATTATCAATAACATAACATCCATAAAACAGGACATAAAATAATTAAATTGAAATTGTAACCATATAGCTATATCCCCAGCTGTCCCTCCCCAAATAAGAAAAGAAATGGTTTTCAAATCTAACTTTTGGAATTAGTAAAAAAGGAAATCAAGAAATGTATAGTACAGAATATAAATAGTATGTTTAGCAATTTTCTTTGTGTTGGTAAACTCACGTTATTGTGAAGTAGTCTTTCAATGTACACTGAAAAAATATTTATTTATCATTTAAAATTACTGTAAAATCAATAGGCAAAAATTCAAATTCCAACAGTTTTCTAAGGTTCACAAACCTTTAAGCTGAGTATCAGACAATGCAAGAGAAATGCCATCATCATCTCTCCGCTTTTCTTTAGTGTGTGCAGCCTGCTTTGTAGAAATGTTATCTAATGTCTTACTTGGTTGCAAACCCCTGCAAAACAGAATTGAATTATACTCAATTCTAATAAAGCACAAATGAATCTGAAAAAGTCAGGGCATGTATTCAAAATAAAAATCTAAGGATACAAACACATTTCTATATGGTAAATCATTTAATATGGACAGAAAAGAATACTGAACTCAAAGAGGAGAAATAATTTCCCATCTATGCTATATCTTTTTTTTGCTATATCTTTTAATTTCCCACTTATCTTTGGAGGAAAAGATAGGATATTCATATTGCAAGAGTGTGTACATGCAAATGCCCAAGAGAGTAATACTACACAAGTATTAAATTATTAGAGGTTTAAAAGGTAAAATTTCAAATATACAGGTACACTGATAAACCAATGTATAATCAAATAATTATAAGCCTAAGTTGATTGTTAATAGATTTCAAGTTGATTCACATATCTAAAGGTAAGCACAAAATTTGAACTGTGGCTACAAATTTTAACCACAGAGTCTTGGTATCTAAAGTGCTCTTTAAACACCTAAGATACAAGACTGAGTGAAAACAAGATTTGGAATGATAAGTTCAACACCACTTCTGAACTTAAAAATTCAGAAATACAAACACTGTATACTGTATAAATATATGATATATTAAGTAAAATATAAAAAAATTGAGCTGGAAAGACTGAAAACTATTTATATAGTGGATAACTCCAAGGAAGGAGGGTAACAGACTCAGAAATTAAATAGAAATGAGGTCATGACTTCCTGTAATATTACTTTAAAAACACATAGAAACAACTGTCAAATAATTAATAGAAATATTAGTTAAATATGATATTTAACACATTGGGTTATTATTCTTTGCATTTATTATATATTTTAAATAAGTTATAATTTTAAAAACAAGGTATTCACAAAATAACATGTATAAAGAGGTATAAAGACAAAAAACACGTACCGCTGTGTTATGAGAGAAATGATTAAGAATATTAAACAGAGTATATTATACATAAAAATGCTATAGTACTAAACATTACCAAGAGAGTGTCACTGCTAAAGTGATAGTTATTACCGCTATTATACTGATCATGCTGTTCATATTTACTTTGGTACAATTTTCTTCACTTTTAGATTGGAAGTTAAAAGTCCAAATATTCAAATTCTAAGACTCAATCAGTTTTACTTACAAACATGTTTTGTCTGAGTCAAATCATGCCACTTCTCAGCACTCAAGAATCATTCTTGAAGGATTGGACATGTAAGTAGTACTATATCTTACAATTTTATATATTGAAGATGAAAGCCCAAGGACAAGTCATAGATGTTATAAATAAAGAGAGAATATGATCTAAATGATAAAAAGATGTTATAAATATAGATGTTATAAATAAAGAGAGAATATGATCTAAATGATAAAAAGATGAAATAATCAGGTATCCATGCTTGAAATTGAAAGAATTTGTCACCACTCATCTACCCTTACAAAAGGTGCTCACAAAAACAGAAAAAGACAGTCATTATTATGACAGAACGTGAAGGCAGAAAATCTCCTAGTAGGGGCTAGCACTGTGGCATAGTGGGTCAACCTGCCACCCTCAGTGCCAGCATCCCATATGGGCACTGGTTATAGTCCCAGCTGCTCTTCTTCTGATCCAGCTTGCTGCTATGGCCTGAGAAAGCAGCAGAACATTGTCCAAGTCCTTGGGCCCCTGCATCCACATGGGAGGCCCAGAAGAAGCTCCTGGCTCCTTGCTTTACATTGGCATGGCTCCGGCTGTTGCAGCCATTTCGGGAGTGAACCAGCAGATAAAAGACCTTACTCACTCACTCTCTCTCTCTCTCTCTCTCTCTCTCTGCCTCTGCCTCTCTGTAATTCTGCCTTTCAAATAAATAAATAAAACTTTAAATTAAAAAAAAAAAACAGGAAGAAAAAGAAAATTTCCTATGAAAAATACAAAGGAAGTTCAAAACAAATAATAGAAATATTTATGGAAAAGTGGCAGGAAGAAGTCATTGTCTATCAATATAACCTTGAATGTAAATGGCTGTAAATTCTCCAATTAAAAGATACAGACTGGCTGAATGGCGTGCAAGTAACACATATAACGAAAAAGAGACACACAGACTGAAAGTGAAAGGTTGGAAAAAAAAATATTCCATGCTAACAGAACATAAGAAACAGCATGAGTAACCATCCTAATCAGACAAAATAGATTTTAACACAAAGAAGGGTATAATGTAATGATTAAGGGATCAATTCAATAGAAAGATGTAACTACAGTAAATGTATAAGCACCCAATGCCAGGATGCCAGGCTATTTAAAACAAATATTAATGGATTCAAAGGGAGACATAAACTCTAATGCAATAATGGGGGACATCAATACCACACTTTCATCAATGGACAGATTGACTAGACAAAAAATCAACAAACAACAGAGTTAGCCTATATTATGGAAGAAATGGACTTAATTGATATTTACAAAACATTTCATTCCACAGCTACAGAATACCTGCTCTTTTCATTAGTGCATGGAACTTTTTCTAGGATAAGACCATATGCTAGGCCCTAAGGCAAGTATCAACAAAATAAAAAAAATTGAATACCATATATTTTTTCTGAACACAATGAAATGAAGCTGGAAATTACCACTTGAGAAACTCTAGAAAATAAGCAATCACATGGAGACTGAACACTCTCCTGAACAATCAGTCATAGAAGAAATCAAAAGGAAAATCAAAAAAATTCTTAGAAACAAACGACAATGAAACACAACAAATCAAAACTTATGGGTACAGCAAAATCAGTATTAAGAGGGAAGCTTATAGCAATTGGTGCCTACATCAAGATATTCAAAAGGCATCAAATAAATGGTTCTAACAATGCATCTATGGATCTAGAAAAACAAGAACAAACCAAACCCCAAATTAGAATTAGTGTGAGGAAAAATATGATTAAAATTAGAAAAGAAATAAACAAAATTGAAACCAAAAAAGAGACACAAAATATCAGTGAAATGAAGAAAAAAAAATTTTTTTGACAGGCAGAGTGGACAGTGAGAGATAGACAGAGAGAAAGGTCTTCCTTTACTGTTGGTTCACCCTCCAATGGCCGCTGAGCATGCCGGCACTCCGCGCTGATCCGAAGCCAGGAACCAGGTGCTTCTCCTGGTCTCCCATGTGGGTGCAGGGCCCAAGGATTTGGGCCATCCTCCACTGCACTCCTGGGCCACAGCAGAGAACTGAACTGGAAAAGGGGCAACCGGGACAGAATCCGGCGCCCTGACCGGGACTAGAACCCAGGTGCCGGCGCCAAAGGCGGAGGATTAGCCTATTGAGCTATGGCGCCAGCCGAAAAAAAAAATTATTATTTTTTTTTTTGATAGGTAGAGTGGACAGTGAGAGAGAGAGAGAGAAAGGTCTTCCTTTGCCGTTGGTTCACCCTCCAATGGCCGCCGTGGCCCGCGCGTTGCGGCCGGCGCACTGCGCTGATCCGATGGCAGGAGCCAGGAGCCAGGTGCTTTTCCTGGTCTCCCATGGGGTGCAGGGCCCAAGCACCTGGGCCATCCTCCACTGCACTCCCTGGCCACAGCAGAGGGCTGGCCTGGAAGAGGGGCAACCGGGACAGAATCCGGCGCCCCGACTGGGACTAGAACCCGGTGTGCCGGCGCCGCTAGGCGGAGGATTAGCCTAGTGAGCCGCGGCGCCGGCCTGAAAAAAAAATTTTTTTAAGAAAAAAATTGACCCACCATTGGTCCAACTAGCCAAAAAAAGAAAAAAAAAAAAAGGAGAAGACCCAAACTAATAAAATCAGAGATGAAAAGAATATTACAACAGATGCCACAGAATAAAAATATCATCAGGAATAACTCCAGATAGCTATATGCTAACAAACTGGAAAATCTAGAAGCAATGGGTAGATTCCTGCATACATACAATCTATCAAAATTGTGTCATGAAGACACAGAAAACTTAACTAGACCAATAATCAAGACAGAGGTTGAGGTTGAATCCGCAATAAAGACCCTCCCACGAGGAAAAAAAAAAAAAAGCCCAGGACTAGATGGTTTCACTGCTGAACTCTACCAGACAATTAAAGGAAAAAATAACTCCAATTCTTCTGAATTATTTGAAACAACTGAAAGGGAGGGAATCCTCCCAAACTCCTTCTATGAGACTAGCATCACTTTAATTCCAAAACTAGAAAAAAATAGAACAATGAGAAATATACACCAATATCCCTGATGACCACAGATGTAAAATCCTCCACAAAATACTACCTGATCGAATCCAACAACATATCAGAAAGATCATTTACCTCTATTAAGTAGGATTTACCACTGGTATACAGGGATGGTTCAACGTACACAAAGCAACAAATGTGATACATCAAATTAACAAATTGAAGAATAAAAACCATATGATTATCTCCATACATGCATAGAAAGCACTTGATAAAATATGACATCCTTCCATGTTGAAAACCTTAAGCAAACTGGTTACATAGGAACATTCCTTAACACATTCAAGGCAATATATGACAAACCCAAAGCCAGCATCATATTGAAGAGGAAAAATTGGAAGCATTTCCACTAAGATTGGGAAGCAGGCAAGGATGCCTACATTCACCGCTGCTATTCAATATAATTAAGGAACTTTTAGCCAGTGCCATTAGGAAAGAAAAATAAGTCAAAGTGATACAAATTGAAAAGGAGGAAGTCAAATTATCCCTTTTTGCAGATGAGATGATTCTATATATAGGGGAATCAAAAGAATACACTATGAGGACACTGGAACTCTTAAGAGTTTGGTAAAGTTGTACTATATAAAATCAACACACATAAATCAGTATTCATTATATACACAAACAATGCCATGTCTGAGAAAGAAATTGTAAGATTCACAATAACTACAAACAAATTTTAAGTACCTTGGAATAAATTTAACTAAGGATGTGAAAGATCCCTAAAATAAAAATTACAAAGCATTAAAGAAAGAAAGTGAAGACACAAAAAATGGAAAAATATTTCATGTTCATGGATTTGAAGAATTAATATTATCAAAATGACCATACTATGTAAAGCAATTTACAGATTTGATGTGAGCCCAATCAAAATACCAATTATATTCTTCTCAGAGCTAGAAAAAATATTGCTAAAATTCACATGGAAACACAAGAGATCCTGAATAGCTAAAGCAATTAAAAAAAAAATTTAAAAAGGTAGTCATCACAATACCAGATTTCAAGACATAATACAGGGCAGTTATAATCAAAATAGCCTGGTACTTGCACAAAAACAGATATGTCTACTAAGAGAACAGAATAGAAACTCCATAAATCAATCCACACATCCTTAACTGACTAATCTTTGATAAAGGAGCTAAAATCAGTCACTAAAGAAACAACAGTCTCTTCAACAAATGGTGCTAGGACACTGGATCACCCCACAGAGGAGTATGAAATAAGATCCCCATCTTGCATCTTATGCAAAGAACTCAGATGGATCAAGGACCTGCATCTATGAACCAATACCATTAAATTACTAGAGAACACTAGGGAAGCACTATAAGACATTGCTATAGGCAAAGACTTCTTGGGAAAGACTCCGGAAGCACCGGCAGCAAGTGCAAAATAGACAAAATAGATTACATCAAGATAAGCACCTTATGTACTGCAAAGGAAACACTCAACAAACTAAAGAGGCAATCAACAGAATGGGAGAAAATATTTCCAAACTATGCAACTGATAAAGGATCAATATCCAGAATCTATAAAGAACTCAAGAAACTCAACAATAACAAAACAATCTAGTTAAGAAATGGGCAAAGGGGATTCCAATTCAATCCCATCAAGGTGGCATGTACCAATGCCATCACACTAGTCCAGGTGATCAATTTCAGTTCACAATTGATCATAATTATAGGACTAAAGAGTCAAAGGGAGCACATAAACAAGACTAATGTCTGCTAATACTAACTGAGAGAATTAAAAAGGAGAGAACAATCCAACATGGGAAGCGAGATACACAGCAGACTCATAGAATGGCAGATATCCTAAACAGCACTCTGGCCTCAGAATCAGCCCTTAAGGCATTCAGATCTGGCTGAAGAGCCCATGAGAGTATTTCAGGCATGGAA
This sequence comes from Oryctolagus cuniculus, assembly GCF_964237555.1. NCBI lineage: Eukaryota > Metazoa > Chordata > Mammalia > Lagomorpha > Leporidae > Oryctolagus > Oryctolagus cuniculus. The sequence goes on from NC_091435.1 coordinate 56,087,676, forward strand.
AGCCAAGACACTCTGGGGAAAAAAAAAAAAAAAAAAAAAAAAACAAAACTAAATGAAAGATCTCTGTGAGACAGATCCAGCGGAAAGACCAGGCCATCAAAGAAGGAGGTACCTTTCTCTGAAGGGAGGAGAGAACTCCTACTTTGACTATGACCTTGTCTAAATAAGATCAGAATTGGCAAACTCAAAAGGCTTCCATAGCCTTGGCAACTCATGACAAGAGCCTAGGGAGATTACTATCACCATAAACAAGAGTGTCAATTTGTTAAGTCAACAACAGCAGTCACTGTGCACTTACTCCCCATGTAGGATCTCTGTCCTTAATGTGTTGTACAAAGTAAATTAATGCTATAACTAGTACTCAAACAGCACTTCACACTTTGTGTTACTGTGTGGGTGCAAACTGTTGAAATCTTTTACTTAATACATACTAAAATGATCTTCTGTATATAAAGAGAACTGAAAATGAATCTTGATGTGAATGGAAGGGGAGAGGGAGTGGGAGATAGGAGGGGTGCAAGTGGGAGGGAAGTTATGGGGGCGGGGAAGCCATTGTAATCCAAAAGCTGTACTTTGGAAATTTATATTTATTAAATAAAAGTTAAAAAAAAAAAAAAAAGAAATGGGCAAAGGATGTGAACCGCCATTTTTCAAAAGAGGAAATTCAAATGGCCAACAAATATTTGAGAAAACGCTCAGGATCACTAGTCAGCAGGGAAACTACTTACTTAGCATAGGGCTAGTCTCAAGAGCATAAAGTTAACCGAAAATAGATATTTGTAAAAAGTAGGAATAAGAGAGAGTGGAGGAAGAAAGGTAGAAGCGTGGGTGGGAGGGAGGGTAGGGTGGGAAGAATCATAGTGTTCCTAAATTTGTATATATAAAATGCATGAAATTTGTATACCTTAAATAAAAGGTTTCTAGGTTAAAAATAAAAATAAAAAAGAATTAAAAAAATAAAACTCAGTAACGAACTCTCAAATGCTCAAAAATGACAGTCAAAATATTTTTTGACAAAGGTGCTAAAATCATTTGAAAGGGAAAGGATGGTCTTTTCAATCAAGGATACTGAGGATAAAGAAGTCACATACAAAAGGAAGAAGTTGGATCCTAACTTAATAATATATACAGCCCTTTTTCCTTTTGCCCTGGACCCCTTGCTGCCCCACGCCTTCAGGCCACCCGACCCATGCCTTCTGGCATGTGTGCTCCTTCATGTGCCTGGCTCCTGGTGCTTGGTATGAATCCAGATTTCCTTCTGTTTCTTAGACAGGGCCCTCACTCTCCTATGCATTTCTCTCACTGAATAAAAAGCTTAAAACTTAATAACTATAATAATAATAATATATACAAAAATTAAAAAGGGGCCAGCATTTTGGCATAGCAGGTAAAGCTGCTTCCTGCAACACTGGCATCCCATATGGACACCAGTTCGATCCCAGCTGCTCCACTTCTGACCTCATTCTCTGCTAATGTGCCTGGGAAAGCACCTGAGGATAACCTAGGTCCTTGGGTCCCTGCAACCATGTGGGAGACCCAAAGGAAGCTCCTGGCTCCTTGCATCAGTCTGGCCCAGCCCTGGCCTTTGCAACCATTTGGGGAGTGAACCCACAGATAGATTACTTCAATCTCAATATTTCTCTCTCTCTCTCTCTCTCTCTCTCTGTCTCTGTCTCTCTTCCCCTCTCTCTGTAACTCCACTTTTAAATAAATAATTTTAAAAAATAAAAATTTTAAAAATTAATTCAAAATTATCAAAGACCTAAATGTAAGTCATAAAACTAAAAAACTCTTAGAAGAGCACATAGGAGGAGTCTCACAGCGGACCTGCGTGGACAGCGTGGGAGCCCACAGTTTGGGACATCAGCGGCAGACTCAACACACCAGCGCTGGAACGCGAGGTGAGCCGAACCTCAATAGCCCGAGACACCGGCAGGCAAGCGGAGAGAGGAGACTAGAGGGAACGACCCCCCGGGGGGGGGGGAAGTTCACAAGGCTAACTGGAAGACAGAGAGAGAGACAGAGAGAAAGCCGGCGCCGTGGCTCAATACGCTAATCCTCCACCTTGCGGCGCCGGCACACCGGGTTCTAGTCCCGGTTGGGGCGCCGGATTCTGTCCCGGTTGCCCCTCTTCCAGGCCAGCTCTCTGCTATGGCCAGGGAGTGCAGCGGAGGATGGCCCAGGTGCTTGGGCCCTGCACCCCATGGGAGACCAGGAAAAGCACCTGGCTCCTGGCTCCTGCCAGGATCAGCGCGGTGCGCCGGCTGCAGCGGCGGCCATTGGAGGGTGAACCAACGGCAAAAGGAAGACCTTTCTCTCTCTGTCTCTCTCTCACTGTCCACTCTGCCTGTCAAAAAAAAAAAAAAAAAAAAAAAAAAGAGAGAGAGAGAGAAAAAAAGGGTGACTAGTACGGACACGGGTTTCTCTCTCTCCGCTCACCTCTCAAGGGCGAGCAAGACAAAGAGCAGGCGCCATCTTGGACATACGTCATAAGCAGAGCGACCTCAGGTCTGCACCGGCCCTGAGCCTAGCAGAAAAACCTGACTCTGGGCGGGGCGAATTAACAGGAGATTAGGAGCTAGTAAATTTGTGGTGCTACTGAACTGAGACTGTGAAAAAAGAGACGGTGGGGGAGAGAACTCACGGAATTCACGTGAGCACTCTCCAGAGACGCTACAATTCCGTAACTTTGGCAACCCAGTGGGAGGCTGAAGGAGAATTTGAGCCCACTCTGAGGGCCGAACAGATTCCCTGTGGGGATCTTGGGAAAGAGCTTCCGATCTCTGGCTCCTGTGGGTATATCATTTGCCTGCTAACTACCTCCAACTTCATTCAGCTGTGCGGAATTACTTCCCTTTTGAATCAAAAAAAAAAAAAAAAAAAAGAAAGAGAGAGATTTACCACGCCTAACCTGGGAGTGTCACCTTTGGCACACCAAACAGAGCTCTCAGGCCACACCCATCTCAAGCCCTAAGGCTCCATCAAAAACAGATAGTCCACTTAATCTAGAGTCATAGTATAACAAGAAAAAGCACCACAGTGAAGAAACCAAATATCTCCAATATGCCAAATAACAAACGCAAAAACCGAGGTAATAAAAACAAGGAAGTCACCATGACGCCCTCAAATGAAAAAGACACCCCAATTCAAGATTATGAAGATGATGACATAGAAGAAATGCAAGAAGCAGATCTCAAAAAATTGATAAGAACATTAAGAAGTTCTCAAAAACAAATTCTGGAACTACACAAATCCTTAATGGACAAGATAGAAAATCTCTCTCGTGAAAATGAAATATTAAGGAGGAATCAAAATGAAACGAAACAACTAGTACAACAGGAAACTGTGATAGTGACTGAAGTGAAGAATTCAATAGATCAAATGAAAAACACAATAGAGAGCCTTACAAACAGAATGGGTGAAGCAGAAGAGAGAATATCGGACTTAGAAGACAGAGAACAGGAAAGGATACAGTCAGACCAAAGAAAAGAAGAGGAAATTAGAAATCTGAAACATATTGTCGGGAATCTTCAGGATACTATTAAAAAACCCAACATTCGGGTTCTAGGAGTTCCTGAAGGCATGGAGAGGGAGAAAGGATTAGAAGGCCTTTTTAGTGAGATATTAGCAGAAAATTTCCCAGGTTTGGAGAAGGACAGAGAAATCCTAGTACAGGAAGCCCACAGAACCCCTAATAAACACGACCAAAAGAGATCCTCACCACAACACTTTGTAATTAAACTCTCCACAGTGAAACATAAAGAAAAGATCCTAAAATGCGCAAGAGAGAAACGTCAGATTACTCTCAGAGGATCTCCAATCAGACTCACAGCTGACTTCTCATCAGAAACTCTAAAAGCTAGGAGGGAATGGCGAGATATAGCCCAGGTACTAAGAGAGAACAACTGCCAGCCCAGAATATTATATCCTGCAAAGCTATCATTTGTGAATGAAGGTGAAATAAAGACTTTTCATTGCAAACAGAAATTGAAAGAATTTGTTGCCACTCGTCCAGCCCTGCAAAAGATGCTTAAAGATGTGTTACACACAGAAACACAGAAACACGGTCATCAATATGAAAGAAGGTAAAGGAAGGAAACCAAGGAAGGAAACCTCACAGCAAAAGATCACAGGGAATTCAAAGCATATATTAGAACTTATCTTTGGCAAATGGCAGGGCAAAGTTACCACTTATCATTAGTCACTTTGAACGTGAATGGCCTGAACTGTCCAGTTAAAAGACACCAATTGGCTGATTGGGTTAAGGAACAAAACCCATCTATATGCTGCTTAAAAGAAACACATCTTTCCAACAAAGATCCATACAGACTGAAAGTGAAAGGCTGGAAAAAGATATACCATGCCAACAGAAATGAAAAAAGAGCGGGCGTAGCCATCTTAATATCGGACAACATAAACTTTACCACAAAAACTGTTAAGAGAGACAAAGAGGGACACTACATCATGATTAAGGGATCAATTCAACAGGAAGATATAACAATTATCAATGTATATGCACCTAACTACAGGGCACCAGTTTATCTAAAAGATTTATTAACGGACTTAAAGGGAGACTTAGACCCCAATACAGTAGTACTGGGGGACTTCAATACTCCACTCTCAGAAATAGACAGATCATCCGGTCAGAAGATCAACAAGGATACAGTAGATTTAAACGACACCATAGCCCAAATGGATCTAACAGATATATACAGAACTTTCAATCCTACAGCTAAAGATTTTACATTCTTCTCAGCAGTACATGGAAGCTTCTCTAGGATTGACCACATACTAGGCCATAAAGCAAGTCTGAGCAAATTCAAAAGAATTAGAATCATACCATGCAGCTTCTCAGACCATAAAGGAATGAAGTTGGAAATTAGTAACTCAGGAATCCCTAGAGCATATGCAAACACATGGAGACTGAACAACATGCTCCTGAATGAACACTGGGTCATAGAATAAATCAAAAGAGAAATCAAAAATTTTCTGGAAGTAAATGAGGATAACAGCACAACATACCAAAACTTATGGGATACAGCAAAAGCAGTGTTAAGAAGAAAGTTAATAGGTGCCTACATCAAGAAATTGGAAAGGCACCAAATAAATGAGCTTTCAATGCATCACAAGGATCTAGAAAAACTGCAGCAAACCAGACCCAAATCTAGTAGGAGAAGAGAAATAATTAAAATCAGAGAAGAAATCAACAGGATTGAATAAAAAAAAAATTACAAAAAATCAGCCAAACGAGGAGCTTGTTTTTTGAAAAAAATAAACAAATTGACACCCCATTGGCCCAACTAACTAAAAAAAGAAAAGACCCAAATCCATAAAATCAGAGATGAAAAAGGAAACATAACAACAGACACCACAGAAATAAAAAGAATCACCAGAAATTATTACAAGGACTTGCATGCCAGCAAACAGGGAAATCTATCAGAAATAGATAGATTCCTGGACACATGCAACCTACCTAAATTGAACCAGGAAGACATAGAAAACCTAAACAGTCCCATAACAGAGACAGAAATTGAAACAGTAATAAAGGCCCTCCCAAAAAAGAAAAGCCCAGGACCAGATGGATTCACTGCTGAATTCTACCAGACATTTAAAAAGAACTAACTCCAATTCTTCTCCAACTATTCAGAACAATCGAAAAAGAGGGAATCCTCCCAAATTCTTTCTATGAAGCCAGCATCACCTTAATTCCTAAGCCCAAAAAAGATGCAGCACTGAAAGAGAATTACAGACCAATATCCCTGATGAACATAGATGCAAAAATCCTCAATAAAATTCTCGCCAATAGAATGCAACAACACATCAGAAAGATCATCCACCCAGACCAAGTGGGATTTATCCCTGGTATGCAGGGATGGTTTAATGTGCGCAAGACAATCAATGTGATACACCACATTAACAGACTGCAGAAGAAAAACCATATGATTTTCTCAATAGATGCCGAGAAAGCATTTGATAAAATACAACACCCGTTCATGATGAAAACTCTAAGCAAACTGGGTTTGGAAGGAACATTCCTCAATACAATCAAAGCAATCTATGAAAAACCCACAGCCAACATCCTATTGAATGGGGAAAAGTTGGAAGCATTTCCACTGACATCTGGAACCAGACAGGGATGCCCACTCTCACCACTGCTATTCAATATAGTTCTGGAAGTTCTAGCCAGAGCTATTGGGCAAGAAAAAGTAGTTAAAGGGATACAAATTGGGAAGGAAGAACTCAAACTATCCCTCTTTGCAGATGACATGATTCTGTATTTAGGGGACCCAAAGAACTCTACTAAGAGACTATTGGAACTCATAGAAGAGTTTGGCAAAGTAGCAGGGTATAAAATCAATGCACAAAAATCAACAGCCTTTGTATACACAGACAATGCCATGGCTGAGGAAGAACTTCTAAGATCAATCCCATTCACAAGAGCTACAAAAACAATCAAATACCTTGGAATAAACTTAACCAAAGACGTTAAAGATCTCTACGATGAAAATTACAAAACCTTAAAGAAAGAAATAGAAGAGGATACCAAGAAATGGAAAAATCTTCCATGCTCATGGATTGGAAGAATCAATATCATCAAAATGTCCATTCTCCCAAAAGCAATTTACAGATTCAATGCAATACCAATCAAGATACCGAAGACCTTCTTCTCAGATCTGGAAAAAATGGTGCTGAAATTTATATGGAGGCACAAGAGGCCTCGAATAGCTAAAGCAATCTTGTACAACAAAAACAAAGCCGGAGGCATCACAATACCAGATTTCAGGACATACTACAGGGCAGTTGTAATTAAAACAGCATGGTACTGGTACAGAAACAGATGGATAGACCAATGGAACAGAATTGAAACACCAGAAATCAACCCAAACATCTACAGCCAACTTATATTTGATCAAGGATCTAAAACTAATTCCTGGAGCAAGGACAGTCTATTCAATAAATGGTGCTGGGAAAATTGGATTTCCACGTGCAGAAGCATGAAGCAAGACCCCTACCTTACACCTTACACAAAAATCCACTCAACATGGATTAAAGACCTAAATCTACGACCTGACACCATCAAGTTACTAGAGAACATTGGAGAAACCCTTCAAGATATTGGCACAGGCAAAGAATTTCTGGAAAAGACCCGGGAGGCACAGGCAGTCAAAGCCAAAATCAACTATTGGGATTGCATCAAATTGAGAAGTTTCTGTACTGCAAAAGAAACAGTCAGGAGAGTGAAGAGACAACCGACAGAATGGGAAAAAATATTTGCAAACTATGCAACAGATAAAGGGTTAATAACCAGAATCTACAAAGAGATCAAGAAACTCCACAAAAACAAAACCAACAACCCACTTAAGAGATGGGCCAAGGACCTCAATAGACATTTTTCAAAAGAGGAAATCCAAATGGCCAACAGGCACATGAAAAAATGTTCAAGGTCATTAGCAATCAGGGAAATGCAAATCAAAACCACAATGAGGTTTCACCTCACCCCGGTTAGAATGGCTCACATGCAGAAATCTACCAACAACAGATGCTGGCGAGGATGTGGGGAAAAAGGGACACTAACCCACTGTTGGTGGGAATGCAAGCTGGTCAAGCCACTATGGAAGTCAGTCTGGAGATTCCTCAGAAACCTGAAGATAACCCTACCGTTCGACCCAGCCATCCCACTCCTTGGAATTTACCCAAAGGAATTTAAATTGGCAAACAAAAAAGCGGTCTGCACCCTAATGTTTATTGCAGCTCAATTCACAATAGCTAAGACCTGGAACCAACCTAAATGCCCATCAACGGTAGACTGGATAAAGAAATTATGGGATATGTACTCTTTAGAATACTATACCGCAGTAAGAAACAACGAAATCCAGTCATTTGCAACAAAATGGAGGAATCTGGAACACATCATGCTGAGTGAAATAAGCCAGTCCCAAAGGGACAAATACCATATGTTCTCCCTGATCGGTGACGACTGACTGAACACCAAGAGGGAAACCTGTTGGAGTGAGGTGGACACTATGGGAAATGGTGGCTTGATCAGCATAGCCCTGACTGTTAATGAACAACTTAATACATTATCCCTCTTAGTAGTTTTTTTTATCTGTTCTACTTAATATGACTGATTTAGATCTGTAATTGATGCACAGTTATTCTTAAGTGTTGAAAATTAACTGAAATGTGATCCCTGTTGAACATGGTGGTGGGAATGGGAGAGGGAAGAGATGTATAATTTGGGACATGCTCAGGCTGACTTGCCCCAAGTGGTGGAGTTGGAAGCATACCAGGGGATTCCAATTCAATCCCATCGAGGTGGCATGTACCAATGCCATCTCACTGTTCCAGGTGATCAGTTTCAGTTCACAGTTGGTCATGGTGAAGGGACTGGGAGTCAAAGGGAACACATAGACAAGTCTAGTACCTGCTAACGCTAACCGATGGAGTAAATAAAGGGGAGAGTGATCCAACATGGGAAGTGAGATACTCAGCAGACTCATAGAATGGCAGATGTCCTAAATAGCACTCTGGCCTCAGAATCAGCCCTAAAGGCATTCGGAGCTGGCTGAAAAGCTCATGAGAGTATTTCAGGCATGGAAAGCCAAGACACTCTGGCAAAAGATCTCTGCGAGTGAGATCCCAGTGGAAAGAACAGGTCTTCAAAGAAGGAGGTACATTTCTCTGAAGGGAGGAGAGAACCTCCACTTTGACTATGACCTTGTCTAAACAAGATAAGAATTGGAGAACTCAGAGGGCTTCCATAGCCTTGGAAACTCATGACTGGAGCATAGGGAGATTACTGATGCCATAGACAGGAGTGTCAATTGGTAAAGTCAACAACAGGAGTCACTGTGCACTTACTCCTCATGTAGGATCTCTATCCTTAATGTGCTGTACATTGAGATTTAATGCTATAACGAGTACTCAAACAATATATTTCACTTTGTGTTTCTATGGGGGTGCAAACTGTTGAAATCCTTACTTAATGCATACTAAACTGATCCTCTGTAAAAAAAAAAAAAAAAAAAAAAAAAAAAAAGAAATTATCAATTCCCAACTTGACTCTCACTGGGATTAAACATGACAATAGGTCTGCTCTGATTTCATCATCATTTAAAAAAATCATCTATTATTTTTCACTTTATGTTTCTGTGTGGGAGCAAACTGTTGAAATCCATACTTAATGTATACTAAGCTGATCTTCTGTATATTAAGATAATCGAAAATGAATCATGATGTGAATGGAAGGGGAGAGGGAGTGGGAAAGGGGAGGGTTGTGGGTGGGAGGGACGGTATGGGGGGGAAGCCATTGTAATCCATAAGTCGTACTTTGGAAAATTATATGCATTAAATAAAAGTTAAAAAAAAAAAAAAAGAAGAGCACATAGGAGGAGTCTTTATAATACTGAATTTGGCAATGATTTCTCAGATACGACAACACAAGCAGTCAGTAGAAGAAAAGAAGATAAAATGGAATTTATCAAATTTAAAAATCCCATGCCTCAAAGGGCAATATCAAGAGAATAAAAAAATAACTCACAGAATGGGAGAAAAGATTTGCAAATAAAATATCTCAAAAGGGAGTAGAATCAAGAATGTACAGCAAAAAGAACTCAGAAAGGTGAGCATTTGGCTCAATAGTTATGATGCAAGTTGAGATACCTGCATCTCATACCAGAGTGCTTCAGTTCAAGTCCTGGCATAATTCCCAATTCCAGCTTCCTGCTACTGTGTACCCTCGGAGGCAGTGGGCAATTCTCAAGCACTTGAGTCCCTGCCACCCAAAGGGAGACCAAGACTGAGTTTCTGGCTCCTGGGTTCAGCCTGGCCCAACTCCAGATACTGCAGTCATTTGTAAACCAGTAGATGGGGAGAGCATTCTATCTCTCCTCTCACTCTGTCTCTCCCCTCTGTCCTATCCTCCCTCCACCCATCCCTCAGTCATAAAAAAGAATGAAATTCTGTCTTTCGCAACAAAATGAATGCAACACTGGAAACCATTATACTTGGTTAAATAAGTCAGTCCCAAACAGACAAATACTATGTGTTTTCTCTGATCTTCAGTACCTAACAGAGTACCAAAAAATGTAATGTATAGGAGTGAAATTGACATTTTGAGATATGATGATTGCTTACAACCTTTGTGTCTACTGTTGAGAAATGGTGGTTTTGCCTCTTACTATTTGTTGAACTCTTAGTGTAGAGTTAATCTTATGAGTATAAAGTAAAGTGGAAGTAGATCACTGGAAAAATTAAGAGACAAAGTAAGAGAAGGAGGAGGAGGAAGGGTGAGAGTATGGGCAGGAGTTAGGGCAGGGTAAGAAGTATCACTATGTTCCTACATTTATATATATGAAAAATATGAAGTTTGTTCACCTTAAATTTTTTTAAATAAATAAACAAAACAAAGGAAAAAAACTAACACTGGTACTTCAACAAGACAAGAGACCAAGTGGAAGAAAAATTTTCTAATCTTGAGGACAAGATTTTTTTAAATAATCCAGTCAGAAAAAAATAATTAAAAAGAATGAAGGAAGTCTAGGACACACAAGATACAATTAAGCAATTAAGCAAACAAATTCTTCAGATACCTGAAGGAGAAGAGAAAAAAATGTATTGGAAACTATTTAATAAAATAAAAGCTGAAAACTTCCCAAGTCTTCAAAGAGATATGGATACCCAGATACTGGAAATTTAAAACACCCCAAACAGACTTATTGGTAGTATGGCCACATCACATATTTTACCAACAAGGCAAACACTGTACTAAAAGCTGTTTTGTAACACCAGCAAGATGAATACGAGAAAAGAACAAATTTGAAGTCAAAATTCTTTATTGGTATACTTTTTAAAGATTTATTTACTTGAAATACAGAGTTACAGAGAGAGGGAAAGACAGAGGGAGAGGTATTTTATCTAGTGATTCACTCCTCAAATGGCCGCAATGGCCACAGCTGGCCCAATCAGAAGCCAGGAGCCAGGAACTTCTTCAGGGTCTCCCATGTGGGTGCAGGAGCCCAAGTACATGGGACAACTTCCACTGCTTTCCCAGGCCATTAGCAGGGAGGCGAATCAGAAATGGAGCAGCTGGGACTCAAACCAGCACCCATATAGGATGCCAGCACCGCAGGTGGAGGTTTAACCTGCTATGCCACAATGCCAGCTCCCTATTGGCATATTTTTTAATGCTTATACTAATAAGCCTCAGTATACTAATGCCAAATTCAATATAGTATTTAAAATTTTTCCACAATACCTTCATAAGGTTTTTATAAACAATCTGAAATTAAAGAAAAATGTAATTTCATCTGATTTTATTCTCCCTCTAATTCTCTCACACCTCTCTGGATTCTCTTCCGCTTACTAATTTAAACCTGATAGCCTTCAGATTATTAAAATAATTCTAATTACAAATACTCAATAAAAACAACTTTTAAATGAATATCATTATCCTTAAACAAAGGCTACAGTTAGATTAACAGCAATTTGTGTTGCAAAGAAATACATATATATGGACTATATATATATATAGACACATTAAGAATCTTTTTTATAGGAAAATCTGAAGAAGAATAGAAGAAAAAAGGCATTGAGAATATTTTAATTATATAAAAGTTGAAAAGTTCCCAATTCTCAAAAAAAGATGAATCCAGCTTCCTACTAAAGTACCTGGGAGGGAAGCAGAAGATGGCCTAAGAACTTGGGCCTTTGCCTCCCATATGGGAAATCAGGATGGAGTTCCTGGCTCCTAACTTAAGCCTGGTCAAGACTTGCTACTGCAACCATGTCAGGAGTGAACCACTGAGTGTAAGATTCCTCCCTAGGGCTGGCATTTTGGTATAGCAGATAAAGCCACCATCTGCGATACTGGCATCCCATATGGGCACCAGTTTGGGTTTCAAGGTCTTGAAAGAAAAAAATGTCCAACAAAGAATACCATCTCCACTGAAGTTATCCTTTAGAAGTCAAAGAAAGAGGCAGTCATTGCAGCACATCAGGTTAAGTCACCATTGGTGATATTTTCATCCCACATTATGGTGCCATTTAGTCCTGGCTACTCTTTTCCAACCCATCTCCCAGTTAACATCATCAGACGACTGTTCGGGGACCTGAGACCCTGCCACATATGTGTGGGAGCCAGAAGGAGTTCATGACTTCTAGTTTTACCCTGGCCCAGCTCCAGCTGTTATAGCCATTTGGGAAATAATCTAGCAGACAGAAGACATCTACTCAGTCTTCAATAAATAAATAAGTAAATCTTTTATAAAAAAAAAAAAAGTGTAGGAGAAAGAATTTCCCAGACAAGCAAAAACTGAAAGAACTCATCAACACCAGACCAATGCTCCAAGAAATCCTGAAGGTAGTCCTACATTAGAAGTAATTATCATGGGGCTGGCACTATAGTGAAGCAGATTAAACCTGCAGTGCCAGCATCCCATAGGGGCACTGGTTCAAGTCCCAGCTGCTACACTTCCAATCCAGCCCCCTGCTAATGCAACTGGGAAAGCAGTGGAAGATGACCCATGACTTGCACACCTGCCACCCATGTGGAAGACCCAGATGAAACTCCTGACTTCGGCCTGGCCCAGCCTTAGCCATTACAACCATCTGGGGAGTGAACCAGCAAATAGAAGTATACTCGCTCGCTCGCTCGCTCTCTCCTCTATTTAAAAAAAAATGTATTTATTTATTTATTTATTTATTTGAAAAGCAGAGTTACAGAGAGTAAGAAGCATGGTAGTGGGGAACAAGTCTTCCATCTGTTGGCTCACACCCCAAATGGCTGCAACCGCTGGAGCTGGGCTGATCCAAAGCCAGGAGCTTTTTCCAGGTCTCCCATGCAGGTGAGGAGTCCAAGGACTTGGACCATCTTACACTGCTTTCTCGGGCCATAGCAGGGAGCAGGATCAGAAGTGGAGTAGCCAGGACTTGAACTAGAGCCCATATGGGATGTCGGCACTGTAGGCAGTGGCTTTACTCACTACGCCACAGCACAAGTCCCATAAATAAATAAATCTTAAAACACAGACATGACAGTACACAATTCACTAACAAATACAGATACACAAAAGAGAAAGACAAGAGAATCCAACCTTATCAAAGAAGCTATCAAACACATAGATAAATAATAAGAGATGAGGAAAGAAACAGAGAATACATTTTAAAAAGATCAGTAATCAGACAATATATAAAACAATCACTTATCAACCAATATTAATATGAATAGATAAATTCCTCAGTCAAAAGATATATGTTGCCGGGGCCAGAGCTGTGGCATAGTAGGCTAAGCCTCCACCTGTAAAGCTGGCACCCCATATGGGTGAAGATTCACGTCCCAGCTGTTCCTCTTCCAATCCAGCTCCCTGCTTATGGCCTGGCAAAGCAATGGAAAATGGCCCAGGTGCTTGGGCCCCTAGCACTGGAATTTGGGACCAGGAGGAAGCTCTTGGCTCCAGACTTTGCACTGGCCCAGCTCTGGCAGTGGCGGAAATTTGGAGAGTGAATGAGCAGATCGAAGATCCTTCTCTCTGTCTCTGCCTCTCTCTTTCTTTAATTATACCTCTCAAATAAATAAATAAAATCTTAAAAAAAAAAAAGATATAGGTTGTCCGAATAGATTTTTTAAAAAAAATACCCAACTATATACTGCCTAAAAGAAAGTTACTTTGGGGTCCGTGCTGTGGCATGGCAGGTGGAGCCACCACCTGCAGTGCCAGTATCCCATGTGAGTGCCGGTTCTAGTCCTGGCTGCTCCAATTCCAATCCGCACTCTACAATGGCCTGGGAAGGTGGTAGAGGATGGCCCAAGTCCTTGGGCCCCTACATCCACATGGGAGACCCAGAAGGAGCTCCTGGCTCCTGGCTTCAGATCGGCCCAGCTCCAGCCTTTGTGGCCATCTAGGGAGTGAACCAGCAGATGGAAGATCTCTCTCTCTCTCTCTGCCTCTGCCTCTCTGTAACTCTGCCTTTCAATAAATAAATAAATCTTTAAAAAAAAAAAAAAAGAAAGAAAGTTACTTCACAGGAAAAATACAGACTGGAAGTGAAGAGTTGGAAAAACCTTTGTCATGCAAATGGAAACCAAAAATGATCAGAGGTGGCTATATTTATGTCAGCTAAAATAGACTTTAAATCAAAAAACTGTAAAAAGAGAAAGACACAATGTATTGATAACAAGATTGATTCTCCCAAAAGATATAACAACTATAAATATACATGTACTCAACAAAAGACTACCCAAATATATAAAATTAGGGATAAAGGGAGAGATAGACTCCAATACAATAATAGTAGAAGACTTCAACACACCACTGTCATCAATGGACAGATCATAAGACAGATACATGAGAGTTGAACCATACTATGGAGTAAATGGATCTAACAGACATTTTCAGAACAATTCATTCAACAAGTACAAAATACATACTCTTTTCATCAGGTCATGGAATGTTTTCCAGGATTCATCATATATTAAGCCACAAAATCAAAAGTCTCAGAAAATTTTTAAAAACTGAAATCATATCAGGTATCTTCTCAGACCAAAAAGGAATAAAACTTTTAGAAATCAATAAGAGGCGCCCGTGGCTCACTAGGCTAATCCTCCACCTGCGGCGCCGGCACCCCGGGTTCTGTCCCGGTTGCTCCTCTTCTAATCCAAGCTCTATGCTGTGGCCTGGGAAGGCAGTGGAGGATGGCTCAAGTGCTTGGGCCCTGCACCCCCATGGGAGACCAGGAGGAAGTGCCTGGCTCCTGGCTTCAAATCAGCAAAGCGCGCCGGCCGGCCATAGTGGCCACTTGGGGGGTGAACCAACGGAAGGAAATCCTTTCTCTCATGATCCTGCGGGGGAAACAGGACACACAGCAGACTCATAGAATGGCAGCACTCCTGCCTCAGAATCAACCCTTGGGACATTCGGATCTGGCTAAAAGGTCCATGAGAGTCTCACAGGCATGGAAAGCCACGACACGGTGGCAAAAAACAATCTAAATGAAAGATCCTGGTGAACAAGACCCCAGCAGAAGGAACATGCCATCAAGGAGAGAGGTGCCTTTCTCTGAAGGGAGGAAGGAACCTCCACTGTGATACGGCCTTGACTAAACAAGTTCAGAGTCGGTGAACTCAAGGGGCTTCCATAGCCTAGACGGCTCATAGCAAGAGTCTCAGGTGATTGCTGACGTCATAAATAAGAGTGCCAATTGTTAAATCAACAACGGGAGTCACTGGGTATAGCCTCCCCACGTGGGATATCTGTCCTTAATGTGTTCTACTATGAAACTTAAAAACAACACTACTAGTTGAACAATACCCTATACCTTGTGCGGTTGTGTGAGGGCAGCCTGTTGAAATCCTTGCTTAGTATATACTAAATTGATCTTCAGTATATGAAGGTAATTGAAAATGAAACTCGATGAAGGACGGGATGGGAGAGGGAGTGGGAGAGGAGAGGGCCACTGGAGGGAAGGAGGTTGGGGGGGGGGAACCACAACAATACAAAAGTCACACTTTGTAAATTCACATTTATTAAATAAAAAATAACTATATAACAAACTAAAAAAAGAAAAAAAAAGAACTTAATACTTTACCCTTTTGATATTTTTTATGTTCTACTTAAAACTATTGGTTGAACTCTGTAATTAAGACACAATTACTCTTAGGTGTTTAATTAATGCTATAACTAGTACTCAAATAGTATTTTACACTTTGTGTTTCTGTGTGGGTGCAAACTGTTGAAATCTTTACTTAATATATGCTAAATTGATCTTCTGTATATAAAGATAATTGAAAATTAATCTTGATGTGAATGGAAGAGGAGAGGGAATGGGAGATGGGAGTGTTGTGGGTAGGAGGGAAGTTATGGGTGGGGGAAGCTATTGTAATCCATAAGCTAGCCAGCGCCGCAGCTCACTAGGCTAATCCTCCGCCTTGTGGCGCCGGCATACCGGGTTCTAGTCCCGGTCAGGACGCTGG
Source organism: Oryctolagus cuniculus (assembly GCF_964237555.1). Classification (NCBI taxonomy): domain Eukaryota; kingdom Metazoa; phylum Chordata; class Mammalia; order Lagomorpha; family Leporidae; genus Oryctolagus; species Oryctolagus cuniculus. Next base: position 56,103,646 of record NC_091435.1, read on the forward strand.
ATTCTGTCCCGGTTGCCCCTCTTCCAGGCCAGCTCTCTGCTGTGGCCAGGAAGTGCAGTGGAGGATGCCCCAAGTGCTTGGGCCCTGCACCCCGTGGGAGACCAGGATAAGTACCTGGCTCCTGCCATCGGATCAGTGCACTGCACCGGCCACAGCGCACCAGCCGCGGCGGTCACTGGAGGGTGAACCAACGGCAAAGGAAGACCTTTCTCTCTGTCTCTCTCTCTCTCACTGTCCATTCTGCCTGTCAAAAAAAATAAAATAATAAATATATAAATAAATAAATAAAATAAAAAATAAAAATAGAAGTAATCCATAAGCTGTACTTTGGAAATTTATGTTCATTAAATAAAATAAAATATATTTTAAAAAAAAAAGACCTTTCTCTCTCTCTCTCTCTCTCTCTCTGTCTGACTCTGCCTGTCAAAAAAAAAGAATAAAAGATTTTGATTTCAAAGAAACAATCAAATGATGCATCTCAAAGACTTAGAAGAACAAGACCAAATCAAACTCAAAAATATCTAAAGACAAGAAATAATAATGATCAGAAGAGAAATATACGAAATTGAAACTAAATAAATTAAAAAGGTTAACAAAAGGGATGTTTTTATGCAAACATAAAGAAAATAAAGATATCATTAAAGACTAACAAAGGAAAAAGAGAACAAATATATAAAATAAGAAATAAAAAGGAAGCTATGACAACTGATACTACAGAAATACAAATGATCATAAGAAACTACTATAAACAACCATATTCTAACAAATAGAAGAACACGAAGAAACAGATAAATTCCTAGGTACACACTTCCTACCAAGATTAAATGAAAAAGATCTTAAATGATATAAACAGATCCAGAAGAAGTAACAGGATGAAGTATTAATTAAGTATCCCATCAAAGAAAATTCCAGGACCTAATGGCTTTACAACTAATTCCACAAAACATTTAAAGAGGAAATAATTACGATATCCTTCAAACTATTCCAAAATATTGAAAGGCACAAAATTCTGCAAAACTCTTTTTATGAGAACAGCATTTCTCTGATATCAAAACCAAATAAAAATTACCAACCGATACCCTTGATGAACATAGATGTAAAAATTCTCAACAAAATATTAGCAAACTGACGCAACACTATATCAAAAATATACCATGATCAAGTGGGATTTATCCCAGGAAGCAAGCACAGTTCAACACTCACAAAAAAATAAATATAACAAATCACATGAATGGAATGAAGAAAAAAATCATACAATCCTAATAGATGCAGAAAAGCATTTGATAAGATTCAACATACTTCATAATTAAAAAAAACTCAACAAATTAGATAGAAAAGGAACATCCCATGGAAAGAAGTGGCCATCAAAGAAGGATGTATTTTTCTCTAAAGGGAGGAGAGAACTTCCACGTTGCTAATGGCCTTGTCTAAATACTGATGTAGTCTGTGAATTCAAAAGGCTTCCATAGCCTAGGCAGCTCATGACAAGAACCTCGGGTAGTCACTGACATCATACTTAAGAGTGTTAATTGTTAATAACAGAAGTCACTGTGCACTAACTCCCCATGCAGGACCTCTGTCCTTAATGAGTTGTATTATGAGAGTTAAATGTGATACTTATTCTCAGTTTTTTAGTGTGGGTGTGTGTACAAAGTGTTGAAATGTTTACTTAGTATAGAGTTAGTCTTCTATGTACAAAGTTAATTGAAAATGAAGCTCAATGGAGAGTGGGCTGGGAAGGGGAGAGGGAAGAGGAGAAGGAGTGGGAATGTGGGTTGGAGGGTGGGTATGGTGAGAAGAAGTTTAACTATATTCCTAAAGTTGTACACATAAAATTTGTATTCCTTAAAAAATAAAATAATTATGGCCGGCGCCGCGGCTCACTAGGCTAATCCTCCGCCTTGCGGCGCCGGCACACCGGGTTCTAGTCCCGGTCGGGGCGCCGGATTCTGTCCCGGTTGCCCCTCTTCCAGGCCAGCCCTCTGCTGTGGCAAGGGAGTGCAGTGGAGGATGGCCCAGGTGCTTGGGCCCTGCACCCCATGGGAGACCAGGAAAAGCACCTGGCTCCTGGCTCCTGCCATCGGATCAGCGCGGTGCGCCGGCCGCAGCGCGCCGGCCGCGGCGGCCATTGGAGGGTGAACCAACGGCAAAAGGAAGACCTTTCTCTCTGTCTCTCTCTCTCACTGTCCACTCTGCCTGTCAAAAAAAAAAATAAATAAAATAAAATAATTAGTTTGAAAAATTAAATTAAAAAAATGGGAAAATTAGTGGGGACATACACCAAAATTCTAAAGGCTGTATATGACAAACCCACAGCTGTACTGAATTTTCACCACTCTTATTTAATGCATTACTGGAAATACAAGCAAGAGCAATTAGGGCACAGAAACAAATAAATGGCATAGAAATTTGAAAGGAGGAGGTCAAAATATTCATGTTTGCAATGGCATGATATTGTACATGGAAAAACGTAAACATTTCATCAAAAAGTTGTTAGAACTGATAAGCCAATTCAGTAAAACTGCAGGATACAAAATCAACATAGAGAAAACAGAAGCACTTTCATATACCAATAACGATCTTGCTGAAAGAGAAATAAAAAAAGAAATCCTACTGACAATAGTTACAAGAAGTAAACATGCAGGAATAAATTTAATCAAAGAAGTGAAAGATCTCTACAAAGAAAATTATAAAACACTGATGAAAGAAATCATCAAGGACACAGAAAAGATATTCCTTGTTTATGAACTGGAAGAATTAATATTGTTAACAGATCCATACTATCTTGAAATTGATCACTGGGACTAGTGAGATGGCATTGGTACATGCCACCTTGATGGGATTGAATTGGAATCCCCTGGTATGTTTCTAACTCTACCGTTTGAGGTAAGTCAGCTTGAGCATGTTCCGAATTGCACATCTCTTCCCTCTCTTATTCCCACTCTTATATTTAACAGCAATCACTTTTCAGTTAAGTTTCAACACTTGAGAATAACTGTGTATTGATTACAGTATTCAACCAAAAGTATTAGGTAGAACAAACAAAAAAAAATACTAAGAGGGATAACGTATTAAGTTGTTCATCAACAGTCAGGGCAAGGGCTGATCAAGTCACCGTTTTTCATAGTGTTCATTTCACTTTAACAGGTTTCCTTTTTGGTGCTCAGTTAGTAAATGCCATCTCACTAGTCCCAGTGATCAATTTCTGTTCACAATTGATCGTAATGATAGGACTAAGAACCAAAGGGATCACATAAACAAGAATAGTGTCTGCAAATACTAGCTGATAGAATCAATAAGGGAGAGAATGGTCCAACTTGGGAAGTGAGATACACAGCAGACCCATAGAATGGCAAATGTCCTAACAGCACTCTGGCCTCATAATCAGCCCTTAAGGCATGCGGATCTGGCTGAAATGCCCATGAGAGTATTTCAGGCATGGAAAGCCAAGACACTCTGGGGGAAAAAAAAAAAACCTAAATGAAAGATCTCCGTGAGTGAGATCCCAGTGGAAAGAACAGGTCTTCAAAGAAGGAGGTACCTTTCTCTGAAGGGAGGAGAGAACTTCCACTTTGACCATGGCCTTGTCTAAATATGATCAGAGTCGGTGAACTCAGGGGGCTTCCATAGCCTTGGCAGCTCATGACAAGAGCCTAGGGTGATTACTGATGCCATAAACAAGAGTGTCAATTTCTTAAGTCAACAACAGGAGTCACTGTGCACTTACTCCTCATGTAGGATCTCTGTCCTTAATGTGCTGTACATTGTGATTTAATGCTATAACTAGTACTCAAACAGTATTTATCACTTTGTGTTTCTATGTGGGTGCAAACTGTTGAAATCTTTACTTAATATATGCTAAACTGATCTTCTGTATATAGAGAATCGAAAATGAATCTTGATGTGAATGGAAAGGGGGAGGGAGAGGGAAAGGGGAGGGTTGCGGGTGGGAGGGAAGTTATGGGGGGGGAAGCCATTGTAATTCATAAGCTGTACTTTGGAAAATTATATTCATTAAATAAAAGTTAAAAAAAAAAAAACATCCATACTATCTAAAGCAATCTACAGACTTAATTAAGTCCTATCAAAATAACAATGGCATTGTTTAGAGAATGAGAAAAAGAATCCTAAAATTCATATGGGACTACAAAAGCCCAAGAAAAGCTAATGGGATTCTGGGGGGTAAAAATCAAGCTAGAGGGCCGGCGCCGCGGCTCACTAGGCTAATCCTCCGCCTAGCGGCGCCGGCACACCGGGTTCTAGTCCCGGTTGGGGCGCCGGATTCTGTCCCGGTTGCCCCTCTTCCAGGCCAGCTCTCTGCTGTGGCAAGGGAGTGCAGTGGAGGATGGCCCAGGTGCTTGGGCCCTGCACCCCATGGGAGACCAGGAAAAGCACCTGGCTCCTGGCTCCTGCCATCGGATCAGCGCGGTGCGCCGGCCGCAGCGCGCCAGCCGCGGCGGCCATTGGAGAGTGAACCAACGGCAAAGGAAGACCTTTCTCTCTGTCTCTCTCTCTCACTGTCCACTCTGCCTGTCAAAAAAAAAAAATCAAGCTAGAGACATCACAATATCTGATTTCAAAGCAAACTACAAAGCTATAGTAATTAAGACAGCATGATACTGCCATAAAAGCCAACACATAGATCAGCAGAACAGAATAAAGAACACAGAAATTAATCCATGTAGATACAGCCAACTGATTTTTGACAAAGCTATCAAGAGCATACATTGGAGGATAGTCTTTTCCTTCTTTAAGATTTATTTTATTTATCTGAAAAGCAGAGGAAAGGGGTAAGAGGTCACAGAGAATCAGAGAGCTCTTCTATCCACTGGTTCACTCCCCCAAAGGCAATAACCAGGGATACATCAGGCCAAAATCAGGAGACTAGAACTCATCCAGGTCCCCAACAAGTGTGGCAGGAGCCTACGTGGGATGCATACATCCAATATGGAAGTACCTTGCTCCAGTCACAAGCATACTACTTCTGATCTAGCTTCCTGTTAATGTGCATCCTGGGAAGCAGCAGGTGATGGCTCAAGTACCCAAGTCCCTGCAACCCATGAGGGAGATGGAGTTCCAGACTCCTAGCTTCATCCTGGCCCAGGTATTTTGGAGTGAACCAGCAAACAGAATGTGTCTCTCCCCTTCTCTACCTTTCTCCCCTTCTCCCCTCCAACCCATTGCCTTTCAAAAAAAAGTAACTACACTTTTTCTAAAAAGTATTTTCTTTAGTACTTATATGTGGATTATTGTCATTTCCAAAAGAGAAATGAAAATCAACTAACATGAATGTAGAAAACTATAACACAGCTGGAATAAATGAATTAAATAGGAAACCTATTCCACCGTGATTTCAGAGCTTTGAGCTCCCTCTATCGGAAGCTTGTATTATATTTCTACAATTGAATTTGAACTTTTACAACTGTAATTTGATACTACTCAGTTAAGACTAACAATATCTGCTAAGTGGCAGGTTATAATAAAATCCTCAACACTTTTGAAAAACACTTACTTTTATTAAGTATTTTCTAATACAATTTTTTGTAGATTATTTTAAATTTATTAGACTTTTTTATAATAGCCATTCAAAAACTATAAATATCAAAATGGGAAATAAACCTAGAAAATTACTAAAATATTTTGATTAGTCTGACCTACACAGGAATTCCCAATAAAATGTATACTAAACTACTATAGAAAGACAAAAAAGAAATCAGAACTTCAACTAAAAAAGTAATCTCTTAACTATTGTTCTGGAACTGATACCTCAAATAAAACAACATTAATACAATAGCTGAATTATTTCCATACTTCAGCTAAAGGAAGTCTCTCCAAGGATAAAGCAAAACACAGGAGATAAATACTGACAGATTTTAGAAAAGAGTGATTAATTTCTTTATTACAGAAGATGCTATAAACAAAGTAAAATGATAGCAAACTTGAAAGACTTTTTCATATATAATATTAACAAGAATTCTTATATGTGAATAACCTTTTACATATTATAATACATATTAATAAATTTTAATATATATTAATTAATAAGAGTTCTTATAAATCTATAAGAAACAAATGACTCACTGCAAGATGGGCAAAGACAAAATTAAGAAAAAAAAACTTATATAAGAAATACAGGGGAGCTCTTGGCTCTGCTCCCTGCTCTCTCGGTCCTTCTCTCCTGCACTCTCTTGGCCTCTCTTGGATCCTCTCCTCCTCTCGTCTCTCTTCTCCCTCCTCTCTGTCTCTCTCTCTTACAGTCTCCTTCTCTTTTTCCTTCGCCGCCCCTTCACTCCGGCCTGTAGGGTGTTCCCCAATAAACCCTTTCCCTTACTCCGGTGTCCAGTGTGCTTTGCGACGGCTAATATTAATATATAACATTGGTGCCGTGACTCAGATACCCTCATATTGGTAATCCAGTGTCCCCCAGTGCTCTGGGATCCTGAATTTCTGCCAGTCGCAAAGCACACCTCGGGAACTCTTTCCAAGCCACTGAATGCTCTGTGATCTCCATCCACACATCGGCCTTCCAAATTTTGAGGTAAGACGCAGAACGGAAAACTCTCACGGTGACTCTACTTGTCTACTGAGTTGTGGTCTACTCACGTCTAAGGTCATAGTGCTAGACACCACAACTCCTACTTAAGGCCTTTGGCCTCTATGGACACTGTGTCCAGGCAACAGTGGGTGCGAGTGACGACTCCATCTCTGTTCGCCTCTTTCCAGGCGAGGCCCTGGGCTCCAGCGGGCGCTTGGGTGATGACCCAGCCTTCTGCTCCCATATTCTCTCGCTAGTCAGATAGCTGGGATGCGAGGACGCTTGCAATCCATGGGTCTGACTCTACAGGTCGCAATGGGAACTTTTCTCTAACCACGTTCCGTCTGATGGTCCCTCTCAAATTGGCCCCAGCCCTCAAAAAGCGGCCCCTCCATGGTGGCGCGTCCGGCCCTGAGGGATCGGAAGTTGGAGTAGTTTGACCCTGATAATCATTCAAGTTCTTCATCACTTCCGTGAGTGTTCGGGAAAATGGAAGGAGATTCCATACGTTCAAGCCTTTTCCTATCTTCGAACTAAACTTTCGCTATGTACTTCTTGCTCTCCCGCTCAAGTCCTTCTGGTCTCCAAGATTTGCACTAGGGGGCAGAAGCCTGAGCAAAAAATCCTTTCTTCTGCCCCGATCCTGTTCCCGCCACTACCACAGCCTCCTTTGATCCTGCAGATGAACCTCCTTATTGCTCCAATCTACAGGCACTGGCTCAGCCACCTCCTGAGGCCTCAGCGGCTGAAGTTCCAGCGCCATTATCCCCCATGCAGCAGCTGCGTCCTCACCTCCCCCTCCTGCCGAATTCCAGGGGGCACTGTCAACCTCTAGTGTCCTATCTGAAGCCCCTTGCTCAACTATTCCTCAAAGCCATTCTCATGCCCATGTGAATTCCTACTCCCACTCTCACTGTATCTCCCCCTCCCACCTAGGAATTCGGACTCTTATCTTAGAACCAGCCCTGGCCCAAAGTCTACTATCTCTGTCTTACTGGTTTGGGAATGGCGGTCTCCATGGTTTCCAACTGGTCTTTTGTCCCTCTCTTGTCCCAGTCTTACCATAAGAATAGCAAGGGAATGGTAGTCCCACCCTTTTGGGCTCCCTGCTTATTGAGAAACAAATTAGGTATCCCACCCTTCTGAGGGCTCTTTTGTTTTATCATGAACAAGCCAGACAGGAAAATCAGATTTCCTGCATGGACCTGGCTCACTGTAATTTTTCTTTAAATCCAGGAATACCACTACCTTTGAAACTATTGCTTTGTAAAATGCTGAACTTATTTTGCAATTTATTTTAACAGGTTTCCAGGTAATCAGTACTCAATGAAACAGCAATGGGGAATTACCACTTGTTTTAGATGAATGCAACTTTAATTTAAATTAAATTCAGATAGAGATAATATAATATCAGCATCATAAGTCATTTAGGTGTAACTGCTAATTGAAATCGGTAAAGGCAAATGAGTGTCTAAATGTAAACTTTTGTATACTCAACATGTTATATTCTATAAAAAACTATTCGGGTTAGTTTACAAACTGTCTATGAAAATAGTTCAACACTGTTTAAAGTAACTCAGACTAAAACTTGATGCATTACCTTAATCTTAATTTGAAGATTTTTAACAGTTTATCTCAAAATGTAAATCAAGGAAAACATCACAAGTATACTAATCTATCCCTCTTTGACATAAAATTAAAATCTGATTCTCTGTTAAAGCAATGTGTTAAAGTAATCTATTATATTCTCTTGATGTCTGTTAAATTCTAATTGTTTAAAAACAGCGGAAATTTTTATTAAGAGCTATGGGTTATTTAAATATGTGCTTATTTTCAAACATTTAAATAATTACCTTGCAACAATGATCAAATTTGGTCTATATTATGTCATGATTTTAAGGAATCTTATTTCAACCAGATATTTTCGATTTTGAGCCTTCTTGACATTCTTGACAGGCATTCAAAAAATAAAAAATCAAAGTTTCAAAGAATTTGGACTCTAAAATTTCCAGTAAATTTTGGACTTTGGTTTTTCCAGTTCAGGCCCAACTGAAAAAATCAAAGGACCTATGTCTCTCATCTTGTAGAGACACCAACTAATCAGGCTATTTGGACTATATTAGAATTACTGTCAAGATGTGAAGTGGTACTAAATTTTAAGTTTCTAGAATATAAAATGGCACTAATACAAATGTCAGAATTAAAAAGTCTAATGATCTTGTGTTACTAGACACGATAGTTATTTTAGTGAGAAAGCCCCAGAGGCCTAAAGGGTTAAATGCTTTGTAAAATCCTACAGGTGCTTTCAAAAATACTGTGAAGTAAGCAAGTGCCTCTTGGTGGTTAATAAGTTTATAATTTTAAATGTGGCAACTTAAAATCTTCTCATCTACAGTTTTATATATCAGAATTGCTGCTCATAAAACTAAAGCACTGTTGGTTCTGTGTTTAGCTGTCCTCCTATAGTTTCTGATAGAATTTTTCCAGCCACATGTATTGTATTCAGTACTTTGGGATGACTCTGTAACCAGATGAAGCCAATGATATATTAAAGGTAGCAACTGTGAGAAAGTATGGTTAGTTGAGGTTACTAAAACAAAAAGTAATTCAAATCAATTGGTAATTTACAAACAGAAGTTAGATTTTTTTTAAAAAAAAAGCTATTAAAACTGCTATGGCCTATTATGTTATATGTGTATACATACTGTATGTCTACATGGGAAAATTTATTGAGTTTTATTTTTAATTGGCTTATAGATAAAAGATTGTCCATAAATTTAAATAGCTAAAATTATTCAAAGATATATTTTAATTCATGTGACCTGAATCTCTGTATCAGATGGTTTAAACTTGTTGGTAGAAAGAAACTAAAAACATTTTATATGTTTGTGCTTAAATTTGCTGGTTAAACTAGCTACATCATGTTAGATATTCAAGAGATGTTTCCAAATATATGTATTAATATTTATGGAAAGCATTGGACCTTCTGGTAAATGTTTTCTTACGTTGTTATCTAATGGTTAAAACTGCTTTCTAAGTTTTCATGTGACATTGCTATTGTCAGTAAGCGATCTGGGACTTGCTCCCTCATTCATCTATTCTAAGCCCAACTTGTTCTCTCATTTCTCTGTTCTCATCAAGGTAGGAAACTAATTCTATTATGAAGGGATCTCCAAGATGCAAAATTTGATTTTAGATTTTACAAAAGAGATGGCTAACATTTTTCTATAATGGCATAGCCAAAATAAGAACTTAAATTATAATTTCTTAGCTAGATTTACTTTGCCATCAGCGAGGTAAACAGTAAACAGGAAAGACCTCCCTTTCAGAACAAAGGGAAAGAAAGTTTTAAAGCAGGACATAGCTTTCCTCATGGGCATTGTCTGCCTCAACATAAACTACTACAGAACATGCCTGTGACTACAGACTTCTAGTTTAGGCCACTAAAGATTAGAGATGGGACTTGAGCACCCCCTTGACTTGCATCCTCTGGTCTGCTTTAACAAAACCCAGGAGGAAAAGAAAGCTAGGCATCAGAAGCAATGGGTGGCAGGCCTGTTAATGGCTGCTCTGTAAAGTGATCTGCCCTCAAGGAGACCCAACAGGACAGTCCACTGCAGCGGCTTTCAATGTGGTAAGCCTGGGCTTCAGCAGAAGTCAGCTTATGAAGAGCCCTGGCAGCTCTGCCAGCCAAGAGTTAGATCTCTGGAAATGGACCTGCCCTGGAGTCGAAGGACACCCAGGTCAGAGCCACGGATCTTATTGGATCTAAGCTGAAAAGCCCTTCACTCAGCCCAGCTTCCAAAGTGACCACTGCAGCTGAGGGTACGGCCAAATAGGGTCAGCAACACTGCAGGCAGAACTGTAAATTTCCTGTTAGAGATGCCACCTACCTTTACCTGGCCAACTCTCCTCCCAGGCCAGCTAGGTAATGGAAGTCAACAGAGTGCCTTCCCCATGGAGGTTCTCACCTCCCTTAGTATGTAGGCTATATGAAGAGAGATAGATGAGTCTGAGCCTCATAATTTACAAGGCCTAAAGCCCACCAGATTATTATCAAGCCCCTTCTGTCAGGTTCTATTTGCCTCTCAATCAGAAAACTTATTTGTATCTTAGACAGCACCTTTCTTAGCTCCTCTAATAACAACTCTGTCCTCTGTATCTAGCCCACTTGAGCCTCATTCCTTTGTAATCATAACCTCTACCACCAATGGCTCTACTTCCAACCTGTGTGTCAAAATTTCTCTACAGACAAACCCCACTACCTGCAAAAGTGGCCTTTCTCCCAGTCTTGGCTGGAATCAGCTTTAAGCCACATCCATCAAACTGTCCCCACAAGGGTCCAGAGACGCCTCTCCATTTCCTCTTCTCTATAAAATCCTCTCATTACCTGGTTAATGATCTTAGGATCATTGGTTACTATTCTCACCCTGTCTTCTATACTACAGTGTCTAAGTGTTTACAGCAGGTGATAATGGAACAAACAAAGACCTTCAACAACCAGGCAGTCAACCTAATGCTGCTACGGGAATATACTCAGCTCCCCACCCAGGAGACAGCAGCCTGAGACATCGCCCCATGCCAGCGAAGAGTACCTTATCGCCCCATGTCAGCAGGAAGTAGCTCTAAAGACAGATCATCGTCCCTCTACCCCTCCCGGACTTTTGGGACTGATGTAATCCCATACAAATCCTGCTTTATAAAAAAACAAAAGGGGAGAATGTTAGGAAACTTGCCCAGTTTTAGCCAGGTGGCCACTTGGCCCAGCTACCTAAGCCAGGCTCCACCCCCATCCTAATAGGATTCATTGCTCCAGCTTCCCTGCCCGCCCTCAGGCAAAGATTTAAAAGGGCCTGTTCCTGCACATGTGCTCTCTTGGCTCTGCTCCCTGTTCTCTTGGTCCTTCTCTCCTGCACTCTCTTGGCCTCTCTTGGATCCTCTCCTCCTCTCATCTCTCTTCTCCCTCCTCTCTGTCTCTCTTACAGTCTCCTTCTCTTTTTCCTTAGCCGCCCCTTCACTCCGGCCTGTAGGGTGTTCCCCAATAAATCCTTTCCCTTAAAAAAAAAAAAAAGAAAGAAATACAGGGGAGATATTTGGTATAGCACTTAAGATGTCACCTGGAATGGCTGTCCCCCAAATTAGAGTCTTGATTCTGCTCCCAATTCCAGCTTCCTGTTAATGTACACCCTGGGAGGAAGCAGGTAATGGTTCATGTAGTTAGACCTCTATCACCCACATGGGGCACCTAGATTGACTTCCTGGCTTCTGGCTCCTGCCTTTGGCCTGGTCCAGTCTGGGCTGTTGTGGGCATTTGGTGGTTAACCAGTGCATGGAAGCTAGCTCCCTCTCTCTCTTACTTTCAAAGTATAAAAACAAAACTTTTTTTAAAAAATGCAAAAACTATATTTACTAAAAAATAATTAAAATGAAAATAATTTCAATTTCATGAAAATAAGTATATATATATTAAATATATATATCTAGTTCATCAAAAATTTATACTTAGTCTGTGTAGAGCATAGGACAATATACAGTAAGTATTATTAGAATACACAAAGGTATTAAGTAAAAGAAGACAATAGTCCATGTGACAAGATTCAACCCAGGGTTGACAGACTTCTTCCACAGAAATATCTGACAAAAAAAAACAAGTGTCACACATGGGAATTCAAGCAGTATTCAGCCCAGCCTCAAAGCCCACCTGAAGGCCTACCATAAACAGGGGAGGCAAACCTCAACTTTGTACGTCACTGAGCAAGACAGCTGATCCCATTTATCCTGAAGCAATCTCAGCTAACCTCAAGACACCTCATGCAAACCTATCCAACTGCTGAACTCACAGAGAGGTACCACCTGACCAGAAAACACACCCTGTGGCTAGGCCTGATCTAGAAAGATTGCAGTGTCCTTCCAACAGTTCAGTCTGATTGTAGAACTTAACCAGTGATCTTACCAGGTAGCAGAGCCTAACCAACTGCCCCCACCAAAACTTGAAAAAGCATGGCAGCCCCATCATCCACAGAGCCCTAATGGGAGCTGTTCCTCAGAGATCATGAGCACCTTGTCTGACAGAATCCCAAGTTAGAGTAAACAGTGAGAGATTCTTCCTGACAAAGAACACTTATAAAGAATTAAAAATTAAGTTTCTTAAAAAAAAAAAAGAAGTAAAATTAACTTCAAGATGCAATGACTGAACAATTCTTGTCTCAACTATTGAAGAATTGTTTTGTTTTGTTTCCGTTCAAATTGTTGAACTCCTTGCTTAGTAAATAATTGTTCTTCTGTGTATAAAGCTAATTGAAAATGGATCTTAGTGGAGAATAGGACTGGGAATGGGAGCAGGAGGAGGAGGAGGGGTAGGAGAGTGAGTGGGAGGGCAGGTATGGTGGGAAGAATCACTACATTCCTAAAGTTGTACTTAAGTAATATATGAAGTCCATTTTCCTTAAATAAAAGGTTTCCTGGGGGAGGGAGGGATAAATAATTTAAAAAAAAAAATGACAACCAAAAAGTTCAAAATAATCCTCTTAAAGAAGTTCCCTGAACTATCTGGCTAAAAAGCCCATGAGAGCATTTCAGGCATGGAAAGCCAAGACACTGTGGCAAAAAATGACCTAAATGAAATATCTCTGTGAGTGAGATCCCAGCGCAAAGAACGGGCCATCAAAGAAGGAGGTAGCTTTCTCTGAAGGGAAGAGAAAACTTCTACTTTGATTATGGCCTTGTCTAAATAAGGCTGGAGTTTGTGAACTCAAGAGACTTCCATAGCCTTGGAAGCTCATAACAAGAGCCTTGAGTGGGCCTTGGCTCACTAGGCTAATCTTCCACCTGCGGCGCCGGCACCCTGGGTTCTAGTCCCGGTTGGGGCGCCAGGTACTAGTCCTGGTTGCTCCTCTTTCAGTCCAGCTTTCTGCTGTGGCCCAGGAGGGCAGTGGAGGATGGCCCAAGTGCTTGGGTCCCCGCACCCGCATGGGAGACTGGGAAGAAGTACCCGGCTCCTGGCTTTGGATCGGCACAGCGCCAGCCGTAGCGGCCATTAGGGTAGTGAACCAACGGAAGGAAGACCTCTCTTTCTGTCTCTCTCTCACTATCTATAACTCTCTCTCTGTCTCTCTCACTGTCTAACTCTGCCTGGCAAAAAAATAAAAAAAGAGAGAGAAAGCCTTGGGTGATCACTGACGTCATAAATAAGAGTGTCAATTGTTAAAACAACAACAGGAGTCACTGTGTACTTGCTCTCCACATAGGGTCCTTAATGTGTTGTACTATGAGAATTAATGGTATAACTAGTCTTCAAACAGTACTTTATACTTTGTGTGTCTGTGTGGGTGCAAACTGTTGAAATCCTTACTTAGTAGAGAGCTGATCTTCTGTATATAAAGATAATTAAAAATGAATCTTAATGATGAATGGGATGGGAGAGGGAGTAGGAGATGTGATGGTCTGCAGATGGGAGGGTGGTTATGGGGAGAAGAACCACTATAATCCAAAGGTTGTACTTTCGAAATTTATATTTATTAAATAAGTTTTCTATAAAAAAAAAGTTCCCTGGACTAAAAGAATATACAGACAGAAACTTAAATGAAATTTCAAAAACACACAAACAAAATTAGAAGTTTAAAATGAAAGAAGCAATTTAAAAAACAATAATGCTAGAGATGAAGAATACAATGTCTGGGCCGGGGCTGTGGCATAGCCAGTTAAAGCCTGGGCTACAGCGTCAGCATCCCATATCCCACCTGCTCTACTTCCAATCCAGCTCCCTGCTAACGTGCTTGGGAAAGCAGCAGAGGATGGCCCAAGTCCTTGGGCACCTGCATCCATGCAGGAGATCCAGAAGAAGCTCCTGGCTCCTGGCTTCAGCCTGGTGCAGCCCCAGTCATTGAGGTCATTTGGACAGTGAACCAATAGATGGAAGATCTCTCTCTTTCTCTCCATATGTCTATCTATAACTCTGCCTTTCAAACAAATAAATAAATATTTTAAAACATACAATGCCTAAAGTGCAAACACTACAGAAAGCTTCAGTACCAGTCTCAATTGTGCTGAAGAAAGAATCAGTGTGCATGAAGACAGAACATTATCCAATCAGAGAATAAAAAGAAGAGGGAATGAAAAAGAAATAAAGAAAGCCTATCAAAATGATGGGACATGATAAAGAGACATAACACACATGATAAGAATTAAAGAAATGGAAGGGTAAGAAAAAGCTGTGAAAACTTTCCTACTTCGGTTGTTTCAGAAAAATCTGGTATTCAAGAATGGGCCACCAAAGGCAGAGGGGTTGTAAGACCAAAGAGGCGGGCGCTGCGGCTCACTAGGCTAATCCTCCACCTGCAGCGCTGGCACACTGGGTTCTAGTCCAGGTTGGGGCGCCGGATTCTGTCTCGGTTGCCCCTCTTCCTGCCCAGGTCTCTGGCCAGGAAGTGCAGTGGAGGATGGTCCAAGTCCTTGGGTCCTACACCCACATGGGAGACCAGGAGAAGCACCTGGCTCCTGGCTTCGGATCAGCGCGGTACGCTGGGCGCAGTACACTGGCCGTAGTGCACCAGCCGTAGCGGCCATTGGAGGGTGAACCAACGGAAAAGGAAGACCTTTCTCTGTCTCTCTCTCACTGTCCACTCTGCCTGGCAAAAAAAAAAAAAAAGACCAAAGAAAGACGAGAAATCCAAGTTTGTATAAAATGTAATTTATTTGGGGATTTACAAACCAAAGTCTGGTCTCAGGTGTTCATGACACAATGAATACCCATACCATGAGGTAGGAAAGAAAAGATTTTAGGGGCCGGTGCTGTGGCATAGCGGGTAATGCCACTGCCTACAGTGCCAGCATCCCATATGGGTGCTGGTTCGAGTCTCAGCTGCTCCATTTCTGGTCCAGTTTTCTGCTATGGCCTGAGAGAACAGTAGAAGATGGCCCAAGTCCTTGGGCCCCTGCACCCACGTGGGAGACCCAGAAGAGGCTCCTGACTCCTGGCTTCAGATCAGCATAGCTCCGACCATTGCAACCAACTGGGGAGGGAACCAGCAGATAGAAGACCTCTCTCTCTCTCTCTCTCTCTCTGCCTCTCCTTCTCTCTCTGTGTAACTCTGACTTTTAAATAAATAAATAAATCTTTATTTAAAAAAAGAAATGAGATAGAGAATATAATTTGATTACAATTAAATGTAATGGTCATGGATTAAAAAAAAAAAGAAATAAAGGGTTTTATAGACAAAGGTAGCCTATGGCTAATCTAAGTATACCCAAATCTTCTCAAAAAAAAAAAAAAAAAAACCAACAATCCAAATTGGGTGACTAACTTTTTTTAAACTTTATTATGTTTTTAAAGACAAAGTTAGTTCCATTTATTTATTTATTTATTTATGTTTGAAAGGAAGAGAAACAAAGAAACAAAGACTTCCTTCCATTCACTGGTTCACTCCCCAAATATCCACAACAACTGTGAATAGATCACACTAAAGCCAAGAGTCTGGAATTCAATCCAGATCTCCCATCTGTGGCAAGAACATAAATAACTGAACAAATTGCCTGCTGCCTCCCAGGTCACACACTAGCAGAAAGGTGGATCAGAAGTGGAGTGGGCCAGACTTGAACTCAGCCCTTTGATATGGGATGCATGCATCCCAAGAGACAAATTAACTAATGCACCAAATTCCAATCCTCAGACAGGTTATCTTAACCTGTCTGTTTATCCTATTGTAGGGTTTCAGAGACTGTCAGGGTTGCCTAAAGGGCAAGATCATGGCTACATACAAAATGGCTGCAGTTAGGGCAATCATTTATGCTACTGGCTAAGAAACCACTTAAATACTCTCATGTCCCATACCAGAGTGACTAGGTTTAATACCCAGCTCCAGGTCCTGCTAATGCAAGATCCTGTGAGTGAGCAGTTATGGCCCCTGTGACTGGGTTCCTGCCACTCATCTGGAAGACCCACACTGAGTTCCTAGCTCTGGGCTTCAGTCTAGCCTGGACACAACCACAGCAGACATTTGGGGGATGAATGAGTGGGTCAGAGCTCTCTCTCTCTCTCTCTCCACCCCCCCTCAGATAAATAAATTTAAAAAGAGGTGAGATTTCAGCATAGTGGTAAACATGCCCACATCTCATTTTGGAATTCCAGCTCTGCCTAAATCCATCTTCCTGTTAATGAACACTCAGGGACAATCAGTGTTTGGAATCTCAATCTCTCTTTCTCTCTCTCTCTCTCTCTCTCTCTCTAATAAATAATTTTGTAAAAGATGTATTTTTTTCAAAAGAAAAATCAATTTAGTGACTGCAATCAGGTTAAACTGAATCCATACCTTCCACTCTTCCCAACTGGCTCTTATAATCTCATGCTATCTCCTCTTCTGTGATATGCCCTCATACTGCAAGGAGTTCTAACACTGTCTTGCTGGCATGTTGTATGGCTATTTGGCTGGTAAGCACATTCCACAAAGCAACAGAAGCACATGCACAAAATGAGACAAAAGATGATTTTGCAAATAGCAATAAAAATCAAACAAACCCAAGTGGGATGAGCAACAAAAATAGCACCAGTACACAGCTGGGATGAAAAATTAATACAGGTCCTTGTAATGGAAAATCTGCATCACCTAGCAAGAATATACTTGTACCATCAACTGTTAGACAACACAGCAGCAACACCCAGGGGTTGATGTGATCCAGAATAATACACATATTAGCAAAAGGATGGGGTCCAACAGTGATTCCTAAAACTAGTGGTGAAATGACATGCCAGACCAAGAGGCCAACCTTACTGTCCACTAAGGGTATAAGCTGTAACCACAGGTCCAGATTCCAGGTGGATCAATGGGTACAAAGTTAAGTGAGCTGGATATTCCTCACACTGTGGCAAGAAGTATCTCATCCACCCTGGGGGAACAAACCATGTGAGCCCCATTTAACTGTAACTCATTCTCTAAGTTCCATCAGGCTTTTTTACTGGCCAGATGAGGCTATTACAAGCACCATTGGCTGGTTGTAGAATTCAACCCTTTCTAATTGTTTTAGGTTATCTCCTATTTCCACATATCTTCTAGGCAGTTTATACTGCCTTATATGTACTACCAGGCTAAGGGCAGGGAGCCTGACGGGATTCCATTTGCCTCCCTCCTCAGCACAACACAACCTAACTTTAAGCCAAAATTCCCCCCATCTCTCCAGCCCTCAGATATTTGCAGTGTCTTCCCCGACACAATATCCATTTCTAGGATATTTTCTGATTCTATGGAAATGAGTACCAGATATGTTACAGAGGGCGTGCTATATTTTGGATATGAATTTTTATGTCCCCCAAAGGTCAATGTTTTAGGGACTGGATCTTCAAAGTCTTCTGTTAATGGTTAACAGATTAAGAGTAAAGATCTAATCCAGTTTTTGGTATCGGAAGGTGAGTCCTTTGGGAAGTGATGAGATTGGATCACATTGCCTCTTGATGAAAGAAAAGTGGTTTGTCATGTGATCCTTCTTCTGCATGCATTGCATCATCTTCCACCCTCATCTAAGGCCATACAAATGGGTTCACCCAATCATGTACTGTGAACCTGCAAAACTATAAGCTAAAATAAACTTTTTTCCTTCCCAAATAACTCCACTCAGGTATTTATTCTAGCAACAAAAAACTGACTGATACAGGGTCCTACCCTGATACCCCAATGTAACAATATTTTACACCCACATCTATCTACAACTGACCACAGGCCCAGAAAATGTTCTGGGTCGCAATGGATTGGACTTTCAAAATAAATAAATAAATAAATAAATCTTAAAAAAAAAAAAAAAAAAGAAATCTCTGATCGTTCAGTATTGCTCTCACCCTAGGCCAACTTTGACCCCATATCTAAATATAAGTATATTCAAAAGGCAGAGTGACAGAGAGAGATGAAGAGACAGAAAAATTTTCCATTAGCTAGTTTACTCCCCAAATGACTGAAATGGCCAGGGCTGGGCCAGGCCAAAGCCAGGAGCCAAGATCTTCATCTGAGTCTCCCACCCAAATACTTGGGCCATCCTCTGCTGCTTTTCCCAGGTCATTAGCAGGGATCTGGGTCAGAAGTGGAGCAGCCAGGACACAAACTACCACGTAGCGTCACAGGCAGAGTGGCTTTACTTGCTATGCCACAATGCCCATCCCATGTTTCTTATCTTTTTTTGTTTGTTTTCGCTGCTTTCTGGACTCTTTATTTAATTTTTGATTTGATTATCATTTGTCTTAGTTAACTCATCTTTTGGTCAAGTTTGGGGATCTGAGGATTTAGGGATTGAGCTTGACATGACTGCAGCTATTTTGGATTTTAACCACCACTTTGAGTCAGGTGTACTTAGATTAGTTGTTGCCCGTCTTTGTCTAGTTCCAAGCTGGGAAAATCTAGCCCCCAGGCCATTTAAGTCCTGTAAGATCATTTGTTCTGGCCCTGACAAGGTAACCACTGGGACTTGAAATTCAAGAAATCTGTAGCAGTGATTTTCTTTTAAAAAATATTTATTTAAAGTGCTGATGGGGAAAAACTGTCAACCAACTAGATTTTACCTGGAAAAATCTTTCCAAAATGAGAGAAACAAAACATCCCTAGACAAACCAAAGGTAAAAGAGTTCATCACCACTAGGCCTTCTTACAGGAACTACTAAATGGAATTCTTTAATCTCAAAGAAAAAAACCATTAAAATAATGATATAAAAGTTAGGAAAGCACAAAACTCAAATATATAGGTAACATGGAGCCATATTCAGAATCCTCTAGGACTGCAGTAGTGGCTATAAAGGAATTTTATCCCCAGTATGAAGGCTAAAAGACCTATTAATAATAATCACAGCTAAGTTAAATTGTCTGAAGACAATTTACAAAATGATGTAAATTCCAACATCAAATACATAAAATGATGGTTCAAGTAGTTAAGCCCCTACCACCTACCCACATGGGAGATTTGGATTGAGTTCCCAGTTCCCATTTCACGGCTTCTGCCTGGTCCAGACCTGATTATGCTCATTCTCTCTCATTCCCTTGATCACTCGCTCTTGCGCACGCGCGCTCTCTTTCTCTCTCCCTCTTCTCTCTCTCTCTCTCCCTCTGTCTCTGTTTCTCAAATAATTTTTTTAATGGACAAGGGATCTAAATAAACAGTTCTCAAATGAAGATGAATAGCCAATGGAGAAATGAAAAAGTCTTCAACATCACTAATTATTTGTTGAAAGGCAAATTAAAACCACAATAAGATACATTATCTCATACCTATTTGAATGGCTGCTATCAAAAGATGATAGAAAATAAATGTTGACAGGGATGTAGAAAAAGAACCTCTGGGGATAGCATTGTGCAGCAGAGGGTTAAGCTGCCTCCTGCAATGCCAGCATCCCATATGAGTGCCACATTGAGTCTAAGTTGCTCCACTTCCAATGCAACTCCCTGTTAATGTACCTGGGTAGGCAGCAGAAGATGGCCCAAGTTTTAGGCCCCTGCCATCCACATGGAAAACCAGGCCTGGCACACCCATAGCCAATGCAGACATCTGTGAACCAGGAGATGGCAGATCTCTCTCTCTCTCTCTCTCTCTCTCTCTCTCTCCTTCTCTCTCTCATCATTCCCTTTTTCTCTCTGTAACTCTGCCTTTCAAATAAACAAAACAAATCTTAAAAAAGAAAAAGAAAACCTTCCTGCTTTGTTGGTGAGAATGTAAATATCACAACCATTATGAAAAGCCACAATGGAAGGTCCTCAAAAACCTGAAATTAGATTTACCATATGATGCAGCAATCTTATTTCTATATATTTATCCAGATTTGATATCAATAAGTCAAAAAGATACCTGCACACTCATATTCACTGTATCATTATTCTCAATAACCAAGTTATACAATCAACTTAAGTGTCAATCAATAGATGAATGATTTTTTAAAATGTGGTATATATACAATGGGATACTACTCAGTCTTAAAAAAAAAAACTTGGGGGAGGGGCTGGCATTGTGGCATAGCGGGTAAAGCCACCACCTGCAATGCTGTCATTCCATATAGATGCTGGTTCAAGTCTCAACTATTAAACTAATGTGTCTGAGAAAGCAACAGAAGACAGCCCCTGCACCTACACAAGAGTCTCAGATGGAATTCCTCATTCCTGACCTCAGCCTGACCCAGCGCCAGCCATTTGCAGCCATTATGGGGAAAGAACTGCTAGATGAAATACCTCTTTCTCTCTCTCCATCTCTCTATCACTCTGCCTTTCAAATAAAAAATCATTTCAAAAAATGAAAATGTAGGAGATCCAAGATGGCTGAATAGTGAAAAGACATGCTGATTCTGACCACGGGAAGATAACAGAAGGGCACAGTTGGACAGAAGTTTGCAGTAGAAATTCCACAAAAGAGAGACACCATGGACAGCGGGGACAATTCATTCACACAGCAGTGAGCAGCATATCAACAGCGACTCCCACAGCAGGTAACTGGAGGAGATGCCATCTTCTTGAAGCAAGGCACCCAGCAACCAGCAGGGAGGAAATGTCATCTCAATAAGGCAAGAAAGAACTACTGCAGCCCTAGAGTGTCTAGGGGAATTTATTAGAATTGATAAGTCTGCGGTTCCCACTGACTGAGTTTGGCCTAAAGGGGTGGCAGAGGGCAGGATGTCAACATAAGGCACTCCCCCAACCTCACTCTACTAAAGCACCCGGACACCACATGTCAACATCAGTCAGTTAGGCAGCTGCCTCTGGGAATGCCACAGCTCTTTCCAAGGAAAGGGGAGGTTTGTGGGGCCAAGAATAGATCCCCTGCTCCCTGTGACTGTGGGAAATCTGTGACTGTGTGATAGGGAATATGATAGGGTGTACCTGGGTTTTTGGGTAATCACTGTGTCTGGCTCCAGAGGCTCAGGGTTCAGTGCTCACACCAAGGAGTGCACAGACCCTTTGTGTAGTTCGTGCACCTGCATGGGTAAGGTGTCTAGTACTGCGGGCTTATCCTGGGTGGTTGGTTCAACTTGGTAGAGGGTGGTTAATGGTGTGATCATGCCACCGACATGATTGTAACCTTCCTCCTGCAGACAAGAGAGATCTACCATGCTCAACTTGGGTGTCACATTGGATCTACCCTCAAGCACTGACCTGAACTCCATGGCCCTAGACAGCAATTGCCTCGGATATCCAGTGAAGGAGAAGACATTCCACCAAGTCACAAAGACATATTTA
The DNA here is from genome assembly GCF_964237555.1 of Oryctolagus cuniculus. Lineage (NCBI taxonomy): Eukaryota > Metazoa > Chordata > Mammalia > Lagomorpha > Leporidae > Oryctolagus > Oryctolagus cuniculus. The sequence goes on from NC_091435.1 coordinate 56,125,372, forward strand.
AAAGATAAAAGACATCAGAGAAGAAAACCAACAAGTGTTTCTACCAATGCCTAAAAATAGAAATAGAAACACAAGAAAAATGAATAAGGAAGAAAATGTGACTGCCCAAAAGAAACACAACAAAACTTCAATATTAGAATGTGAAGAAAAACAGATCGATGAAATGCCTGAAAAGGAATTCAAAAGAATTAACATAAGATTACTCAAAAACACAGAGAAGTTAATACATGAGTAAAATGAATAAAAATGTGACATGCATGAAAAATTCTTCTGGGAGACAGATACTGAAGAGAAATCAAACTGAAATACTAGAAATGAAGAATCCACTATGTCAAACAAAATATATATATAGCAGAAAGCCTTAACAACAGACATGCGGAGGCAGAAGATAGAATATCTAAGCTAGAAAACAAATCTCTGGAAATATATTAGTCAGATAAAAAGAAAACAGAAAAAAATTAGAAAAACAGAAAATAATGTTTAAGATTTATGGGATACTATCAAAAGACCAAACATACCTGTCTTAGGAATTCCTGGAAGTGTGGAAAGACAGAATGGTTTAGAACACGTATTCAGTGAAATAATAGCAGAAAACTTCCCTGATTTGGAGAAAGACTGGGACATCCAAGTATGGGAAGCACATAGAATTCTTAATAAACATGATCAGAAAAAAATCTTCACCATGACATATTATAGTCAACCCTTCAAAAGTAAAACATAAAGGAAAGATTCTAAAATGTGCACAAGAGAAATGCCAGATTACCCTTACAATATCTCCACTTACACTTACAGCTGATTTCTCATCAGAAATGTATAGGCTAGGAGATAATGGAGGGACATACACAAGTCCTAAAAGGAGAAAACTGTCAACCCAGAAAAGCACTCAGAAATGAAGGTGAAATAAATATCTTCCAAAACAAACAGAAATTTAAAGAATGTGTCACCACTGGTCCAGTCTAAAAAGCAATACCTAAGGATATGTTTCAAACCTAAAGAAACAGAGTAAGATAGCCATCATCAAGAAAGAATGTAAAGGTAGAAAATCTAATAAAAGTACAAAGGAAATCCAAAACAAATGATAGGAATATTTAAGGAAAAAATGGCAAGACCAAGTCATTATTTATCAATAATAACCTTGAATATAAATGGCCCAAATTCTCTATTTCAGATATAGACTGACTGAATGGATTCAAAAACAGGACCCATCTATTTGCTGCCTACAAGAAACACATTTCACCAACAAAAATACACATGGAATGAAGGTGAAAGGATGGAAAAAGATATTCCATGCTAATGGAAAGAAAAAGCAAAAAGAGTAGCCATCCTAATATCAAACAAAATACTATCTAATCAAATCCAACAACACATCAAAAATATCATGCACCCAGACCAAGTGGGATTTATCTTTGGTATGCAGAGATGGTTCAACATACACAAATCAATAAATGTGACACATCACATTTACAAATTGAAGAATAAAAACCATATGACTATCTCAATAGACAAAACATTTGATAAAATATAACATCTTTCCATGATTAAAAAAAAAAAAACCTTAAGCAAAATGGGTCTAGAAGGACTGTTCCTCAACACAATCAAGGCAATCTATGATAAACCACAATGAACATCATATTGAATAGGAAAAGTTGGAAACATTCAACTAAGATCCAGAACCAAGCAAGGATGCCCATTTTCACCACTGCTACTCAATATAGTCCTGGAAGTTTTAGCCAGAGCCATTTAGCAAGAAAAGGAAATCAAAGGGATATAAATTGGAAAGGAGGAAGTAAAATTATTCATTTGCAGATGATATGATCCTATATAGAGAGGAACCAAAAGACTCCACTAAGAGACTATTGGAACTCATAAGAGCACTTGGTAAAGCTGCATGATAAAAACAACACACAAAAATCAATAACTGTTGTATAAACACACAATGCCATGGCTTAGAAAGAATTTTTAAGCTCAGTCTCATTCACAATAGCTACAAAAAAATTAAATACCTTGTAATAAATTTAACCAAGTAGGTAAAAGATCTCTTTGACAAAATTACAAAGCATTAAAGAAATAGAAGAAAATAGGAAGGAAGGAAGGAAGGAAGGAAGGAAGGAAGGAAGGAAGGAAGGAAGGAAGGAAGGAAGGAAAGAAAGAAAAAATGGAGCTATCTTCCATATATGTGAATCGGAAGAATGAATATCATCAAAATCTCCATATTATCAAAAGCAATATACATTTCTAATCCAATCCCCGTCAAAATATCAATGACACTCTTCTCAGATCTAGGAAAACCAATGCTAAAATTCATATGGAAACAAAAGACCCCAAATAGCTACAGCAATTTAAACAACAAAAAACAAAGCCAGAGGCATCACAATACATATTTCAAGACTTACTGCAGGGCTATTATAATCAAAACAGCCTGGTGCTATCACAAAAATATACATGTAGACCAATAAAACAGAATAGAGACCCCAGAAATTCATCTGTGCAGCTACAATCAACAAATCTTTGACAAATGAGCTAAAATCAATCCTTGGAGTAAGAATGTTCTCTTACAAATAGTAGTGAGAATATTAGATCTCTGCATGCAGAAGTATGAAACAAGACCCCTACCTTAAACTTATACAAAAATCAACTCACAATGGATCAAGGATCTAAATCTACAACCTGATACTATCAAATTACTGGAGGAAAGCATCAGGGAAACTCTACAAGACATTTGCATAGGCAACGACTTCTTAGGAAAGACCAATCCAAGAAAAAATAGCACAATCCAAGCAAAAACAGACAAATGGAATTACATCAAGCTAAGAAGATTCTACATTGCAAAGGAAACACTCAACAAAGTGAAGAGGCAACTGACACAATGGGAGAAAATGTTTGGAAACTATGCAACTGATAAGATTTAATATCCAGGATCTGTAAAGAGCTCAAGAAACTCAAAAACAACAAAATAAACACAATCTAGTTAAGAAAAGGGCAAAGGACATGAACAGGTATTTTTAAAGGATGAAATTAAAATGGCCAACAGGCATATGAAAAAATGCTCAGGATCACTAGCCATCAAGGAAATACAAATAAAAACCACAAAGAGGTTTCACCTTACCCCAGTTAGAATGGCTACCATCCAAAACTCAAAAAACAACCAATGCTGGTAGCAATGTAGGAGAAAAGGAACACTAATATACTGTTGATAGGAATGTCAACTAGTACAATCATTATGGAAGACAGTACAGAGATTCCTCAGAAAGCCAAAAATACATGTGCCATATGACCCAACCATCCCACTCATGCGAATTTATCCAAATGAAATCAACATATAAAAGAGTTATCTGCATCCTCATGTTTACTGTAGCTCAATTCACAATATCAAAGACATAAAATCAACCCAGATGTCCATCAACTGATGAGTAAAGAAAATGTATATATACACTACAGAATACTAGTCACCCATAATCTTTTCTTTTACAACAAAATGGATACAACTGGAAACCATTATACTTAGTGAAATAATCCAGTCTCAAAATGACAAATATCATTGTTGTCTCTGATATGTGGCAATTAATATAGAACACAAAAAAAAGTATAGGAATGAAATGGACATCTTATGATTTGACTGTTGTTTTCAGCCCTTGTTTATATTCCTATGAAACTTTGGTCTTTCTACTCTTCTCTTGTGAATTGAAATCATGTTTTTGCAAAGACTGAAAAAAAAGGAAGGAAGGAAGGAAGAAGGGAGGAAGGCAGAGAAGGAGGGAAGGAGGGAGGGAGGGAAGTATGGTTATATTCTTAGAATTGTGCCTATGGAGGCCAATGTTCTGTGCAATGCTGGTATCCCATATGGGCACCAGTTCAAGTCTCAACTGCTCCACTTCTCATCCAGCTCCTTGTTAATGCACCTGGGAAAACAGTAGAAGATGGTCCAAGCACCTGGACCCCTGGACCCATGTGGGACACCCAGAAGATGCTCCTGGCTCCTGGCCTCAGCCTGGCCCAGCCCTAGACATAGTGGCCATTTGGGGATAAAAGATCCATCTCTCTCTCTCTCTCTCTCTCTCACTCTCACTCTCCCTCTCCCTCTCCCTCTCCTTCTCTCCCTCTCTCTCCCTGTCTCCCTCTCTTTACCTCTTTCCCTCTCTCCCTTTTTCCCTCTCCTTCTCTCTTCCCCTCCATAACTCTTTCAAATAAATAAATAAATCGTTTTAAAAAGAATTGTGCCTATAAAATATATGAAATCTATTCTACTGATATTAAGAGAAGGTTTTAAAAATAAGCAAATAAATAAAATTGTGAATGACACTGGAGAAATGGATGGACAGCCAGACAGATGGATGGACAGAACAGAGAAGGAGGAAGGAATAGACTAATGTTAGGAGAATGGAATATAATTATACCATATTCATGAACCTACATTTTCAACAAGTATCTGCATCCATTTTTCCAAAATCAAGCGTGGTGACCAATACTTCTGAAACCCGTAATTAGCCATAGTTTTTTTCTAATTGCCACTGCAGTCAACAGAAGGAAAAAAGTCATACCAGCCATCAAAACACGTTTAGCTCATGTTTAGCAATAACATATATGTGAGGGAAAGAATGGGAGAGGGTTAATGAGAATAAATATATTTATTTTGAGTAAGTTATCACTGAACGTACCTTTCAGATAAACAACAGCTCTTGTGGGGATTTAGATTTTGACAAGTCTCTAGGCTGTCATCAGATGATGAAGAAAGTTTCTCTGATTTCAAGTTGTCTGTATCACTCAAACTGGCCTCAGTTACAGGAGGGATCTTTATGTATTTTCTTCCTAACTCCGTTCCCAGGACATTCGTCAGTATAACTCTGGGTATCCTGTCACACAGAATAACAAACACTGTACTATACTGAAGTTTTCAGTAAAAACTTTATTCTAAGAAGTTGAACTTTCAAACATGGTCATATTAGCACAAGTAAACTCTTAGAGCTATACCCCCCTAGAAATTACCTCATAAATACCTAAAAGTACTCTTTTAAGTCATGGGATACAAGCCCATAATAATAACATCTTAAAATATATTAATGGATACTTGAGGTGCTTAGAATTTTAACTAATTTTTCTTTAGAAAATTCTTTCTTTATCTTTTCCAGTAGTTATTTAAAAACCAGATCACTACAAACCAATTCAAGAAATCTTGTTCTTCTCTTTAACAGAAATGTCCTTAATAAGTAATTATTTCCTTATAACTGGCATAAAACAAGTGCTAAACCCAAGAAAAAAAGACATCACTCAGATCCCATCTATGGTGATGACAGATCCCACAGGTGAAACAGAATATATACTGGTAATCATTTATATTCTAACAGAATAGCATTAAGGAATCAATGAATTAAATGTTTAGAAAATGATATTTTAAAATTCTAAACTTTTTTAAATTAATGGGGTTTACATCAAATGTATTACATAGGCCTGACACCATCTTAGACAAAATAGGATAATGCAACCCTTGCTTGATTAGTCATTTGTTATTATGAACAACTGATATAACCTGCCACACTATAATGATGCTCTTAAGACTATTATTTGGCCCTGCACTGGCTTTCCTAATCCAGATAATCAGAATTTTTTTTAGTTCTTGTTACAATAGTTTTAAAGTTTTACTAATTTTGTCAGATGTCCCCTTGGCTGTTATTAATGGGCCACAACCAACACTAATACTTTGTGAGAAACAACAGATATACGTAGAAATGGAGAGAGTACTTTTGTTTAAGGAAAAACATGAACCTCACTGTACTCTGTTACATTTTTTGTAGTACTCAGAGATAACTCTGTTTTCACTACATTCTTTTTACTATGTCCCAGACAATATAAATTATCAGATCTTAGGAGAACTTTAAAATAAATTAGTCCTCTCCTTATCTCCAACATGAAGAACCCAAAGTTCAGAAAAGTTAAATGATGTGCCCAAATGGCTCTTTCTGGTGGAAGAACCTAGACATATTACCTTTGAAGAAAAAAAAAAAGAGATTGATTGATTGATCTGAAAGGCAGAGTTATTAAGAAAGATAGTCTTCCATCCACTGCTTAACTCCCCAAATGGCTACAACAGTCAGGGATGGAACACACTGAATCCAAAAACCAGGAGCTTCATTCAGGCCTCCCACATGAGTGGAAAGGGCTCAGGTACTTGGTTCATCTTTTGCTGCTTTCTCAGGTGCATTAGCAGGGAGCTGGATCAGAAGTGCAGCAGCCAGGACTCAAACTGGCACTCATATGGGATGCCAACACCACTGGCAGCAGCCTAACCTGCTGCGTCACAATACCAAACTCTGAACCTGTTACCTTTAGGAGTTTTCTTCTTTGTTTTATTCCATTACACTGTGTCCTGAATATTAACTTGCCAGAGGATTCCAGATAACTGGGCTTTCCTATACATACTTCAGGAAACCCTTGAAAATATCCACATATAACACACCAACAAATTAAAAAGTGTTGTAATAATTAAGTAGTATACATTATCTAATAACAAACGCTAATAGGAGAGGAAGAATGAAAGAAAGGTAGTCTGTCACCTAGTAGACCTCTAATGGGGTGGGGGGCCAAGAAGTAGAAATATTTTTTCTTCCACATATGATTTAAATCTCTAAGGATCTGTAATGGTTTGAACAGGATTTGGCTCCCCAAAATCACATGGATGTTTAAACTCCCAAAGTCTTTGTTAATTGACAATGGATTAATGCTAATAAGGGTTGGAGTTTTATCCAGTTATGGTGTCTGAAGCTGGGCTCTTTGAGAGGTGTTTAGATTGGATTAAGCTGCTGTGGCAGAGGTCTCATGATTGAATCATGATGGTTTTATAGGCAGAGACACACAGACACACAGGATACACTGCTTGTTTTTCCTGACTGCTCCTGCATCACCATGTGATCATCCCTCCTCCATCCCTCAGCCTCCCCAGATGCTTAAATGAATGAGGTCACGTGATCTTAAACTGTGGGCTTCCAACTAGAAGCCAGAAAAAAAACCTTCGTCATTCCTAAGTAGCTCCTCTCCAGTATTTTAAGAAATAAAAAGCTAAGTAATAACTGATCCTATTTAGTATTGTATGCTTAATATCCTTGATCTCGGACAGAACTCTCCTTATAAATGCTATATTTGGGGCCCCGTATTTGGCATGCCAATTAAGATGCTACTTGGAGGGCTGGCGCCGTGGCTCAATTGGTTAATCCTCTGCCTGCAGCACCGGCATCCCATATGGGTGCTGGGTTCTAGTCCCCATTGCTCCTCTTCCAGTCCAGCTCTCTGCTATGGCCTGGGAGGGCAGTGAAGGATGCCCAAGTGCTTGGGCCCCTGCACCCGCATGGGAGACCAGGAAGAAGCTCCCGACTCCTGGTTTTGGATAGGCACAGCGCCAGCCGTGGCTGCCATTTGGGGAGTGAACCAACGGAAGGAAGACCTTCCTTCCTCTCTCTCTCTCTCTAACTCTACCTGTCAAATTAAAAAAAAAAAAAACACTTAAAAAAAAATGCTAGTTGGAATGACCACACAGCGTATCAGACTGCCAGAATTCTACTCCTGGCTCTGCTCCCAATTCTAGTTTCTTTTTTTTTTTTTTTTTTTTTTTTTTTTTTTTTTAAACTTTTATTTAATGCATATAAATTTCCAAAGTACGACTTATGGATTACAATGGCTTTCCCCCCATACCGTCCCTCCCACCCACAACCCTCCCCTTTCCCACTCCCTCTCCCCTTCCATTCACATCAAGATTCATTTTCGATTATCTTAATATACAGAAGATCAGCTTAGTATACATTAAGTATGGATTTCAACAGTTTGCTCCCACACAGAAACATAAAGTGAAAAATAATAGATGATTTTTTAAAATGATGATGAAATCAGAGCAGACCTATTGTCATGTTTAATCCCAGTGAGAGTCAAGTTGGGAATTTGCTAATGCACTCCCTGGAAGAAAGGCAGGAGATGGCTCAAGTAGCTGTGTCACTGCCATCCACACAGGAGACTGGATTGAGTTCCTGGCTCCCAGTTTGACCAGGCCCAGACCCAGCTGTTAGAGTTAGGGAGTAGACCAGTAGATGGGCGCTCGCTCTTATCTGTCTCTCTGCCTCTCAAATAAATAAAAATTGCTCAAACAGAAGAAAAATGCTAGATTTGAATGGGAATAGGGACAATAAAGGGCCAATACAGAGCCTCAAGGTCATTTTTACCTGATTTCTCATTATGTATTGCTATGAAACTTATCACAAAAGGGAACTCAACTTTGGTTCGCAATACTTTCAGAAAAATTCAGGAATACTAACAAAGAATTTAATTCAAGTAATAATTATTTTTTACAAATAAATATTTTACTTTGGGATAAAAATTTAATTACATTTTAATGATTTATTTTTTGAAAGGCAGACTGACAGAAAGGGAGAGGTGGAGACAGGGAGTGGATGTGGGGGAGAAAAAGAGAGAGAGTAATGAGAATCTTCCATCCACTGTTTGGTTCCATAGCCAGTTCTGGGCCATGTCAAAGCCAAGAGCCAGAAAATCCTGGGGTTCAAGCACTGGGTCATCTTCCATTGCCTTCTTGTGCACATTAGCTAGATCAGAAGCAGAGCAGCCAGGACTCAAATCAGCACTCCAACAAGCATCAAACATTGCACCTTAACCTGCAATGCAGTGGCAGCCCCAAGAACTTAAAGTTTTAAGAGATAATAGAATCTGATTTTAAGAGATAAAAGAGAATCTGATACACTACACTGATGACTTATTTTAAAAATCAATGACAAATGAAGATTCTTCCAAAGTTTATGGAAACGATGAGGCCGGAATTGTGATACAGTGAGTTAAGCCACCACCTCTAATGCCAGTATCTCCTAGGAGGGTGTCATTTTGAGTCCTGGCCACTCTGCTTCTAATCCTGTTTCAAGCCAATGTGCCTGAGAAGGCAGTAGAAGATGCCCCAAGTGCTTGGGCCTCTGCCACCCATGCAAAAGACCAGAATGGAGTTCCAAGATCTTGGCTTCAGCCTGGCCCAGACACAGCTGATGTGGTCATTTAGGGAGTGAACCATTGGGTAGAAGATCTCTCTCTCTCTCTCTCTTTCCCTCTCTCTGTTGCTCTGCCTTTCAAATAAATAAATAAATCATTTTTAAAGTTTATAGAAATGAAATTGAAAGATAATTTTATTTTAGTGCAAAAACAATTTTGAAATCCATGCAGTTTTTTCATAATATGCATTTTCTACAAACTTTTGAAGCCCTCTTGCATGTACTTTTCTTTAAGATTTATTTATTGGAAAGGCAGTTAGAGAGGTGGAGATAGAGAGATCGTCCATCCTCTGGTTCATTCCCTAAATGGCTGCAACGGCTGTGTCTGAGACAGGTTGAAGACAGGATCCTGGAACTCCATCCGTTATCTCCCATGTAAATGCAGGGGCCTGAGTGCTTGTACCATCTTCTGCTGCTTTCCCAGGCATATTAGCAGGGAGCTGGATTGGAAGTGGAACAGCCGGGACTCAAACTTGTGCTCATATGGGAAGCCAGCCCAGGATGTGGTGGCTCAATCTGCCGTACCATGATGCTAGTCCCAACATGCATGTCTTAAAAATAATTTTTTGGTTGTCAGCGCTATGGCTTAGCAGATTAAGCTACTGCATGCAGTGCTGGCATACCACATGGGCGCTGGTTCAAGTTCCAGCAGCTCCACTTCCCGTCCAGCTCTCTGCTATGGCCTGGGAAAGCAGTAGAAGATGGCCCAAGTCCTTGGGCCCCTGCACCCAAGTAGGAGACCCAGAAGAAGCTCTCCACAAACTTTCTGAAGTAATCTCATTTTTTTATGGCCCACTATCATTACTGAATTCTAAAACAATACTCATAAGAATAATTAATATAAATAGATATATAGTATTTAAGAGAAATTTTGAAGCTTATAAGGAGACACATCACAGAAATGCTATTACTTGGTATCTCTGTTTATAAACCCGACTATAGCATTATTTAAATGTTTAGCTTCTTAAAAAAATATCTCCAAAGAAAGTAACACAGTTGGAATCAAAAAATTAGTCCCTTAAAAAGTGTTGAAAAAACGTAACTTTACCAACAAAGCAGTGGATATATCTATTAGAATTATCTTCTGAATAATGAATGGTCATGCCATGTTTTGCATGATAATTATTTTGTTGCTAGATTTTGAAGAAGGAAAAACAACAGAAAGAGAGAGAGAGAGAAATGATAAAAAAGACTTAGGGGATAAATGAGTTCATTTAAGTAGAACAAAAACCTAAAAATCTTCCTAAAAAAGAAAAATTTCAAGATTTAACAACAAAAAAATCATGTAGAAAGATAATACACCAATCTGCACTAGAAATTATATACCTTGAAGGCCTCTAAAGCTATGAGAAGGTTTATGTCACAATTTCAGCATGTCTACTACAGTATACTTTTCTCTTTTTTTTTTTTTAAAGATTTATTTTATTTATTTGAAAGTCAGAGTTACAAAGAGAGAGGAGAGGTGGAGAGGGAGAGAAAGGTCTTCCATCCTTTGGCTTACTCCCCAGATGGCTGCAACGGCTGGAGCTGTGCCGATCCAAAGCCAGGAGCAAGGAACCTCTTCCAAGTCTTCCATATAGGTGCAGGAGCCCAAAGATTTGGACCATCCTCTACTGCTATCCCAGGCCACAGCAGAGAGCTGGATCAGAAGAGGAGCAGCCGGGAATCGAACCGGCGCCCACATGGGATGCCAGCGCTTCAGGCCAGGGCTTTAACCCACTGCGCCACAGTGCTGGCCCCTATAGCATACCTTTCAATTAGAAAGCACTCTGTTACCATGTGAGCAAATGCCATGGGAAAATGCCATCTCACTAGTCCAAGTGATCAATTTCAGTTCACAATTGATCACACTGATAGGTCTAAGAGTCAAAGGGATCACATAAACAAGACTAGTGTCTGAAAATACTAACTGATAGAATCAAAAAGGGAGAGAACAATCCAACATGGGAAGTGGGATACACAGCAGACTCCCAGAACGGCAGATGTCCTAAATAGCACTCTGGCCTCAGAATCAGCCCTTAAGGCATTCAGATCTGGCTGAAGAGCCCATGAGAGTATTTTAGGCATGGAAAGCCAAGACACTCTGGCAAAAAAAAAAAAAAAGAAGAAGAAGAAGAAGGCCTAAATGAAAGATCTGCGAGTGAGATCCCAGTGGAAAGAATGGACCATCAAGGAAGGAGGTACCTTTCTCTGAAGGGAGGAGAGACTTCCACTTTGACTAAGACCCTGTCTGAATAAGATCAAAGTCAGCGAACTCAAAAGGCTTCCATAGCCTTGGCAACTCATGACTAGAGCCCAGGGAGATTACTGACACCATAAACAAGAGTGTCAAATTGTTAAGTCAACAACAGGAGTCACTGTGTACTTACTCCTCATGTGGGTTCTCTCCTTAATGCATTGTCCAATGTGAATTAATGCTATAACTAGTACTGAAACAGTATTTTACACTTTGTGTTTCTGTGTGGATGCAAACTGATGAAATCTTTACTTAATATATACTAAATTGATCTTCTGTATATAGATAATTGAAAATGAATCTTGATGTGAATGGAATGGGAGAGGGAGTGGGAGATGGGAGGGGTGCGAGTGGGAGGGAAGTTGTGGCGGGGGGAAGCCATTGTAATCCATAAACTGTACTTTGGAAATTTATATTTACTAAATAAAAGTTAAAAAAAAAAAGAAAAATTAAAGGGTAATGAATCAACGTCTCATTCCTACATTACTATTAAGAAAAATTAAAGTACAAAGGGGTGAAAATTAAATAGAAGCAGGATGGCACAAGGATTAAGAGCAATGACTTTAAAGTCAAATAAGTATAGGTGCAGAGTCTGATTTTTCACCTATTAATTTATCTAAGAGGATTCAAAAAGTTTGTGGAAAAATAAAATTTAAAGGTAAGTTTACTTTGTTGCCAAAAAAATTGAAAACCACGGATACGTTTTTCATAATACATATTTTCCATGAACTTTTTGAATACCCTTGTATAACTTCAGGCAAATTATTTAACATAATTTCTGCCTCTTATCATTGATCCCCTTATCTTTAAAATGGAAAGAATAATTTCTACTTTACACAGCTACTAAGATTAAATGAAGGCATAGTGGCTAAAGCCGCTGCTTGCAGTGCCAGAATCCCATATGGACCCAGTTCGAGACTGGCTGCTCCACTTCTGATCTAGCTCTCTCTTTGGCCTGAGAAAGCAACAGAAGATGGCCCAAGTCCTTGGGCCTCTGCACCTGTGTAGGAAACCCAGAAGAAGCTCCTGGCTTCTGGTTACGGATCGGTGCAGCTTGGGCCATTGCAGCCAACTGGGGAGTGAACCAGGGGATGGAAGACCTCTCTCTCTCTCTGCCTCTCCTTCTCTCTCTGGGTAACTCTGACTTTCAAATAAAGTAAATAAATCTTTAAAAAAAGAAAAGATTAAATGAAAGAAGGTGTAAAGCAACTGGTGCAATTCCTGACACACAGCAGGTACACAATACATGAAAACCCATTTTAATTTTCATATTATTAACATGTTGTTCAAAGTTATAAATTCTTCATTCAAATAGTGCTTAATGGTCATAATTTATTATTAATTTTATTAATGGCCATAATTAAATTAAATGGTCATAATTTATTATTAATATTACAATTATCTTGATGACAGTAGTGGTTTTTTTTAGAAATTCATAATTGAATAGTTACCAATGACTAAAGTACACTCAGCTCTTTATAACACACAGCCATGGCCCAAACACCTTTCAACTCCTAGCAACTTAACTAATTCAGGTACTTTGAGGAACAAATAGCTTTGTGTGACAACATTATAGAATAAAAATCTATAAAGTTTGACAACTAAATTCTCAGTACCTAAACTGTCTTTTTGAAGTACAGCTATATAAATTAGCATTTCCAGATATATTACAGGACTAGTCTGCATTTCAAAAAATTATGAATGTCCTTGAGAAAAATAAAGTATATAAAAGATATATACCTCATTTATCATACTATCTCAATCTGGGGAGAAGGACTAAAGGTTGTCATTTCAAAGCATCTGTTTGTTTTCCTAAATATGTAATTAGTGTCAGTAGATAACCAAAAATAGAACTTGTTTTATTTATTATTATAAAATCACACTTCAAAATAACATTAATATACTAAAAAATTACAGCAGAAACAAATTTTGAAATGCAATGAGATATAGCAGAAAGTATATTGACCTAAAAAGTAGTGTCAATTTTCTCAGTGTTTTCTGCATGATTACATTCTCAGATTGTAATTTTTTTTCAATTACAAATTATGTGTTTCTTCCATGCTTACATGGCAAGGTATCTGTGAGATTCATGCAATTTAATAAATTTGAAAAACTGTAAAGAGCTATTAATGTATAACTTCATGTCAAGAGTAAATTTTCAAACAAACCAAGTCCTTATTAAAAGGTAATATATTTGCGGCGACTTCCCTGGCCACCGTTCTGTTGGAACCAGGGAACCTCACCTGGGAGCGGAATCCCAATAAAAGCTTGTGAATTAATTGATTCGTCTGCCTGGGAAGATTTGTTACACGCCGGACACCTTGCAGATGGTGCCAAAACCCGGGAGCTGAGGGTGCGCACCTCCCCTTTCTGGGTTCGAGGCCCCCTCGCTCCTTGAACCTGTCTGGTGCCCCAGGCTGACTATAGACCACGCTCGACCAACTGTAAGTAACTCCTCCCCTGCTCTCCCTCTTTCCTCTGGGTTGGCCCAGTCTCTGAGATCTCCAGCTAGCTCTCCGTCCGGACAGAGACCTCCAAATCGTGTACACGTGGGCTCTGTTCTCCGCTGTTTAGCCTCCCAGTGGCTGTAGAGACAATCCGCCGCTGGCTTGGCCCCCATAAAGGAATGACCTCTAATCCATCTGCTGAAGTCCAGGACAGGAGACACCTTGCCCGAATTTCAGTAGATACGGGCTGCCGGGGAGACCATGGGATCTGGCCAATCCTGAGGGTGGGACTCAAAATGCCCCCTGGCCTGCCTCCCCTGCACCCCATGGGAGACCAGGATAAGTACCTGGCTCCTGCCATCGGATCAGCGCGCTGCGCCAGCCACAGCGGCCATTGGAGGGTGAACCAACGGCAAAAGAAGACCTTTCTCTCTCTCTCTCTCACTGTCCACTCCGCCTGTCAAAAAAAAAAAAAAAAAAAAAGAACCTGAAGAACCTGGACCAGGACCTACAGCATAAACGCCTGATCTTCTATTCCACCCAGGCATGGCCTAATTACCTTGAGAATTTCTGCAGCAGGGAGAGAAAATGGTCAGAAGTCCCATACGTTCAGGCTTTCTGAAACCTCCGCTCTCGTCCTACTCCCTTCTCCCCTACTTTCCTCTCTGCCTGCTCCATGGCCCAGGTTTTACTGGCCAAGATCGGCCCCCACCTCCTAAGGATGCCTCTTCTGTGTTACTGCCAAACTCTCCACCTTCCACCTTTTTGGACACTTCTGAGTTCCTGGGGACCCCACAGCTAGCCAGGAACCTCCCGCCCCCATATGCACATTCTTCCGCCTCACCACCATGTCCTGCCTCTCCTTCTGGCTCCCTGCTACCATTGATGAAAGCCAGGTAGCCACGTGGCCCAACCACCGGTGTCAAGCTCCACCCCCATCCTATTGGGATACTCCTGCTTCCCTGCCTGCCCTCTGGCAAAGTTTTAAAAATGACCTATTGCTGAACACGTGGTTCTCTAGCCTCCTCCTCTGGTCTCTTTTCTCTCTTCTCTCCTGCTCTCTCTTCCCTCCTGCTTGCTCTCTCTTCTCTCCTCACTAGCTCCTCTCCTCTCTTGTCTCTCTCTCATACTCTCCTCCTCTCTCTTTTTACCCTTCTTCACCCCACCCCTCTGGTCTGCTGGGTTTTAGGTCAAGTGCCTAAGCACAAACCTCTGCCTTCCATGTTTGCGGCCCCAACTCTTCACTATCTCACTGTACTTCACCCTCCTACCTAGGAATTTGGATTTTATCTTAGAACCAGGCCTGGTCCAAAGTCTACTCTCTCTGTCTTATCAGTTTGGGATTAATTGTCTCCATGTTTTCACTCTCCAGCCCTTGTCTTCCAACTGGTCTTTTGTCCAACTTGTTCTTTCATTTGTCCAACTTGTTCTCTCATTTCTCTATTCTCTTCGAGGTAGGAAAGTAATTCTATTCTGAAGGACTCTCCAAGATGTAAAATTTGATCTTGCTATCTTATAAAAGGAATTGCTAACATTTTCTGTAATAGCATAGCCAAAATGAAAGCTTAAATTATAATTTCACAGCTAGGTTTACTTCACCATGGGCACAATAAACAGGCAAGACCTCCCTTTCAGACCAAAGGGAAGGAAAGTTTTAAAGCAAGGACATAGCTTTCCTCATGGGCATTATCTACCTCAGAAAAACTACTACAGAACATGCCTTGACTATAGACTTCTAATTTAGGCCACAAAGATTA
Source organism: Oryctolagus cuniculus (assembly GCF_964237555.1). Lineage (NCBI taxonomy): Eukaryota > Metazoa > Chordata > Mammalia > Lagomorpha > Leporidae > Oryctolagus > Oryctolagus cuniculus. The sequence goes on from NC_091435.1 coordinate 56,140,841, forward strand.
GAGATGGGACTTAAATACCCCCTTGACTTGCATCCTCTGATCTGCTTTAACAAAAATCTGGAGGAAAAGAAAGCTAGGCATCAGAAATGTGAAGATAGGTGTACAGAAGGCTGTTCTGTACAGTGATCTGCCCTCAAGGAGACCCAACAGGACAGTCCACTGCAGCGGCTTTCAATGTGGTAAGCCTGGGCTTCAGCAGAAGTCAGCTTATGAAGAGCCCTGGCAGCTCTGCCAGCCAAGAGTTAGATCTCTGGAAGTGGAACTGCCCTGGAGTTGAAGGACTTCAGGTCAGAGCCACGGATCTTATTGGATCTAAGCTGAAAAGCTCTTCATTCAGCCCAGCTTCCAAAGTGACCACCGCAGCTGAGGGGACGGCCAAGTAGGGTCAGCAACACTGCAGGCAGAACTGTAAATTTCCTGTTAGAGATGCCACCTACCTTTACCTGGCCAACTCTCCTCCCAGGCCAGCTAGATAATGAAAGTCAACAGGGGGCCTTCCCCAAGGAGGTTCACACCTCCCCTTAGGATGTACCCTAGGTGAAGAGATAGATAAATCTAGGTCTCATAATTTACAAGGGCTTACAGCCCACCTAATCAATTATCAAGCCCCTTCTGTCAGTTTCTATTTGGCTGAGACAGCACCTTTCTTGGGTCCTCTAATAATGACTCTGTCCTTTGTTCTACACCCTGTCTAGCCCACTTGGGCCTCATTCCTTTGTAATCATAGCTTCTACTCTAACATCAATGACTCTACTCCCAACCTGTGTGTACTGATGGTCCTCTCCTCCACTTAATGTTGTATGATTATTCAGAATTTCTCTATAGACAAACCCCTCTACCTGCAAAAGTTGAGTGGCCTTTCTCCCAGTCTTGTATGGGATCAGATTTAAACCATGTCCATCAAACAATCCTCACAAGGGTCCAGAGACCCCCCTCAGTTCCTCTCCTCCATGAAATCCTTTCATTACCTGGTTAATGTCACTCTTAGGATCATTGGTTGCTATTCTCACCCTGACTTGTATACTACAGTGTCTGTTTAAGTGTTTACAGCAGGTGATAATGAAATGAACCAAGGCCTTCAGCAACCAGGCAGTCAATCAGATGCTTCTCCATCCACACATGCCTATCCCTGTGGAACCCCAAGATACCCCCAAGAGGGCCCCTGTAGACGACATCCCCAGTCAGCAAGAAGTAGCCAAAGAGACTCATCATCACCCCCTTTCCTATCATCAAAAGGTCAGGATGGTAGCTTTGGGATCCACAAGACGAGAAGGCCTATACTTCCGGGAATGGAGAGTCCCTACCCACACTTCCGGGGACGTAAAGTCCTTGTCAAGGTCCCCACGGGTGCCTAAAGGTCAACCAATGAGGATCAGACCTGCCTCAACCTTTAACCTCCATGCCCTGAATCTATAAAAGGAGCCCTCCCAGCCTCTGATGTGCAACTTCCCCAACCCCCACCCTGTTGGGACAGGGGAACCTCACCTGGGAGTGGAATCCCAATAAAAGCTTGTGAATTAAAAAAAAAAAAAAAAAAGGTAATATATTTGCTAATAAAGCAGTAATATAAAAAGCAAAAAATACAAAACTAATTTAGTTTTCATTGTTGCTGTAATTCTAGAATAATGTCTAAGATTGTGCTATGTGGCATTTTAAGAAGATTGTCATAAATCTATTTTTGTACCACATGAAATAAATTCAAAATATACCTTCTAAATCAGCTTCTTGAAGTATATAAACAAAGAATTTTTGAGTAACTGTTTTTAGAGATTCACAGATTTTCTAGGTTGGCTCTTTTGCTAAGCTAAATATTAAGTGAATAAACTGTCTCTCAGTTAGAATATTACCAATTTAAATAAAGAAATACTATAGCGGGGCTGGCGCTATAGCGCAGTGTGTTAAAACCCCAGCATGCAGTGCCGGCATCCCAGATGGGCACTGGTTTGAGCACCAGCTGCTCCTTTTCTGATCCAGCTCTCTGCTATGGCCTGGGAAAGCAGCAGAAGATGGCCCAACTCCTTAGGCCCATGCACCTGTGTAGGAGACCTGGAAGAAGCTCCTGGCTCCTGGCTCCTGGCTTCAGGTCAGCTCAGCTCTGGCCGTTGCGGTCATTTGGGGAGTGAACCAGCAGAATGGAAGACCTCTCTCTTTCTCTCTCTCTCTCTCTTTCTCTCTGCCTCCCCTTCTCTCTTTGTGTAACTCTATCAAATAAATAAAGTAATTCTTTAAAAAAAAAAAAGAAGAAGAAATACCATAGTGACCAAAAAGTATTACCATCAGAATATCTGAAATACGTAATTTTTAAAAAACTTCACACACATGTAAATTGAAGAAAAACTGAATAAATATATTTACATTACTCAGGAAGATTTCAAGTACTGAGAACTTTTTAAAAAAATTATTTTATTTGTATTTGAAAGGAAAAGTTGGAGAGAAAGAGAAAGAGAGGTAGAGGCTGAAAAATATCTTATATCTGCTGGTTCACAAATGGCTGGGGCTGGGCCAGGCAAAAGTCAGGAGCCAGGAGCTTCATCTGGGTCTACCACGTGGGTGGCAAGGTCCAAGGTCTTGGACCATCTTCTGCTGCTTTCCCAGGCCATTAGCAGGGAGCTGGATCAGAAGTGGAGCAGCAGCCAGGACTCAAATCGGTGCCCATAAGCAATGCAGATGTCAGCTATACCCACTGCACTACAACACCAGCCCCTATAGCTAACTTTTCTTTTTTTTTTTTTTTTTTATTTGACATGTATAGTTATAGACAGTGAGAGAGACAGAGAGAAAGGTCTTCCTTCCGTTGGTTCACTCCCCAAATAACTGCTATGGACAGTGCTGCGCTGATCCAAAGCCAAGAGCCAGGTGCTTCCTCCTGGTCTCCCATGCGGGTGCAGGGGCCCAAGCACTTGGGCCATCCTCCACTGCCCTCCCAGGCCACATCAGAGAGCTGAACTGGAAGAGGAGCAACCGAGACTAGAACCCAGCGCCCATATGGGATGCTGGCGGCACAGGCAGAGGATTAACCAAGTGAGCTAACTTTTCTTAATGGAATATGGGTAGAGTGTGTCTGTATTTCTCCAGTGTCGATTTATAAAAGCAGGAGAAAGACAGTTTATTTTCTTAAAAGGCTTGTAACTGTCTCTCATTAGGCCTCTATCTAATGACCAAAGCTAGTAATCTGGAAATTTTCTTCCAGGAAAATATAAGTGTGAATCACATATGGAGATAAGATTTACAATAAAGTGTAACTTGGTTATTTTTTTAAATAGTGTTCTATATACTGCAAATTTGATATTCTAAAGTTCCTGACCCTTTTCTTCATCATTTAACAAGATTTATTTAAACCATGTGTTTTCTATTTATTTTCTCAATTTATCCATAAATCAAAAGGCCAAATATCCTCTCATAAAAGTCAGTATCAGCGCTGTGGCATAGTGGATAAAGCTGCCACCTGCAGCACCGTCATCCCATATAGGCACCGGTTGGAGTCCTGGCTGCTCCACTTCCAATTCAGCTCTCTGATATGGCCTGGGAAACCATAGAAGATGGCCCAAGTCCTTGGGCCCCTATACCCACATGGGAGACCCAGAAAAAGCTCCTGGCTCCTGGCTTCGGACTGGCACAGCTCTGACCTTGCAGCCAATTGGGGAGTGAACCAGCAGATGGAAGACCTCTCTCTCTCTCTCTCTCTTTCTGCCTCTCCTTGCCTCTCTTTGTAACTCTGACTTTCAAATAAATAAATAAATCTTTAAAAAAAGTCAACATCACTACCTTTTAGATTCCAGGATGCAAATAAAATGTCTAACAAACTGAAGGAGTAATTTTGGTTTATTTAATAGTTAAAATTGAAGATAAATTTAAAAGGAAAAAATTATTTTTTCTCCCTTTCATTGTTCTGAAATAATTAAATCCCTCATGCCAAAGTTAGGCAAAGACTGAAATAGACATAAGTCTCCTATTACAGATAGCAAATCTTAGGTAGCAAACAATTTTCCAAAGCCATACTCAACAGAGTTCTTCAATTTTTTTCTTTGAAGCTTGCAATATTTCTTTTCCTGGTGGTCACCAAAATCACAACATATGCAAGTATGATTCCTTCTGACAGAGGAAAATGTATTTCAGTTAAAGATTCTGGAGGTATAACTCTTGTGAGAAGCATTTATTGAGCATTTATATGTGCACATTATTGTACTAGTAATGAAGTAAAAATAAAAAATAAAAGTATATACAGAGTTTTCAAAAAGTTCATAGAAATGCATACTATGAAAAAACTATACACGGATCTCAAAAATTTTTTGTACCAAAACACGTTTATCTGTCATTCCAGTTGCAACGAAATTTTTACTATATCCTTGCAATCTTTACTCACAGGAAGTTTACTGTCAGGGAAGCACAGAAAGTAAAAATCACACTACAGGGTGATGAGTGTCATGATATTTGAACTGACTGCTAGCACTACACAAGGCATCAAATGTAGGTTTGGAGTGTGGAGTCAAGGAAGATTACCAAAGAAGAAAATATAACCCAGTGCTCCAGACAAACAGAAATCAGCAAAAAGGAAAAGGAGATTGTTTTTATAGTTCCCTAGGTCTGAAGCATAGTGTAATACAAAAGAGTGGACAGATGCAAGGCTAGATACGAAGAAAGGTGAGATCATTAAGTGTCCTACGTGCCAACCTAAGGAGGCTGAACTTTATCTTGCAGGTTGTGTGTAACCACAGAGATGCTAAACTAGTAAGTAACAACTAAGATCTGCCTTGGCGGGGGGGGGGGGGTGGGGGGGTGGGGGGTGGGGTGGGGGGGTGGAGTGAACATTACATAATAGATTGAGAAGCTGCTTGAGACACTAGCACCCCATATGGAGTGCCAGTTCAAATCCCAGCTACTCAGCACTTCTGATCCAGCTTCCTTCTAACATGCCTGGGAGGGAGCAGATGATGCTCAGTGCTTGGGCCACTGTCATCCATATGTGAGACCCAGATGGAGTCCCTGGCTTCTGGCTTTGGCCTGGCCTACCACTGGCAATTGTGGGCATTTGAGAAGTGAACTAGCAGATGGAAGATTTTCATTCATTCATTCTCTCTCTCTCTCTCTCTCTCATATTAAGTAAATAACTTTTTTAAAAAGAAAAAAATAATATCTGCCTTTTACAATGAACACTCTGACAACAACATGAGGAATAAGCCAAGAATAAACAGACTAGGCACAGGAAGTGTAATAAAGTTACTGCCATAATAAAGGCACACAGTTACAAGTTATTAAACTGATGCCCTGGCGATAAATATGGAGACAGATTTGGGAATTAAAAGAACAAGACATGATAAATAATAGCATAAAGTGTAAGGAAAAAAGAGGAGTCAGGACAATTCCAACTTCTAATTTGTGGAACTGGGAATATGGGGGTGGTCATTAGATAGGGAGGGGATACAAAAACGGGGATCAATTTAACAATCAATTGGTTGCTCACCACAGTAACTGAACAGGAAAGAAAAAAAAGAACAAATTAGGATCTTATTGGCATTTTTCATATTATATTTAAATTTCATGAACACATAATCTAGGCATTAACAATTCTTGGTGGCAAAAACCAGTTCTGAGAAAATAAAACACTACACTGTTCTAATTGGAAAATGGACAGTCATGAGATGAACAAACTGATGATTTTGTTGTCATTTACAAAGAATTAAATCTTACATTCAAAAAAGTCAAAGGATTTACAAAGTTCATTCTTGTAGCCCCATTAGATCTGCCAACACAAGATTAATGTACCTGTACTGAGGAGAAAAGAGGCTAGAATCCAAGAAAATGAGAGCAAGCTACTTCACAGATTATTGATGCTAAGTTGTCTGACCCCAATATTCAGTGCTTTGGAAAGTTAAAGTTTATTTCGTAAGAAAGTCTCATTAAACTTTTTATGATTTTAATTTTTGAATAAGTTTCCTTTTGTACTAATGTATAATATTACATTCAGATGTGTTAACAGAGTTCTGTTCATCAGAACCGTTAGCTAGAAAATAACTGGAAAGTCAGCACTTTTTACCTGGGTTTTGACACCTAAAGCACTTATATACTGACATTCAGATTACAGCTAATGTAATCAAAGCTAATGGAAACATTTTAATTGAAAATAAAATTTTGGAGCCGGCGCCGTGGCTCAATAGGCTAATCCTCCACCTTGCGGCGCCAGCACACCGGGTTCTAGTCCCAGTTGGGGCGCCGGATTCTGTCCCGGTTGCCCCTCTTCCAGGCCAGCTCTCTGCTATGGCCAGGGAGTGCAGTGGAGGATGGCCCAGGTGCTTGGGCCCTGCACCCCATGGGAGACCAGGAAAAGCACCTGGCTCCTGGCTCCTGCCAGGATCAGCGCGGTGCGCCGGCTGCAGCGGCGGCCATTGGAGGGTGAACCAACGGCAAAGGAAGACCTTTCTCTCTCTGTCTCTCTCTCACTGTCCACTCTGCCTGTCAAAAAAAAAAAAAAAAAAGAAAAGAAAAGAAAAGAAAATTTTGTCCTTTAAAAATATTCATTTTGGGGCTAAACCTGTAAATGGAAATCTATAAAAAATATTACAAATTAAAAAAATCCTAGAGCTAACTCCTAGGTTTCAGCTCCAAATTCCATATACAGTTCTTTCAAACACACACACACACACACACACATACACATACACACACACATACACACACACATGAGCCAGGGTTATGGCTTACTGGGTAAAGTCACTGCCTGCAGGCACCAGTTTTTGTCCCAGCTGCTCCACTTCCAATCCAGCTCCCTGCTAATGGCCTGGAAAACGCAGCAGAAGACGGTCCAAGAGTTTGGGCCCCCACTACACACGTGGGAGAGGCAGATGAAGCTCCTGGCTCCTGGTTTCCAAACCCGGCCATGGCAGCCATTTGGAAAGTGAACCAACAGAAGATCTCTTTCTGTCTCTCCCTCTCTCTATTTGTAACTCTTATTATCAGATAAACAAATAAATCTTTAAACACATACACACAAAATAGGTCTTGTTAGTTTTCAAACTTAAACTGAATATTTACCATTATGAAACAGAAGATATTATCATCTTTTTCAAAATGAATATAAAATACGAGATGAGGATATAGATATATATATTTAGGATACAGATATATATAGTTAAAGCTATATTAAAGATGCAGAAAGTGAGAAATATATATACATATGTATATACACATGTATCTTCATTTTATATTATAAAATAGTTCTTTAAAAGGTATGTACATGGAGCAAATTCCTATAAATAAATGTCAAGGATACTTGTTCCTAAATGTAATTCCAAATCAATCTACTTAACGAAGTACCAAATCACCAACTAACTTTGTAATCAAGATTGCCAGCTTTAAGATGTGCCTTAGAGTGGGGCATATCTGCAAATGTAGATCTTCAAGATCATTTCCAGCAATTTTATTTAAGAATATTGGATTTATATTATTTCAAATGTAGTGAGTTGAACAAAATCAATATTGAACAACATACCTTTCAGATAAATTAACGCTTTGGTGAAGAGGCTCTAATTTATGACATGTCTCTATGCTGTCAACAGATGTCGAAGGCAATGAGTCTGATTGCACCTTGTTGGCATCACATAAATTAGCATCGTTTCTAGGTAGGGTCTTTCTGAATTTTCGTCCTAAATCCGTCAATAGGACATTCGTCAACATAACTTTGAGTTGCCTGTTATACACATAAATAATTAATACATATGGTACTAAACAATGCATAACACATTAATTCACCATAAACTATAACATGAATAGCTCTAGGACTTCTAAATTGTTAATTCTTCAAGCAATTACCTAGAGTAGTAAATATTATAAGTAAAATATATACATATATATTTGCCTAATAATTCTCACATATATGTTTAAAAGAAAAGGCTATTTCATTTAAGCTAAAATTGTCTTCAGAATTCTGTCAGGTACACCACAGCTGTGCACATGAGTATGTATACCTGTTAGATTCCTAGCAACCCATTCACAATTATTCACACTATTAGTGGAAGGACAACCTGGAGTCGCAAATCTTATCACAGTCACAACCCTGTTCTGCACTAAAAATGTGTTTTGTTTTAGCACATGTGGATTTAAAAAATGTTACTAAAATTAGGGGTGAAGGGTGGGCATTTGGCACAGTGGCTAAGATTGTTAGTTGGGATGCCCACATTCCATATCAGAGCACCTGGCTTGCAGTCCCAGCTACAGCTGCTGCAGGCATTTAGGGAGTAAACCAGGAGATGGAAGATTTCTCTGTCTCTCTCTGTCCGCTTTTAGAATAAATTTAAAAATTAAGTAAATAGAAATTTAAAAAATAAAGGGTGGCTCAGGATTGAGCCATACTACTCTTCAGCATTAAAAGAAAAATAAAGATGATGATGATGCAATAGTAATCTACAAGTTAGGCCTATACAGTCTTAAGACATAATTTTATTAATTTTACTTCTTTTTTCTTAAGGATTTTTATTTATTTATTTGAGAGGCAGTGTTAGAGAGAGAGGAGAAGGGGCAGAGAGAGAGGTCTTCCATCTGCTGGTTCACTTCGAAAGTAGCCTTAATGGCTGGAGCTGGGCAGATCTGAAGACAGGAGCCAGGAGCCAGGAGCTTCTTCTGGGTCACCTACATGGGTGCAGGGGCCACCTTCCACTGTTTCCTCAGGCCATAAGCAAAGAGCTAGATCACAAGATGAGCAGCTGAGACACAAACCGATGTCCACATAGGATGCCAGCTCCACAGAGAGGCTTAGACTACTTTGCCACAGCACCGGCCCCAATTTTTTTACTTCTGAAATAAATCCATTTAAATCATTTTTACCTGATAACTACAAACAGTTCCAACTTTTTGCCTCATCTTTTGGCCATCACCTACTCATATTCAACATATCTCTATGTGGACAATACTTGAAGAACTAGGTTCAGTTGTTTTCGCATGGAATATAGTTTTTACAATGATGTGAAAAGCTACGAAGTAAACTCATGACACTATCAAAGAATGGCTGAAAGAATTGGAAATCAGAGAGTGTATTTTACTCTTTGGTAAACAGTTTGAGGCAGTTTCAGTTTGCTTACTTAACAAGCACAAAAATATTTAAGAAACAGCAAGCAAAATTTATTTGTTAATAAGATGAAACAAGATATCTAAAAAAAAAAAAAATCAGTTGTTTCCAATAGACACTTAGGGCTATATCTTCCAGCCAACAAGAAGGGGGACGTGGAAAAAAGTCCTTAGGGAGACTTAAATAGGAGGCAACGAAGGCTGGCAACGCGGCTCATTAGGCTAATCCTCCACCTTGCAGCGCAGGCACACCGGGTTCTAGTCCCGGTCGGGGCGCCGGATTCTGTCCCAGTTGCCCCTCTTCCAGGCCAGCTCTCTGCTGTGGCCAGAGAGTGCAGTGGAGGATGGCCCAAGTGCTTGGGCCCTGCACCCCATGGGAGATCAGGAGAAGCACCTGGCTCCTGGCTTCAGATCAGCGTGGTGGCTGGCCACGGCGGCCATTGGAGGGTGAACCAACGGCAAAGGAAGACCTTTCTCTTTGTCTCTCTCTCTCTCACTGTCCACTCTGCCTGTCAAAAAAAAAAATTTTTTTTAGATAAAAAAAAAAAGAAGGCAATGAAACTCTAAACATGCTGAATTTTTTTTAAGATTAAGTTTAAAGTGCCTGTTTTTAAATTATTAACAATGGGCCTGCATTGCTGCATAGCAGGTAAAGCCACCAAGTGCAATGCTGGTATCCCATATGGGTGCCAGTTCAGGACCCATCTGTTCCACTCCCAATCCAGCTCCCTGCTAACATGCCTGGGCAAGCAGCAGAAGATAGCCAAGTGCTTATGTCCCTGCACCCATGTCAGATATCAGGAAGAACCTCTTGACTCCTGGCTTCAGCCTGGCCCAGTCCTGGCCTTTGTAGCCATTTGGGAAGTGAACTAGCGGATGGAAGATTCTCTCCGTGTCTCTTCACCTCTCTGTGTAACTCAAATAAAAAATAAATAAATATTAATGAATAAAGAGAGGAGTGACAAATCGATGAATCAATGTAATTCACTCAACAAATACTGAACATCTTCTAGTAAAACAACTGTGCATATAGGATTTGTGGACTCAGCAACAAGTAGTATAGTTACAGTTCTTGCTTTCATGGAGAATAATAATCCAATGCACTATTTACTTACTAATGTGAGAAGTGATATGAAGTAAAAATACAAATGCATTCTGAAACAGGATAGGGAAAATGTTCCTGAGAATATGACCTTTAAGCTGAAGAGTCAAAAGATAGGCACTATCTAAAGGAAACAAATGGGAAAGAGAGAAAGGTCTAAAAGCAGGGACCAAAATATAAATGCTCTGATATGAGTAAAGCTTGTGCAAGTAAATTAATGATAGCCTGGCTCAAGCACTTGAAGCGAACATGAAATATATACAAGATAGGAGTGAAGTTAGGCAGGACATAGACTATATTAAGGATTTCAGACACTATGTCAACAATAAAAATCCATTAGTTTTTACAAGGGAATGATGACATCAGAACGGTTTTGTTTAAAAAAATATATTTATTTATTTATTTGAAAGAGTTACAGAGAGAGAGAAGGAGAGGCACAGAGAAAGAGTATTCTATCTGCTTGTTCACTCCCCAATTGGCCAAAATGGCAAGAGCTGTGCTGATCCAAAGCCAGGAGCCAGGAGCCTCCTCTCCAGTGTGGGTGCAGGGGCCCAAGGACTTGGGCCATCTTCTACTGCTTTCCCAGGCCATAGCAGAGAGCTGGATCAAAAGTGGAGTAGCCGGGACTCCAATCGGCCCCCATATGAGATGCTGGCACTGCAGGCGGCAGCTTTACCTACTATGCCACAGCACCGGCCCCCAGAGCTGTATTTTTAAAAGTTTATTTTAATATTTTTCCTTTTATGAAGAATGAAAAGGCAACATCAAAGGTAAAAGGTAAAGATTACTTTATTAGAAGCACCTTAGTGGAATGGCTGAACAGAAACAGCAGGATGATAAAATGGGGGAGGACAAAAAGTACATAGCAAATGTAAGCAGTTAAGAAATACACCTACAGCTATGAAAGTGGGAGAAAGGACAAGGGCTAAAGATAGATGTGCCACGTCAGACATTGTGGTGCAGTGAGTAAGCCACCTCTGGGTATGCCAGCATCCCAATTGGAGTGACAGTTACAGTCTCAGCTATGCAGCTTCCAATCCAGCTCCTTGCTAATGAATCTGAAAAGTAGCAGAAGATGACTCAACCACTGAGTCCCTGTTAACCCACATGGGAACTCCACTCCTCCTGACTTCAGCTTGTCACAGCTCAAGCTGTCATGGCAATTTGAAGTGTGAACCAGCAGATCAGAAATACTTGTCTCTCCCTCTCTGATACTCTTATCTTTCAAACAAAAAAAAGTTTTTTAAAAAGAAAAAAGAAAATTATTGACGTGAACAGAAAAGATTTTTTAGTTAGTTATTGGCTGTTTAACTGCTTTGAGATAGGAACTGTTTGTATAAGTTTAAATTAAATTATGGAAGGAGGTCAACAGAGTGGAAAAGTTTAAAGATTAAAGGTTAAATGGATTATTAACACTATGAGCTTCCCAAAAATGGTATAATAAAAGATTTACTGAATGTATACTATATACATGACGTTGTGCTAAGCATTTTATAATGATTCACATCATCTAATCTTTTTTTTAATTTTATTTTGTAAATATAAATTTCCAAAGTACAGTTTATGGATTACAATGGATTTTCCCCCATAACTTCCCTCCCACCCACAACCCTCCTATCTCCCGCTCCCTCTCCCTTTCCATTCACAGAAAGATTCATTTTCTAGATCCTTGAGATGCACTGAAAGCTCATTTATTTGGTGCCTTTCCAATTTCTTGATGTATTCACCTTTTGCTATAAACTTTCCTCTTAACACTGCCTTTGCCGTATCCCATAAGTTTTGGTATGTTGTGCTGTTATCCTCATTTACTTCCAGAAAGGTTTTGATTTCTCTTTTGATTTCTTCTATGACCCAGTGTTCATTCAGGAGCATGTTGTTCAATCTCCATGTGTCTGCATATGTTCTAGGGATTCCTGAGTTGCTAATTTCCAACTTCATTCCTTTATGGTCTGAGAAGCTGCATCGTATGTGAGGGAAGCAAGGCCCGGCTCCCACAACATGGCACTGAGAGGGAGTAAACAAGTTCTACACAGTGGCTTCGGCTGCTTCATCAATTTGACTAATGAGTTGCAGGAGCTGACCCAACCTCTGATTGGAAGAAAGCGGCGTGCTCAGCACGTGGGCAGCAGAGCATGGATTGGTGGGAGAGGACTATAAAGGCGAGATAGAAGTGGCGCGGGGGGATTCGCTTATGCGCCACGAGGCGCAGTAGACATCTCACACCACGCGCCAAATGAATAACAAGAATGCGGACACACACCAAGTGGAATGCGGTTAGCACAGGAGCAAACTTGAGCTCACAACACAGAGTCATTCGCTTAAACAGCGTCCGGTCCGGTGTCATTCTCCCGCAAGCCCGCAGAGGAGCGACAGTATGATTCTAATTCTTTTGAATTTGCTGAGACTTGCTTTATGGCCTAGTATGTGGTCAATCCTAGAGTAGGTTCCATGTACTGCTGAGAAGAATGTAAATGCTTTATGTGTAGGATGAAAAGTTCTGTAGATTTCTGTTAGATCCATTTGGGATATAGTGTCGTTTAAATCTACTGTATCCTTGTTGATCTTCTGTCCAGTTGATCTGTCTCTTCCTGAGAGTAGAGTACTGAAGTCCCCCAGTACTATTGTATTGGAGTCTAAGTCTCCCTTTAAGTCCCTTAACATATCTTTTAAATAAAACGGTGCCCTGCAATTAGGTGCATATACATTGACAATCGTTATATCTTCCTGTTGAATTGATATCTTAATTATTATATAGTGCCCCTCTTTGTCTCTCTTAACAGATTTTGTGTTAAAGTTTATTTTGTCTGATATTAAGATGGCTACACCACTCTTTTTTCATTTCTGTTGGCATGGTATATCTTTTTCCAGCCTTTCACTTTCAGTCTGCATGCATCTTTGTTGGAAAGATGTGTTTCTTGTAAGCAGCAAATAGATGTTTTTTGTACCTTAACCCATTCAGCCAATCTGTTCCTTTTAACTGGAGAGTTGAGGCCATTTATGTGACTATTGATAAGTAGTAACTTTGCCCTGCCATTTTCCCAAAGATATTTTCTAATATTTGCTTTGAACTTCCTGTGATCTTTTACTGGGAGGTTTTCTTCTTTTACCTTCTTCCGTATTGATAGCTGTGTTCTGTGTTTCTGTGTGCAACACATCTTTAAGCACCTTTTGCAGGGCTGGACAAGTGGCGACAAATTCTTTCAATTTCTGTTTGCTATGAAAGGTCTTTATTTCACCTTCATTCACAAATGAGAGCTTTGCAGGATATAGTATTCAGGGCTGGCAGTTTTTCTCTCTTAGTACCTGGGCTATATCTCGCCATTCCCTCCTAGCCTGTAGGGTTTCTGATGAGAAGTCTGCCGTGAATCTAATTGGAGATCCTCTGAGAGTAATCTGACGTTTCTCTCTTGCACATTTTAGAATCTTTTCTTTAAATGAATCTTGATGTGAATGGAAGGGGAGAGGGAGAGGGAAAGGGGAGGGTTTCAGGTGGGAGGGAAGTTATTGGGGGGGGAGCCATTGTAATCCATAAGCTGTACTTTGGAAATTTATATTCATTAAATAAAAGTTAAAAAAAAGAATCTTTTCTTTGTGTTTCACTGTGGTGAGTTTGATTACAATGTGTCGTGGTAAGGATCTCTTTTGGTCATGGTTACTAGGGGTTATATGAGCTTCCTGTACTAGAATGTCTCTGTCCTTCAAACCTGAGAAGTTCTCTGCTAGTATCTCACTAAAAAGGCCTTCTAATCCTTTCTCTCTCTCCATGCCTTCAGGAACTCCCAGAACCCGAATGGTGGGTTTCTTAATAGTATCCTATAGATTCCCAACATTATTTTTTAGATTTCTAATTTCCTCTTCTTTTCTTTGGTTTGACTGTATACTTTCCTGTGCTCTGTCTTCTAAGTCCAATATTCTCTCCTCTGCTTCACTGAGTCTGTTTTTAAGGCTCTCTAATGTGTTTGTTATTTGATCTATTGAGTTCTTCATTTCATTTTGATTTCTCTTCTATCACACTTTCCTGTTCTACTAGTTTCTGTGTTTCATTTTGATTCCTCCTTAAGATTTCATTTTCTCGAAGGAGATTTTCTATCCTGTCCAGTAAGGATTTCTGTAGTTTAAGTATTTGTTTTTGAAAACTTCTAAATGTTCTTATCATAAATTTTTTGAAATTAATATCTTGCATTTCCTCTATCTCATCATCTTCATAATCTTGGCTTGGGGTGTCTTGTTCAATTGGGGGTGTCTTAATGTCTTCCTTGTTCTTGTTTCCTTGGTTTCTAGGTTTGTTGCTTGGCATTGTGGAGATATTCTTTGGATCTTTCTTCCCTCAGTGTAGTGTTTTTTTCTTTTTATACTATGACTGTATTAAGTGGACTGTCTGCTTTTGATGGAGCCTTAGAGGCTTGACATGGGTGTAGCCAGAGAGCTCTGGTTCTTCAGGGTTAAGGGTGTGCCAAAGGTGACACACCCAGGTTAGGCGTGGTAAATCAATCAATCTCCCTCTCTTTCTCTATCTCTATCTCTATCTCTATCTCTATCTCTATCTCTATCTCTATCTCTTTCTCTCTCTTTACTTAAGAAGGGAAGTAACTCCACACAGCTGAGCGGAATTGAAGGTAGTCAACTTCCAATCTCTGGCTCCTCACGTTCTAGTGCTAGTGCATAGATTCCACGGCTGATATCCCGAGCTGTGGGCTCCCGTGCCCTCCACACAGGTCCACCGTGAATCACTAGTTTCAGCAGTTTCCTCTGCTGTTTCTTCCCCAACTTTTCCTTGAACCTGCAGTATCTCCACTTATATTAAACTTTCTCTTCCCAGACTATCTGTGTGCTCCCTTCCTATTCTGCCATCTTGCCAGACTCCCACTTCATCTAATCTTACAACTACTCTATGAGGTATTAGGGTAATCAGTCTTCTTATTCTGCAGTTGAAGAGACTGAGACAAAATGGTTAACATCAAAGTTCACAATAAAATGATTGGGATCCAGAACTTCTCTACTATATCTGCTAACGATGGGAGAAAGAGCATCACTTTTGTTCTTCCAAAAAATAGAGGAAAAAGAAAACACACATGAAATGATTTATATCGGGGCACTGTGGCATAGTGGGTAAAGCCATCGCTTGTAGTGCCATCATCCCATATGGGTGCCAGTTCGAGACCCAGCTGCTCCACTTCTGATCCAGCTCTCTGCTATGACCTGGAAAAGCAGTAGAGGATGGCCCAGGTCCTTGCCCCTGCACCCGTGTGGGAGACCCGGAAGTTCCTGGCTCTGGCTTTGGATCAGCACAGCTCAGCCAGTGTGGCCATTTGGGGAGTGAACCAGTGGATGGAAGATCTCTCTCCCTCTCTGCCTCTACCTCTCTGTAACTCTGACTTTCAAATAAATAAATAAATCTTTTAAAAAAAATTTATATGGTCTTAAGAAGTCAAACAGACTTCTTAATGCTGGAGCAAGGGGAAAACAGAGTTATTGTTTAATAAGTAGAGTTTGAGTTTGGGAGATGGATGATGATGAAAGCTGCACATTATGGATATATTTAATAACACTGATCTGTACTTAAAATGGTTAAATGGTAAATGTTATTTTTATTTTAATACAATACAAAAATTGGAGACAGATTTTGATAAAACACTATATCTGTCAAAAATCATAAAAATTTATATTTATAATTAGTGTATTTTCATCTATATAAATTATATATTGATACAGTTGATTCCAAAAAAAGGAATAAGCAATAAACCCAGTCCTATAACAGAATCAAGGCAAAAGGCAATACAAAAGAAAAAATACTGGGGCTGGCGCTGTGGCATAGCAGGCAAAGCCACCGCCTGCAGTGTCAGCATACAATATGAGCGCCAGTTGGAGTTCCAGCTGTTCCACTTCCAATCCAGCTCTCTGCTATGGCCTGGGAAAGTAGTGGAAGATGGCCTAAGTCCTTGGGACCCTGTACCTGTGTGGGAGACCAGGAAGAAGCTCCTGGCTCCCGGCTTCAGATTGGCACAGCTCCAGCCATTTCGGCCAACTAGAGAGTGAACCAGCAGATGGAAGACCTCTCTCTCTCTCTCTCTGCCTCTCCTTCTCTCTCTGTGTAACTCCGACTTTCAAGTACATAAATAAATAAATCTTTTTTAAAAAAAAGAAAAAAAACTTGTTTTACCTACATATTTTTGAGGAAGAAATGGATTTTTTAAGAAGTAATGAAATGAGAAAAAGCATGTTAAGAGACCTCAATTTCTTTCCTAAAGAAAAAAAAAAAAAAAACCTAAAATGACTAAACTTCCCTTCCATTCCAGTATGTTTATTAGGGGTTAAATGTATTCCCTCAAAGGGATATGAAGGCCTAATTCCCAGTACTTCAGAATGTGATTATGTCTGTAGGTTTAGTTTTCAGAGGTAATAAACCTAAAATAAAGTCATTAAGATGAGCCCTAACACAATACAAGTATGAATGGTATCCTTATGAAAAAGGAAATCTTGAACACAGCAATGACATTCATATAGGGAAGGCAATATGAATATGCACTAAGAAAACCTCATGTCAACATAGAGGATTACATAGAGTGGTAACATCTCTAAAAGGAATATTTTAAGAAAATAGAACTGTCATGGAACAGACCTTTCCATTGTGACTTCAAAGAGAACACAGCTGTCCAGACACTCTCATTCACACAAGTGTAAATCAATCAAATAATCCAATCAAATAGCAAGAATTATCAGGCTGGATTTAAAAAAAAATCAAGAAGCAAGTATAGTCAAGAGCCATACAGTTTTGTTTCAGCTGATAACAAACTGTGTATAGGACAGTGGTCCCATAAGATTATAACAGAGCTATAAATAAATAAATGTTAAAAAAGAAAAATCCTATTGCCTGATGACAGAGCTGGTGTGTTTGGTGAGGACCCCTAGATTACACTGGGAGACTGAGAGCCCTGACTGGGCTTGGAAAGATCCCAGACTAGACTTAGTCCCACTTCTTGTCTTCTCACATTTAAGAATACAACTGGGGGTCGGTGCCGCAGCTCAATAGGCTAATCCTCTGCCTGCAGCGCCGGCACACCGGGTTCTAGTCCCGGTCGGGGCGCCGGATTCTGTCCCGGTTGCCCCTCTTCCAGGCCAGCTCTCTGCTGTGGCCCGGGAGTGCAGTGGAGGATGGCCCTGCAACCTCATGGGAGACCAGGAGAAGTACCTGGCTCCTGCCTTCGGATCAGTGCGGTGTGCCGGTCACAGCGGCCATTGGAGGGTGAACCAACGGTAAAAGGAAGACCTTTCTCTGTCTCTCTCTCTCTCACTGTCCACTCTGCCTGTAAGAAAAAAAAAATGCAAGTGGGGACCACCCTTGTCGCACAACATGTTAAGCCTCTGCCTGTGACATCTGCATTTTCATGCCACATGAGCATCACTTGAGTCCTGACTGCTCCAGTTCCAATACAGCTCCGTACTAGTATGCCTGGGAAAGGCACAGAAGATGGCCCAAGTCCTTGGGCCCCTGCCAACCACATGGCAGACCTGGATGCAGTTTCAGCTTTCTAGTTTCAATCTGGCCCAGCCCCATCTGTTGTGGCCATTTGGGAGTGAACTAGCAGATGAAAGATCTCTTTCTCTGTAGCCCTGCCTTTCAAATAAATTAATCTTTTAAAAGAAATAACCAGAATACAACTGATAATATAGATGGAGGTGAGTAGAAATGCACAATTTATTGAAAGGCAAATGGATAGTACACACTCAGATATGAGAGCAGGCAGCTCATTACTTGTGTTTGTGTTAATTCTGGTACAAACAAACCTTCTGCATTACTAGCCATATAAAAGTATAGCACACGTGGCCATTGTTGTAGTTCAGTGGGTTAAATCGCCACCTCTGACAACAGCATCCCATATGGGCACTAGTTGGAGTCCTGGCTGCTCCACCTCCATTCTGGCCCCATGCTAATATTCTTGAGAAAGCAGCAGAAGATGGTCCAAGCACTTGCACCCCTGCATCCATGTGTAGACCCATATGGAATTCTGCATTCTTGGCTTTAGTCTGGCCCAGCCCCAGCTGCTATAGCCACCTGGGGAGTGAACTAACAGAAGATTCTCTCTCTCTCTCTCTCTATCTCTCTCTCTCCTGCTCTGTGTGTGTGTGTCTGTGTGTGTGTCTGTCTCTCTGCCTCTCTCTGTAACTACCTTTCAAATAAATAAATATTTTTTAAAAGTATAGCACATACAATTACATACAGTACATAATACTTGATAATGACAATGTGACTATATAACTGTTATATATTTACTATGCTATACTTTTATCATTATATTAGATTGTAGTCTTATCTGTTAAAAAAAAAAGTTAACTTCAAAAAACAGTGTCAGGCAAATCCTTCAGGAAGTATTCCTGGAGATGGTATCATCACCATACATGACAAACCCATGCTTCCAGTGGGACCAAATGCGGAAGTGGAAGACAGTTATATTGATGATCCTGACCCAGTGTAGGCCTAGGCTATTGTATGTATTTGTGCATTAATATTCAACAAATATTAAAAATAACCTGCAGTGCCAGCATCCTATATGGGTGCCTGTTCAAATCCCAGCTGCTCCACATCCAATCCAGCTCTCTGCTATGGCCTGGGAAAGCAACAGAAGACAACCCGGACAGGGCTGCAGCTCACTAGGCTAATCCTCCATCTGCAGCACTGGCACCCTGATTCTTGTCCCAGTTGGGGCACCAGATTCTGTCCTAGTTGCTCCTCTTCCAGGCCAGCTCTCTGCTGTGGCCCGGGAAGGCAGTGGAGGATGGCCCAAGTACTTCGGTCCTGTACCCACACGGGAGACCAGGAGGAACCACCTGGCTCCTGGCTTCGGATTGGCACAGTACGCCGGCCGCAGCACACCGGCTGTAGCAGCCATTTGGGGGGTGAACCAACAGAAGGAAGACCTTTCTCTCTGTCTCTCTGTCTCTCTCTCTCTGTCTAACTCTGCCTGTCAAAAATAAATAAATAAATAATTAAAAAAAAAAAAAGATGGCCCAATTCTTGGGCCCCCACACCTGAGTAAGAGACCTGGAGGAAGCTCCTGGCTCCTGGCTTCAGATCGGCACAGCTCCAGCCATTGAGGCCAAC
Source organism: Oryctolagus cuniculus (assembly GCF_964237555.1). Taxonomy (NCBI): domain Eukaryota; kingdom Metazoa; phylum Chordata; class Mammalia; order Lagomorpha; family Leporidae; genus Oryctolagus; species Oryctolagus cuniculus. The sequence continues at coordinate 56,160,100 of NC_091435.1, forward strand.
TGGAGAGTGAACCAGTAGATGGAAGACCGATCTCTCTCCCTCTCCCTCTCCCTCTCCCTCTCTCTCTCTCTCTCTCTCTCTCTGCCTCTCCTTCTCTCTTTTTGTAACTCTGACTTTCAAATAAATAAATAAATCTTTTTTTAAAAAAATGTATGACTTGGCCGGTGCCACGGCTCAATAGGCTAATCCTCTGCCTGTGGTGCCGGCACCCCGGGTTCTAGTCCCGGTCGGGACACTGGATTCTGTCCTAGTTGCCCCTCTTCCAGTCCAGCTTTCTGCTGTGGCCAGGGAGTGCAGCGGAGGATGGCTGAAGTCCTTGGGCCCTGCACCCGCATGGGAGACCAGGAAAAGCACCTCACTCCTGGCTTCGGATCAGCGTGGTGCTCCAGCCGCAGCACGCTGGCTGCAGAGGCCATTGGGGGGTGAACCAACGGAAAAAGGAAGACCTTTCTCTCTGTCTCTCTCTCTCTCTCACTGTCCACTCTGCCTGTCAAAAAAAAAATTTTTTAAAAAAGTATTTCTGAGCCGGCGCCGCGGCTCACTAGGCTAATCCTCCGCCTAGCGGCGCCGGCACACCGGGTTCTAGTCCCGGTCGGGGCGCCGGATTCTGTCCCGGTTGCCCCTCTTCCAGGCCAGCCCTCTGCTGTGGCCAGGGAGTGCAGTGGAGGATGGCCCAGGTGCTTGGGCCCTGCACCCCATGGGAGACCAGGAAAAGCACCTGGCTCCTGGCTCCTGCCATCGGATCAGCGCGGTGCGCCGGCCGCAGCGCGCTGGCCGCGGCGGCCATTGGAGGGTGAACCAACGGCAAAGGAAGACCTTTCTCTCTGTCTCTCTCTCTCACTGTCCACTCTGCCTGTCAAAAAAAAAAAAAAACAAAAAACAAAAAAACAAAAACAAAAACAAAAAAAAAAAAGTATTTCTGTATACAATCACTACAAGGCACATTTTTACATTCAAAAAGTAAGTTTAAAGTAAAAAATGAAAAAAATAGACCATAAGTGGCAACCTTAAGCAAGATGGAGTGGCTATACCAAAACCAGATAAAGGGGACAAAAAGTAGAGACAAAAATAGTTGGGCACCCCAACACCATGGTATACATAGGGCCCAAGAATTCTCCTCCAGGAGAGTCCCTCAAAACTGCTGTGCTTGGTTGCCATGGGAACTTCATGTTGTCACTGAAAGAAGTGACACGAGTTCACCTGAGAGAAGGTTGAAGGGATGTGAAGAGATACTCAACAGAAAGCCAATCTATTGCCCAAGATGCACTGGAAGCCTAAGACCCAGAGAGACAGCCCCCTACATAGGGCCAATGCCATGGCCAGAAAACCACCATGGCTCTACAGTTGTACCACATGTACCTGTGCAGAGTACAAAACTTCAACAGAAGTTTGAATAATACTACTTCGGAACAGATGATTAAAAAGCCAAAGGGGAAACTGCCTGTCTGCACTAAATTAGCCCTCAGATTTAAAGACTAGAGACCACTAAACATTGAGTAGCTGCTATCACGAGATGATAATCAGCAGTTGGAACAAGTGATTATTTTATATTCTAGAAATAAAATTATGATAACTACTATGAAGATCTGAAAAGACAAGTACATTTTACCAATATTAATCTCCTACCTGATAATGCATACTATCAATACATGTAACAAATTTACAATACCAAATATTGGCACATATCAGCACAAAGTGGAAAAGAAACCTCCTAGTATTGCAAATAAAAACATTCAGATGATATTTATTGACTTATCAGTTGCCCTGGAGTCTATATCAATTAGACTATTAAATAAGTTATGCAGAGGCCAATGTTGGGGCATAGCTGGTAAAGCCACTGCCTAGGACACCAGCATCCCATAAGGCACTGATTCATGTCGCAGCTGCTCCACTTCTGATCCAGCTCCCTGCTAATGCACCTGGGAAAGCAACAGATGATGGTCCAAATATTTGGGTCACTCCTCTCTCTCTCTTTCTCTCTCTCTCTCTCTCCCCCGTGTGTATATGTGTCTCCTTCTATCTGTAACTCTTTCAAAATCAATAATCTTTCTTTTAAAAAAAGTTTTATAAACTATTTCATCCTGTGAATCTTCAATGAAATGAATCTTGCTCTCCAATTCTTCACATTACCAATAAATTCTTTATTACAATAACTAGTATCTGATTTAAAAAGGGGTTGGATACTTCAATATCCCACTCTCAATAATAAATAGAATAATTAAACATGCACAAAAGGTTTGAGTAAAACTATTAACCAATTCATATCGATCCAACAACAGAAATCTATAGAACACTTCACCAAAGAGCAACACAATACATGCTCTTCTTAAGCACACCTAGAAAATTTTCCAAGACTGACCACATGCAAGGGGCCATAAAACAAACTCAATAAATTTACCAAAAAAATCACATAAAATGTTTTTCAGACCACAAAGGAATTCGATAAAACATAAAAGAAAGAAATTTTTCAAAATTTATTGACATGCAGGAGTTTATCAATATACACTAAATTAAAAATATGTCAAATAAAAATTACCAGAAATTAGAAAACACTTTTGAGATCAATGAAAACAAAAACAAGCCAAAATTTAGGAGATGCAACAAAAGTAGCACTTAGAAATAAATTGAAAACAAAAAGAAGATCTATATTCAAAAAGAAGAGCTCAGGGGCACATGCTGTGGCATAGCGGGTAAAGCCACCGCCTGCAGTGCCAGCATCCCATATGGGCACCGGTTCAAGTCCCAGCTGCTCCACTTCTGATCCAGCTGTCTGTTATGGCCTGGAAAAGCAGTGAAAGATGGCCCAAGTCCTTAGGTCCCTGCACCCATGTGGGAGACCCAGAGAAGGCTCCTGGCTCTGGACTGGTGCAGCTCCAGCTGTTGTGGCCATCTGGAGAGTGAACCAGCACATGGAAGATCTCCCTCTCTCTGCCTCTGCCTCCCTAACTTTTCCTTTCAAATATATAAATAATTTTTTTTTATTTCACAGAGTTATAGGCAGTGAGAGAGAGAGACAGAGAGAAAGGTCTTCCTTCCTTTGGTTCACCCCCAAAATGGCCACCAATCCAAAGCCAGGAGCCAGGTGCTTCTTCCTGGTCTCCCATGAAGGTGTAGGGGCACAAGCACTTCGGCCATCCTCCACTGCCCTCTCAGGCCACAGCAGAGAGCTGGACTGGAAGAGGAGCAACCCGGCGCCCATATGGAATGCCAGAGCTGCAGGTGGAGGATTAACCAAGTGAGCCATGGTACCAGCCAAATAAATAAATCGTTAAAAAAAAAAAAAAAAAGAGCTCAAATCAATAACCTAATCATCTACCTTAAGAAACTTTAAAAAGCAAATATATCTGGGGGCTGGCACTGTGGCTCACTTGGTTAATCCTCCGCCTGTGGCACCGGCATCCTATATGGGCACTGGTTCTAGTCCCAGTTGTTCCTCTTCCAGTCCAGCTCTCTGTTGTGGCCTGGGAAGGCAGATGGAGGATGGCCCAAGTGCTTGGGCCCTGTACCCACATGGGAGACAGGAGGAAGCACCTGGCTTCTGGCTTCAGATTGGCGCAGTGCCAGCCGTGGCAGCCATTTGGGGAGTGAACCAACAGAAAAAGGAAGACCTTTCTCTCTATCTCTCTCTCACTGTCTATAACTCTACCTGTCCAAAAAAAAAAAAGGCAAATATATCTAAGACAAAACAAAGAAATATAAAGACTGTATTAGAATAAGTAATGAATCTAAAAGCTGATTCTTTGAAAAGATCAACAAAATTGACAAATCTTTAGTTAGACTAATTATGAAAAATGAGAAAACTCAAATTAATTAAAGCAGGAATGAAAGAGAGGTCATCACATATAGAAAAAGATGGAGGAATAGTCAAATAAGCACATGTCAAAAAAATAACATAACTAAAAGAAAAAATTCCTAGAAAGACAGAAGCTACTAACACTGAGGCACAGAAAACAGAAAATCCTAACAGACTATAATAAGCAAAAATTTTAATTCATAATTTCAAAACGTCACACACCCAGCCCACAAGCAGATGGGATCACTAGTGAATTCTACTGAGTACTCCAAAAACTCTTCCAGTAAATGGGTGCTTTCCAAATCATTCTACTAGGTCAGCACTGGCCTGACACAAAAGCCAGAAAAAAGAATACACAAGAAAATAATTGATTTTCCCTCTTGAACACAAACATAAACATCTTCATGAAAATCCAAGCAAACTGAACCAGCAATATATAAAAAGGATCAAAAATCAGTACCAAATGGGATTTATTCCAGGAATGTCATGTTGGTTTACTCCCCAAAAATGAATTTATGTAATACACTTTATTACTAGAACAAAGGACACAAATTATATGATAAAGATGTGAAAAAATCATTTCTCCAAATCCAATACATATCCATGATTTAAAAAAACACTCAATATGATAAAGAGCACTTACAAAAATCTACAGCAAACATCATATTTTATGGTGATGAAATCATTTTTGCTTGTGTGGGAACAATACAAAGATTTCCATACTCATCAGCCTTATTTTTCTTTTTTTAAAGATTTATTTTTATTTGTTTGAAAGACAGAGTTACACAGTGAGGTAGAGACAGAGGGAGAGGTCTTCCATCCACTGGTTCACTCCCCAGATGGCCGCAATGGCCAGAGCTGCACCGATCCAAAGCCAGAAGCCAGAAGCTTCTTCTAGGTCTCCCACGTAGGTGCAGGGGCTCAAGGATTTGGGCCATCTTGAGCTGCTTTCCCAGGCCATAGCAGAGAGCTGGATCAGAAGAGGAATAGCCGGGACTAGAACCGGCGCCAATATTGGATGTCAGTGCTTCAGGCCAGGGTTTTAACTCGCTGCGCCACAGCACCGGCCCCATCAGCTTTCATTTGTTTAAGATGTATTCATTTATTTAAAAGGCAGAACAATGGAAAGAGGGACAGGAAGGAAGAAACAAAGGAAAAGAGACTTTCCATCTGCTGGTTCACTCCCCAAATGACCAAGGCCAGGAACTCCATACTGGTCTCCTACATGTGTGGCAGGGGCCCAAGTCCTCAAGCCATTTTCTGCTGCCTTCCCAGGCACATTAGTAGGAAGCTGAATTGGAAACAAAATATCTGGGATGTGAACTGGTAGTACAATATAAGATGCTGGCTTTGCAAGTATTAGCTTAACCCACTGGGCCACACTCACCAGTCCGCATCATACTGGATATTCTAGATTGAGCAATTAAAAAAGGATAAAAATTTAAAGGCATCCAGTCAGAAAGGAAGAAGTGAAACTGCTTTTATTTGTAGATGACATAATCTTGTTTACAGAATTCTAGTAAAAATACACTAAAAACTATTAAAATATATAAGCACAAAGTAGATAAGATATATATGTCACATTCCTACATATTAACAATGAACAACCTGAAATAAAATTAAAAATCAATTTCATTCATAATAGCATTAAACCAAAGAAAAGAGAAGAGAAGTACTTGGGAATAAAATTAATTTAGAAGTCTAAGACATGCTAGAAACTATAAAAAAAAAAAAAAAGCTGACACTGTGGCGCAGCAGGTTAAAGCCCTGGCCTGAAGTGCCAGCATCCCATATGGGTGCCAGTTCTAGTCCCGGCTGCTCCTCTTCCAATCTAGCTCTCTGCTATGGCCTGGGAAAGCAGTAGAGAATGGCCCAAATCCTTCTGCACCCACATGGGGGACCTGGAGGAAGCTCCTGGCTCCTGGATTTGGATTGGCGCAGCTCCGGCCATTGCACCCATCTAGGGAGTGAACCAGCGTATGGAAGACCTCTCTCTCTCTGTCTCTACCTCTCTGTGTAACTCTTTCAAATAAATAAATCTTTTTTAAAAAAAAGAAACTGTAAAAAATTGTAGAGAGTAATTAGAAAGGCCTTAAATAAATAAAAGACCCCCCACTTCTGAGGACTTACTAATATTAAGACAGCAAAACTCTAATTTAGTCTACATTTTCAAAACAATCTCTATCAAAATCCTTGTTGGTAATTTGGTTAAAATTGTAAAGTTGGTACTAAAACTCAACTGGAAATGCAAGGAACTAAAAAATACCAAAATAATCTTTAAAACTCAAAGGGCTTCCATAGCCTTGGAAACTCATGACTGGTGCATAGGGAGATTACTGATGCCATAAACAGGAGTGTCAATTTGTAAAGTCAACAACAGGAGTCACTGTGCACTTACTCCTCATGTAGGATCTCTGTCCTTAATGTGCTGTACATTGAGGCTTAATGCTATCACGAGTACTCAAACAGTATATTTCACTTTGTGTTTCTATGGGGGTGCAAACTGTTGAAATCTTTACTTAATGTATACTAAACTGATCTTCTGTAAAAAAAAAAAAAAAAAAAAAGAAGAAGAAGAAGAAATTATCAATTCCCAACTTGACTCTCACTGGGATTAAACATGACAATAGGTCTGATCTGATTTCATCATCATTTAAAAAATCATCTATTATTTTTCACTTTATGTTTCTGTGTGGGAGCAAACTGTTGAAATCTTTACTTAATGTATGCTAAACTGATCTTCTGTATATAAAGAGAATCGAAAATGAATCCTCATGTGAATGGAAGGGGAGAGGGAGTGGGAAAGGGGAGGGTTGCGGGTGGGAGGGACGTTATGGGGGGGGAAGCCATTGTAATCCATAAGCTGTACTTTGGAAATTTATATTCATTAAATAAAAGTTTTAAAAAAAATAACAAAACTGTAAGATGCATACTTGCTAATTTCAAGAATTGCTACAAAGCTGCAGTAGGACCAGCACACAGATCAGGTTATATATATAATAGAATATATATAAAGAGAGAATAGAATAAAATTGACAATCCAGAAATAAACTCTCACAGTTATGGTCAACTGATTTTTGACCAAGACAATCAATGGAAAAGTAATAGTCCTTTAAACAAATGGTGCTGGAGTTATTGAATATGAAGTGGCAAAAATATTAATTTACATACATATATCATACCATACCCCAAATTAACTCAAAAAGGATCAAATGCTTCAATCTAAGCGCTAGAACCATAAAACTCTAAAAAAGAGGAGCTTGCATTGTAGCATACTAAGTAAAGTTACCACCTGAAACTCTGGCATCCCATTTGGCTGTCAGTTCATGTCCCAGCTGCTCCTTCTGAACTAGCTCCCAGCTAATGTTTTGGGAAAAGCAGTGGAACATGGCTGAAGTGTTTGGGTCCCCGCCTCCCACTCCTAGCTTCAGCCTGACCCAGCACTGGCCATTGCAGCCATCTGGGGAGTGAACCAGTGGATAAAGATCAATCTCTCTCTCTCTCTCTCTCTCTCTCTCTCTGTGTGTGTGTGTGTGTGTGTGTCCTTCTCTCCCTGTAATTCTTTCCAAAAAATAAATCTTTTTTAAAAAGGAAACACAGGAGTAAATCATCATGGCATAGGATTAGGCAACAGTTTCTTAGATATGACACCAAAAACACAAAGAAAAATAGACTTCATCAAAGAAACTGAAGAATGGGAGAAAATATATGGAAATCATGTATTTGATAAAGCACTTGTAATGAGGATATATCAAAAACTCTTACAAATCAACCACAAAAGGATAAATAACCCAATATAGAAAAAGATCCAAATACACATTTCTCAAAAAATATTGACACAAATAACCAGTAAGCACATAAAAGACAATCCATGTCACTTAATTATTAGGAAATGTATATCAAAACCACAATAAGATACCATTTCACAATCAACAGAATGGAACAAAAGAAAGAAATATGGAAGTATAGTGGGTAGGGAAGGGAGAAGCAAGGAATGTGAGACGGAAGGAGAGTGAGAAAGGAAATAATAATTGGTGAAAATCTGGAGAAATACAGAACCCCCATACACCTCCAGTTGAAATGTAAAATGGTGAAATTAATCTGGAAAACAATTCAGCAGTTTCTTTAAAAAATTAACAAAATTAACACATGACACAGAAATTCTAATCCTAGGTATCTACTCAAGACAAATAAAAACATATGTCCACACAAAAACTTGTACAGAAATATTTATGACAATGCTATTTACAATATCCAGGAAGTGGAAACAACTCATATGTTCATCAACTGGTGAATGGGATAAACACAATGTGGTATACCTATGCAATAATATACTATTAGGTAATAGTAAGAAATAAAATATTGACACATTGGCCGGCGCCGTGGCTCACTTGGCTAATCCTCCGCCTGTGGCACCGGCATCCCGGGTTCTAGTTCCGGTTGGGGCTCCGGGTACTAGTTCGGTTGCTCCTCTTCCAGTCCAGCTTTCTGCTGTGGCCTGGGAGGGCAGTGGAGGATGGCCCAAGTGCTTGGGTCCCTGCACCCACATGGGAGGCCGGGAGAAAGTACCTGGCTCCTGGCTTCGGATGGGCACAGCGCTGGCCATAGCGGCCATTAGGGGAGTGAACCAACGGAAGGAAGATCTTTCTATCTGTCTCTCTCCCACTGTCTGTCTGTCTCTCTCTCTCTTTCTCTCTCTCTCTAACTCTGCCTGGCAAAAAATAAAAAAATAATAAAATGAAAAAACATTGATACATGCTACAACATGCATAAACCTCAAAAACATTATGTTTAGGAAAAGTTAGACACAAAAGAACATATATACTATGATTCTGTAAACATGAAATGTAAAAAATAAAAAGTAAGCTCCTATAGAGAAAGGAAGTAAATTAGTAGTTGCCTAAAGCTGAGGGTGAGAATGGAGAGTGGCTGTAAATGAGCAGTTTCTTTGGGCACACAGTGGAAATGTTCTAAAACCATCACTAGGTTACAGAGGTGACTGTATAACTCTGCAAATGTACTAAAAAATTACTTAACTTTAGAATTTAAATGTATGAATTTTATAATATGTAAATCACAGCAAAACTGTTAATGTTTTTAAAAACATTAGAAGATATTACAAGTTTTAAACGGACCAAACTCAATGGATAGGATTAGACATCTCAAAGTAAAAAAAAATAAATAAGGGGATTTTTTTTCCCATCTCAGATGTAATTGTGTTGGCTTTTACTTCCCTGCACACAGCAGCAATTTATAAAATATTTCATATAGTCTAGCAGAACTCAATAATATATGTGACAAAAACAAAAAATAAGTTACAAATATTAAACTATATTTAGGGGATGGCATTGTAGTATAGAGTGAAGTAATTGCTTATGATGCCCACAACCCATATAAGAGTGCCTAGGATCAAGTTACACCTACACCTCCCATCCATCCTCCTGCTAATGTGCACTCTGGGAGGCAACAGGTGATAGCTCAAATTTTTGGGTTCCTGGTACCCACATGGGAGACCCAGATGGATTTCTTGGATCCTGGCTTCAGCCTGGCCCAGCACTGGCTATTGCAGGCATTCAGGGAGTGAACCCCCAAACAGAAGATCAAATTCACTCTCTTTCTCCTGCTGCTGTTCTGCTTTTCAAACAACCAACCAACTTTGAAAATATAAACTTGATTTTCTGGAGACATACTAATAATATTCTTCCTTTTATAATAAATCAGAGGACCTAAATTTTTTCTACCATGAAAGAAGGCCAGTGTTACTAATGCCTCACAAACACAAAAACTAAATGAGATCATTCAGGCTTATCCTGATACCTAGCACACAATAAATATTAAATAAAGGTTAACTGCCATAATTATAAACAGAGGATATTCAGTTCTAAACTGATACTCCTCACATGCTCTATGATTGACACCCAAAGCCTTAAAAGGGGTAATTAGTGGAGTAGAAAGAATAGTATGACTTGGTATCATTTATGAGAGAACTAAGTCAATAGCCACACAATCTGTAAGATCATCGGGAACAAAAATGAGACCAATAGAGGAGGAGAAAATCTCTCTGGAACAGTAAGCAAAACTTGTCCCCTTATAAAAACACTCAATCTGGGGGCCAGCACTGTGATATAGCAGGTAAAGCCACCGACTGCAGTGCCGGCATCACATATGGGCGCTGGTTCTAGTCCAAGATGCTCCACTTCCAGTTCAGCTCTCTGCTATGGCCTGGGAAAGCAGTGGAAGATGGCCCAAGTGCTTGGGCTCCTGCACCTGCGTGGGAGACCGAGAGGAAGCTCCTGGCTCCTGGCTTCGGATCAGTGCAGCTCCGGCCATTTTGGCCAATTGGGGAGTGAACTCGTGGATGGAAGACCTCTCTCTCTCTCTCTCTCTGCCTCTCCATCTCTCTCTGTGTAACTCTGACTTTCAAATAAACAAATAAATCTTTTTTAAAAATAACAACCTGTCCAAGAGTATTTTACAAAGTTGTGAACACATGCCTCTTCTACTGTAAAACATGACATTCATTGCTTCAAACCAAATCACTTCTTAAACTCTAACTGTAAACCTATCTCTAGTAATCCAGTTTCATCCAAAGAACTCACATGTTCAATCTCATCTTAGTTTCAAAATATTCTAACCATCCCAAATATTTTTGTCTACCTGAATTTAGGAGATAGAAGATTTAGAAAAAAGTTAAGAATCAAAAGCTCCAGAATATCAATACAAGTGGAGAGGAGATAGTATAAAAGATAGAAAGGATGCCCACTCTTCACTTAAGACAGTAGGATGGGGATTAAGTTCTTCTATAGCATACATCAGAGAATTTGCAAAAACAAATCCACTTTTAAATATTTAAGCGCATGTCTCAAAATATGATGCAGAAATATTTTAGGAAATTAAAGTTGAGAATGTAAACTAATATAATACAGTTATTAATGATAAAAATCAGGTACAAATTTTTAAATAATATGAACTGTCTAGATTTTAAAAATCTGTCAATAATTACATTGTTATTCAAAAGCTATCTAGCTGAGCAAATTATAAAACTATTGCCTGTTAGCTACATCACTTAAAAAAAATTATTCTTCCCTTGTTAAGAAGTACATCAGTGTGTGTGTGTGTGTGTGTGTGTGTGTGTACAATAACTTTGGTCATTATTGTATTTTTATTTTCATATCTACCACCATTAAATTTTAAAATATTTTTCTCCCCGTCATTAAATGTATATTAAGTATAAGTTACAGTGATAATGCTGATAACATTCCTAAAAATCATTAACTCTGGCATAGAGGTCAGATGTCACAAACTCTATAAGGAAGGTCTGTAATGCAGACTTGAAAATGTATACAGAAAAAAGATGAAAAATATTAGAGATAATGTCAGGAAAATAAGGAAGCAATAATAAGCTATAATACCTCAAAGAACCTGCTTCCCACACAAAGATATATTTTATAAGCATTCATATGGAAAAATGATATTTGAATGATAGAATTCTGAATCATATATCTTCAGGATATCTCTCCCACAAAATGAAACAACCTTGTATATGCAATGTTTCAGAAAATGTGGCTTGACTTTATACATTAAAAAAAGATTGCTTTATTTCCAAAGCATTCAATCTCTCAAATAAAATACAATTTTTATATTATCTTATTATTATATATTATCTTATCTTGTAAGAAATTATATTACAAAATTTTAAACTGAGTTTGTAATTATCCTAAAAATCAAAGCATCACCACTGCATCTGTAGTACTGCTTTATTCATCTTGACAATTCATCCGTTAGATGACAGAAGATCAGAGGGTTTCTAAATGACTGTGAAGTCACCATTATATTTTTATATTTCCTACAAACAATTTACTTAAAAGGGGAGAATAAGACTAAGTAGCTTATACAGTTACTCTGACATAAATTCAAAGATTCCAAGTAGTCTTCTAAATTTGAGCAATCTTTCAATCATTGTAATTTTTACTGTGCCATTGTCACTTTTTCATTCACTGTGCTAAAAAAAAGAAAATTCAACACACTTCTCTAAAATAATAATTTTCTAATCGCTTACTGATGTCCAATCTTAGAATGTTCTATATTCCTTCTGATAACTACAATTTGAATCCTACAGATATTTTAATCCCTACATTCATAAATATTGCTATGAATATAGGACCATAGTTGCTAAATGCAGCATCTTTTCCACTGCTGACTGCAAATGATGAATCAAGCATGATAATCAGTCTATATATAACTGTCACATATCAGCTAAATTTAGCAAGATATTACAAATGTACAAAAAACAAGGAATAACATGACCTACAATCACAGAAAGTTGGAGCTTAAAGAAACCTTAGAAGTCACTGAATTCAATCTTTCTAATTTTAAATATTGTGGTAATTGAGGAGATACAAAGAGCTTAAATGAATCCCCTGTGGTCACACTCTTTATACAAGGTAAAAGCTGGTTCTATGTCGCATATATATCTTACCTTTCTGGTGATGCCTTAGAAGTGACAGGACACTCATGGACACCTCTTTTATTCTTACGGTCCAGAGAGATGACTTTATTTCTTGGGCTTCTTTTCCACTAGAAAAAAATATGTAATTTTGTTGGTAAAATAACTATATGATGAGGCACTTCAGATATCAATTTTACTTATAAATTCAAGATAAACAGCCAAATTCATAGCTCACAAAGAAAAAATAAAAATAACCACATTTGACAGAATACTTGCCTCTTCTGCTGGTGAGGAATTATAAGTCCACCAAAAAATAGCAGGAAGACATTTTAGAATGTTCAAGTAGGCCGGCGCCGTGGCTCAATAGGCTAATCCTCCACCTTGCGGTGCCGGCACACCAGGTTCTAGTCCCGGTCGGGGCGCCGGATTCTGTCCCAGTTGCCCCTCTTCCAGGCCAGCTCTCTGCTATGGCCAGGGAGTGCAGTGGAGGATGGCCCAGGTGCTTGGGCCCTGCACCCCATGGGAGACCAGGAAAAGCACCTGGATCCTGGCTCCTGCCATCGGATCAGCGCGGTGCGCCGGCTGCAGCGGCGGCCATTGGAGGGTGAACCAACGGCAAAGGAAGACCTTTCTCTCTCTGTCTCTCTCTCACTGTCCACTCTGCCTGTCAAAAATTTAAAAAAAAAAAAAAAAAAAAAAAAAAGAATGTTCAAGTAACTTTAGTCAGGAAACTTGGAGATTCCGATGCTTAAATAACTAAAAACAACTGAAATATGTTTCAAAGAAGCAGTAAAGGCCGGCGCCGCAGCTCACTAGCCTAATCATCTGCCTGCGGGACCTGCACCCCAGGTTCTAGTCCCAGTTGGGGCTCCGGATTCTGTCCCAGTTGCTCCTCTTCCAGTCTAGCTCTCTGCTGTGGCCTGGGAGTGCAGTGAAGGATGGCCCAAGTCCTTGGGCCCTGTACCCGCATGGGAGACCAGGAGAAGGCACCTGGCTCCTGGCTTTGGATAGGCGCAGCGCACCAGCAGTAGCGGCCATTTAGGGGGTGAACCAACGGAAAAAGGAAGACCTTTCTCTCTGTCTCTCTCTCTCTCACACTGTCTAACTCTGCCTGTCAAAAAAATAAAAAATAAAGAGTAGTAAAAACCATTTTATGCCAGGTTAAATACATCATGTATCACCACCAGCTTTGACTGAGCTTGGCATCTTCCCCCAAGAATGAACAGTACCCAGTAATATGAAACCCAGGTTCAAAATGAGCACAGGGTCAGACAAAGCACCAAAGGGACTGCCTCTATCATCCCTCTTGCAAACTGCAGCAGGTAGCAGAGCAAGACTCCAGCCAGGAGGGAGTAAAAAGGAAGGTGAGCTTAGGATTTTGCCTCAGACCTTGGTGCTTGGCCCACCATGGTAAGACTCAGAACAGATAAAGCCAAAAGACCTCCACCCAAAAGGCAGTCCTCAGAGACAGAGCCTAAAAACCTACCAGTATCAATTTGACTTGATCTATATCCTGGCCAGCACAGCCTGGAGATAGATGCAGCAGCCTAAGTGCCAACTCAACCTCAGCAGAAGGTAGACAATATGGGCTTTGGCCCAACCCCAGAGTATAGGCTCTGGGTATGATCTTAGCATTACAGCACAACATGAGGAGAGGAACTGCCTGCTTGGGGAAGAAAAAGGTAAATGGGGGTCAATTTATTATATAGAAAATTGAAGCTGACAGTGTAGAGACCCAAGCATCCCATGCCAGACTTCAAACCAGCATTACCATGACCCTGCACATGACCCTGCTACCACAATAACCCATGCAAAGGATGCAAGATTCCAGACTGGCACTATCAGGACCACATACAAGACAGAATTAGGGAAGGGACACCAATGGCCCTGGCCACACCAAATGGCCTGCCACTTACCCTATGGTGCCAGATAAGGGTGCATAACATCCCAAACTGCCATTGCCATTGATTATAGTGGAAGAAAATATAAGGACCCTACATTAAAAAATCAAACTGGAAATGAAACCAAAATAGCATACCAAAGGACATTCAAAAAAACATTTTTTGGAAAAATGCTTATCATGAAATTCATTCTTTAAAGTGATAGAGACCTATTGTCATGTTTAATCCCAGTGAGAGTCAAGTTGGGAATTGATAATTTCTTTTTTTTTTTTTTTTTTTTTTTTTTTTTTTTTTTTTTACAGAAGATACATGACAATAGGTCTGATCTGATTTCATCATGATTTAAAAAAAAAATCATCTATTATTTTTCACTTTATGTTTCTGTGTGGGAACAAACTGTTGAAATCCTTACTTAAGGTATACTAAGCTGATCTTCTGTATATTAAGATAATCGAAAATGAATCTTGATGTGAATGGAAGGGGAGAGGGAGTGGGAAAGGGGAGGGTTGTGGGTGGGAGGGACGGTATGGGGGGGAAAGCCATTGTAACCCATGAGTCGTACTTTGGAAATTTATATTCATTAAATAAAAGATAAAAAAAAAAATAAAAAATAAAAAAAAATAAAAAAATAAAAAAATAAAGTGATAGAGACAACTAATCCAGCACATGCACAAACATCAACTTAGGGACATAGGAAGAATGAAAAAGAAAGTCAATATTATAGTACCAAAAGGAGCACAATAATGCCTTAGTAACTGGCTCCAAAGAAAAGGAGCTTGCCAAAATGTATGATAAAGATTCAGAAGGAAAAAAATTTCAGAATAATGATTATGATTACAAGGACGCTAAAAGAGGAGATCAAAGACTCTGAATAGGGAAAAGACTGATTCCAACCACAGAAAGATAACAAGAAACAGGAAGAAAATGCATTCCTATGAGACAGCTGGAGAGCAGTTTGCAATTGGAATCAAAAAAAGAAGGCAGATGCTATGGAGCAGTGGGAACAGTTCAATCACAAAGCAGTGAGAACACTGGCAGCGACTCCCCAGGGCAACAGTCAGAGGGGACGCCATCTTCTTGGAGTAAGGCACTGAGCAACGAGCAGAGAGGAAATGCCATCTTAATAAGGCAAGTAGAGGCTGTTGCAGCCCACGCACAACTGAGGAATTTTATCAGAGGGATAAGTCCGGGTTCCCACTCTCTATGAATCTGAACTTGAGATTTGGTGGAGGGCAGGCCACTCACTTCGGCCCATGAAACTCTTCCACTCCTCACTCTATTAAGATGCCCAGACTCGACTTGCCAAGGCAGAGCACTGAACAACCTCTGTTAGGCAGCTGACTCAAGAATGAGACAGGTTTTCTGTTGGACACAGGAGGTTCGTGGGACTGAGAGTGGATCCCCTATTCCCTGTGACTGTGGGAGACCTGAGCCCTGTGACTGTAGGAATTCTGTGACTGTGTGATAGGTTGGGAAATAAGGTGTGCCTGGGCATTAGGGCAATCACTGTGTCCGGCTTCAGAGGCTCCCACTCACACTGAGGAGTGCATAGCTCTTTTGTGCAGTTCATGTACTTGTGTGGGTGAGGTATATAGCCACTGTGAGCTCATCCTAAGTAGTTGGCTGACCTTGGCAAAGAGGACCTAATACTGTTATCATATCAACCAATGTGATCATAACCTCAAACTTGCTGAAGACAGAGTTACCACATCTAACTTCAGTGTCACCCTGGACCCTTGTCCCACCCTCAAGCAGTGGCCAAAGATCCGTGGAACCACCAAGCGTGTCCCTCTTGACATCCACTGAAGGAAAAGACATTCCATTAAGCCACAGAGACATATATCAAAGATAAAAGCCTTCAGAGGAGAAAATCAACAAGTGTTTTCACAAACATCTAAAACTTATATGTAGAAATACAAGAAACATAAACAAGGAAGACAACCTAATGCCCCAAAGGAACAGAACAACACTTCAATATTAGAATGTGAACACAAACAGAACAATGAGGAGCCAGTATTGTGGCATAGAAGGCACTGCCCACAATGCCAGCATCTGATATAGTTGCCAGTTCAAGTCCCAGATGCTCTACTTCCAATCCAACTCCCTACTGTATGTGCCAGGGAAAACAGCAGAGGATGGCCCAAGTAATTGGGTCCCTGCACCCATGTAGGAAACCTGGAAGAAGCTCTGGATCCTGGCTTCAGACTGACTCAGTTTCAGCCATCAGGGCCATTTGAGGAGTGAAAAAGTAGATGGAATACGTGTGTGTTTGTGTGTGTGTGTGTGTCTTACCCCTAACCCCATAACTCTGCCTTTCAAATAAATAAATAAATTTTTAAGATCAATGAATTGCCTGAAAAGAAATTCAAAAGAATGAACATAAGATGACTCAAAAACAACACATGAGTTAAAGAAATCCACACATGCCATATATGAAAAATTCTCCTGAGACAGAGATATTGGATATAATAAAACTAAAATATGAGGAATGAAGAATTCATTGTGTCAAATAAAAAATACAGTGGAAAGCCTAAACAACAGACTTGGTGAGGCAGAAGAAACAGTGTCTGAGTTAGAAATCAAATCTTTGGAAATATCTCAGTCAGACAAAAAAAAAAAAAAAAGAAGAAGAAGAAGAAGAAGAAGAAGAAGAAGAAGAAGAAGAAGAAGAAATTAGAAAAACCAAACATAACAAACCAAAACATGTTTCAGATTTATGAGAATCTATCAATTGACCAAACATACAAGTCTTAGGAGTCCTGAATGTGTGGAAACAAAGAATGGCTTAGAATACCTATTCAGTGAAATAATATCAGAAAATTTCCCTATTTGGAGAAAGATAGGGACATACAAATATAGGAAGCACACAGAAGTCATAAGAGACATGATCAGAAAATATCTTCACCACGAAATATAGTCACTTTCAAAAGTAAAACATAAAGAAAAGATTCTAAAATGTGCACATGAGAAACACCAGATTACCTTTAGAGGATCTCCAATTAGACTGATAGCTGATTTCTCATCAGAAACCCTACAGGCTAGGAGAAAATAGAGAGACATAGTCTAAGTCCTAAAAGAAAAAAAATGTCAACCCAGAATACTGTACTCAACAAAGCTCTCACTTAAAAATGAAGGTGAAATAAAGGCCACCTAAAACAAACATAAATTGAAAGAATTTGTTAGCACTCAACTAGCCTTATAAAGATACTTAAGATGTGCTACACACAGAAACAGAAAAAGATAGTCATCATCATAAAAGAAACTGAAGGCCTTCCCATCCAGCTCTCTGCTATGCCTGGGAGAGTAGTAGAAAATGACCCAAGTCCTTGGGCCCCTGCACCCACATGGGAGACCCGGAAGGAGCTCCTGGCTCCTGGCTTCAGATTGGCGCAGCTCAGCTCTGGCCGTTGTGGCCATCTGGGGATTGAATCATCGGATGGAAGACATCTCTCTCTCTCTCTCTCTCTCTCTCTCTCTCTCTCTCTGCCTCTCCTATCTCTATGTAACTCAGACTTTCAAATAAATAAATAAATCTTAAAAAAAAAGTGAAGGCAGAAAATCTCCTAGTAAAAGCACAAAGGAAATTCAAAGTAAACATTAGGAATACTATAGAAAAATGGCAGAACCATCACATTATTTATCAATAAAAACTTTGAATGTATATGGTCTAAATTTAAATTCTCCAATTAAAAGATACAGACTGGCTGAATTGATTAAAAAACAAGACCCATCTATATGCTACCTACAAGAAAGACACCTCACCAACAAAGATACACACAGACTTAAAGTGATAGAATGGAAAAAATATCCCATGCTAACCCAAAGCAAAAACAAACAGGTGTAGCCATCCTAACATCGTACAAAATAGACTTTAACACAAAAACTGTTAAAAGAGACAAGGAAGGAAATTATGTATTGATTTAGGTATCAATTCAATTAGGAAAGAAGTGACCATATTAAATGTATAAGTACCCAATGCAAGAGCAGCTGGCTATTAAAAAAAAGCATTAATCAATCTAAAGGGAGAAATAGACACAATATAATAATAATGGGGGACTTCAACACATTTCATCAGTGGGTAGATTAACTAGACAAAAAAAATCAACAAGGAAACAACAGAGTTAATCTACACCATGGACCGAATGGACATTTCATCCAACAGTTGAAGAATACACATTCATTTCAACAGTGCATGGAATTTTCTCTAGAATAGACCATATGCTAGTCCATAATGCAAGTAGCAGCAAATTAAAAAAAAAAACTGAAATCATACCATGCATCTTTTCTGACCACAATTGAATGAAGACAGAAATAGCCATTTAAGAAACTCTAGAAAATATGCAAACACATGGAGACTAAACAATATGCTCCTAAATGAACAGTAGCTCATAGGAGGAAAAATTAAAAATTCCAAGAAATGAATGAAGATGATAACACAATACATCAAAAGTTAATGGATACAGCAAAAGCAGTGTTAAGAGGAAAGTTTATATGGGGCTGGCACTGTGGCATAGCAGGTAAAGCTGCTGCCTGCAATGCCAGCATCCCATATGGGCGCCGGTTCAAGTCCATGCTGCTCCACTTCCCATCCAGCTCTCTGCTATGGCCTGGGAAAGCGGTAGAAAATGGCCCAAGTCTTTGGGCCCCTGCACCCACATGGGAGACCCTGAAGAAGCTCCTGGATCCTGGCTTTGGATCAGCGCAGCTCTGGCTACTGCAGCCAATTGGGGAGTAAACCAGTGGATGGAAGACCTCTCTCTGTCTGCCTCTCCTTCTCTCTGTGTAACTCTTTCAAATAAATTAAAAAAAAAAAAGAAGGAAGTTCATAGCAATTACTGCCTACATCAAGAAATTAGAAAGACATCAAATAAATGATCTAAGAATCTATCTCAAGGACCTAGAAAAGCAATAACAAACAAAATCCAAAAATAGTAGTAGTAGAGAAATAATTAAATTAGAGAATAAACAAAATTGAAAGCAAAAAATAATACAAAATATTAATGAAATGAAGAGCTGGTGGAAAAACAAACAAAACTAATACACCATTGTCTTAACCAACCAAAAAAAGGAGGGTGGAGAACACCTAATTAATAAAATCAGAGATGAAAAAGGACATGTTACAATGGATACCACAGAAATAAAAAGAAATTATCAGGAATTACTATAAGCATTTATATGCCAATAAACTGGAAAATTCATAAAAATGGATAGATTTATGGACAACTACAATCCTACCAACATTGTGCCATGAAAATATAGAAAACCAATAGGGGCCAGTGCTGTGGCGCAGCGGGTTAATGCCCTGGCCTGAAGCACCTGCATCCCATATGGGTGCCGGTTCAAGTCCCGGCTGCTCCTCTTCCAATCAAGTTCTCTGCTGTGGTCTGGAATAGCAGTAGAGGATGGCCCAAGTCCTTGGGCCGCTGCACCCGTGTGGGAGACCTGGAGGAGGCTTCTGGCTCCTGGCTCCAGGCTTCAGATCGGCGCAGCTCCAGCCATTGCAGTCAGTTGGGGAGTGAACCACCAGATGGAAGACTTTTCTCTCTCTCTGCCTCTCCTCTCTGAGTAACTCTGACTTTCAAATAAATAAATAAATGAGACCAGGATAAGTACCTGGCTCCTGCCATCGGATCAGTGCGTTGCCCGCGGCAGCCATTGGAGGGTGAACCAACGGCAAAGGAAGACCTTTCTCTCTGTCTCTCTCTCTCTCACTGTCCACTCTGCCTGTCAAAAAAAAAAAAAAAAAGAAAAGAAAAGAAAAGAAAACTAATAACCTATACAGATATTGAAGCAGTAATAAAGACCCTCCCAGCAAAGAAAACCCCAGGACTAGATGAGCTCACTGCTGAGTTTTATAAAACTTTTAAAGAATAACTAATTCTAATTATTCTCAAACTATTCAAAAATATTGAAAGAGAGGGAATCCTTCCAAGCTCCTTCTATGAATCCTGTATCACCTTAATTCCTAAACCAGAAAAAGATATAACAGAGAAAGAAAACTCTATATAGATCAATATCCCTGATGAAAATATGTGCGCCGGCGCCGTGGCTCACTAGGCTAATCCTCTGCCTGCAGCATCGGCACCCTGGGTTCTAGTCCCGGTTGGGGCACTGGATTCTGTCCCAGTTGCTCCTCTTCCAGTCCAGCTGTCTGCTGTGGCCCAGGAAGGCAGTGGAGGATGGCTCAAGTGCTTGGGCCCTGCACCCACATGGGAGAGCAGGAGGAAGCACCTGGCTCCTGGCTTAGGATCAGCAAGGTGCGCTGGCTGCACACCGGCCATAGCGGCCATTTGGGGGGTGAACCAACGAAAAAAGGAAGACCTTTCTCTCTATCTCTGTCTCTCTCTCTCTCTCTCATTAACTCTGCCTGTCAAAAAAAAAGAAAAAGAAAAAGAAAATCCTCAATAAAATACTAGCTACTCAAATCCAACAACACATCAGAAAGATCATTCACCTGGACCTACTGGGATTTATCCCTGGTATGCACAGTTTGTACAACATATGTAAATTAATAAATTTGATATATTACATTAGCAAAGTGAAGAAAAAAACATGATTTTTCAATAGATGCAGATAAAGCATTTGATAAAATACAACATTCTTTCATGATAAATAGTTTAATCAAATTGGGCATAGAAGGAACATTCTTCAACACAATCAAGGCAATTTATAACAAACCCACAGCCAGCATCATATTGAATGGAGAAAAGTTGGAAGCATTTCTACTAAGATCCAGAACCAGACAAGGATGCCCACTTTCAGCACTGCATTCAATATAGTCTGGAAGTTTTAGCCAGAGCCATTAGGCTAGAAACAGCAATGAAAGTGATACAAATTGGAAAGGAGGAAGTCAAATTATCTCTCTTTGCATATGACATGATCCTAAATACAAAGAAACCAAAAGACTCCATTAAGTAACTATTGATACTCATAAGAGAGTTTGGTAAATTTGCAGGATATAAAATCAGCACATAAAAATCAATAGCCTTTGCATACACAGACAATGTCATGGCTGAGGAAGAATTTGTAAAATCAATACCATTCAGGGCCGGGGCCGGCGCTGTGGCGCAGCGGGTTAAGGCCCTGGCCTGAAGCACTGGCATCCCAAATGGGCACCAGTTCTAGTCCTGATTGCTCCTCTTCCGATCCAGCTCTGCTATGGCCTAGGAAAGCAGCTCAAGATGGCCCAAGTCCTTGGGCCCCTGCACCCACGTGGGAGACCTGGAAAAACCTCCTGGCTCCTGGCATCAGATTAGCACAGCTCCAGCTGTTGCAGCCATCTAGGGAGTGAACCAGAAGACGGAAGACCTCTCTCTCTGTCTCTACCTCTCTCTGTAACTCTGTCTTTCGAATAAATAAAATAAATCTTTAAAAAAATGTATCCATAGCATTCACTATAGCTACAGAAAAAAAAATACTTTGGAATAAATTTAACAAAGGAGATGAAAGATCTCTACATGAAAATTACAAAACAGTATAAAGAAAGACAGAGAAACCACCAAAAATGGAAAAATCACCCATGTCCATGGATTGGAAGAATTAATATCAAAATGTCTATACTATTGAAAGGAATTTACAGATTCAATGCAATCCAATCAAAATACTAATAACATTACTTCTCAACACCAGATTTCAAAACATACTACAGGGCAGTTAGGCACTGGCACAAAAATAGACATGTAGACCAATAGAACAGAACTGAAACCCCAGAAATTTATCCATGTAGATAAAACCAACTAATCTTTAACAAGCTAAAATAAATCCATGGAGAAAAGACAATTTCTTCAATAAAAGGTGTTGGAAAAATTGGATCTCTGCATGCAGAATTATGTAACAAGACCCCCACCTTACACCTTACACAAAAATCAACTCACAATGGTTCAAGGATCTAAATCTACAACCTGATACCATCAAATTACTAGAGGAAAACATTGGGGAAACTCTGCAAGATATTGGCATAGGCGGTGACTTCCTGGAAAGACCCCAGAAGCACAGGCATTAAAAGCAAAGCTAGACAAATGGGATTCTATCAAGCTAAAGAGCCTCTGCATTGCAAAGGAAATACTCATCAAAGTACAGAGGGAACCAACAGAAAGGGAGAAAATATTTGCAATTTATACCTCTAATAAACAATTAATATCCAGGATATATAAGGAGCTCAAAGAACTCAACAATAATGAAACAAACTATCCAGTTAAGAAATAGGCTAAGGATATGAACAAGTATTTTTCAAAGGATGAAATGCAAACGCCAACAAACACATGAAAACATGCTCAGAACAACTAACCATCAGGGAAATGCAATTAAAACCACCATGAGATTTTACTTCAATACAGTTAGAATGACTTTCATGAAAAAATCCGAAAATAACAAATTTTGGCAAGGATGTGGGGAAAAGGGTACCTTAATACAGTGTTGGACGGATTATAATGTAGTACAACCTTTATGGAAGATAGTGTGAATATTCCTCAGAAATCTGAAAATAGATCTACCATATAATTCAGCTCTCCTACTCCTCAGTATTTTCCCAAAGGAAATAAAATCAGCATATGAAAGAGTTATCTGTACTCCCATGTTTATTACAGCTCAATTCACAATAGCTAAGATATGAAATCAATACAGATATCCATCAGCTGATGACTAGATAAAGAAAATGTGGTATACATACACTATAAAATACTACTCAGCCATAAAAAAGAATGAAATCCTCTCTTTTACAACACAATGGATGTAACTGGAAACCACTATGTAACTGGAAAATATCATACTTAGTGAAATAAGCCAGTTCCAAAAGGACAAATACCATATGTTCTCCCTGACCTATGTGATAACTAACAGAGCACCTAAAAGGCAATCTGTAGAACTGAAATTGACACTGAGAAGCAATGACTTGAACAGCACTTATCTTGACTGCTGAGGAATAGGTTTTTTTTTTTTTTACTTTTTTGTTTGTTTTTACTATTTGTTAAACTGTTTACTTAACATAGAGTTAATCATATGTGCATAAAGTCAACTGAAATTGGATCTTAGTAAAAAAATAGAATGGGAATAAGAAAGGAAGGAGGAACAGGAGTGGGAGGGTGGGCACAGTAGGAAGAATCACCATGTTCTTAAAAATGTAATTATGAAGTGTATGAAATTTGTAACTGTAAAACAGAATAGTTCTGCATTAAAAAAAAAAAGAAAGAAAGAAAAGAAGAAAAGAAATTCCTGGATGCTGGCTTTCACCTGGCCTGGCCGGTTGTTTCAGGCCTTTGGAGAGTGAATGAGCAGATGGAGGATCAGTTTCTCTCTCTCCATCCCTGCCTCCCTCCCTACCACACAGTGTGTACATGCTTGTGTGTGTGTATGTGTGTCTTTCTCTGTCACTCTGCCTTTCAAATAAACAAATCTCCTTTTAAAAAGAAAGAGAAAGGGGCTGACACTGTGGTGCAGCAGTGTTTGAACACCAGTTGGAGTCTTGTTTACTTCACTTCCAATCTGGCTTCTTGCTAATGCACCTAGCAAGGCAGCAGATAAAGGGCCAAGTATTTGGGCCCCTATCACCCATGTGGAAGACCAGGATGGAGTTCCTGACTCCTGGCTTCAGCCTGGCTCAGCCCTGGATGTAACAGACATTTGTGGAGTGAATTAGCAGATAGAAGATATCTCTTCTATCTCCCTCCCCATCCCTGTCTCTCCCTCTATTTCTTCATTTCTCTGCCTTTCAAAGAACTAAATACATTTTTTAAAAATTAATAAGAAAGGGCTACCATTTTGCCACCACCTGCCATTCTGGCATCCCATATCATAGCACCAGTTCAAATCCTAACTGCTCTTCTTCTGATCCAGTTCCCTGCTAATGCACTCAGGAAAGCAGAAAATGATTCAAGGACTTGGGCTCCTGCCACCCACATGGAAGAAGTGGATGGAGTTCCACG
The DNA here is from genome assembly GCF_964237555.1 of Oryctolagus cuniculus. NCBI lineage: Eukaryota > Metazoa > Chordata > Mammalia > Lagomorpha > Leporidae > Oryctolagus > Oryctolagus cuniculus. The sequence continues at coordinate 56,184,163 of NC_091435.1, forward strand.
CTCCTTGCTTTGGCCAGGCCCATCCCTGGCCATTTTAAATCTCTTTTAAAAAAAAAATTAGAGCACAAAGATGAACACAACAATAGAAGAAAAGGACAAAGCATATTTAAAATAAACATAGAGAAAAAATCGACAGGACTAAGTCAAAATTATTTATTAAAAAAATGAATATGAATGGACTAAAATCCTCCATCAAAAGACATAGACTGGCTGAATTGATTTAAAAATAAAAACAACCAAAGATATGTTACCTATAAGTAACTGACTTCACCATCAAACATGCATACATTTTTTTTTTTTTTTTTTTTTTGACAGCAGAGTTAGAGAGAGAGAGAGCAAAAGGTCTTCCTTCCATTGGTTCACCCCCCCAAATGGCCGCCACGGCTGGCGCTGCGCCAATCCGAAGGCAGGAGCCAGGTGCTTCCTCCTGGTCTCCCATGTGGGTGCAGGGGCCCAAGCACTTGGGACATCCTCCACTGCCTTTCTGGACCACAGCAGAGAGCTGGCCTGGAAGAGGAGCAACCAGGACAGAACCTGGCGCCCCAACTGGGACTAGAACCCAGGGTGCCAGCACCACAAGCAGAGGATTAGCCTAGTGAGTTGTGGCGCTGGCCCATGCATACAGTCTTAAAATGAAAGGACTGAGAAAGATTCTATGCCAATGGAAGCCAAAAGCAAGATGCTTTTGTACATTTAGTACATTTACTTATATCAGAAAAATTTAGTCTTTGAGACAAAAGTAAAACATAAAAAGAGACAAAGAACTGGAGCTGGGCTGATCCAAAGCCAGGAGCCAGGAGCTTCTTCCAGGTCTGCCACGCAGATACAGGAACCCAAGGACTGGGTCATCTTCCACTGCTTTTCCCAGGCTTTCAGCTGGGAGCTAGATCAGAAATGGAGCAGCCGGGACTCAAACCATCAGCCATATGGGATGCTGGAGCTGCAGGCTGGGGCTTTAACCCACTGCACCACAGTGCCAGCCCCTGAATATACACTGAAAAGAGGAGTACAAATGGCCAAGAAATATATGGAAAACCACTCAATATCACTAGCCAAATGGGAAATGTAAATCAAAGCCATAATGAGGTATCATTTCACTCTACTTAGATTGGTTATTATCAATATGACAAAAAATAACAAATGCTGGCAAAGATTCAGGAAACCTTATTTACTGTTAATGAGAATGCAAATTAGTACAGCCACTATGTAGTTTCTTCAAAAAAAAAAAGCTAAAAATAAATTTACCCTATGACTCAGCTATCCTATCCCACTTCCATGCATATATAGCTGAGGAAATGAAAGGTACCTGGTACTCATATGTTAATTGCAATCCTATTCACAATAGTTAAGATATGGAATCAACCTAGGTGTCCAACAATAGATGAATGGGTAATGAAAATGTGATAACATACCACACACACATTCAGTCATAAATAATAAAATCCTATCATTTGCAGAAAAGTGGATGGAACTTTAGAGCTTTATGTTAAGTAAAATAAGTCAGACACACAAAGACAAATATCACAGGTTCTCTCTTACATGGGAATTTAAAAAAAAAAAATAGTTGATCTGAACTTAGGATAATTATTACTAGAGGTTGAGAAGGCTGAAATGAGGGATAACAGAGGGATATTGGGCAACAGATAAAACACATTTAGAAATAATAGGTTTAAGTGTTTTACAGCATAATGGAGTGACTATAGTTCACAATAATGCATGAAGAACCAGAGGAGAGGAGTAGGTAGTCTTCAAACATAAGGAAAATGGAAGTGCCACTTGACTGGTTTTGTTTTTTGCTTTGTTCTCTTCAATATTTATTTATTTGACAGAGAGTGTTCCCATCTGCTACTTCACTACCCAAAAGCTCACAACAGTACATCTCCTACTTGAGTGGCAGACAACATTGCTGCCTCCCACAGTCCACATTAGCAAGAAGCAGGAGGCAAGAGTTAGAGCCTGGAATCAAACCCAAGCATTAGGATGTAGGGCATGGGCATCCTAATCAGTAGCTTATCCCTTAACCACTATGCCAAATACCTACCTCTACCCACTTGATTTGATGACTTTACCCTTGGTAAAGTGTTTGATGTTAGTTTCATGCCCCTGAAAGGCTCATGCATTAGGTATCTGGTACACACAGACTTATGTTAATGGCACTAAGAGGGTGGAAACATTATTTAACTATGGTGTTTAGAGGTGGGATCTTTGAGGAGTTATTAGATTTGATTTAAGCAGAAGGGTGGAGCCTATGATCAGATCATGGTAGCTTTTTTTTTTTTTGGAACAGATAAGATTCCTTTCTTTTTTTTTTTAACTTTTATTTAATGAATATAAATTTCCAAAGTACGATTTATGGATTACAATGGCTTCCCCCACATACCGTCCCTCCCACCCACTACCCTCCCCTTTCCCACTCCCTCTCCCCTTCCATTCACATCAAGATTCATTTTCAATTATCTTAATATACAGAAGATCAGCTTAGTATACATTAAGTAAGGATTTCAACAGTTTGCTCCCACACAGAAACATAAAGTGAAAAATAATAGATGATTTTTTTTTTAAATGATGATGAAATCAGATCAGACCTATTGTCATGTTTAATCCCAGTGAGAGTCAAGTTGGGAGTTGATAATTTCTTTTTTTTTTTTTTTTTTTTTTTTTTTTTTACAGAGGATCAGTTTAGTATACATTAAGTAAAGATTTCAACAGTTTGCACCCCCATAGAAACACAAAGTGAAATATAGATCATGGTAGCTTTTTAAGGAGAGACATAGACACACTCTTTCTTATCATGTGATGCTCTGTACCACCTCAGGACTCTGCCATTAAGAACATCATCACTGGAGCCAACGTTATGTTGTAGAAGGTTAAGCCACTGACTGCAAAGCAGGCATCTATATAGCCACCGGTTTGCGTCCTGGATGCTTTACTTCCAATCCAGCTCCCTGCTAATGTTCCTGGGAAAGCAACAGAAGATGCCCCAAGTGTTTGGACCCCTGTACCCATGTGGGAGACCCAGAAGAAGCCCCAGGATCATGGCTTCAGCACAGTACAGCCCTGGCCATTGCAGCTATTTGGAGAACGAACCAGTGGATGGAAGATATTTCTCTCTCTCTCTCTCTCTCTCTCTCTCTCTCACTTCCTCCCCCACCCCTATAATTCTGCCTCTCTCTCTGTAATTGTGCCTTTCAAAGAAATAGAAAAATTTTAAAATAAAAAAAAAAGAATGACATCACCAAATGCTGAACAAATGCAATCAACTAATCTTGGATTGGAAACCTTCAAAACCATAATGCAAAATAAACTTTTCCTTCATAAATATCCTTTCTTGTAGTAACAAGAAGGTATCAAAACACTGTATACATATGTTAAAACACTGTATTACACACTAAAAAAAGTACAATGTTAAAATTTTTTAATAAAATATTATTATAATAACAAACTACCCAATTTAAAAATGGGCAAAGAATGTGAATAGATATTTTTCCAATGAAGGTGTTCAAATGACAAGAAGCATGTGAAAAGGTATTCAATGGCATTAGTTATTAGGAAAGGAAAATCAAAACCACAAAGATATCATTGCATACCCCCTAGGATGGGAAAGGAGGAAGAGTGAGAATAAAAGAGGAAGAGAGGGAAAAAAATCAAAAGTGTTGGCAAGGATGTAAACAAGTTGAACATTTAAACATTACTGGCAGAAATATAAAATGGTGTACGTGCTATGGAATACAGTATGGTAGTTCCTCAATACAGCAATTCTAATCCCGACTAATAACCAAATGAAAGAAAAATAAATGTTCAAACAAATTCTTATATGTAAATTTTCACAGTAGCACCATGTGTAATACCAAAGGGTGAAAACAATCCAATGTCCCTCAACAGATGCATATATAAGTTAACATGATACATTCATACAATCGAATCATTGAACATAAAAAGAAATGAAAAACTAATTCATATTATAACATGCTTTAACAATGAAAATGTTCAGTAAAAGGTTCCAGACACTACTACTTATTGAATAAGTCTATTTTTTTCCCAGAGGTCAATAAAGATTTATTTCTATCTCAAACTTTACATCTGGGGCCAGCATCATGGCATAGCAGCACCTCCAGTGCTGGCATCCCATATGGGTGCTGGTTCAAGTCCCATCTGCTCTACTTCCAATCTAGCTCTCTGCTATGGCCTGGGAAAGCAGTAGAAGATGGCCCAAGTCTTTGGGCCCCTGCACCCAAGTGGAAGAACCGGAAGAAACTTCTGGCTCCTGGCTTTGGATCAGCGCAGCTCTGGCTGTTGCGGCCAACTGGGGAGTGAGCCAGTGGATGGAAGACCTCTCTCTCTCTGTCTGCCTCTCCTCCCTTCTCTGTGTAACTCTGACTTTCAAACAAATAAATAAATCTTTAAAAAAAAAAACTTTACATCCAATATTGGCTGCTGGAAGAGGCAGCTTTTTTAAATATATATACATATGTATACATTCATATATATATGAAGAATATATATGTGAATATATATGAAGACATATTAAATATATAATGAATATATATCTCTGAATATATATATATATGTATTCATTTGAAAAGCAGAGTTACATCGCTTCTCGGCCTTTTGGCTAAGATCAAGTGTGAAAAGCAGAGTTACAGAGGGAGGGAGAGAGAGATCCTCCATCTGTTGGTTCACTCCCCAAATGGCTGCAACAGCTGGAACTGGATCAGTACAAAGCCAGGAGCATGGAGCTTCTTCTGGGTCTCCCACATGGGTGGCAAAGACCCAAATACGTGGGTCTTCTTCCGCAGCTTTCCCAGGCACACTAGCAGGAAACTAGATCAGAAATGGAGCAGCCAGATTCAAACAGGCACCCATATAGGATGCTGGTGCCACAGGCAGCGGCTTTATCCTCTATGCCACAGCTACAGCCCCCCAAGAGAGGGAGCTTTGATCCAAAAAATTCAGCACCATCTTGGTGATACACCATGTTTGTGAAGTTCATGTCCCCACTGGAGGAGAAGATCATTTACATCTTTTCTTTCATGCTTTGAGCTAAAAATAGTATCACTGACCAGGAGCAATCTTATGTCCTTTACTAAAAGCAATGGCAATGAGAAACAGTCTTCTGAATACCCAGAATGAGATAACTGAATGACCTTTATAGCAGTCTTTCCCTTAATTCAATATTTCTTCTCTGGTTCTCTCATTTAGTGAACTCTCTCACCTCCTCACCTAGAGAAAGAATCTCAAATCCCACTAACCCCAATATCAGGCTTCTTTTCCTTATTCAGTTATGTATGGTCCTTTTGATTCTATGCTAAGTGATAGAGAACAGTTTCCATAACCAAATTGGATAGTCACCAAGGATAACTCTCTGGCCCATTGAATGATACTGTCGTTGCTGCATTTGCGCTGGACTTGTGTGGCACTCTTTGTGTCCGATAACATGAAAGAGGAGTAGTTCATTGGAATTATTTTCCAACTACAGAGGTATCCCATCACCCTACTTACAGCTCCTGCAATGAGGATAGTTACAGAGCAGCAGTGGCTGATCCATCTGGGGCTTTTGTCAGCAGCAGACCCATGATGCAAGTGTTGCAAGTTCAATGAGTCTATTTTTTAGAAACAATCAGAACAAGAAAATATATAGAGACAGAAAATATATAAGTGGTTGCCAGGAGCTGTGAGATGAAGGAAATTGTAAAATAGGAAGTGAGTACCTAGTGCAAGAAAGGTTTATTTTGAGGGTATGAAAAAGTCCTATAACTAGACAGCCATAATGGTTGCACAACACTGTGATTGGACTGAATGCCAAAATTCATGCTAAAATAGTAAGTTTTATCTTTTGTGTATTTTGCCACAACAACAACAAAAGCATATGACTGCATTTCCAATAAAAAACATATCTGGTAAAAAAGCATTAACAATAAAAGATAAAAATTATATACTTTACTAAGATCAAATTTCTCTGCTCATCAAAAGATATCCCATAATAAAATATAACAGTTAAGTTACAGAACGGGAGAAAAATATTTATAATACACATGCAACAGATTCATATCCTTATCATATAAGTATACCTGTAAATCAATAACAAAGATCAAACACTCAAATTTTGGAGGAGTGGGGGGACTGCTGTTATAGCACAGTTGGGCAAACCATCAGTTACAACATTGACATCCTATATCAAAATACCATTTCAAGTCATGGCTGCTCCACTTACAATCCAGCATCCTGCTAATGCACCTGAGAAGGCAGGGGAAGATGACCTAAGTGCTTGGGCCCCTACCACCCATATGGGAAACCAGTCTGGAGTTCCTGGGTGCTGCCTTCAGCCAGTCAGTCTCTCTCTTTCTCTCTTTCTCTTTCTCTTTCTCTCTCTCTCTCTCTCCCCCCCTTCTGCTCTTCTCTCTCTCTCTCTCCCTCTCCCTCTATTTCTCCCTCTCCCTCTCCCTCTCCCTCTCACCCTCTCCCTCTCTAACCTCTCCCTCTCCCTCTCACCCTCTCCCCCTTGCCCTCCCTCTCTCTGATACTCAGCCTTTAAAATAAACAAATATTTCTTTAAAAACTCATATTTGAAAAATGAATAAGAGTTCCACTTCAGGTAAAATGAGAGAGGAATAGGAATATTTCTTCCATAGAGTACAACTAAGAATTTTAGATGGAATAAACACAGAAACTATCATAGGGCTCTGACGAATATTTGTTAAGAATAACATTGGAGGGGCCAGCGCCATGGCTCACTTGGTTAATCCTCCGCCTGCGGTGCCTGCATCCTATATGGGCACCGGGTTCTAGTCCCAGTTGCTCCTCTTCCAGTCCAGCTCTCTGCTGCGGCCTGGGAGGGCAGAGAAGGATGGCCCAAGTGCTTGGGCCCCTGCACCCGCATGGGAGAGCAGGAGGAAGCACCTGGCTCCTGGCTTCAGATTGGCACAGCGCCAGCCAGAGTGTCCATTTGGGGAGTGAAACAACGGAAAGAAGACCTTTCTCTCTGTCTTTCTCTCTCACTGTCTATAACTCTACCTGCCAAATAAATTTAAGAAAAAAAAAAAGAATAACATTGGAGGGCCAGTGCTGTGGCATAGCGGGTAGAGCCACTGCCTGCAATGCTGGCATCCCATATGGGTGCCAGTTGTCTCGGCTGCCCCACTTCCAATCCAGCTCTCCACTACGGCCTGGGAAAGCAGCAGAAGATGGCCCAACTGCTTAGGCCCCTGTACCCACATGGGAAACCTGGAAGAAATTCCCGGCTCCTGGCTTCAGATCGGCACAGCTTCGGCCATTGTGGCCAATTGGGGAGTGAAACAGCAGATGGAAGACCTTTCTCTCTCTTTCTCTCTCTCTCTCTCTCTCTCTCTGCCTCTCCTTCTCTCTCTGTGTCGCTCCCCCTCTTCGTGGAGGAACGACACTAAGTCCTGCCTAGGCTTCATATCCGAGTCACGGCACCATTATGTCGCTCCCCCTCTTCGTGGAAGAACGACACAGGGCCCTGCGCTGTTCTTTCGTCTGCTCGGCCCTCCCCGGGTTTGCTGCTGGTTCTTCCCGGGTTGGCTACTATCCCTTCCACCTCCGTGGAAGGGCAGTTCCCCCTGGCCACATTCCCCACTTCCGCGGGGGAGCGGCACACCGCCGGCCGGCTCTCTCGGGGGCTGCACAGGTGTTCCTTCAGCTAGATGTTCCCCTTAGATGTTCCTGGTGCATGCCGTCTCTCTCCTCCTTTATAGTCTTCCTCCGCCAATCCTAATTCGGCTGCCCACACGCCGAGTATGCTGCTCTCCTCCAATCAGGAGCAAGTCCTACAGTTTATTAGCTGAACTGGAGGCAGCTGTGCGGAAGCTGTTTACTTCTCTCCCAGCGCCATATTGTGGGAGAGCAGATGCATAGAATAAGTCTTAATTCCAGTAACTCAGTCTAGTCCGGTTTGCTCCCCACATCTCTGTGTAACTCTTTCACATAAATAAATCTTTAAAAAAAAAAAAAAAAGAATAACATTGGAGGGGCTGGCACTGTGGCCTAACAGGTAAAGCTGCCACCTGCAGCTCAGGCATCCCTTATGAGTACTGGTTCAAGTCTCTGCTGCTCCACTTTCCGATCCAGCTCTCTGGTAAAGAGCCTGGGAAAGCAGCAGAGCTTGGCCCAAGTGTTTGGGTTCCTGCATCCACTTGGGAGACCCAGAAGAAGTCCCTGGCTTCAGATCGGCCCAGTTCCAACTGTTGTGGCCATTTAGAAAGTGAACCATCAGATGGAACCTCTCTCTCTCTCTAGCTCTGCCTTTCAAATAAATAAATAACCAGAGACTCACAACTCAATCACAATATCCAGGACAATCCAAAAAATATTGACATACAAAGGAACAAGACAATCTCAACAACTCACATAAACAATCAAAAGAAGCTAAGTGCAAGATGATAGATTAGAACCATCAGGAAAAAAAAAAAAAACTTTAAAGCAGCTATTACAACTATCCTCTGAAAAGGGAGGATGCACTCTCTTCAAAGAAATGGAAATAGGGAAAGCCTCAGTGGAGAAAAAAAATGATTAGAGAAAACCAAATGGAAATTTTAAAACTAAAAGGGAAGATAACTACTGATATGCTAAATGGGGGAAGAATAAGATAGAAATAAAAAATAACCATTAGTGAAAATGGAGATAAAAGATAACCACTAATTCACTAAATGGACTAAAGATTAAGATACAGATTTTAAAAAACAGAGTCAGTGAATTTGAAGATGAACCAATAGAACTTACACAACCTGAATACACAGAAAACATTTTTAAAAATTTAAATGAATAAAGACTTACAGACATCTGAGAAAATATAAAATTTCTAATATTCATGTCATTTAAATCCTAGGAGAGAAAAATGAACATGTGCAGAAAAAAAAATTTTTAGGCCGGCACCACGGCTCACTAGGCTAATACTCCGCCTAGCGGCACCGGCACACGGGGTTCTAGTCCCGGTTGGGGCGCCGGATTCTGTCCCGGTTGCCCCTCTTCCAGGCCAGCTCTCTGCTGTGGCCAGGGAGTGCAGTGGAGGATGGCCCAGGTGCTTGGGCCCTGCACCCCATGGGAGACCAGGAAAAGCACCTGGCTCCTGGCTCCTGCCATCAGATCAGCACGGTGCGCCGGCCGCAGCGCGCTGGCCGCGGCGGCCATTAGAGGGTGAACCAACTGCAAAGGAAGACCTTTCTCTCTGTCTCTCTCTCTCACTGTCCACTCTGCCTGTCAAAAAAAAAAAAAAAAAAAAAATTTTTTAATGGCTGACAGCTTTCCAAGTTTGATCAAAGACATTACCTTACAGATTCAAAGAACTCACTTAACCTGATACAGGATAAACTCAAAGAATCCCTATCAAGACACATCATATATATTTATTAAAAACAGCTTTTGGAGCTGAAAATAGACATACCATATGACCCAACCATCCAGTTCATTTCAAATGAAATGAAATCAGTATATAGGAGTTATGTGTAGCCCCATGTTTACTGCAGCTCAATTTATAATAGCTAAGATACCAAACCACTCAGATGTCTATCAACTGATGACTGGATAAATGAATTATGGTAAATACATAGCACAGAATACTACTCAGGTGTAAAAAAGAATGAAATCCTGTCTTTTACAACAAAATGGATACAACTAGAAATCATTATACTTAGTGAAATAATCCAGTCCCAAAAAAACAAATACCATATGTTCTTCCTGATCTGTAGTTACTAAGAGAGTACCAAAAAAGCTATCTATAGGAGTGAAATTGACACTCTGAGATACAATGATTTTGAACAGTCTTTGTCTCAACTGTTGAGTAACAGTGTTTTTTGTTTTTTTTTTTTTTTTTGCCTTCATGGCATTTGTTGAACTCTTTATTTAGTATAGCGTTAATCTTATGAGTATAAAGTTAACTGAAAATAAATCTTTGTAAAAAATAAGAATGGGAATAGGCAAGGGAGGAGAGTAGGGTAGAAAGTATCACTATGTTCCTAAATCTGTATATAGGAAATACATGAGATTTGTAGACCTTAAATAAAACTTAAAAATAATAAAATAAAATTTGTTATATCAAAAACTAAAAAAGAAAGAAAGGGAGAGTGAGGGAAGGTGGGAGAGAAAGAGAAGAAGAGAGGGAGAAAGAGTGAATATCATTATATTCTAAGAATTGTATCTGAGCCGGCGCCGTGGCTCAATAGGCTAATCCTCCACCTTGCGGCGCCGGCACACCGGGTTCTAGTCCCGGTCGGGGTGCCGGATTCTGTCCCGGTTGCCCCTCTTCCAGGCCAGCTCTCTGCTATGGCCAGGGAGTGCAGTGGAGGATGGCCCAGGTGCTTGGGCCCTGCACCCCATGGGAGACCAGGAAAAACACCTGGATCCTGGCTCCTGCCATCGGATCAGCGCGGTGCGCCGGCTGCAGCGGCGGCCATTGGAGGGTGAACCAACGGCAAAGGAAGACCTTTCTCTCTCTGTCTCTCTCTCTCTGACTGTCCACTCTGCCTGTCAAAAAAATTAAAAAAAAAAAAAAAAAAAAAAAAAAAAAAAAAAAAAAGAATTGTATCTACGAACTATATTGAACTATACTAAAAACTATTTAAACTTTTTTTAAAAATCATGTACAATTTGTAATTTGGTTGTCTCATTTGTATGAAAATTAGTAAAAGCTACTCTTTTAAGAAAAAAGTGGAAAGAGTGTTAAAAGATAATCTCTCTACCTTAGGTTCACTGAAATCATTTTACAAGCTGATTTCTGTCTCTAGTAATCTCTTATTAATTCTGAGAATTGTCACATCTCACCCTCCCCTATAAAGAAGGGTATATAAGCTTCAAATATCTAGCCCTTTTTTGAGTTTCAAAGTTTGTGTAAGATCCCAAACTGTGATTTTTCTCTAGGCAGATTAATAATCTATGATTATTTTCTCCTAAAAAAAAAAATGGGCTAATGACTTTAACAGATTATCTCACCAAATAAGATATACAGATGGCAAATAGATGCTTCACATCATATGGCAGATATACTAAGGCAAAAATGTTTCACTTCATATATTATCAGAGAATTAAAAGTTAAAAAGAATGGGCAAAATCCAAAACACTAACACTACCAAATGCTACCAAAAATATAGAACAGCAGGAATTATTCACTGCTGGTTGAAATGCAAAATGCTACAATATTGGAAGAGTTTGACAGCTTCTCACAAAACTAAATATACTGTTACTATATGATCTGGCAATCACATTCCTTGGTATTTACTCAAAGAACTTGAAAATTTATATCTGCACACTGCCAACACCTTTATATTGGGCTTCCAGATTCCAGAACTGTGAAAAAATAATTTTGTCTTTAAGCCACCCATTGTGTAGTGTTTTGATATGATAGCCCTAGCAGACTAATATAGCCAAAAGTGTATAAATTGGGAAATCTGAGAAAATTTCTGTTTTTAAACAATTGACCATGAGCTGTTTCAGATGACAAACTAATAAAGTCCTATGTTATTTAAAAAAAAAAAATTGCTATACTAAGCCTTATCAACCAGAGCCCTATAATAATGCTTACCAGTGATAAAATTAAAGCCCAGATTTATAATCAGAATATCTATTGATACACAACTATATCACCTTTGAAGAGGTACTCTCTCAAATTTAAAGACAGGGGGCTGGTGCTGTGGTGCAGTAGGTTAAGCCTACGGCACCAGCATCCCATATGAGTGCTGGTTGAAGTCCCAGCTACTCTACTTCCAATGTAGCTCCCTGTTGATGGTCTGGGAAATCAGTGGAAGATGGCCCAAGTGCTTGGATCCCTGCACCCATGTGGGAGACCAGGAAGAAGCTGCTGGCTCCTGGCTTCAGATCAGTCCAGCTCCGGCCATTGTGGACATTTGGGTAGTGAACCAGAAGATGGAAGATCTATCTCCCTGCCTTTCCTTCTCTCTGTTTGTAACTCTGCCTCTCAAACAAACAAGTAAGCCTTTAAAAAAATTAAAAACAAATAAAAGCAAATGAACAAATGATTCTACAAAACTTAAAATTTTATTATTAATAAAACAACTTATTTTACAATGAGATTTGAATTTGGAAGAAATCAAAAGAAGTCCTAACCTCAAAGCATCATTCCAACATATTTCAGAGATAAACTAATTTAAAATCTGCAATTAAATCACGCAGAAAATAAAAAAGGACATCCAGGAAAATAGAAATTCAACTTGATTAAAATATTTTAAACACACCAAATAAAATTATATGCTTAAAAGAAGTTAATTTTATTTACCCCCTGCAAAGGGAGATCCCAGCATTCTGTGCTTCTGAATTTGGACAGTGGTGATTGAGCATGAGCATCTTCTGGTTTTACATTTAACATCTTTCTTATCTGAAACTAGGATGAGATAATAATCAGCTTAATTAAAAAATACATGCAAGAGCTGAATCAGCTAGCAGAACCCTTATATTACCTTGCATTAATATTCTGCTAACAGTTTCAGAGTTTTAAATTCAGTGCTCAGTGCACAAGCAATAAAATACAATTTTATTTTAAAAACTCATTGAGTATAAAGGTGGACAAGTGAATTGCAGCTTCATAACTATAGATGGCCCCCAACTTAGGATGATTCAAAATAAATTTTTTTTTTTTTGACAGGCAGAGTGGACAGTGAGAGAGAGAGACAGAAAGGTCTTCCTTTGCTCCAATGGCCACCACGGCCGGCGCACTGCGGCCGGAGCACTGCACTGATCCGAAGCCAGGAGCCAGGTGCTTATCCTGGTCTCCCATGGGGTGCAGGGCCCAAGGACTTGGGCCATCCTCCACTGCACTCCCGGGCCACAGCAGAGAGCTGGCCTGGAAGAGGGGCAACCAGGACTAGAACCTGGTGTGCTGGCACCGCAGGCAGAGGATTAGCCTAGTGAGCCATGGCGCCAGCCACAAATTAATTTTTGACTTTAGGGTGATAAAAAAGCAACACACATTTAGTGGAATTTGGAATTTTGGATTTTTATCTTTCAGTAGAACAGTAATATGTGGTACAATACTTCCTTGTAAGGTTGGGCAGCAGTAAGCTGTGGCTTTATCAGCCACATCATCAAAAGGGTAAGCAACCAATATTGAACTCTACCATGTACTGTATTCAATAGGTTACTTGAGATATTCCCAACTTTAGTTACAAATGGTCTTTGTGTTAGATGATTTTTGCCCAATGTGAGGTAAAGTAAGTGTTCTGAGCACATTAAACATAGGCTTCACTAAGCTTTGATTTTAATTGCATATTAAACGCAATTTTTACTTACAATATTTTCAATTTGCAGTACATTTATTAGAATTTAACATCACCAAAAGGCAAAGAGCATTCATATTCTTTTGCCTTCAGTCTCCTCCCCTTCTGATCCTTCAAATGCAAGCTCCACAGTTCTTTGATACATAAATCTAATTATGGTTATAATACTTAAACTACTTAAAAAACATTGGCACCCATTATTTATAGACAAAGCTCTTCACAATTGGTGCTCTTTCACATCACCCCACTTCAAAACTCTAAACCCAACCATGTTAAGTTACTCAACCTTTTTAAAACATGTCATATTATTTTATATTCCTAGATCTCTGTGTATCTTGCTTCCTCAACCTAAAATGCCCTATTTTTAGTGTGAAGTACTAAATTTTCTTGTCAAAATTATTCTCTTATCCTTACATCAAGGTATTAGAAAGTGATATATTTATATTATGTCTGTTACATTACACATATACCATATTCTTGTTATTTGTCTATGTGTAACTTCTTATCCAGACCATAGAACTCCTTAAAGAGAAGTCTCTGCCTTTTTCATATTTTTATCTCCAAAGCATGTGGCTCATGATATATTAAATAAATGAATGCAAGCATGGACTACAATCACAAGTTTGAAATCATTTGTTAAAAATTTAAATAATCTGGCCAGTGCCACGGCTCATTAGGCTAATCCTCCACCTAGTGGCGCCGGCACACCGGTTCTAGTCCGGGTTGGGGCACCAGATTCTGTCCCGGTTGCCCCTCTTCCAGGCCAGCTCTCTGCTGTGGCCAGGGAGTACAGTGGAGGATGGCCCAGGTGCTTGGGCCCTGCACCCCATGGGAGACCAGGATAAGCACCTGGCTCCTGCCTTCGAATCAGTGTGGTGCGCCGGCTGCAGCGCACTGGCCACGGCAGCCATTGGAGGGTGAACCAATGACAAAAGGAAGACCTTTCTCTCTGTCTCTCTTTCTCACTGTCCATTCTGCCTGTAAAAAAAAAAAATAAATTAAATTAAATTAAATAATCTTTCACATAAACTCATAAGTGATGAATAAACTTCAAATTCAGCCTACAAAGGTTACACATAGTAAGTTGTAAAACTACAACCAGTAACAATCTGTTGAATTACTTCTATGATAAGAAAGCCTAAGTCAGGAGGATAAAAATAAAATTGAATCAGAGTATTTCAACTCTTTTATTTCACTAGCACCTCTGGAGGATAAATTTAATCTTCCTAGGACTAGTAACTTCTTAATTAATTTCTTGCTATTTTGTTTTAAAAAGTGCATCTTTATAATTATTCATCTACAAAAGGCACTATTACTTCTAAAGCAATCATCTGCCACATACTCCAAGTTAGGAAACAAAAGTTGCTTCCTCAGGAGGTACAAGTGCTTATGGCTGTTCCCACCCATTCGTTCTTTGTAAGTAGCTTACAGTGAATTCTGTGGCAGACTGTATTTTCTAAAGATGGCCACACCAATATTTCCCACTTCACCTGCTCTTCTTAGAATGTGATATTATCAGTTCTACAATGTCTGGACTGTGTTTCTTCCCCTTGAATCCGTACAGGTGCATGACGTCCGAAGCTAGTCATAAAAGGCAATATACCTTCAGCCTGGCTTACACGGGTCACAAAAGAGAACGTTTCTGCCTTCCTTACACAATTCTAAAGACACAGCCTGCGTGTATCATCTGGCCATTCAGATTTGCTTTCCATAAAGCTTCGGGTATGAGCTCCCATTCCCAGATTCTGGTTGTCAGTGTGTTTTAATGAGAAGGCATCCCTTACCAGGCATCCCAGGTGTGGTGCATGAGCCACATGCGGCAGGCCCAAAGGACACTGCACCCGAGTTGGGAGTGCAGAGCAGACCACCCTGGGACAGCCCAGCCATACCAAGCTGTGGGGGTGCCAGCATTTTCTCAGCCAGGCCTGACAGGCAGCTAGTTTGAGCTTTTCCAGAGGCCTCTGGTGTGTCTGGTCAACACACAGGGCCTGGGTCTGGAGCAGGGAGTGGGGACCTGGATATTTTAAGCCCACCACAGCTGTCAGCCCAGCAGCATCCATCCTAGAACAGTGCACATAGTCAGAGCACCCAGGATCTCTGATGCTTCCCGCTGGTTCAGCAGTTTGATGAATCTGATTAGCGCAGATCTTTCACCACAAGTCCTTTCTGCTGGACTCAATCAAAGTGACAAGGGAGGAAGCCCTTTGGTGGTTCTCAAAAGAAACAAGTAATATTTCTCTCTTTGAAAAACACACACTCAGGGCCAACGCTGGGGCGAGTAAGGCCACCGCCTGCAGTGCCAGCATCCCATATGGGCATGAGTATGAGTCCCAGCTGCTCCACTTCCAATCCAGCTCTCTGCTATGGCCTGGGAAAGCAGCAGAAGATGGCCCAAGTCTATGGGCCCTGCACCCACGTGGAAGACCCGGAAGAAGCTTCTGGCTCCTGGCTTCAGATCAGCAAAGCTCCAGATGGCAGATCCCTCCCCACAACCCTGCCTCTCTTTCTCTCCCTGTGTAATTCTGACTTTCAAATAAATAAATAAATCTTTAAAAAGAAAAACACACCTCTTGCCTTCCAGATGTCTAGCTTTTGGGAGTAATTACCTGAATAAAACACATTTTGTTTCAACATTATGTTTTTCACAGGAGCATATTTGAGGAAGGAGGATGCTTCTTAATCAGGAAGTGGCTTATTATAGAATTTTCTGAGAGTTTCGGAAAAAAAAAATGTGGGTCTTATCTGGAGAAAAATATGCTGAAATATGAAATATTTTGGTTCACTGCCTCCCCCTAAAAATGTAATGGCTCTGTCATTAGAGAATAAGGGCTCTGTAATGATTTGATTCATTGGCTTTTCATCATCCAGAACAACTTTCCAATTCAATGTCATTCATAAATCACTGGAGTGCCTGTCAGGTGCCAGCACTGGGTTAGGTGCTGAGTACACAGAAATAAATACACCTAATAGACTTTAAGAGACTATATGTCAAAGGGAATGGCAGCCAATCTGAATGATATCTCCTTGAAAAGCTACAGTACTCTGACTAAAAAAAAAGCAATAGGGGGTTAGTGCTATGGTGCAATAGGTTAATCCTCTGCCTGTTGTGCCTTCTTCCCATATGGGCACTGGTTCTAGTCCCGGCTGCTCCACTTCCTGTCCAGCTCTCTGCTATGGCCTGGGAAAGCAGTAGAAGATGGCCCAAGTGCTTGGGCCCCTGCACCCACGTGGGAGACCAGGAAGAAGCACCTGGATCCTGGCTTTGGATCGGTGCAGCTCCAGCCATTGTGGCCATTTGGGGAGTGAACCAACCAATGGAAGACCTTTCTCTCTGTCTCTACCTCTCACTCTCTTTAACTCTACCTCTCAAATAAATAAATAAAATTTTTAAAAAAAAAAAAAAAAGCAATGTTAGTAGTGGATTATAACCCTTGAAATAAAATAAATATCTATGATTCCATATTGATATATTTAAATAAATAAATGGAAGAAGAGGGTCAGCTTTTGCTTACAGAAAAAAATCCTATTAATTAATGTAGAAGGAATGAGGCAAACAGAAAATCACCAGAGAATATTGCATTTGAAGTTGTTGCAGGCACATAGCTATCTGTATTTGTCCTCTTTCATACTCATACAGATTCCAGGCTGCCCTTTATTTGCTTGGGACTATTTTAAGAAAATTCTTTTTTGTAGTTGTTAAAGATTTATTTATTTTATTTGAAAGAGTTACACAGAGAGAGAAGGAGAAGCAGAGAGAGAGAGGTCTTCCATCCACTGGTTCACTTCCCAATTGGCTGCAACAGCCAGAGCTGCACCAATCCAAAGCCAAGAGCCAGGAGCTTCCTCTGGGTCTCCCACATGGGTGCAGGGGCCCAAAGACTTGGGCCGTCCTCTACTGCTTTCCCAGGACATAGCAGAGAGCTGGATCGAAAGTGGAGCAAGGCCGGCGCCGTGGCTCAATAGGCTAATCCTCCACCTTGCGGCGCCGGCACACCGGGTTCTAGTCCCGGTCAGGGCGCCGGATTCTGTCCCGGTTGCCCCTCTTCCAGGCCAGCTCTCTGCTATGGCCAGGGAGTGCAGTGGAGGATGGCCCAGGTGCTTGGGCCCTGCACCCCATGGGAGACCAGGAAAAGCACCTGGCTCCTGGCTCCTGCCATCGGATCAGCGCGGTGCGCCGGCTGCAGCGGCGGCCATTGGAGGGTGAACCAACGGCAAAGGAAGACCTTTCTCTCTGTCTCTCTCTCTCACTGTCCACTCTGCCTGTCAAAAATAAAAATAAAAAAAATAAAATAAAATAAAAAAAAATAAAATAAAATTAAAAAAAAAAAATAGAAAGTGGAGCAGCCGGAACTCAAAACAGCGCCCATAAGGGATGCTGGCACTGCTGGCGGGGGCTTTACCTGCTACGCCATAGCGCCAGCCCCTTAACAAAACTCTTGTCCAAGATTCACACTCATGGAAATACCGACTAGCCATAAGAAACTCTGCACATGGCAGGGGAACTCTGCCCAAATGACTCATTCTTAATGACAACTAAATTCGATCTCCTAAGCACTTACTAAACTCTACAGATAATACACGTGACTTTCTCTGTGTTCCTGATGGCTACATGTTTGCTTATAGAATAACAATCTCTACATACTCTCAAACTCTCATGTCTTAATATCCGCCAAGTATCTGAGTAAATGTATCACCTATAGGGAATGTACTGTGCTAGCTCTCAACCCAGGAGTAACCATAATTCCTAATTTTCTAATCTCCATCCTCAGCCCCTTTTTCTCAGGATTAAAAGAAGTGCATGGGGCCAGCGCCGCGGCTCAATAGGCTAATCCTCCGCCTGCAGCGCCAGCACACCGACTTCTAGTCCCAGTCAGGGCGCCAGATTCTGTCCCGGTCGCCACTCTTCCAGTCCAGCTCTCTGCTGTGGCCTGGGAGTGCAGTGGAGGATGGCTGAAGTCCTTGGGCCCTGCACCTGCATGGGAGACCAGGAGAAGCACATGGCTCCTGGCTGCGGATCAGCATGGTGCGCTGGCCGCAGCACACCGGCCGTAGTGCACCACCATAGCGGCCATTGGAGGATGAACCAACAGAAAAGGAAAACCTTTCTCTCTGTCTCTCTCTCACTGTCCACTCTGCCTGTCAAAAAAAAAAAATTAAAAAAAAAAAAGAAGCACATGGGCTCATTTTGTGTATTGTGCTCTAAATGCCTGAGCTCTTGCTATTCCTCGGGTGGGTCATGCAAAATAAGAACTGAGCCTGGAAAAACATAATTTAGGTCATTGAACAGCTAGCTAATGGCACAGCCCTCAGTATTTTATCTAAAGGAATCTCTAATGGATAATAGAATGGCCTTAGACAATTTTCTTGCCTCAGAGGGAGGCACATGTATGATCCTTCATAACCACTTCAGTGTGTTCTGTTCTGTGTATAACAATGATTTCAGACAAGTTGAAATTCAAGTCAGTAATATTTTGGATACTGTGATGTGGATGAAAGGAATCTGGCGGCCGGCGCCGCGGCTCACTAGGCTAATCCTCTGCCTTGCGGCGCCGGCACACCGGGTTCCAGTCCCGGTCGGGGCGCCGGATTCTGTCCCGGTTGCCCCTCTTCCAGGCCAGCTCTCTGCTGTGGCCAGGGAGTGCAGTGGAGGATGGCCCAGGTGCTTGGGCCCTGCACCCCATGGGAGACCAGGAAAAGCACCTGGCTCCTGGCTCCTGCCATCGGATCAGCGCGGTGCGCCGGCCGCAGCGCGCTGGCCGCGGCGGCCATTGGAGGGTGAACCAACGGCAAAGGAAGACCTTTCTCTCTGTCTCTCTCTCTCACTGTCCACTCTGCCTGTCAAAAAAAATAAAAGGAATCTGGCAACAACTACTCCCAGATATTCTTGGGGAATGGGGACCCTGGCTGAGGTTGTTCCTATCTCCCTTATTATAAATCATCCTTATCATATTTCTAATTTTACTCTTCAACCCACATATTCTAAACTGCCTTACTAATTTTATTTCTCAACACCTTTGTATTGGCAGTCAAATTTCCACATGAATTTTGTAGGAGCTAATCATCCATATAACATCACCCAGTTTTTTTTCCTGAGGTGTCCTCTCTCCCCAAATTTCTTTGGGTTATTAATTTATGATTTTTGGGTCCATCTCACCCTATCCCTGTTATTTATAACCCTGGGTTTGTTAGATTATAATTCCAGGCTTTACCACTTATCTCTGCTCTCCTTACACAAGCTTCTCTTCTACACTTGCCTGCTTGCTCTTCCACTTTCTGACATGAAGTGAATCTACGTAAGAGCCTTACCAGATGCCATCACCTTCCCAGCCTCCAAACTGTGCCAAAAGAAACCTCTTTTCCTTATAAATTACCCACTTTCCAGTACACTGTTTAACAACAGAAAACTAATGTAAGACTTTCCCTTTAGCCTCCATTATTCATTCCATTGAAGCTATAACAAGAATTTTAAATGGAGACACTACACACTGAAAATCCTAAGTAAGCCAAGGAAGAAAGTCACTAAAGCCACACTCTAAACAGACTTCTAAGGCATTCTTGATTCCTTCTCACCACCATTCTTTAGGATTTCTTCTCCCTCTTTGCT
The DNA here is from genome assembly GCF_964237555.1 of Oryctolagus cuniculus. Taxonomy (NCBI): domain Eukaryota; kingdom Metazoa; phylum Chordata; class Mammalia; order Lagomorpha; family Leporidae; genus Oryctolagus; species Oryctolagus cuniculus. The sequence goes on from NC_091435.1 coordinate 56,204,005, forward strand.
AAATGCTACAACTACACAACATAAAAACGTTTCGGGGCTGGCGCTGTGGCATAGTGGTTAAAGCCACCACCTGCAGTGCATCCCATATGGGTGCCAGTTCAAGTCCCGGCTGCTCCACTTCCGATTCAACTCTCTGCTGTGGCCTGGGAAAGCAGCAGAAGGTGGCCCAAGTCCTTGGGCCCCTGTACCCTCATGAGAGACCCAGAAGAAACTCTTGGCTCTTGGCTTTGGATCAGCTCAGCTCTGGCCATTGCAGTCATTTGGAGAGTGAACCAGTTGATGGAAAACCTCTCTCTCTCTCTGCCTCTGCCTCTCTGTAACTCTGCCTTTCAAATAAATAAATATTTTTTAAATGTTTCAAACTAAAGGTCTCTGTGCATAACTCGGAAAGTGATAAAAGTGCCTAATAAATAATTATAATGTAAATCAGGATGTTACAGCATTTACATAACAAAATTCTACAGAAAAAAATACATCTGTCCATACATGGTTAAATTTTTAAAAAAGACTTCCTATATAAGTAGAAATTTCATTTTGCTTGATTTGCTAAGCTTGCTTTATATGGAAGAAATACATGAGAAAAAGTTTTTACATGACACATTCCAGTGATTTTCAGAACATACTTTGAGTATACCTCTTCTACATCTATAGTAATACTAATAAATAAACATGAGTAGCTCTACCATATTAAATTATCACAGAAATATTGTTAACATTTTATATAAAATCAAAACTGAGGCCTAGAAAGTATACTTGTCATCATAAAATGACTTGAAGAAGATTGGTCCAAGAAACAGTTTCCTGATTAAACTTCATTTAGTTAATCAGATTATAACAATATCCCCCCCAAAACTGATTAAATTCAAGAGCACTTTCCTTAAAATTTTATTTAAAAGATAAATTGCAAAATACCAGTAACTCCAAAATAAAAACAGTTTAAAAGAAAAACTAATGCATACCTCATGTAAATCAGAAGATGAAGATTTTCTCCTTTTTCCTTCTGTGACAATTTCTACAAAAACCAAAAAAATGGTAAAAAATTATCATTTAATATCTAACTGAGAAACAATTTACTATAATAGATCCTTTTACATACATCCCTGATTTTAACTTCTTGTTAGATTTAGAATGACATATTTTATAGAATCCACAAACCTAAATATGTAGTGGTCAAAAATAATTACTTTCTGTCTGAAAAGCAGCAGATTCTCATAAAATGTCTCCAGCAAACAATATATGTATAATGACAAGAAAACAGAGGTAAATCTGTATCTAAGAACTAAATGAAATTCCCTAGCCAAAGACCTCAAATAAAATGGCAGAAGTGGGCCAGCGCTGTGGTGTAGTAGGCTAAGCCTCCGCCAACATCGCCAGCATCCTATCTGGGTGCCAGTTCGTGTCCCAGCTACTCCTCTTCCAATCTAGCTCTCCGTCATTACCTGGGAAAGCAGTGGAAGATGGCCCATTTGATTGAGCCCCTGCACCAATATGAAAGATTCAGAAGAGCTTCCTGGCTTTGGATCAGCTCAGCTCCGGCAGTTGTGGCTATTTGGGGAATGACCCCAAAGATGAAAGACCTTTCTCTATGTCTCTCCCTCTCTGTCTGTAACTCTACCTCTCAAATAAATAATCTTTTTAAAAAATAAAAATAAAGTGGCAAAAGCATCTCATTACATAAATTCTAATGGTGGGGAAATACAGGGCAGGTTAAATCTACAAACACACTTTTAGTTCTACTTCATATATAAGCATAATGTGCAACTAAGAACAGCTGAATTCTTCACTGACCAATTTTTTTTTTAAAGATTTATTTATTTATTTGAAAGTCAGAGTTACACAGAGAGAGCAGGAAAGGCGGAGAGAGAGAGAGGTCTTCCATCGGCTGGTTCACTCCCCAACTGCCTGCAACGGCCGGAGCTGCGCCAATCTGAAGCCAGGAACCAGGAGCTTCTTCTGGTTCTCCCACATGGATGTAGGGGCCCAAGTACTTGGGCCATCTTCTGCTGCTTTCCCAGGCCATAGAAGAGAGCTGGATGGGAAGTGGAGCAGCCAAGACTTGAATTGGCACCCATATGGGATGCCAGCACTGCAGGCGGTGGCTTAATCCACTACGCCACAGCGCCAGCCCCTGACCAACAATTTTTAGACTTCCTGTGTATATTTCTTTCATGAACACTCTCACACAATCAGCAAAGAATGTCTATCATGTGGCTGGTACTGAGCTAAACAGTGAGGACAGTGTAGTGAACAAATTAGAAACAAGTCACACTTCTTTGGAAATGACAGTCTACTGGAATATATCACAAAGTTCATAATAAAAACAGATGGCAGAGGTCCACAAATTCATTTATGTGCAAACACACTACTGCCATTCTGTGGTAAAGGGGTGATTTTTTTCCAATAGATAAACCAGAAGTGGCACCAAAACACACAATGGAAGAAAGGACAGCCTCTTTAATAAATGAGGCCCCTATCTCTCACCCTTAACAACAATCAACTCAAAATGGATCAAAGATCTAACTGTAACACCTCTCAAATTAGGAAACCACCAGAAGAAAACACAGGTGAAACACTTCAAGACATCAGTGAAAAACAATGATTTTTTAATAAAAATCCCAATAGCACAAACATCAAAACAAAAATACATCAAACCTACAAGCTTCTGTACAGCAAAAAAGAAATGATCAACAGAGTGAAGAGACAACAGAAAAGAGAAAATATTTTCAAGCCATTCATCTGACAAAGAATTAATACCTAGACTGTAAAAAGAACTCAAAAACCTCAATAATTAAAAAATCCAATCCAATCCAATTAAAAAAAATATTGGCACTGTGGCACAGTAGGTTAAGCCCCTGCTTGTGGCACCAGCATCCCATATGGGTGCTGGTTCTAGTCCAAGCTGCTCCGATTCCAATCCAACTCTGCTATGGCCTGGAAAAGCACTGGAAGATGGCCTAAGTGTTTGGGCCCCTGCACCTGCGTGGGAGACCCAGAAGAAGCTCCTAGCCCCTGGTTCCTGGCTTCAGATCAGCTCAGCTCTGGCCACTGCGGCTATCTGAGGAGTGAACCAGTGGATAGAAGACCTTTCTCTCTGTCTCTCCCTCTCTCTGTAACTCTACTGCTCAAGTAAATAAATAAAATTCAATTTAAAAATGAGCAACTTATCTGAACACACATGTCTCAAAAGAAACATGGTGCCGGCATTGTGGCACAACAGAGTAAGCTGCCACCTACAAGAACAGCATTCCATATGAACTCCAGTTCGAATCCCATCTACTCCACTTCCAATCCAACTCCCTGCTAATGCACATGGGAAGACAACAGAAAATGGCCCAAGTACCTGGAACTCTACCACCCAAGTGGGAGATTTGGACAGAATTCCCTGCTCCTTCACTTCATCCTGGTCCAGCGCAACCATCATGGCCACTTGGAGAGTAAACCAGCAGAAGGAAGATCTCTTTCTCTTTCTCCTCTCTTTATCTCTCTTCTTTCAAATAGATAAAACAAATCTTTAGAGGTAAAAGGAGAAGAGGAGTGGGGAGAGGGGAGAAGGGGTGGGGGAGAAGGTGAAATGCAAATGGCTGGCATTGTGGTACACTAGGTTGAACAACCTCTTGCAAAGCCAGCATCCCATGTCAGAGTGCTCATTGGAATTCCTGGCTCCTGACTTTGGCATTGTCTGGCACTGGCTGCTGCAGCCATTTGTGGAGTAAACCAGAAGATGGAACATCTTTCTATTTCTTTGTCTCCCTATCTCTATGTGACCCTCTGCCTTTCAAATAAGTAAATCTTTTTTTTTAATTTTGTCTTTAAGATTTATTTATCTAAGGCCGGCGGCGTGGCTCAATAGGCTAATCCTCCGCCTTGCGGCACCGGCACACCGGGTTCTAGTCCCGGACAGGACGCCAGATTCTGTCCCGGTTGCCCCTCTTCCAGGCCAGCTCTCTGCTATGGCCCAGGAGTGCAGTGGAGGATGGCCCAAGTGCTTGGGCCCTGCACCCCATGGGAGACCAGGAGAAGCACCTGGCTCCTGGCTTCAGAACAGCACGATGCGCCGGCTGCAGGGCGCTGGCCGTGTCGGCCATTGGAGGGTGAACCAACGGCAAAAGGAAGACCTTTCTCTCTTTCTCTCTGTCTCTCTCTCTCTCACTGTGCACTCTGCCTGTAAAAAAAAAAAAAAAAAAAAAAAAAAAAAAAAAAAAAAAAAAAAAAAAAAGAATGTGGCAATAAGATTTATTTATCTAATTGAAAGGCAGAGTTAGACAGTGAGTGAAAGACACACAAAGAGAGCTCTTCCATTGACTGGTTTACTCCTCAAATGGTGGCAATGACTACAGCCAGCACAGGCAGAGCCAGAAGCCTGGAATTCCATGCAGGTCTCCCAATTGATTGGCAAGGGTCCAAGAATTTGGACCACCTTCCTCTGCTTTACCATGTGCATTAGCAGGGAGCTACATCAGGAGTAGAGCAGTCAGAACACGAACTGGCACTCCTATGACACGCTGGCATCACAGATGGCAGGTATCTACTATGCCAAAATGCAGGCCCCAGTAAAGCTTATTTTAAAAGAAAGAAGAGGACAAGGACAAGGAGGAGGAGGAGGAATTAAAAAATATGAACAAGTGCTCAATGTTACTTGCCATTAGGGAAAGGCAAACCAAAACCACAATGAAGTATCACTTCATCCCTGTTAGAATGTCTATTGACAAAGGGGGGAATGTTAGTAAAATGGCACAGTCTTATCTATGGCGCAATCTATACCCCAATGCCACCATTGCTGGAAGCCAGGTGGCCACATGGCCCAACCACTGGTGTCAGCTCCACCTCCATCCTAATGGGATTCAATGCTCCTACATCCCTGCCCACCTTCCAGCAAAGTTTTAAAAGGACCTGTCCCTGAACACGTGGCTCTCTTTCTCTCCGTCTCCTGATCCATCTCCCTCTTTTCCTCTGTCTCTTGATCTCTCTCTCTGGATCTCTCTCTCACACTCTCCTTCTCTTTTTCCCTCTTCACCCCTTCCCTCCAGTCTGTCGGGTTTTCCCCAATAAACCCTTTCCCTTAAAACAAACAAACAAACAAACAAAAAAAGAATGCCTATTGACAAAAAATAACAAATGCAGACAAAGATGTGGAAAAATGGAACTCTTATACACTATTGGTGGGAATGTAAATTAGCACAGTCATTATAGAGAATAGTATGGAGACACCTTAGAAAACTAAATATACATCTTCCACATGATCCACTTATCTCACTACTGAGTATATTCAAAGGAAATGAAATAAGAAAATTGAGAAAACATCTGCACTTACATGTTTATTTCAGAACTATTTACAACAGTCAAAATAAGGAATCAACCTAGGCGCTCTTTAATGGATGAATGGATAATATATATATGTGTGTGTGTGCAGAATATATAAATGTATATATTATATAGCATGTTTATATGTACATAATGTGTATATTTATAGTGTATATATAACATGTTTGTATATATACAGTGGAAAATTATTCAGCTATAAAAAATGTAGAGGATGACATTGTGGTATAGTGGGTTAAGCCATCGTCTGCTACACCAGCATCCCATGTAAGGGCCAGTTCAAATCCCAGCTGCTCCAGTCCAATCCAGCTCATAGCTAATGTGCCTGAGAAAGCAGCAGACGATAGCCAGATGCTTTGGCCTCTGCTTCCTACATGGGAGACCCAGATGGAATGCCTGGCTCCTGGTTTCAGCCTGGACTGGCCAGTGTGAATATCTGGGGAATGAACCAGTAGATGGAATAACTGTCTTTCTCTCTCTCCCTCTAATGCTTTGCCTTTCAAGTAAATAAATAAATATGAAAGAAAAACAAAGAGAGCAAGAAAGAAACAAACAGAGAGAGAGAAAAAGAGGGAGGAAGGAAGGGTGAGGAGGGAGGGAATGAGGAAAGAAGAGATAGATAACATAGATAGAGAGAATGAATGAATATGAACGATAGTGGTGTGTTCCCAAAAAGAAAAACAGTATTAACTGGAAAGGGATACAAGTAAGGCTTCTGAGATGCTGAAAATGTTCTAGATCTTTATCTAGATGGTAACAAAGATATATGAGACTATTTCAAAAAGTTCATGGAGTTTAGTTTTAGGTGTTTAGGTTAGCGGTTAAGACATTTGCATTCCACGTTAAATACATGGGTTCAATTCTAGGCTTGGGTTTCTGACTACAACTTTTTGCCAACAGACCCTGGCATGCATCAGTAATGATTCAAATGACTGAGTTCATGCCACCCACAAGAGTCAGCCACATAGAACTGGATTGCATCCCAAGATCCTGGCTTTAGCTCCAACCCCAGCATAGACCTGACCATTGCAGACATTTGGGGAGTGAACCAATTACCAATGCACAGGGAAGTGTTTCTCTCTCTTCCTCCCTCCCTCCCTCCCTCTCTCTCTCTCTCTCTCATTAAAAAAAAAAGTTTTTAGAAAATGGAATTCAGGGGCTGGCGCCGCTGCTCACTAGGCTAATCCTCCGCCTTGCAGCGCCAGCACACAGGGTTTTAGTCCCGGTCGGGGCGCCGGATTCTGTCCCGGTTGCCCCTCTTCCACGCCAGCTCTCTGCTATGGCCCGGGAAGGCAGTGGAGGATCGCCCAAGTGCTTGGGCCCTGCACCCCATGGGAGACCAGGAGAAGAACCTGGCTCCTGCCTTTGGATCAGCGCGGTGCGCCGGCTGCAGCACGCAGGCTGCAGTGGCCATTGCAGGGTGAACCAACTGCAAAGGAAGACCTTTCTCTCTGTCTCTCTCTCTCACTGTCCACTCTGCCTTTCAAAAAAAAAATGAAAATGGAATTCAGAGATAAGCATATTTTTGGTACAAGGAAAATTTGGAAATCCAAAGTAAAAAAAAAAACCAGGAATATTTAAGAGAAAATGGCAGCAAACCAGACCCAAATCTAGCAGGAGAAGAGAAATAATTAAAATCAGAGAAGAAATCAATAGGATTGAATCCAAAAGAACATTACAAGAAATCAGCCAAACGAGGAGCTGGTTTTTTGAAAAAATAAACAAAATTGACACCCCATTGGCCCAACTAACTCAAAAAAGAAAAGATTCAAATCAGTAAAATCAGAGATGAAAAAGGAAATGTAACAACAGACACCACAGAAATAAAAAGAATCGTCAGAAATTACTACAAGGACTTGTATGCCAGCAAACAGGGAAACCTATCAGAAATGGATAGAATCCTGGATAGATACAACCTACCTAAATTGAACCAGGAAGGCATAGAAAACCTAAACAGACCCATAACTGAGGCAGAAATTGAAACAGTAATTAAGGCCCTCCCAACAAAGAAAAGCCCAGGACCAGATGGATTCACTGCTGAATTCTACCAGACATTTAAAGAAGAACGAACTCCAATTCTCCTCAAACTATTCAGAACAATCCAAAAAGAGGGAATCCTCCCAAATTCTTTTTATGAAGCCAGCATCACCTTAATTCCTAAGCCAGAAAAAGATGCAGTATTGAAAGAGAATTACAGACCAATATCCCTGATGAACATAGATGCAAAAATCCTCAATAAAATTCTCGCCAATAGAATGCAACAACACATCAGAAAGATCATCCACCCAGACCAAGTGGGATTTATCCCTGGTATGCAGGCATGGTTCAATGTGCACAAAACAATCAATGTGATATACCACATTAACAGACTGCAGAAGAAAATCCATATATTATCTCAATAGATGCAGAGAAAGCATTTGATAAAATACAATACCCTTTCATGACGAAAACCCTAAGCAAACTCGGTATAGAAGGAACATTCCTCAATACAATCAAAGCAATTTATGAAAAACCCACAACCAACATCCTATTGAATGGGGAAAAGTTGGAAGCATTTCCACTGAGATCTGGTACCAGACAGGGATGCCCACTCTCAACACTGCTATTCAATATAGTTCTGGAAGTTCTAGCCAGAGCTATTAGGCAAGAAAAAGAAATTAAAGGGATACAAATTGAGAAGGAAGAACTCAAACTATCCCTCTTTGCAGATGATAGGATTCTTTATTTAGGGGATCTAAAGAACTCTACTAAGAGACTATTGGAACTCATAGAAGAGTTTGGCAAAGTAGCAGGATATAAAATCAATGCACAAAAATCTACAGCCTTTGTATACACAGGCAATGCCACGGCTGAGGAAGAACGTCTAAGATCAATCCCATTCACAATAGCCACAAAAACAATCAAATACCTTGGAATACACTTAACCAAGGATGTCAAAGATCTCTATGATGAGAATTACAAAATCTTAAAGAAAGAAATAGAAGAGGATACCAAAAAATGGAAAAATCTTCCATGCTCATGGATTGGAAGAATCAACAAAATCAAAATGTCCATTCTCCCAAAAGCAATTTATAGATTCAATGCAATTCCAATCAGGATACCAAAGACATTCTTCTCAGATCTAGAAAAAATGATGCTGAAATTCATATGGAGGCAAAAGAGACCTCAAATAGCTAAAGCAATCTTGTACAACAAAAACAAAACCAGAGGCATCTCAATACCAGATTTCAGGACATACTACAGGGCAGTTGTAATCAAAACAGCATGGTACTGGTACAGAAACAGATGGATAGACCAATGGAACAGAATTGAAACACCAGAAATCAACCCAAACATCTACAACCAACTTATATTTGATCAAGGATCTAAAACCAATTCCTGGAGCAAGGACAGTCTATTCAATAAATGGTGCTGGGAAAACTGGATTTCCATGTGCAGAAGCATGAAGCAAGACCCCTACCTTACACCTTACACAAAAATCCACTCAACATGGATTAAAGACCTAAATCTACGACCTGACACCATCAAGTTACTAGAGAACATTGGAGAAACCCTTGAAGATATTGGCACAGGCAAAGAGTTTCTGGAAAAGACCCAGGAGGCACAGGCAGTCAAAGCCAAAATCAACTATTGGGATTGCATCAAATTGAGAAGTTTCTGTACTGCAAAAGAAACAGTCAGGAGAGTGAAGAGACAACCAACAGAATGGGAAAAAATATTTGCAAACTATGCAACAGATAAAGGGTTAATAACCAGAATCTACAAAGAGATCAAGAAACTTCACATTGGCAAACTCAAGAGGCTTCCATAGCCTTGGCAACTCATGACAAGAGCCTCGGGTGATTACTGACTCCATAAATAAGAGTGTCAATTGTTAAATCAACAACGGGAGTCACTGTGCACTTACTCCTCATGTAGGATCTCTGTCCTTAATGTGTTGTACTATGTGAATGAACGGTATAACTAGTACTCAAACAGTATTTTTCACATTGTGTTTCTGTGTGGGTGCAAACTGTTGAAATCTTTACTTAGTATATACTAAATTGACCTTCTGTATATAAAGATAATGGAAAATGAATCTTGATGAAGAATGGGATGGGAGAGGGAGTGGGAGATGAGATGGGTGCAGGTAGGAGGGTGGTTATGGGGGGAAAAAGCTGCTATAATCCAAATGTTGTACTTTGGAAATTTATATTTATTAAATAAAAGTTAAAAAAAACATTACAACAGACCTAAAAATAAAATGTGAATAGGAGAGGGAGGAGGAAGAGGGGTATGAGTGTGGGTGGGAGGGTGGGAATGGTGGAAAGATCATTATATTCCTAAAGTTGTATTTATGAAAAAATAAATGATTATTCAAAAAAAAGAAGGAACAATACAATGCTGCAAATGAAGTCAGCAGCAGCAGACTACATTAATTTGTAAGCAGAAATTATCTGTGCCCTAAGTGAAGAACATTGAGAACTGTTAGCAGAAACAACAGCCAACACCATAGATACTTCAACTCATTTAGCTTATACAATTCAAACTGAAAAATTAAAGTAGAAATACTTTTCTGCTCAATAGTTGCCAGAACTGTTGCACCAGGTCAGCTGCAGACAAGAGCAGAGCTCTCAATGGAAATGTTAAACAAGTGGTAGAAAGATCATGCTGCACTTCTTCAAAGAAATGTTAGTAGGATATGAAATATGGCCTTATCAACACAATCCTGAAAGAAAAAAAAAAGCACAATGCAATGACTATCAAGATGTGGAGTTTCCCAGTCTGTGGAAGTTATTCAGTCAAAGCAAAAATGGACTAGTCAAGAGCAAATGGCATGGGGTCAGCACTGTGGTGTTGTGCACAATGCCACTGCCTTCAGTGCCAGCATCCCATATGGACACCAGTTCAAGACCCAGGTGCTCCACTTCCAATCATCCCTCTGCTATGGCCTATAAAGCCAGTGGAAGATGGCCCAAGGCCTTGGGACTCTGCACCCACATGGAGGACCCAGAGGAGGCTTCTGACTCCTGGCTTTAGTTCGGTGCAGCTCCGGCCTTTGCGACCAATTGGAGAGTGAACCAACAAAGGAAGACCTTGATCTCTCTCTCTCTCTGCCTCTCCTTCTCTCTGTGTAACTCTGACTTTCAAATAAATCCTTAAAAAAAAAAAAAAGAAGAAGAAGAAGATGGCCCAAGTCCTTGGGCCCCTGCACCCACATGGGAGATCCAGAAGAAGCTCTTGGCTCCTGGCTTCAGATCAGCTCAGCTCTGGCTGTTGTGGCCATTTGGGGAGTGAACCAGAGGATGAAAGACCTCTCTCTCTTTCTATCTTGCACTCTCATAGCCTGTAACTCTACATCTCAAATAAATAAAGAAAATCTTTTTTAAGAATCTTAAAAAAAAAAAAAAAGAGCAAGTGCCATAACAATAGTTTTGGGGGATAGTCCAGGCATTTTGCTAATTGACTTTTTAAGGGCCAAAGAAAAATAACTGAGAAGATCAGAAAAATTTCTGAGAAGATCAGACAGAGTTTTAGCAAAAAAATACCCAGGAAATATTCACCAACATTATTTTCCACCCCAAAACAATGCTCTTTCTCATTCCTCTCATCAAACAGGGGCAATTTTGTGAGAGTTTCAATAGGAAATCATTAGGTATTTAACTGATTTGCCTCCTTCTGATTTTTGTTTCCTAATCTTAAAAAATCTATAAAGTCACCTATTTTTCTTCTGTTGATAGTGGAAAAAAGACTGCACTAACCTGATTAAATTCCCAGTACCCTCAGTTCTTTATGGATGGACTAGATGACTAGCATGATTGCTTGCAAAGATGTCTTGAATTTGATGGAGCTTATGTTGAGAATTTTTTTTTCCTTTTAAGTCTGTTTTCCACAAACTTTTTTTAAAAATTTTATTTTATTTATTTGAAAGGCAGAAATAGAGAGAGGAGAGAGAAAGATCTTCCAAGCACTGGTTCACTCCCCAAATGGCTACAATTGCCAAAGCTGGGCCAGGACAAAGCCAGGAGCTTCTTACAGGTCTTTGCAGGGGCTGAAGCACTTGGGCCATTCTCCACTGCTTTCCCATGCACATTAGCAGGGAGCTGGATTGGAAGTGGAGCAGCTGGGACTCAAACTGGTTCCCATAGGAGAACCCAGTGCCACAGGCAGAGGCTTAATCTTTTACACCACAGTCCCAGTGGCTATTTTCCACAAACTTTTTAAAAATTTTTTGTAAGAGAGACTGCTCCAATACATGATTCACTCTGCAAATACCAGCAATGGAGCCAACAAATTCAATTTAGGTCTCCTACATGGGTAGCAGGAATCCAACTACTAGAGCCATCTCTGCTGCTACCCAAGGCTATATTAGCCGGAAGCTAGAGTCAGGAAGCAAAGCCAGGTATTAAACTCAGGCTGCAGATGTGAACATCTTGCCTATTGCCCGCCTGACATACTTTTTTAAATTGTTTTACTGACAACAATTCTACATAATTATGCACTACAAGTGTAACATTTCAATACATGTATACAGTGTATACTGATCAAATCAGAGTAATCCCCTTTAAGCCTGAATAGTATGTTCCAGTAATTAGAGGAAAGACAACAAATATGTTCTCCAGGTCTTTTAGAAAACATAGGGTTGGGCTGGCGCCACGGCTCACCTGGCTAATCCTCTACCTGCGGCACTGGCACCCCGGGTTCTAGTCCTGGTTGGGGCGCTGGATTCTGTCCCGGTTGCTCCTCTTTCAGTCCAGCTGTCTGCTGTGGCCCAGGAAGGCAGTGGAGGATGGCCCAAGTGCTTGGGCCCTGCACTCGCATAGGAGCTCAGGAGGAAGCACCTGGCTCCTAGCTTCAGATCGGTGCAGCGCTGGCCATATCGGCCACTTGGGGAATGAACCAACGGAAGGAAGACTTTTCTGTCTCTGTCTCCCTCTCTCTCTCTGTCTAACTCAGCCTGTCAAAAAAAATTTTTTGAATAAATAAAATTTAAAATTTTTAAAAATTAAAAAAAAAAGAAAATATAGGGTTGTTCCTTGGGCCACACACATGACCATCCACAAGAAAAGTGATTTTTGTAGACATCACCAGGAATGCCCCATAAGTGTCACTATGGCAAAACTGGAAGAGTCTACAATGTTACCCAGCATGCTGTTTGAAGTCCCCTCATACTCTAATTTTAATGTCCTAATTCTACCTTTAAATTTTCATAAATTGAATATATTTCCTCAGCCATATTTATGATTGCCTTTTACTCAGCCACAACACTGTCCAACATTCCTAGAATATGTTGATGCTTCGTCAAAAGTTTTCCTGGGGCAGGCACTGTGGCGTAGCAAGTAAAGCCGCCGCTTGCAGTGCTGACATTACATATGGGTGCCTGTTCAACTCCAGGCTGCTCCACTTTCCATCTAGCTCTCTGCTATGGCCAGGGAAAGCAGTAGAAGATGGCCCAAGTCCGCATGGGAGATCCCAAAGTAGCTCCTGGCTCCTGGCTCCTGGCTTCAGATTGGCACAGCTCTGGCCGTTGCAGCCAACTGGGGAGTGAACCACTGGATGGAAGACCTCTCTCTCTCTCTCTCTCTCTTTTTCTCTCTCTCTCTCTGCCTCTCCTTCTCTCTGTGTGTAACTCTGACTTTCCAGTAAATAAATAAATCTTTTTAAAAAAATTTTTCCTCTCAGCAATAAAAAATTATTCTAAAGCACTAAAATGGCATCAATCAACTCACTCAAAACAATGGAATAATCTTTATTCCAACAAACTTATTCTACACATTCCCATTTCAGTAATATGCATTTACAAATGAAATTAAGAAAAACTATTTCATTTCTCAAGTTCTCAAATACGAACCTGTCATTCTACAACATACTGTCTTCGATACTTCAAACTCCCTCACTCCCACCAAATTCTCTTTGCCCCCACATTTTGTCACATCTTTTAATGCTATGTAACTAAGTAAAACTAAACACAGTTTTTGTTTCCATATTCTTGCTCCAATATTGCTTAGTACCACTGAGGAAAGTCACATAGTTTTAACAACTGCCTGGCTGGCACCGCAGCTCACTAGGCTAATCCTCCACCTGTGGTGCCAGCACCCCGGGGTTCTAGTCCCAGTCAGGGTACCGGATTATGTCCCGGTTGCTTCTCTTCCAGTCCAGCTGTCTGCTGTGGCCCAGGAAGGCAGTGGAGGATGGCCCAAGTGCTTGGGCCCTGCACCTGCATGGGAGACCGGGAGGAAGCACCTGGCTCCTGGCTTCGGATCAGCAGCGCGGTGCACCAGCATCAGCGGCCATTGGGGGGTAAACCATCGGAAAAGGAAGACCTTTCTCTCTCTCTCTCTCTCACTGTCCACTCTGCCTGTCAAAAAAAAACCTGCCACTACTAAAAATGCATACTTGTTTTAACCAAGACTTCCTCTTCCATCCAATTTTCTCAGCTTACTTTTGCTATTTCCTCATCACCACCCATTCATTTAGCCTCTTGAAATCTGGATCTTGTATTCTGCTTTTACCAGTAGTAAAACTGGTCTCCTAATTGCCAAATTCAGTACCCTCATACTACTTTAACTCTCTGAAACAATGTTAGTATTCTTTTTCATCCTCCTCCACTAAACCTATCACTGCCTAACTGCATACCAATGTCATGCTCTCCCTACTTTGAAATTCATCATGTGATTCAAGACTTCTCACTCTGCTATTTTTGTGGGTAATTCCATTCATTCCAATGGATTCAGCTAACATTTCTACAAGTAATATAGCTGTATCATGATTAATTGTAGGTTCTCATTTTGAACTTCAATTATGACTCATTTTAATTCCAATGCAAAGCAAGCATCCATCCTCTGGACCTACTCAAACTTGTATAACAAGAACACAAGGTATATCAACACAGAACACTAGTACCTCAAAGATGAAACTGGGGAGAGGAGAGATATTCAAAATCAAGTTTTAAAAACACGGAGGGGTTTGTGTTGTGGCACAGTGAGTTAAGCTGCTGCTTGTGATGCCAGCATCCCGTATCAGAGTGCTAGTTCAAGTCATGGCTGCTCTGCTTCAAATACACCTCCATTCTACTGTGCCTGGGAATGCAGCAGGTGATGGTCTAGGTATTTGGGTTTCTGCACCCTCAAGGGAGTGGTGTTCCTGATGCAGTCATTTGGGGAATGAACCAGTGGATGGAAGATACTTTCTCTTTCTTTCTCTCTTTCTCTCTTTCTCTCTCTCCCTCACTCCCTCCCTCCCTCCTACTCCCTTTCCCCCTCCCTCCCTCTACTCTCTGTTGCTCTGCCTTTCAAATAAAATAATATTTTCTTAAAGAAAAAGAAAATAAAAACCCTGCAAGCTCAGCCATTCTCTTGAAGAAGCATAATGTGCAACAGCACATAAAATGCTCTGAAAATCTAGCAGCAAAACAAATTTTCTACCTATAGTCATTACACTCATTTCCATGAAATCCTTTCCCTTACCTCCACTCCACTGCAGTAAATAGTTTAAACTATAGATTATGTAATCAGACCAGATTTTTGAATCCTGTTTCTTAATAGTTATAGTTAACAGTTATCCTCTCTAAATCTCTGTTTCCTCACCTGTAAAGCATAAATAATCACCTTAAAAAGCTTTTGAAAGAATTAGTTTATAAAGTTCTTAGCACTGTACCTAACCACCTGCTTAAAAAATATATATATTCTTAACTGCAAATGAGAGTGACACAGATCTCTAAGGGTGTTCCAGGAATAATCAATCAGTTGAAAACCTGCAAATTAATTTAACTTTCCTGGTTTTTTTTTTTAAGATTTATTTATTATTTATTTGAACAGCCAAGTGCGAGAGAGACAGAGAGACAGAAAGAAACCTTTCATCTGTTGTTTCATTCTTCCTTAATGACCACAACAGATGGGGCTATGGCAGGCTGAAGCCCTGAGCCAGAAAGTCAATCCAGGTCTCCCACATGGGTGGCAGGAACTCATGTACTTGAGCCATCATCTACTGCATCCTGGACCATTTACACTGGACCATTTACAAAGAGCTGGATAGGAAGCAGAGTAGCCAGGACTAGAACATGCACTCCAGTACATGATCTGGGTATCCCAAGTAGCAGCTTAACCACTTGCACTATAACACCTGCCCCAGAATCTTCCTTTTTGTTTTTAAGATTTATGTATTTGAGCGGCCAGTGCTGTAGCACAGTGGGTTAACGCCCCAGCCTGCAGTGCCAGCATCCCATACGGGCGCCAGTTTGAGTCTCGGCTGTTCCACTTCCAATCCAGCTCCCTGCTAATGTGCCTGGAAAAGCAGCAGTGGATGGACCAAGTCCTTGGGCCCCTGCACCCACATGGGAGACCCAGAAGAAGCTCCTGGCTGCAGATCGGCTCAGCTCTAGCTGTTGCAGACGTTTGGGGAGTGAAGCAGCAATGGAAAACCTCTCTGTTTCTCTACCTATCCCTGTAACTCTTACAAATAAATAAAATAAAAATAAAATCTTTTAAAATATATTTATTTAGAAAGGCAGAGAGGGAGAATCAGAGAAAGAGATCTTTCATCTACTGGTTTACTGCCCAAATGGCCACAACAGCCAGTCCTGAGCCATTCAGAAGCCAGGACCCAGAAATTCCATCCTGGTCTCCCATTTGGGTGGCACAGGCCACCTTGGCCATCTCCCACTGACTCCCCAGGCACACAAGCAGGAAGCTGGTTCAGAAGCAGAGCAGTCAGGACTCCAACTGGCACTCCAATATGAAATGCCAGCATCCCAAGTGGCAGTTAACCCACTGAGTCACAATAGTCCCAAAACGTTTCTATTTGTTTTTTTTAAGATCTATTCATTTATTTGAAAGGCAGAATTACAGACAGAAAGGGAGAGAGGGAGAGGCAGAGAGAGAGAGAGAGAGAGAGACTCTTCCATCAGCTGGTTCATTCCCCAAATGGCCAGAATGACCAGGGCTCAGCCAGGCTGAAGCCAGGAGCTTCATCCAGGTCTCTCACATGAAGGCAGGGACTTGGGCCCACCTCAAGGGCATTTCCAGGCATATTAGCAGAAAGCTGGATAGGACGTTGAGCAACCAGCAATCTCAGGCATTGCATGTGGCAGCTTAACATGCCATGTCACAATTCCAGCCCCAGAACTTTCCTGTTTTAATTCAAAACTTTATTGAAATTTCTAGTCTATAAGTCTAATACTTGCATATCTGTTGTACTTCTGCTTTTAAGCATTTTTAATGGTGATTCTCGCTTGCTCCCACATACTTCATTATTCCATTCAACTGTTAGAGAATATGTCTCTGTTGCCTTTTTTTTTTTAAATCCCTTGCAGTGAAAACCAAACAACCAAAAAAACGTTCGAGATTCACTTTCAGAGGGCACTCCTTAATAAATCTGAAACTGTTAGCACTGCTTCTACAAAAATAAGTAGCACAATTAAAAACTGTTTCATCAGATGTTAGCTTGTGTACTGGATGGCAAGCTCATTAGAGTCCTGGTCCTCTCCTCGCCCGTCTGAAGGGCTTAAGCTAAAGGCTTGAGAGACCTTGGTGGATGAAATGTTTGACAAAACTTGTTGCCCGGGAGGAACTCTATCTCACATCTTATAATTCCATTTTGTGCCATCGAGACATACACACTACAAGAAGCTCAACACCATCATTTAAACCTTAAAGCAATTTCGAAGACAAAACTATGTTTCAGAATAACAAGACAACGAAAGCACGGCTTCAAGTCCTTTGTTCGACTCTCAATCACTTTTGGAAAATGCAGGACAAAGCTGGAAAAGCAAAAAAGAAAGAAAAAGAAAAAGGCTACGGTGCGGGCGCGTTCCGAAGGAGAGAGGGAGGCATTTCTCGACCGAACGAAGTGTCAATTAGCAAGCCCCGCCTTTCGTCCGTGCAGCGGCTTCTACCTGCCCCGGGTGGGGGCAGGGAGGCCCAGAGGGAAGCCAGGCAATAGAGGGGAGTGGGGTCAGCCGCGGAGCTGGCGCTGAAACCCGAACGTCGGTGGAATAACGGGAAGGCGTGGCAGGAGAGGAGCAAGCCAACCGGAGAGAGCCGTGGGCCCAGGGCGCTCAGCGTTTGCCAGAGGGGAAAATGAAAGGGCTGTCGAGGTGAAAAACAGCTGAGGTTTCGATGACAGCTCGGACTGGGTTTTCGGTTCGGGGGGCGGGGGCGACCCAGAGGCCTTCCATTGTGCGCGCCCCTCCTTCTCCGTCCCCTCCCCTCCCCGCCCTGGGCCGCAACGCCTGTCGCCGCCTGCGCCTCCCATTTGCCCAGCCAGGTAGGAGACAAGCAGATCAGTCCTCCTCTAACCCTTCCTCACCGGATGAAGATCGCCGTCGCCCGAGCTTCCTCTTGTCCATCTTTTTCTCCAGCTTCTGGACTCCCGGTTGCAGGCGCTGTCACCTCAAGACCCCTCAGGCTTGGGGGAAGGAGGGGGAAAGGGAGAGGGGAAGAAAAAAAAAAGAAAAAAAAAACAGGGAAGTACGAGCTACGCTTGCGCAAGAGCCATCGCCGGCCCTCAGACCGGAAATCAGCTGCCCCTCCCACCTCCACCCGGAAATCACTTCCTGGGACTTGTTTTCTCTGCTCGCTGCCACCGTCTGTGTATTATTTGGTGGCAGTTTTTGTTTGATTTCTGCCTTTCTGGAGAAGTGAAGCTGGGTGCTCGATTTTAGCCTAGATTCCTAAAAGGTGTATTTATTTCGAAGACTAGGTCGGCAAAAATTATGAGGAGAGAACGTTAAGAAAACTCTAGTTCACTCGACCTCCCTAGGTGGCCCTAGAATAGAATGAAACGTTACCATTTGCAATATTGATGGTCTCACAGCCTGTCCTATATGTTTGTCCTCAAGGGGCTTCCTCAAATTCAAAAACATTAAGTTTGCATGATCACCTTATAATAATAGGCTAGCAGTTTAGCATTGGAACAGAAATAAATTTAGGTCAGCAAAGAGAAAGTATCCTCCTAATAAAAAGGATCTCATTTTAAAATTAAAGTTCTTCCTTTTTAAATACCTAGGTGAAAAAAAAGACTAGACCTTGATTGAAACATAATATGCTAAGATGATGACAAAAAGTAGGTGGCTAAAACTTAGCATTCATTCAACTAACATTTATGGTACTTAAGGGACTAGCCCTGTCTTAATTCAGTATCTGGTACTTTATATAATTATACTGAATTATCATTTCAATTCTGACAGAGATTCAAGGAAAGTCAGAGGACTGAGAAAGTTTTACAGTGGAAGAAGAGAAGAGTTCAGATTTGGCTGATGAGTAGTTAAAACATGGAGGCTGTCAGTATCTCATGTGATTAGCTAGAGGTACATACAAGTACTTGTCTTTCTTGGACTGTTCCCAAGTTGGAAGTGCTGGCAAAAATTAAACAAGCTGGCCATGTGGGGCCAGTTCGGAAAGAAATTATTGGTTTGCTTCCTGGATTGTCAGTAGAGATAGAAATGTGGCTTCCTGCACATGCCATACTGAATTCTTGTGTGGTTTATTACAGAGAAGTGGGTGGCTTCCTGGGGAGGTTGCTATAGGGTATAGGTCAAAGTTCTGTGTTTTTATATGGTCTGGTAGCTGTGACTTGTTATATTCAGTTTCTCACAACTGTGCATAATTATTTTGAGTTCAAGTTTTTTTTTAAAGATTTATTTTGGGGCCAGCACCATGGCTCACTTGGTTGGTCCTCCACCTGAGGCACAGGCATCCCATATGGGCGCCGGGTTCTAGTCCAGGTTGCTCCTCTTCCAGTCCAGCTCTCTGCTGTGGCCCAGGAAGGCAGTGGAGAATGGCCCAAGTGCTTGGGCCCTGCACCCACATGGGAGACCAGGAAGAGACTCCTGGCTCCTGGCTTCGGATTGGCGTAGTTTCGGCCATAGTGGCCATTTGGGGGTGAACCAATGGAAGGAAGACCTTTCTCTCTGTCTCTCTCTCTCTCACTGTCAAATTAAAAAAAAAAAAAAGATTTATTTATTTGAAAGGCAGAGTTACAGAGAGAGAGAGAGGAGAAAACAGAGAGAGAAAGAGATCTTCCATCTGCTGGTTCACTCCCCAAATGGTGGCAATGGCCAGGGCTGGGCCAGATTGAAGCCAGGAGTCCAGAATTCCATCCAGGTCTCCTATGTGGGTGTAGGGGTCCAAGCACTTGGGCCATCTGCTGCTGCTTTCCCAGATTCATTAGGAGGGAGCAGGATTGAAAGTGGAGTAGGCAGCACATGAACAGGTTGTTGCAGGCAGTAACTTAACCCACCACTTATGCCACAACGCCTGCCCCAATTTAAAGTTTTTACTATAGGTTCAAAGTTTGATTAAAAGGGCTCCTTAAATGGCATAATTAGCATGATTTCCTAGAGGAAGAATTTAGCAAACTGAAATTTTTTTTTCTCCATGATTACCAAAATCTCAGGATCTAAGCTTCCAAAGATTTACTGAACAATCTGACTTACTGACTAGAACTTAAAAGTGACTCAATGAAAAATGTGAATTGATACACAAAGGCCTTTTGTCTTTCTAATAAAAATGTACCTGGGAAAAATAGCAAATGCTAGAGAGTCTTGGCCATCTGATACATTTCTGGGGTTTCGACAAAAACGTGCAAATTACAAAAAGTATATAACCCACCCCAGGCTGATAATGAACAAAAAACTACTTTTACACAAATGATAGTGCATTGCCAAATTATCATTCTGCTATTTTCATCCTCCTAAAAAGCCCAATGGGTCTTTTGAGCTGGTCAGTGGAGTCAGCAGGCAACAATAATACATCATGGTCTACAATATGGAAGTAAGATATCAGGTTTTCAAATAATATTGTAGGCAAAATATGATGTAATTGTATCAAACTCCAATGAAAATTCTGTGGACATAATGACATAAAGAATGGAAAGCCCTTTTAACACAAAATATTGAGTCCTCTTCCTGAAAAAAATGGTTCAGGCAGAGAAATTTTATCTCATGCATTCTCCCCAGTGAGGAGGAGGAGGCACCAAAAACCCTAAAGAACATGTGGTTTACATTGGAGATTACTACATTTCTCAGACTGAAGAAAAGAATGTTGTCTTCATTGCATGTGAAGGCTTCTTTATGGACCTGCTTAATTGTAGTAAGTGGAAAGCGATAAGCAAAGTCCATGCTGTTGCACTTCTTAACAATAAACATCATGTAGAACACCAGCTGGGAAAGGATGTACACCTATTAACATGGAGGAATCCTAAACAGCACTCTGGCCTCAGAATCATTCCTTAAGGCATTCAGATCTGGCTAAAAAGCCCATGAAAGTTTCTCAAGCATGGAAAGCCAAGACACTGTGGCAAAAAAAAAAAAAAAAAAAAAAAAAAAAAAAAAAATCACCTAAATAAAAGATCTCTGTGAGTGAGATCCCAGTGGAAAGAACGGGCCATCAAAGAAGGAGGTACCTTTCTCTGAAGGGAGGAGAAAACTTCCACTTTGATTATGGCCTTGTCTAAATAAGGTCAGAGTTTGTGAAATCAAGAGGCTTCCATAGCCTTGACAGCTCATGACAAGAGACTCAGGTGATTACTGACATCATAAATAAGAGTGTCAATTTGTTAAGTAAACAACGGGAGTCACTGTGCACTTGCTCCCCATGTAGGATCTCTGTCCTTAATGTGTTGTACTACGCGAATTAACGGTAAAACCAGTACTCACAGTACTTTATACTTGGTGCATCTGTGTGGATGCAAACTGTTAAAATCTTAGTACATACCAAGTTTATCTACTGTATATAAAGATAATTGAAAATGAATCTTTAAGGCCAGCTCGCAGCTCACTAGGCTAATCCTCTGCCTTGCGGCGCCGGCACACCAGGTTCTAGTCCCGGTCAGGGCGCCGGATTCTGTCCCAGTTGCCCCTCTCCAGGCCAGCTCTCTGCTGTGGCCAGGGAGTGCAGTGGAGAATGGCCCAAGTGCTTGGGCTCTGAACCCCATGGGAGACCAGGATAAGTACCTGGCTCCTGCCATCAGATCAGCGCAGTGTGCCGGCCGCAGCGCGCCGGCCGTGGTGGCCATTGGAGGGTGAACCAACGGCAAAAGGAAGACCTTTCTCTCTGTCTCTCTCTCTCACTGTCCACTCTGCCTGTCAAAAAAAAAATTAAATTAAATTAAAAAAAAAAAAAGAAAATGAATCTTGATGAAATATGGGATGGAAGTGGGAGTGGGAGATGGGACGGTTGTGAGTGGGAGGGAGGTTTTGAGGGGAAAAGCCACTATAATCCAAAAGTTATATTTTGAAATTTATATTTATTAAAGTCTAAAAATAAAAAATAAATAAAAATTAAAAAAAAATACTCTCATGGGCTCTTCAGCCTTAAGGGCTGATTCTGAGGCCAGAGTGCTATTTAGGACATCTGCCATTCTATGAGTCTGCTGTGTATCCCGCTTCCCATATTGGATCATTCTCTCCCTTTTTTATTCTATCAGTTAGTATTAGCAGACACTAGTCTTATTTATGTGATCCCTTTGACTCTTGGACCTATCAGTATGATCAATTGTGAACTGAAATTGATCACTTGGACTAGTGAGATTGTATTGGTAAATGCAACCTTGATGGGATTGTATTGGAATCCCCTGGCACATTTCTAACTCCACCATTTGGGGCAAGTCTGATTGAGCATGTCCCAAATTGTACATCTCCTCCCTCTCTTATTCCCACTCTTTTATTTAACAGGGATCACTTTTCAGTTAAAATTTAAACACCTAAGAATAATTGTGTGTTAATTACAGAGTTCAACCAATAGGATTAAGTAGAACAAAAAAAAAATACTAAAAGGGATAAAGTATTAAATTGTATTTTAGGCATGGAAAGCCAAGACACTCTGGGAAAAAAAAAAAAAACTAAATGAAAGATCTCTGTAAATGAGATCCCAGTGGAAAGAACAGGTCTTCAAAGAAGGAGGTACCTTTCTCTGAAGGGAGGAGAGAACTTCCACTTTGACTATGACCTTGTCTAAATAAGATAAGAGTCGGTGAACTCAAAAGGCTTCCATAGCCTTGGCAGCTCAAGACTGGAGCATAGGGAGATTACTGATGCCATAAACAGGAGTGTCAATTTGTTAAGTCAACAACAGGAGTCACTATGTACTTACTCCTCATGTAGGATCTCTGTCCTTAATGTGCAGTACATTGTGATTTAATGCTATAACGAGTACTCAAACAGTATATTTCACTTTGTGTTTCTATGTGGGTGCAAACTGTTGAAATCTTTACTTAATGCACACTAAACTGATCTTCTGTATATAAAGAGAATTGAAAATGAATCTTGATGTGAATGGAAGGGGAGAGAGAGCGGGAAAGGGGAGGGTTGCGGGTGGGAGGGAAGTCATTGGTGGGGGAAAAGCCATTGTAATCCATAAGCTGTACTTTGGAAATGTATAGTCATTAAACAAAAGTTTAAAAAAAAAAAGTAAAAGGTGCCATGGGATATCTAGCATAAGAGCTAACTAGTCTTGGGGTTCAGGGAATATTTTCCTGAGAAAATGATACTTGATTTGGGACAATAATTATAAGCTAGGAGAAAAAAGTCATGGGCAAACAGCGTATGCAAAGGTCTTAAGGCAGAAGAAAGAAGTTCAGATCAGATGGAGCTAGAAGATTGAGAAAGAGTTATGTTCAGGGCCAGTATTGAGACACAGCAAGTTAAGCCTCCACCTGTGACTCCAGTCACCCATATGGGCACCGGTTCAAGACATGGCTGCTTCACTTCCAATCTAGCTCCCTGCTAATGTGCCTGAAAAATCAGTGGAGGATGACCCAAGTACTTGGAACCCAGCACCCATATTGGAGATCTGGAAGAAGCTCCTGGCTCCTGCCTTCAGCCTGACCCAGCCTTGGCCTTTGCGACCATTTGGGGAGTGAACCAGCGAATGGAAGATCTCTCTCGCGTTCCTGCTCTTGCTATCGCTCTAAATCTGCCTTTCAAATAAAAAAAGAAAAATTTTCAATAGAAAAGTATTCATGACACTTGTTAAAGAAAAGACAATTTTATTCAAGAAGGACTACTGCAATTGGGAATTTTCAGTATGGGAGATCAGTCTTAACCCTGAAAACAAGTATAAGTGGGGATTGATAGCCCAGGAGTAATGTGAGGGGGTCATTAAGTAGAAAATTACTAAGAAGAAATATCAAGGTTGAGGGATTCTTGTTGAAGGCAGATCAGGATGATAATATATCAAGGCTAGGGGATGAAGGATTTGATGAGCTACACCAAAGGTGAGTAATGTTCACTAAACTGACTCAGCAGAATTCTTGCTAAAGCTAAACTAACTGGGCCCACAGAAACTATTTAAAAAGCGACTGGGGCTGGGGCTGTGGTGCAGCAGGTTAAAGCCCTGGCCTGAAGCACCGGCATCCCATATGGGCACCGGTTCTAGTCCTGGCTGCTCCTTTTCCGATCCAGCTCTCTGCTATGGCCTGGGAAAGCAGTACAAGATGACCCAAGTCCTTGGGTCCCTGCACTCACGTGGGAGACCTGGAAGAAGCTCCTGGCTCCTGGCTTCAGATAGGCACAGTTCCAGCAGTTGTAGCCAACTGGGGAGTGAAACATCAGATGGAAGACCTCTCTCTCTCTCTCTCTCTCTCTCTCTCTCTCTGCCTCTCCTCTCTCTGTGTAACTCTAACTTTCAAATAAATAAATAAATCTTCAAAAAATAAAAAAATAAAATAAAAAGCAGCTGAGCACAGTTGTTCATTATAAGATCATCTTTGCTCTGGGAGTGCAGCTGCAGACTGAATGGATGTGTTTTCTTCAATCCTACAAAATTCATATATTAAAACATAACACCGGGGCTGACGCTGTGGCACAGCATGTTAAAGCCCTGGCCTGAAGTGCCAGCATCCCATATGGGCACCAGTTCTAGTCTCGGCTGCTCCTCTTATGATCCAGCTCGCTGCTGTAGCCTGGGATAGCAGTGGAAGATGGCCCAAGTCCTTGGGCCCCTGCACCCACATGGAAGACCTGGAGGAGGCTCCTGGCTTCAGATCAGCACAGTTCCAGTCTGGCCATTGTGGCCATCTGGGGAGTGAACCAGCAAATGGAAGACCTCCCTCTCTGTGTCTCCCTCTCTCTGTAACTCTGTCTTTCAAATAAATAAAATAAAAATCTGAAAGAAAGGGAGGGAGGGATGGAGGGAGGGAAAGAAAGAAACATAACAACCATTATGACAGCATTTAGAGTTCAGATGTGATTAGGAGAAGTGTGGGGAGCAACTGAGACTAGACTAAGTTACTGGAATTAAGACTTATTCTATGCATCTGCTCTCCCACAATATGGCGCTGAGAGAAAGAGACCAAACAACCTCTACGCAGCTGCCTCATCAGTTTGACAAGCTGCAGGAGCTGATCCTGCTCCTGATTGGAGGAGAGCAGCATGCTCGCCGTGTGGGTAGCAGAGTTGGGATTGGTGGAAGAGGACTATAAAGGAGGAGAGAGACAACATGCACCAGGAACATCCGGATAACATCTGAGCAGCCCCCGAGAGAGCCGGCCAGCGGTGTGCCACTCCTCCGTGGAAGTGGGGAAAGTGGCAGGGGGAGCCGCCCCTCCACGGAGGTGGAGGGGTCAGCAGCCAACCCGGGAAGGACCAGCAGCAAACCCGGGAAGGGCCGAGCAGACAAAAGAACAGCGCAGGGTCCTGTGTCGTTCCTCCGCGAATGGGGGAGCGACAGAGAAGAGATTAGGTCATGAGTGTTCCACATCCAGGAATGAAATTAATGCCCTTGGCCGGCGCCATGGCTCACTTGGCTAATCCTCCACCTGCGGCACCAGCACCCCGGGTTCTAGTCCCGGTTGGGGTGCCGGATTCTGTCCCAATGGCTCCTCTTCCAGTCCAGCTCTCTGCTGTGACCCGGGAAGGCAGTGGAGGACGGCCCGAGTGCTTGTGTCCTGCACCTGCATGGGAGACCAGGAGGAAGCACCTGGCTCCTGGCTTCGGATCAGCGCAGTTTGCCAGCCGTGGCAGCCATTTGGGGGGTGAACCAATGAAAGGGAAGACCTTTTCTCTGTCTCTCTCTCTCTCTCTCTCACTGTCTAACTCTGCCTGTCAAAAAAGAAAGAAAGAAAGAGAGAAAGAAAGAAAGAAAAGAAATTAATGCCCTTGTAAAAGAAGCCCCATAGAGCTCCCTTTCCCCTTCTGCCTTGTGAAGACACCATGAGAAGACCACGGCCTATGAACTAGGAAGTTGGTCCTCACCAGACACGGAATCTATTGGTACCTTGATTTTGGATTCTCCAGCCTCCAGAACTGTCAGAAATAAATTTCTATTATTTATGAAACACCAACGCTATAGTATTTTTACTATAGTAACAATGATTCTTTGCTTGGCCAAATATAGTCAGGCTAGTTGTGTACTGAATTACGCTAATTCAATTTAGAGAGAAAACCCCCCATCTTCTATTTTTGATCACCCCCAGTATCTGATTAGATTCCTCAACTATCCCTCAGGTAATATCTGATCACCCTGAACAATCTTCAATTAAGAATTCTGTGAGGCCAATTTTATTAAAATCAGCCTTACCTCTGATATTTCTTTAGTAATTTTCCATCCACTGACTCCCACCCAGCTCCTTGGCTACAAATTCCCTCTTGCTTATGCTATACTTGGAAATGAAACCCATATCTGTACCCACCACCCTAGAGCAATGGCTGTCTGCTGAGCTATTTTTTTTTTTTATTTGACAGAGTTAGACAGTGAGAGAGAGAGAGACAAAGGTCTTCCATTGGTTCACCCCTCAAATGGCCTGAGCTATTTTTTTTTTTTGACATCTCGTGGGCCTTCTCTGATGGAGTTGGAAAAGTTTCTATCCATCCTGTGAATGTATTAATAAAAACAAATAGGGGCCAGCAATTTGGCATAGCAGTTAAAGCTGCCACTTGCAATGCAGGCATCCCACATGGGCACCAGTTTGTGTCCCAGTTGTTCCACATCCAATCCAGCTCCCTGCTGATGGCCTGGGAATAGCAGCAGAGGATGGCCTGGCTGCTTGAGCCCCTGCTCCCTACATGAGACCTGGAAGAAGCTCCTGGCTCCTGGTTTTAGCCTGGGCTATTCCTGGCTGTTGCAACCATCTGAGGAGTGAACCAGCAGATGGGAGATCTCTCTATCTTTCCTGTCTTTGAAACTCTGACTTTCAAATAAATAAATAAGTCTAAAGAAACAAAAAGAACATTAGATATTTGTAATTATTTGCTGAGGGCATGTTAGTGAATTCTATTTGCCAGTCTTCATTTGGATATGTTCCTCTCCTTTGTACAGGAGTAAGAGGGGTAGCTTGATGTGACCACTAGTATTATTTTGTAGACAGAGGAGACAGGAATGAATTACTTCCCTTATGACTGTTTGTAGTTATTTCCCTCCAAATACCCCCAAAATTATTTGCTTTAAAGTTCCTCTTCTCAGATGAGTAGAACCATACATTTCCTTAATAATTTTCCACTGAAAGGTCATTGGGAGCATGATCTTATTATTTAAAGTCCATCACCCATAGCATATAACCATGTTGCTAAGCCCATTCTATCTCAGACTCAGTATAGTAAGGATTTTTAGTTATCTCTACAGGCTAAGGTACTGCAGCCATTTCTAAAATCTGTGAAGCAGCTCTTTTTGCTGCCTTATCTGTTAGTGTATTTCCTTTGCTAACATGACTACCTTTCTTCTGGTGTCCCCTGCAGTATATGACAGCCACTTCCAGAGGTTCCAGTATTGCCTAAAAGAGAACTAATATCTCTCCCATAATTAATGGGAAAGTTCTTTGCAGGAACTAGGCCTCTTTTTCCCCAAATAGCTGCATATGCATGTAAACGATGAAAGCACATGTGGAGTCTGTGTAAATATTGACTCTGATCTTTTCCCAGTTGTAAGGCTCTAGTCAAAGCAATAAGTTGAGCCTTTTGAGTCAGTTGGCAATACCTGACCTAAGATCAACTATTGCATAACCTGTCTAATTCCTTCCTTCAAAAAGCTACCACCATCAGTAAACAACTCAACATTTGGATTTTCTAGAGATCTATCACATAGGTTAGGCCTATTAGAATATACCTGCTACTGATGCCAATGAGGAAATATAAACTTGTCTTGTAAAAGGACTCTGATATGCATAGCATGCATAACCTGTCCAATCATTCCCTACTCCAGACTTAAGGATCTACTCTTTTATTTCAGTAGGAAGATCATCCAAACTGTCTTAGTGCTCAGTACTACAATAACAAATGACTTAAACTTGCAAGCAATTAACTTCAAGGATGCACCCAGGGATGACAGCAGATATCTTCCAAGCAAATGAATTAGACATTCAGACATTACCAAAAAATAGTGAGAGAAAATTAACAAATGGGATTACATCAAATTGAGAAGCTTCTGTACTACAAAAGGCACACTCAGGAAAGTGAAGAGACAACTGACAGAATGGTAGAAATTATTTGCAAACTATACAACTGATAAAGGATTAATAACCAGAATATGTGAAGAGATCAAGAAACTCAACAGGCTGGCGCTGCGGCTCACTTGGTTAATCTTCCGCCTGCGGCACCGGCACCCTGGGTTCTAGTCTCAGTTGGGGCATCAGATTCTGTCCCAGTTGCTCCTCTTCCAGTCCAGCTCTCTGCTGTGGCCCGGGAGGGCAGTGAAGGATGGCCCAAGTGCTTGGATCCTGCACCCGCATGGGAGACCAGGAGGAAGCACCTGGCTCCTGGCTTCGGATCAGCGCAGTGCACCAGCCATGGCGGCCATTTTGGGGATGAACCAATGGAAAAAGTAAGACCTTTCTCTCTGTCTCTGTCTCTGTCTCTCTCTCTCACTAACTCTGCCTGTGAAAGAAAGAAAGAAAGAAAGAAAGAAAGAAAGAAAGAAAGAAAGAAAGAAAGAAAGAAAGAAAGAAAGAAAGAAAGAAAAACTCAACAACAACAACACAACCAACCCAGTTAAGAGATGGGCAAAGGACTTAAATAGGCATTTCTCAAAAGAGGAAATCCAAATGGCCAATGGACACATGAAAAAATGCTCAGGATCACTAGCCATCAAGGAAATGCAAATCAAAACCACACTGACGTTTCTCCTCACCTCAGCTAGAATGGTTTTCATACAGAAATCAATAAACAACAAATGCTGGTGAGGATGTGTGGAAAAAAGTACCCTAATCCACTGTTGGCAGGAATGTACTATGGAAGACAGTTTGGAGATCCCTCAGAAATCTGAATATAGTCCTACCATATAGCCCAGCCATTCCACTCCTGGGAATTTACCCAAAGGAAAAGAAATCAACAAATAAAAGAGGTATCTGTACCCCCATGGTTATTGCACCTCAATTCACAATAATTAAGACATTGAATCAACCCAAATGCCTGTCAACTTAAGACTGGATAAAGAAATTATGGAATAGGTACACCATACAGCAGTTAAAAAAAAAAAAAAAAAAGGAATCTGGTCATTTCATCATGCTTAGTGAAATAAGCCTGCCCCAAAAGGACAAACACCATATGTTCTCCCTGACCTGTGATAGCTAGTAGATCACCTAAAAGGCAATCTGTAGAAATGAACTTGACGCTTTGAGAAGCAATGATTTGAACTGCCCTTGTCTTGACTGTTGAGGAAGAATTTTTTTGTGCTTGTTTGTCTTTACTGTTTGTTGAACTCTTTACTTAACATAGAGTTAATCATATGTGTTTAGGTCAATTGAAAATAGATTTAGTAAAAAATAAGAGAATAAGAGAGGGAGGAGGAAGAAGGGTGGGAGACCACAGTGAGAAGAATCACATGTTCCTAAAGTTGTAATTATGAAGTGTGTGAAGTTTGTAACTGTAAAGCTCTTTAGTTTTGCATACATTCCTACAGACTTCTAAAGGTACAGTTTAAAAACTTGCCATGGGACCCCAAATCCCCTTAAGCTGGGTGGTAAAAATATCATCTTAAGTGTTAAAGTGATCATATGCGCTATAATCCAAAAGTTGTACTTTGGAAATTTATATTTATTAAATAAAAGTTAAAAAAATAAAGTGATCATATGGATAGGATTAAGTATTAAAGTGATCATATAGATAGAATTAAGTATCAAAGTCATCATATAAATAGGATTAAGTGTCTGGTAATAATAAAAGAATTAAAAAGGAATGAATGCCCCAACATGGGAAGCAGTCCATACAGCAGATTCATAGAATGACAACTGTTTAAGTAGCATTTTAGTCAAGGAAAGACAATATATTGTGGCAAAAAAAAAATGTCCTACATGAAGAACTTCAGTGGGTGAGACCCCAGTGGAAAGAAGTGGCTACCAAAGAAGGATATACTTTTCTCTGAAGGGAGGAGAGAACTTCCACTTTGCTTATGGCCTTGTCAACATACTGACAGAGACTGTGGACTCAAAAGGCTTCCACTGTCCCTACTGAATTGTAATATGAGAATCGACTGCAAATCCTCTCCCCAAACTGTAGTTTGTATGTTGTATGTGGGGAGTGGGTGCAAATTGTTGAAGTCTATGTTTAGCATAGAGTTGGTCCTCTGTATCTAAAGTCATACTAAAAATGAACCATAATGAAGAAGGAGATGAGGGAGGGAGCGGGAGGTGGGATGGGAGCTGGCAGGGAGGGGGGGTTATGGGGGAAAGAACCACCATATTCCTAAAGTTGTACTATGTAAAAATGCACTCATTAAATAAAATTTTTTTAAAAAAAGGCTCCATAGCCTTGGCAGCTCATGTCAAGAACCTTGGGGCCGGCACTGTGGCTCAATAGGCTAATCCTCTGCCTGTGGCGCCAGCACACCAGGTTCTAGTCCCAGTCAGGGCGCCGGATTCTGTCCTAGTTGCGCCTCTTCCAGTCCAGCTCTCTGCTGCGGCCTGGGAAGGCAGTGGAGGATCATCCATCAGTGGAGGATGGCCCAGGTCCTTTGGCCCTGCACCCACATGGGAGACCAGGAGGAAGCACCTGGCTCCTGGCTTCAGATCAGTGCAGCACGCCAGCCGCAGCAGCCATTTGGGGGGTGAACCAACGGAAAGAAGACCTTTCTCTCTGTCTCTCTCTCTCTCTCACTAACTCTGCCTGTCAAAAAAAAAAAAAAAACAACCTTGGGTGATCACTGACATCACACATAGAGTGTTAATTGTTAGATTAACAACAGGAGTCACTGTGCAATAACTCCCCATGCAGCACCAACTCCCCATGCAGCACCTCTCTCTTCAATCAGTTGTACTATGAAAATTAACTGTAAAACTTGTTCTCAAACAGCTTTTTATATTGTGTGTGTGTGTGTGTGTGTGCAAATTGTTGAAATCTTTACTTAGTATAGAGCTGACCTTCTGGGGTTTTTTTCTTTTTTTTAATTTTTTTTTTTTTGACAGGCAGAGTGGACAGTGAGAGAGAGAGACAGAGAGAAAGGTCTTCCTTTAGCTGTTGGTTCACCCTCCAATGGCCGCCATGGCCGGCACGCTGCGGCCGGCACACTGCGCTGATCCGATGGCAGGAGCCAGGTATTTATCTTTGGTCTCCCATGGGGTGCAGGGCCCAAGGACTTGGGCCATCCTCCACTGCACTCCCTGGCCACAGCAGAGAGCTGGCCTGGAAGAGGGGCAACCGGGACAGAATCCGGCACCCCAACCAGGACTAGAACCCGGTGTGCCAGCGCCACAAGGCGGAGGATTAGCCTAGTGAGCCGCGACGCCGGCCCTGATCTTCTGTTTATAAAGTTAACTGAAAATGAATCTTAGTAGAGAATGGGAGAGGAGCAAATGGGGTAGGAGTGGGAGTGGGAAGGCAGGTATGGTGGGAAGAATCACTATATTCCTAACGTTGTACTTATGAAATTTGTACTCATTAAATAAAAGGCATCTTAAAAAAAAAAAGGCTTCCATAGCCTAGGCAGCTCATGTCAAGAGCGGCAGGTGATCACTGACCTCATACATAAGAGTGTTAATTTTAAAGTTAGAACATAGTGATTCTTGTTGTCCACTAAACAAATTAACACTCTTACCTTTGATGTGAGTAATCATCCAAGGCTCTTGACATGAGATGTCTAGGCTATAAAAACCCCATGAGTCCTCGGACCACATCAGTCATCAGATAAAACCATGAGCAAAGTGGGATCTCTCTCCTCCCTTTGAAGGAGGGGACATTCCCTGTTTTTAAAAACAGTTCTTGGGGGGGCGGGGGAGTCATTGTAATCAATATTCTGTGCTTTGGAAATTTATATTCATTAAATAAAAGTTAAAAAAAAAAAACATTTCTTGGGCGGCACCATGGCTCACTAGGCTAATCCTCCACCTGCGGTGCCAGCATACCGGGTTCTAGTCCTGGTTGGGGTGCCCGATTCTGTCCTGGTTGCCCTTCTTCCAGTCCAGCTCTCTGATGTGGCCCAGGAGTGCAGTGGAGGATGGCCCAAGTCCTTGGGCCCTGCACCCCATGGGAGACCAGGATAAGTACCTGGCTCCTGCCTTCGGATCAGCGCAGTGCGCCGGTCACAGCGCGCCAGCCGCAGCGCGCCAGCCGCGGCGGCCATTGGAGGGTGAACCAACGGCTAAAGGAAGACCTTTCTCTCTGTCTCTCTCTCTCACTGTCCACTCCGCCTGTCAAAAAAATAAATAAAAATAAAAATAAAAATAAAAATAAAACAGTTCTCTTGTACTGGGGCCATGGGCCATGGGGTCCTTTGTAGAAAGACACTTGTTGTACCATTGTCTTGGCTTTCAACACCTGAAACACCATGCTATGGACTTTTCAGCCAAGCCAGAATGTCTCCTGAGCTGGTTCTGAGGTTGCTGACTGCTGATTACAGTGATTTCCTGCAGTCTGGACTACTCACCATGCTGGAGTACTCTTTCCTCTTTGTCCCTGTCTATATTAATAAATACTTGGAATGCTGTTTTTATCATATAGCACATGGTGTGGGGAAGGAGTGGGTGAAGTTCCATGGCCTGTTTTTGAAACTGTATCCTTAGAAGTGAGTCCACAGGAATGAGTGCAGTGTCATACATAGCTGAAAAGTCCTGGAAAAATAAAAGTAAAAGCAGACATGTCTTTCCATAAGTCCAATTATGTTTAGACATGTGACTTGAATACCTTGTATTAGATGAGATCTGAAGTCCTAGGATCTCTCTTTTCACACCCCAAGGTGGGGTTCCCTGTTCCAGCCCACTTTGGGGACTTCCTGAAGGTTGATCCAGATCTAGAGTATTAACATTACCCAAAACCCCATATTTTTTAAACCACAGTACCTAGGATATCTGGCTACTATGGAGGGTTGGTGGGCACTGCCATTGCTAAGTTTTCAGTATACTAGAGGATGCAACTGACTAGTCTTTATTTGGGGCCTTTCCCCAGTGCCCCAAATATCTGTATGCAGCATCATCAGCACTAAGGCTTCTTTCAACCTCTAAGGGACAGCCAATATCACACCTGGAGTCCATGCTCCAGGGTGACAGAAGCCAAGCATTAAGCTGAAATCAGCATTCAGAGTTTAGTTTAAGCCCTAAAACTTCAGTGCCCTGAATTCTGGGGGGCTTTCACTGCTGTACCTAGGGTCCTTGACCCTAGGAGGCATTGATCCCCACATTTGGAGCCTATGCTCCAGGGTGGTACCAGCATTAAACTGAAAATCACAACACTGAATTAAAGCCACAATGAGGTTTTATTTCACCTCAGTCAGAATGGCTTTCAAACAGAAATCAACAAACAACAAATGCTGGTAAGGATGTGGGGGAAAAAATACCCTAATCTATTGTTGATGGGAATGTAAACTGGTACAGCCACTGTGGAAGACAGTTTGGAGATACCTCAGAAATCTCAATATAGACCTACCATATGACCCAGGCATCCCACTCCTGGGAATTTACCCAAGGGAAATGAAATCAGCAAATAAAAGAATTATCTGTACCCCATGTTTATTGCAGCTCAATTCACAATAGCTAAGATATGGAATCAACCCAAATGCCCATCAACTGAAGACTGGATAAAGAAATTATGGGACTTGTACACTATGGAATACCACACAGCAGTAAAAAAAAAAAAAAAATGAAACCTAGTCATTTCCAACAAAGTGGGTGAAACTGGAAAAGATCATACTTAGTGAAATAAGCCAGTCCCAAAAGGACAAATACCATATGTTCTCCCTGATCTGTGGTAACTAATAGAGCACCTAAAAAATAATCTGTGGAAGTAAAATTGACATTTTGAGATGTGATAATTTTGAATAGCCCTTATCTTGACTGTTGAGGAAGTTTTTTTTTTCATACTATTTGTTGAACTCTTTACTTAGTATAGAGTTAATCTTATGTGTACAAAGTTAATTGAAAATAGATCTTAGTGCCAGCACTGCGGCTCACTAGGCTAATCCTCCGCCTTGCGGCGCTGGCACACGGGTTCTAGTCCCGGTTGGGGCGCCAGATTCTGTCCCGGTTGCCCCTCTTCCAGGCCAGCTCTCTGCTGTGGCCAGGGAGTGCAGTGCAGGGTGGCCCAAGTCCTTGGGCCCTGCACCCCATGGGAGACCAGGATAAGTACCTGGCTCCTGCCATCGGATCAGCGCAGTGCGCCGGCCACAGTGCACCGGCCGCGGTTGCCATTGGAGGGTGAACCAAGGGCAGAGGAAGACCTTTCTCTCTGTCTCTCTCTCTCACTGTCCACTCTGCCTGTCAAAAAAAAAAAAAAAAGAAAGAAAGAAAGAAAAGAAAATATATCTTAGTAAAAAATAAGAATGTGAATAGAAGAGGAAGGAGGAAGAAGAGTGGGAGTGCAGATGGGAGGGCGGGTATGGTAGAAAGAATCACTATGTTCCTGAAGTTACATTTATGAAATGCATGAAGTTTGTATACCTTAAATAAAAAGTTTGGGGGGGAGGTGGAATCACAGCACTGCCTACCAGGCATGCAGCCTGCAACCAGGAATGGAGGCAACCATGATGGGGTGGTGTCTGACCACCCATCTTCCAGCAAAAGTGTTAAGTCCCACCTTCTGCGGCCCAGTATGGAATCTCTGCCATTGTTGGAGGTCCCTCCTGACACCAAGTGTGGCAACTAGGCAACAAAACTAGTTTTACCACTTCCTACCTCCTTCAAGGTGTAAGAATGGAGTTACCAAGCCATACAGGAACAATTCAACAAGGGAAAAAAATGCAAATCAGAACCTAAAAGGAAACTTTTCAGCCACATGGAGCTTAACAATGGAGGCTCAATTCTAGGAGTTGAACTGTCTCAGAGTGGAAAATAACATTAAAAACACATTATGGGAGGTTGGCATGTGGCTAAGCAGGCTAAGCCACCACCTGTGATGCCAGCATCCCATATGGGCACCAGTTTGAGTCCTGGCTGCTCTACTTCTGATCCAGCTCCCTGCAAATGCACCTGGGAAGGCAGCAGAGGATGGGCCAAGTGCTTGGGCCCTTGCACTTACATGGGTGACCCAAAAGAAGCTCCTGGATCCTGGCTTCAGCCTCACCCAGCCCCAGCTATTGTAGCCATTTGGAGAGTGAAGCAGTAGATGGAAGATGTCTCTCTCTCTCTCCCTCTCTCTCTCTCTCTCTTCCACCTCCTCTCTATCTCTGCCTTTCAAACAAACAAACAAATAAATAAATAAATAAAATCTTTTAAAAAGATAATAAAGTCAGATGCCTATCCCTAACAACATCAATTGACCATGGGAGATTGGCCAATATGACTAGCCATACAGGTGCCAGTTTGTGTCCTGACTGTTCCACTTCCAATCCAGCTCCCTGCTAATGTGCCTGGGAAAGCAGTGGAAGATGGCCCCAATGCTTGGGCACCTGCACCCATGTGGGAGATCAAGAAGCTGCTCCTGGCTTTTGTTCTCAGTCTGGCCCAGCTCCACTCATTGCAGCCATTGGGGACTAAACCAATGGATGGAAGATCTTTCTTTCTGTATCTCCCTCTCTCTGTAACTCTGCCTTTCAAATAAAACGAATCTTCAAAAAAGTTTCACATGAGAATTTTACATAAGTGGTTAAGACACCACTTGGGAAGCCCACATCTCTTATCAGGTGCCTGGGTTCAAGTTCCAGCTTCCTAATAATGTGCACCCTGGGAGGCAAGCAGATAATGGCCCCATTAACTTGGGTCGCTGCACTCACTGGGATACCTGGATGGAGTTCCAGCCTTTTTGCTGTATCCTGGCCCAGTCCTGATTGTTGAAAGCATTTGGGGAGTGAACCGGTAGATGGAAGATTTCTCTCTTTCTTTATCTCCCTCTGTTTCTCTACCATTAAAATAAAATGAAAATAATTTTTTAGGGGCTGGCGCTGTGGCGTTAACGCCCTGGCCTGAAGCGCCGGCATCCCATATGGGTGCCAGTTCTAGTCCCAGCTGCTCCACTTCTGATCCAGCTCTCTGCTATGGCCTGGGAAAGCAGTAGAAGATGGCCCAGGTCCTTGGGCCCCTGCACCCACATGGAGACCTGAAGAAGCTTCTGGCTCCTGGCTTCGGATCAGCACAGCTCCGGCCGTCACAGCCAACTTGGGAGTGAACCATCGGATGGAAGACCTTTCTCTCTCTCTGCCTCTCCTCTCTCTGTGTAACTCTGACTTTCAAATAAATAAATAAATCTTTTAAAAAAAAGAAAATAATTTTTTAATTTAAAAAAATTTTAATAAAGGATTTTCATGGCACAGGGGTGGCTCATAGAAAGAAAAAAATTCCCCCCACACAAAGAAATGATAGGTTGGGAGGCCATTACACCATTTGAAAAGAGGCAGATAAATTTAAAGAGAAAAAGAGACAATACAAAGAAAAGACATTTTAAGTTTCTACAGGTGGCAAAAATGAAGACAAATACAAAACTAATGGTAGATAATGGCTAGTCTGTCAGGTCTGGTCTGTTTATGTGGACACTTTCTCGGTGCCATCTCAACTCTGGTGTTCACATCACTATATATATATACACACACACACACACACACACACACACGTATATATATACATATATATGACACCTTCATAAAGGGGAATATATGTGTTCTTTTCAGGTACATGAGGCAGAACAAAGAGCTCATTCCGTGTCTGCTTTTTCTCAAATGACTTCAGCTCAAAAAAATCCTTTCACTAGAGTTGTGTCTTTTGGGGTGACATATTCTCATCTTATACAGACCCTATAGGTCACTCCTGCAGTCATTCTGATGCCATTGATGGGGCTCAGAACACACTAGCCCAAATTAGGACTTCAGGAGACCAGACTAACATCATCCCCCAAATGTGCCTCTTTGACATATTGATTATTTTGAGCAGATTATTTTGAGAAACTATAGACATAGGAGTAGCTCTGAAAATCTATCCTTTTGTGAGAGAAATCTATATTAATAAAGGAAATCTTGAGGAAGCTGCTCCTGGCTTCCAGTGCTGTGGCGCAGCGGGTTAACGCCCTGGCCTGAAGCACCGGCATCCCATATGGGTGCCGGTTCGAGTCCCGGCTGCCACTTCCAATCCAGCTCTCTGCTCTGGCCTGGAAAAGCAGTAAAAAGATGGCTCAAGCCCTTGGGCCCCTGCACCCACGTGGGAGACCCGGAGGAGGCTCCTGGTTCCTGGCTTCAGATCGGCGAAGTTCAGGCCGTTGCGGCCAACTGGGGAGTGAACCATTGGATGGAAGACCTCTCTCTCTCTGCTTCTCCTCTCTCTGTGTAACTCTGACTTTCAAATAAAAAAATAAATCTTTTAAAAAAAAGAAATGCAAAGTATTCTGATTTGATCAGTATACTTTGTACATGGTTATTAAAGTAACTCATGGTACTGCATAAATGTAATATGTATTAATATGTTAAGTAAAAGGAAAAATAAAATATATAGCTAAATAAATAAAGGATATTTCCATTTTTTAAAATATTTATTTATTGGGGCCAACACTGTGGCATAGCGGGTAAAGCCATCGCCTGCAGTGCCGGCATCCTATATAGGCGCCAGTTTGAGTCCCTACTGCTCCACTTCTGATCCAGGTCTCTGCTATGGCCTAGGAAAGCAGAAGATGGCCCAAGTCCTTGGGCCCCTGCACCCACATGGGAGACCTGAAAGAAGCTCCTGGCTCCTGGCTTTGGATCAGTGCAGCTCTAGCCATTGCAGCCAATTGTGGAGTGAACCAGTGAACGGAAGGTATCTCTCTCTCTCTCTCTCTCTCTCTCTCTCTGCCTCTCCTCTTTGTGTAACTCTGCCTTTCAAATAAATAAATAAACATTTATTTATTTAAATAATTAAAATTTAAAATAATTAAATATTATTTAATATCAAAAATATTTCTTTATTTACTTGAAAGGCAGAGTTACACAGAGAGAGAATCTTCCTTGAAATCATGACCAAGGGCCAGTGTTGTGGCCCAGTGTGTAAAGCTACCACCTCGATGCCAGCATCCCATATGGGCACCAGCCCCCAGTATTCTGCTTTTGTTAGAAGAGTTTTAGCTAAAAACTCATGGAGGGAAGAGATAAAATTGTTTATCCTCCCCCACACCAATACATTCCACAACATTACCCACTTCTTTTCTGTAAACATAGCTGTACTTGGATTTCTTAATATTTAATAATGTTGGCTAAGTAGTGGGAAAAAGATTGCTTAACTTAACAGATTGGTATTACTATAAATTCATGATCCTCAAAATGAACTGGACCATCAACACTGCATAGTACAAGTACTGAGGTTCTTTGTTTCCCTATTCAGTGCACACTTTAATCTTTTTTAAAATACTTGTAATAATACACACACACACACCACTTGCCCTCTGAATACCATCTTTTAATTTTTTTAGGATGTTTACCCATACTGTTATCTTCTCTTTGCTTTATTATCTTATTAATGATCCTGTCAGCATTTAAAATGATGAGTCTCTCCTAACATAACAGTAATAATAACAAAGTTTACCTGCACTCCACTCCCAGTAACTGTTCTAAATGTCTTTCCCTTTACCAGATTTTATAGCATTTAAACTTGTTGACTCCATTTTCTCATAATCTACTCATTCTTCTTCCACTCTCATCTGGTTGAAGCCTCCCAAACCTGACAATAAGGTTCTAATGGCTTTCAACTGATAAAACGAATATATTTTTCAGTCTACATTGCATGCTCTCTAAACAGTATTTGATCCTGTTCACCCATCTTTTTCTGCTCGAGACAGTCACTCTTCCTTTGGTTTCCATGACAGATTCTGATTGTTTTATTCACATCTTTCTAACTACTCATTTTCAACCCCTTTTTCCTAGTCTCCCTCTCTACCCAAATCTCCTTTTTTTTTTTTTTTTTTTGGACAGGCAGAGTGGACAGTGAGAGAGAGACAGAGGGAAAGGTCTTCCTTTGCCGTTGGTTCACCCTCCAATGGCTGCCGCGGCTGATCCGATGGCAGGAGCCAGGAGCCAGGTGCTTTTCCTGGTCTCCCACGGGGTGCAGAGCCCAAGCACTTGGGCCATCCTCCACTGCACTCCCTGGCCACAGCAGAGGGCTGGCCTGGAAGAGGGGCAACCGGGACAGAATCCGGCGCCCCGACCGGGACTAGAACCCGGTGTGCCGGCGCCGCTAGGCGGAGGATTAGCCTAGTGAGCCGCGGCGCCGGCCTTTACCCAAATCTTGAGTGATCTCATCCATCCATACACATTCATAGGTTCTGTGTCAGCAAAAAAAAACTCTCGGCCGGTGCCATGGCTCACTAGGCTAATCCTCCGCCTTGCGGTGCTGGCACACCGGGTTCTAGTGCCGGTTGGGGCACCGGATTCTGTCCCGGTTGCCCCTCTTCCAGGCCAGCTTTCTGCTGTGGCCCAGGAGTGCAGTGGAGGATGGCCCAAGTGCTTGGGCCCTGCACCCCATGGGAGACCAGGAGAAGCACCTGGCTCCTGCCTTCGGATTAGCGTGGTGTGCGGGCCGCAGCGCGCCAGCCGCGGCGGCCATTGGAGGGTGAACCAACGGCAAAAGGAAGACCTTTCTCTCTGTCTCTCTCTCTCTCTCTCACTGTCCACTCTGCCTGTCAAAAAAAAAAAAAAAAAAAAAAAAAAAACTCTCAAACATTTACCTTCTGTGAATTCCCCTGTGTCCTATACTCCAGACTCACGCAGCCAGCTAACTTCTATCATAAAGGAGATATCATCTGTACTTAAGAGAAATCACAACAAGAGTGGCAACTTAAATAATGAAACAAAAAACAGTCAAAGAGAGAGACAGACTCTAAAGAATATAACATTTATTATGGAACAGCACAGCACTGCAATGAGAATAGAAGAGCATTGTGATGGAAGCATGCATGTCACGGTAAACCATGGGCATATTCAAAAAAGTTGAGGCAAGAGAAAGTTCTTAAAGACAAAAATGAGGAGGATTAAATAAGATATTTTGAAACAATAATGTGGGGCCAGTGTTGTAGCATAATGGGTTAAGCTACCGCTTGCAGTGTTGGCATCTCATACAGGCAATGATTCCAGTTCCAGCTGCTCTACTTCCTATCCAGCTCCCTGCAAATGCTCCTGGGAAAGCAGTGGAAGACGGCCCAAGTGCTTCAGCCCTGCACTTACGTGGGAGACCCAGATGAGCTCCTGGCTCTGGCTCCTGGCTTCAGCCTGGCCCAGCCCTGGCAGTTGCAGCCATTAGGGGAGTGAATCCACAGATGTAAGATCTCTCCCTATCTCTAGCTCGCTCGCTCTCTCTCGCTCTCTCTCTCTCTTTTTGTAACTCTGCCTTTCAAATAAATAAGTCTTTTTTAAAAAAGAAACAATAATATTGACCACAGTGATGAATAAATGGGGTATATTAGTCTGAGGTTGAACAGACAGTTGCTGAGCAGATGTCCTCGTAGAGGTGCTTTTAGTAGAAGATTGTGGAAACCTCTATGTAAAGTTGGGATTTTGACAGAACCTTTCGGGACATTTACCACCAGGCAATTATGAAAGAACCCTTCATTCATAACTACAAAACTTTATTGTTTTTGTTAAGGTTGACGTAGGCAATTCAATTTTTATTCTGACAGCTACCAATTTCCTTCCATATTCCCCCCCTGTTTATCAAAATATTTGTTCAAAGCATCCCAAGTAAAATCAGTAAGTTGCCTTTACCAAAAAAGTGGGGGGCTCTGAGACAAGACTCACAAATGTAGGCCATGGAAAATGGTAGGCCATGGAAACTGACAGAGCAAAGGTCTTCATCTTGGTACCATATCCAGTTATCCAGTTCCGAGAGCTACTGATTCCTTTTGAAGGTGGTGTTGCTGCAGATTGTCAACCTAAATAACAAAACAAAAAACAGTGAGAGACAGAGAGAGAGAGAGAGACTCTAAAGAATACGATATTTATTTAGGAACATCAGAGTACTGCAACTAGAACAGCAAAGGATTGCAATGAATATCTCCATGCCATAGTAATTTACATCCATATTTAAAGATGTTGAGGCCAGGGCAAGTTTTCAAAGGAAAAATAAGAAGGATTACCTCAAATACTTTGAAAAAAATAGTCTTTGGATAAAATGATCAAAGACCAGGGTGACATTAGTCTGAGACTGAATAAACAGTTGCTGGGCAGATGCCCTTGCAGAAATTCTATCTGTATAAGGCTGTGGGAGCCTCCACATGCGATTCTGGAGGGGTCTTTTATGTCAGTCACTATAAGGTAAATATGTGTAAGAACCTTGTCTTCATAACCTTTGGATCTTATTTATTTTTGTTAGGGTTGACATAAATGACTCTATTGTTTTGAAAATTCACATTCCTTTCACAAAACACACATGTAAAAGTAAACTTTCCATCTCTACCCTTACCATGGACTTATTTTCCCCATTTCTGCTACTACTAATCACTCTGTTCCCAGGAGCTGATATCAGATTGACTTCCTCCTCTCCTTCTGTCCCAAGTTGATCACCAAGTTCTGTCATTTCCACATTTTAAATATCAAATCCACATACATTTCTTTGCCTCTACTGAAGCCATTCTAGTCCAAACCATTTTTACCACTTATTTAACCTATCATAGCATTCATTGATTGGCAAATAATTATTGAATTCCCACTCTATGCTAGGAACTGTTTTATATGCTGTGAGTTTGGCAGAGAATCAAACAGAAGAGGTCTCTACACTGTAAGAAACACCTAGACCTTTAAACACATGCTCTGTCTTCCAACTTTGAGACATCAGTATAGAGAAGTAGTCCTCTACTCAATAGAAGAGGCAAATTACATTTATGCCAGTGTAGGAAAAAGGACATGTGATAGAATGAGCTGTGAAGAGTTTGAGAGCAAGTGCCTTGATTATGAAGCAGCTTTTATTTAGATTTACCAGTTGTTTCTAAGCCAAAATTTGGGCCAAGGCCTATCAGATCGTCTACTTTTTTAATTCAAAGTTTTATGTAAAATTGTTTT
Source organism: Oryctolagus cuniculus (assembly GCF_964237555.1). Lineage (NCBI taxonomy): Eukaryota > Metazoa > Chordata > Mammalia > Lagomorpha > Leporidae > Oryctolagus > Oryctolagus cuniculus. The sequence goes on from NC_091435.1 coordinate 56,245,596, forward strand.
ATGGATTTTTGTTTGCTTGTTTGCTTCTAAAATCTATTTCTTACAATTCCTTATGTCCCATATTACAAGTAATTTCTTATATAATCACATGCATTTTTTTAGATTTATTTATTTATTTGAAAGGCCAAGTTACAGAGAAAAAGAGATCTTGCTTCTGCTGGTTCACTGCCCAAATGGTTGCAACAGACAGTGCTGTGCCAGGTTGAAGCCAAGAGCCAGAAGCTTCATCCAAGTCTTCCAAGTGGGTGCAGGACCCAAGCACTTGGGTCATCTTCTGTTGCACATTAACAGGGAGCTGGATCAGAAGTGGAACAGCAAGGACTCAAACTTGCCCATATGGGATTCCAGCATTGCAGGCAGCAGCTGAACTCACTGTACCACAGTGCTGGCCCCCAAAACACATTTTTTAAACCATTGTTCTTCTATTTTTTTTTTTTTTTTTTTTGACAGGCAGAGTGGACAGTGAGAGAGAGAGACAGAAAGGTCTTCCTTTGCCGTTGGTTCACCCTCCAATGGCCGCCGAGGCCAGCGCGCTGCGGCCGGCGCACCGCACTGATCCGATGGCAGGAGCCAGGTACTTATCCTGGTCTCCCATGGGGTGCAGGGCCCAAGGACTTGGGCCATCCTCCACTGCACTCCCTGGCCATAGCAGAGAGCTGGCCTGGAAGAGGGGCAACCAGGACAGAATCCGGTGCCCCGACCGTGACTAGAACCCTGTGTGCCAGCGCCGCTAGGTGGAAGATTAGCCTACTGAGCCGTGGCGCAGGCCTGTTCTTCTATTTTGAGGTAACACATGGAAATATTCTTAATCTGGAATACTTTAGATCCCAGACACAGTGAATAAATAACATTTTGCTATATGTACTTTTACAGATGCTTCCAAAGATTTGTCACACAAAAAAACTTGAGAAATAAACTTTATTTTCCAGGTAAATATTATGTATCAAAACCTTAAGGAAATATACTTAATTGAAAAACTTCAGACATATGCTCTTTAAGACTGGGGTGGGGGGAGTCTCAATCTTTGCTATTAAAGAAAACTATTAGATATTTATTCTTTTTTACAGATTTATTTCTTTATTTGAAAGGCAGACATACAGAGAGAAGGGGAGAGAGAGATCGATTTTCCACCTGCGGGTTCACTCCGCAAATGGCCACAATGGCCAGGGCTGCGCTAGGCCAAAGCCAGGAGTCAGCAGCTTCTCCTGGATCTCCCACATGAGTACAGGGGCCCAAATACTTGGGCCATCTTCTACTGCTTTTCCAGGTGCACTAGCAGGGAGCTGGATTGGGAGTGGAACAGCCAGGACTCCAACCAGCACCCATATGGGATACCAGCACTGCAGGTGGAAGCTCAACTTTCTACACCACAGCACAGGTCCTCTAGGTATTTATCCTTGATTTTTCCTTCCACGTTTGGGAGAAAACTCATTATTAATCTACTTTTCCTGCCTCTGTTTCCGACATGATAATAGCCAGTCTCTTACACAAAAGACGTTTTTGGAAAATCATTTGGGAAAGACTATGTTATAGTCCACGGTTTACCATTATTTTTCCCTTGTTTCCCCTTCTCTAAAATTTTCCTGGTTACCTCATAAGGGTGGTATCATACAATACTTGCCCTTTTCCGGTGCTGTTGCATAGCAGTTAAAGTTGCCGCCTGCAGTGCTGGCATGCCCTATGGGCACCAGTTCTAGTCCCAGCTGCTCCACTTCCTATCCAGCTCTCTGCTGTGGCCTGAAAAAGCAGAAGATGGCCTAAGTCCTTGGGCCCCTGCACCCGTGAGGGAGACCAGGAGGAAGTTCCTGGCTCCTGGCTTCGGATCAGCGCAGCTCCGGCCACTGTGGCCAATTGGAGAGTGAACCAGCGGATGGAAGGTTTGTGTCCCTGCCTTCAATTCCTCTGTACATGCTTATGAGAATTGCTGCATAACATTAACTTTATGTTTGGCTTTTTGAGGAACTACTATCTGATTTTCACAGCAGCTGCACATTCTACATTCTTATCAGCAACACACAGGTTTCCAATTTCTCCACATTCATGCCAATATTTAGTATTTTCTAGTTTTTTTTTAATAGTGATCCTTTAAAAAAAAAAAAAAAGATTGAGGTAGAGACAGAAAGGTCTTCCATCTGCTGGTTCACTCCCAGGATGGCTGCAACGGCCAGATCTGCGCCGATATGAAGCCAGGAGCCAGGAGCTTCTTCCTGGTCTCCCACGTGGGCACAGGGGCGCAAGGACTTGGGCCATCTTCTACTGCTATCCCAGGCCATAGCAGTGAGCTGGATCAGAAGAGAAGCAGCCGGGACAAGAACCAGCGCCCATATGGGATGCTGGCGCTTCAAGCCAGGGCTTTAACCCACTGCGCCACAGCGCCAGCCGCATAGTGATCTTTTTAAGATTTATTTACTTTCTTGAGAGAAAAGAAGAGAGAGACAGAGAGAGAGAAAATGAATAAATCTTCTGTCCGCTGGTTCACTCCCCAAATGGCCACTATGGTTGGGGTTGGGCCAAGCTGAAGCCAGGAGCCTATAACTCCATCTGGCTCTCCCATGTGACAGCAGGGTCCCAAGTACTTCGGCCATCTTCCACTGCTTTCCTAGGTTCATTAGCAGGGAGCTGGATTGGAAGTGGAGCAGCCAGGACTGGAATTGGTGTCATTTAGAATACTGGCATTGCAGAAAGCAGCCTAACCTGCTATGCCACAATCCTGGCCCCTAATAGTCATTTTAATGGATGTGAATTAGTAAGTCTTTAATACACACCACAATAAAAAAAAAAAAATAAACAGTTGGCTATGGGCCATAATAGTTTTTCTCTAATTATTTTCAACAAGAGATTTCTGTCTTGATTTGTACTTCAATGATTAATGATATTGAACATCTTTTTATGGGCTTATTGTCTATTTGCATATCTTCTTTAGAGAAATTTAAAGTTTTTTCCCACTTTTGAATTGGGTTGTTTGACTTTTTGTTGCTGAGTTGTAGAAGTTCTTTATACATTTTGGGTATTAATCCCTTTAAAGAGATATGACTTGGAAATATTTTCTCCCATTCTGTGGGTTGCCTTTTCACTGTGTTAACAGACTGTCCTTTGATGCACAACGTTTTCAATTTTTATAAAGTCTGGTTTATGTTTTTTTTTGGTTGGTGTTGCCTACACTCTCCTGTCTTATTCATAAAACCCGCCAAATCCAATGCCATAAAGCTTTACCTGTGTTTTCTTCTGTTTTATAATTTTTGCTCTTAAATTTAGCTTTTTTTCCTTTTCACATTCTTTTTTTTAATTTTTAAAGTTTATTTAAGTCATACAAGTTTCTTGTATTTCATATATACAGATTTAAGAACACAGTGACATTCCCCCAACACCCTCCTTCCCACCTATGCTCCAACCCTTCTTCCTCTTCCCTCTCATATTCTCTCTCTTAACTTTTACAAAGATCTATTTTCAGTTCATTTAATGATATAGTTAGCACTACACTAAGCAATAGATTTCCATGAATAGTAGGAAGAACAAAAGAAAAAATATATATTGTTCTTCAATGGAAGAGACAGGGCTGTAAACAATCATCAATTCTCACAATGTCTATTTCACTCCAGTAATTACATTTCAGGTACTCTACTAGTTACCTTGGATCAGAGAAAACATATGGTATCTGTCTTTTGGGGACTGGCTTATTTCACTAAGTATAATGGTTTACAGTCGTGTCCATTTTGTTGCAAAAGATAGGATTTCATTTTTTTTATAGCTGAATATCATACTCCATTGTGTACATATACCATAATTTTTTTATCCAGTCAAGAGTTGATGGGTATCTGGGTTGATTCCATGCCTTCGCTATCGTGAATTGTGCTGCAATGAATATGGGGGTACAGATAACTGTTTCATATGCTGATTTCATTTGGTTTGGGTAAATTCTCAGGAGTGGCTGGATCATATAAGTCTTTATTCAGATTTCTGAAGTATCTCCATACTGTCTTCCATAGTGGCTGCACCAGCTCATTTATTTAGGTCATTTAGGTCATTAGGTGTTAAGTGAGATGAGCTTAACGTCATTGTTTGCATACATCAAGTTTTCCCAGTATCATTTGTTAAAAAGACTTACCTTTTCATCATGAATGGCCATCTAAAATGACAACCAAAGTACATTGTGTTGGCTAAACAAAACAGCCTGGATTTTTGCCTAAAGGCTAGATTTATAAATGTACTTCAACTTCATTTTCACATAAAATTTCCGTATGAGCTAGGAAGAGACAGAAGGTGAGATTCACCGTGGACAACCATATTGCAAGCATTGTACTAGGTACTGGTAAGTAACAGGTTAAAAGTTAAACTCCTCTCCTCAAACAGTTGAAATTGGATAGACTTGTGCAATGCTAATTTTATTTTAGCACTATGTGAGCCCATGTTTATAAATACGGAGCCCAAGTAGAGAATGCGTTAAGAGAAGATTAGATGAGTTTTTAATACAATAGGGATAAAGAACAAAAAACAAGTACACGCCTGTGCCGCTGGAAAACGTTCAAATACCCACTTGCTTACTGACAGCCGCCTGCTCCAGCGCAAGGCGCCGAGCCCAGAAAACTTTCCCCGCCTCTCGTGATGTCAGAAGGCAGCGCCGGAAGATAGAGGGCGGGAGTTCCGGCTGCCGCTCAGGTCAAAGGCGGGTACTGTGCGGACTGCTGAGTGACCTGCGGGGGCTGCGTGGCTGAGTCGTGGGCAGCGTTTCGGGCCGAATTCTGCGGTTTGTGGTTCCCCGGTGTGCTCTGCGGTGGCAGAAGGCAGTGTGCAGTCCTGGTATGCGCTGTTTCTTCTTTCTCTTATTGCGTACGTTGCGGGGTGGCAGAACGCGGAAGACATTTCAAAGGTGCGCTTCGTGGAGCCTGTGCACCGAGAAGGTTCGAAGAGAAGAAGGGCGCCCAGTTGATTTAAGAAACTATACGTAATACAGTATCTGAAACGAGGGCAGTGCTTCGTAAGATGATAATCTTGGTCTCCTTTTAAATTTTGACTTTCCTTGTCTGAGATATTTTGGACATTTGCACTAGTTAGAAAGACAAGACTGGCCGGCGCCGCGGCTCACTAGGCTAATCCTCCGCCTGCGGCGCCGGCACACCGGGTTCTAGTCCCGGTCCCGGTCGGGGCGCCGGATTCTGTCCCGGTTGCCCCTCTTCCAGGCCAGCTCTCTGCTGTGGCCAGGGAGTGCAGTGGAGGATGGCCCAACTGCTTGGGCCCTGCACCCCATGGGAGACCAGGAGGAAGCACCTGGCTCCTGCCATCGGATCAGCGTGGTGCGCGGCGGCCATTGGAGGGTGAACCAACGGCAAAGGAATACCTTTCTCTGTCTCTCTCACTGTCCACTCTGCCTGTCAAAAAAAAATTAAAAAAAAAAAAAAAAAGAAAGACAAGACTAATGTTTATCAGATTGGGGCCTGAGGGCCCCAGATTTAATATTTCGATTGAGACTGAAGTAAATCTTTTTCTTTAAAGGAAATCTGAACTTTTTTTAAATGTAGGAAGCATTGACCCCAGGTACTTCTTCCAAAAAATTACTTGATGTAAGCCAAATGCTGCCAAGCAATGAGTTCAATGTTAACAATGTAGACACTGTTCTAATCCTGATGGGCTAGGTAGTCCTCAGCATGTGATGGGACAAAAAAATAATCCGGTGATTACAGTAGTGTTACAAGTACTTTTGTAGGCACAGGGTGCTGTGAGAACTAAAAGGAGGAATACTTCATATAAAGTATGAGAAGAATAGCTAGAGGTGCAGCCGAATAAGTAGACAAGGTATGGTAACGTGACAGACTTTGTAAACTATATTAATAAGTGATTTTTTAACTTGGCAGCAGTAGAGTTACAGATACTGCTTGGGAATGATATGAATGCCATTGATAAGATTTGCACTGACTTAAGCACCTTGGAGATGGGAAGAGCAATTCTGGAAGCTAAGAGATAAAATAGGACTGGTGTTGGCACTGTGGCATAGCAGGTAAAGCCGCCATTGGCAGTGCCAGCATCCCATATGGGCACTGGTTCCAGTCCTGGCTGCTCCATCTCTGATCCAGCTGTCTGCTATGGCCTGGGAAAGCAGTAGAGGATGATCCAAGTCCTTGGGCCCCTGCACCAGCATTGGAGACCCAGAAGAAGCTCCAGGCTCCTGGCTTCAGATGAGCCTAGCTCCTGCCATTGAGGTCATTTGGGGAGTAAACCAGCAGATGGAAAATATCTCTATCTCTCTGCCTCTAACTCTCTGCCTTTCAAATAAATAAGTATAGGACTGAAGAGAATCCAAACAAATATTTGGAAAGTAAAATATATGTTCAGTTTTAAAAAAAAGTAATTCTGTCTTCCATGAACTTAAAACATATATCTTTATATATATATATATATAAAGATAATTGAAAATGAATCTTGATGTGAATGGAATGGGAGAGGGAGTGGGAGATGGGAGGGGTGCTAGTGGGAGGGAAGTTATGGGGCGGGGGAGCCATTGTAATCCATAAGCTGTACTTTGGAAATTTATATTTACAAAATAAAAATAAAAATAATTGAATTAGTTATTTGAGAAACAGAAAGAGCTCTTACCTGTTGGATTATTCCCGAAATGTCAGAAGTGGCTGGGACTGCACCTATGTCAGGCTAAAGCCAGGTGCCAGAAACTTAATCTAGGTCTTCCCGTTTGCATGGCAGGAACATAATTACTTGAGCCATCGTTACTGCGTCCTAGGATCTGCCTTGGCAGGAGCCGGAATCAGAAACCTAAACAGGAAATAGAGTCCTGATACTCCAGTGTGGAAGGTAGGCATCTTATCCTGTGTCTTAAATATTTCAGTGAGTCTAAAATAAATGATTTTCTCTTTTAAAGGAGCTAGGCTAAATATTGTCCCCTTAATGAATTTTTTTCAAATGCCTTTGTCATCAAATGAATTAGGTCTGGTAATTGTGACAGAAGACTGTAGTGAAATGATTTCCAGTTTCTAGTTTTTGCAGCTGGATGGACAGTAGTTGCCCATCTCTGAAACAGAACACAAAAGGAAAAGCAGGTTGGGAAGGGGGGAAAAAGGGAGAGAGATGATTTCAATTTCTTGCATTTGTGGTGTCTTTTTTTTTGGGGGGGGGTTATTTATTTATTTGTTTTGAAAGTCAGAACAGCACAGAGAGAGACAGAGAAAGAAAGAGATCATCCATCTACTGGCTGAGTCCCCTAATGCCTGCAAGAGTCAGCCAGGGGTAGGCCAAGCCAAATCCAGGAGCCAGGAACCCCATGTGGGTCTTTGAGGTGTCTTCTGACGCACAGTGATTGAAATGGCCAAGAGTAAAAGGTGTTTTTCTTTTTAAGTGTACTAGTTGCATTTTGTAAAAATTTGAATTCTTTGTTTTTGTTTTTGTTTTCTTCAAATTTGACACTGGTTTCACTTCTTTAAGTGTCTTCATCATCTTCTGGCCATCCAGTTCTTTAGGATAAAAAATTATGCATGTATGTATTTTAATTTTGTATGTTTTATTTAGCAATAACATTTGCTGCAAAATAAAATTTGTAGTAAGGAGTTCATTATTTTTTAATTATCTATATGATTAATATCTATATATTTCTCATTTGAGAACATGAGCATTGTACTGCAGCTCTCAAGTGCTTTTTCACCTGTTGCCATCTTCTGTAGCTTTTCTGTCCTTTATCTTCCATATTGGTTGTATGTAGGACTTGTTTTGGGGTATGTACCTGGGCTTAATGTAGAATTGAGAATACAGCAGCAGCATCTCAGCTGCATCTGCAGTGCAAAACCTTTGTTATCCAGTACATTGATCCTCTTGACCCCTATATAAGTTTTTAAAAGTATCTGAGAGGTATCTTTTTGCTTAAAGAAATAGTGAGGAGCTGTCGCTGTGCCAGAGTTGACATCCCATACGAGTGCCAGTTCAATTTCTGGCTGCTCAACTTTTGATACACCTCCCTGCTTATACGCCTGGGAAGGCAGCGGAAGATGGCTGAAGTGCTTGGGCCCCCGCACCTGTGTGGGAGTACAGAATAAAGCATCTGGCTTCCGGCTTCAGTCTGGCCCAGCCCTGACTGTTGCAGCCATTTGGGGAGTGAACCAGCAGATAGAAGATCTATGTCTCTGTCTCTCCTTCTCTGTCACTGTGCCTTTCAGATAAAATGAATAAATCTAGAAAGAAAGGAAGGGAGGAAGAGAGAGGGAGGGAGAAAATAATGAGATTCATATTTAAGAATAAGACCCCAAATAAGTTTTAAACTTTTTGCCCAGTGAATGATCACAGCCTTTTGGCTGCCAGAGTCTAGGAAAAGGGAATGATGCAACACGTAACAACATGCAACACAGGGATTTTACTTTATTTCAGAATTGGTTATATTTTGGCTCCTCTAATGTATACTTACAGTTGGGAATTCTTAAAAATCTTTGTCTTTTAAATGCATTTTTCTTCTTTTGCAGGAATTTTCTTGTATGTCTGTTTTCCTCAAAATGAGTGTTAGTGTAACATTAAGACCTTTTGCTAGGTTTCTGGTGCCATTTACCCTTCATAGGAAGAGAAGGAATTTATGTTCAACACTTCTGCATAGATGCATGTCTTCTAAAATACCAGCTGTGCCCTGTCCTAATAAGGAGGGTACATCTGCTCCTGAACAGCTAGAATTGGATGGGTGGAAAGCTACAATGAAATCTAGTGTGCAAGAAGCTATTTCAACGGGCTTCAGTGACAAGGATGAAGATCCTCTAGTTGCCACCAGAGAATTAATTGAAATGTGGAGATTGCTTGGCAGAGAAGTACCAGAACATATCACTGAAGAAGAGCTTAAAACCATTATAGAATGTCCTTCTAAGTCATCAAAAAAGAAATATTTGAAATATTTATTTATTAAGGAAAACCTGAAAAAAGCCAGGCAAATAAAAAAAGAAATGAAAGCAGCAGCAAGGGAAGAAGCAAAAAATGTCAAGCTGTTAGAAACCACTGAGGAAGATAAACCGCAAAACTTTCTTTTTCTGCGACTTTGGAATAAGAATATAAACAGTGCAATGGGCTGGAAGGGTGCTCAGGCCATGCAGTTTGGACAGCCTTTAGTTTTTGACATGATTTATGATAATTATATGAAACCAAAAGAACTACAGAATGCAGTTTCTCAACTTTTAGAAAGTGAAGGGTGTAACAGAAGAAATATTGATCCTTTCCATATTTATTTCTGTAACCTTAAAATAAATGGTGCTTATCATAGAGAGTTAGTTAAACGTTATGGAGAAAAATGGGACAAATTGTTTTTAACAGCAACAGAAAAGTCTTATGTAGATTTATTTCCAAAGGATGATATTATATATTTAACTGCAGATTCTCCCAATGTTATGACTACTTTCAGGCATGACAAAATTTATGTAGTTGGATCATTTATTGATAAGGCTATGCAACCAGGCACATCCCTAGCCAACGCAAAACGACTGAAGCTGGCAACAGAATGCCTTCCATTAGATAAATATTTACATTGGGACGCTGGTACCAAAAATCTCACCCTAGATCAGATGATGCGTATTTTGTTACGTCTGAAAAACTCTGGAAGTTGGGAAGAGGCTCTGAAGTTTGTTCCCAGGAGAAAGCATAGTGGTTATCTGCAGGTTTCACAGCAATCTCGAGATTTTGTCAATAAAGTGAAGAAGGCAAAGACCTTTAATTCATTTCCAAAAGGCTCTCTAAATGTACACAAAAGAGATAATTTGAATGAGAAAATTTGATAACTTGTAAATGGATTGAAAATACAGTTTATTTGTTGTATTTCTTGCTAAGTAGAAATAATTTTCTTTTAAAGATGTCTTTGCAAACCAGGGCATTGTGTCTTTTCTCAATTAATTAAATATCTGTAAAACTTGGGAATATATTTTGTTTGCTGTAAAAAGGCAATCAGCCAAAATAAGGAGTTGATTTTTTTTAACAGAATATCTTTTTTAAAGATTTATGTGTTTTACTTGAAAGGCAGATTTAGAGAAGCAGAAACAGCATTTTCATCAGCTTCTTCACCCCCCAAATGGCTGCAGTGGCTAGAGCTGGGCTGATCCAAAGACAGGAGCCAGGAGCTTCTTCTAGGTCTCCCATGTGGGTGCGGGGTCCCAAGCACTTGGAGCACCCTCTGCTGCTTTCCCAGGTGCATTAGCAGGGAGCTGGGTTGGAAGTGGAGCAGTCAGTGCTCAAACTGGCACCCATATAGGAAGTCAGCCCCACAGGCAGTGCATTTACCCGCTATGCCACAGTGCTGGCCCCAAGAAATACTTTTAAGTGAGCCCACTAAACAGTTGGACCATTGGTGTGGGTTTTTTTTTTTTTTAATGGATTTTCTTAGTTTCAGACTTCATTCTCCTTAAATATTTTTTATTCATATAGCAACTATCCTTGTGAAAAATTGATTTGGAAAAAGATTTCTAAACTTCAGGTGTTAGTTCACTTTATAAAGTAAGTATTGGTATGTTGAACATGTCATGGGCACTAAAATATATTGCTTAATTGAATCTTGGTTAAGCACAAGGCTAAGATATCCCTTGACATATCATAGAATTTGGCTGTATTACAAAAAATGGGTTTGTATGGTCAAACTAATTTCTTTTCCTCTTAGAAAAAAAGATTTTTTTGGCTAATGTTGCATCATATAGTACTTGCCCTGTTGTCAAATAGATAGCTTTCCTTGAAAAAAAAAAAAAAAAGTGATGTTATTTATTTGAAAGGCAGTTGTAGGGGTGGGAAGACAGAGAACTTCCATCCACTGGTTCACACCACAAATGGCAGCAATGGCTGGGGCTTAATCAGGCCAAAACCAGGAGCCAGGAGCTTCTTCCAGATCTCCCATGTGTGTTCAGGAGCCCAAGTACTTGGGCCGTTTTCTGCTGCTTTCTCAGGCACAATAGCAGGGAGCTGGATTGGAAGTGGAACAGCCAGGACTTGAACTGGTGCCCACATGGATGCCAATGTTGTAGGCAGTGGCCCAACCTGCTGTGCCACAATGCCAGTGCCCTGCATTTGACTTTCAGACCACCAAGAATCCTTTTCCAAGATTTTTGGATCTGAGATCTAGCATAGCCTACATCAGTTCATTTCAGGTGGTGGACTTTGATAGGCAGGAGACTCTGGGATTGATGATTGACAATGCCTTTCTATGTTGAGTAAATTAGATTATTGTAGGAGTGAATAAAGTTTGCATATAGAAAATAGAGACCAATTTCTGCAGCTGTTGAAATCCCTGGTTCCAGTTGTCAGGTTCAGCTATAGATTATCACTTGCATTTATTGGTTGTTCAACTTCATGAGATACCTTAGTAACCTAATAAATGGCTGTTTTTCACCTAAACCAGTTTGAGTTGCATTTCTGCCACTTGCTACCAAATAAGCTGTAATATACTTGGGAAAATGTATACCTGTACCCTAAGAAAAGAACTTTGGGAACAATATTCATAATAATCTGCATCCAAATTTTTGAAAACATGGAAAATAGAAATTATATGGCCTCCTACTCCATCCTAATTTCTGATTTGGAAATCTGTGAAATATGCCGTGTGATATATTTACTAAAGCAGTACTTAATTTTTGACGAAGTACTTCAGTACTGACTACCAAATGAGATAGTGTGCAGTTGACATGATTTATTTAAGTTGTAGATGTTATTAACAACTTTTCACAGAAGAAACCAGCCCTTCTTAGGGGAAAAAATTTCAAAATACAAAAGATCTGTCTTTAGAGTCCTAGCTGATAAATTACACCTAACCCAAATTTCTAGGATTAGGAAAGACCTTGATAAGATGATACATAAACTTAGACCTCAATGGGAAGTATGGTATGAATGAATTTCAACGTAAGGCCCTACTAAGTGTCAAGGTACTAATACTTGAGTTGCTTGAGGTACACTGAAGAGAAAAATAGTACTGTAGTGTTAAGGATAGGGAGTTGAAAATGCCTGGCAGGATTGGGACTAGAGAGGCAAGCAAGGCTCCTAGGTTATCTCATTTCTGTGCCTGATCCCAGTTCTCTCTGGGTTCCAGCTCCACTCTTAAAGCCCCTGACATTGCTTGTATTGCTAAATCTCTTCAAAGTTTAGTTTTCCACATCTGTAAAAAAGGTGATTATAAAGTTTGTTTGTTTTTTTGTTTTTTGTTTTTGACAGAGTGGACAGTGAGAGACAGAGAGAAAGGTCTTCCTTTGCCATTGGTTCACCCTCCAATGGCCGCCGCGGCCGGCGCACCACGCTGATCTGATGGCAGGAGCCAGGAGCCAGGTGCTTTTCCTGGTCTCCTATGGGGTGCAGGGCCCAAGCACCTGGGCCATCCTCCACTGCACTCCCTGGCCACAGCAGAGATAAATAGTTTTTGATATATAAAGCATGGTATCTGGCACATATCTGTTCAACAGATATGAAGTCAGGAAAAATGTGTGGAATTTCTAGTGCTAGTATATACGCGTTACTGCCTTGAGGAGTATGCTGTTACTTCTTTCTGTACAATATGCTGAAGTACTTCAGTGATGCAAACAAAATTTTTTTTAAAAAATCAATGACCATTTTTCTTCCAAATAGCCAAGCAGTGACCGATTTCTAAGGTTCCTTCATTCCTTTTTTTTTTTTTTTTTTTGACAGGCAGAGTAGACAGAGAGACAGAGAGAAAGGTATTCCTTTTGCCTTTGGTTCACCCTCCAATGGCTGCCGCGGCCGGCACACTGCGCTGATCCGATGGCAGGAGCCAGGTATTTATCTTTGGTCTCCCATGGGGTGCAGGGCCCAAGCACTTGGGCCATCCTCCACTGAATTCCCTGGCCACAGCAGAGAGCTGGGCTGGAAGAGGGGCAACCGGGACAGAATCCGGTGCCCAGACCGGGACTAGAACCCGGTGTGCCAGTGCCGCAAGGTGGAGGATTAGCCTACTGAGCCATGGCGCCGGCTTTTCCTTCATTCTTACATAGATAAATCACAGTAACAAGCTCATCAACAGTTTGATTATGTATTGATAAGGTTTCTCACAGTTTTAGAAGTTGGAATGCAGTATAACCATGAATGATTCTTCAGTTTTTTTAAACTAGATGGTCTGGTTTCCCAGGCACTAAGTATGAGGTAGGGAAACGGCTTTTCTCTCTTATCTTCACTACTCAGTGATTCATGCTAAAAGTATTCTTTGGAGTTCTTTTCTTGCTTCTCGCAGTCAGGTTTTCACATAATACTATTTGTAGTTTTTGTTACTTTCAAACATGATGGCAACTTCCCAATGGTTACTACTTAGGAAATTGTTACTAAAAATAATTTTTAAAAAGATTTATTTATTTATTTGAAAGTCAGTTATACAGAGAAAGAGGTAAAGATCTTCCATCCATGGGTTCTCTCCCCAAATGGCCAGCACTGGGACAGGCCAAAGCCAGGAGTGTCTTCCAGGTCTCCCACATGGTGGCAGAAGCCCAAGACTTGGGCTATTTTCCACCTCTCTTCCCAGACCATAAGCAGGAAGCTGGATCCAAAGTGGAGCAGCAAGGACTCAATTGGCACCTATAAGGGGTGCTGGTGTCACAGGCATTGGCTTTACCACTATACCACAATGCTGGCCCCAACTAAAAATAATTTTAACAGCCTTTATTTGCCCTACAATTGTTATCCAGTTTAACTTAATATCTAAGCGATATCCTTTAAGCAGATATTCAGAACACACTGTGCATTTCCTCTACACCACTGTGGTCCAGTAAAAAATGAACACAATCCACATATGTACTACTTACATTGTAAATTGATAATTTATAGTTATATATGATTATAGGGTATAAAGTGATACAAATATGAACTTCTAAAATTTCTAGGGTCTGGGGCAGTCTTTTGGCCTAAGATGCCCTTAGGATGCCTGTATCCCATATCAGAATGCCTAGGTTCAAGTCCTGGCTCTGTTCCCAATTCCAGCTTTTAAACCATAATTTGAATAGAAGTATAAATACTAGCTACCTTAAATTCTTTATTTGAAAGACAGATGGAGAGAGAGCTCTCATCCACTAGTTCACTCCCCAAATGCCTGCAACAGCCAGGGATAGGCCAGACTGAAGCCAAGAGCACAGAACTCAAGCTGAGTCTCCCACTTGAATGGCAGGGATTCAATTACTTGAGCCAACATCTGCCTTTCAGAATGCACATTAGCAGGAAGTGGGATTGAAAGTGAAGTAGCTGATCAGGCCTAGCACTGTGGCATAGTGGAAGGGACTGCTGTCTGCAGTGCCCACATCCCATATGGGCACATGTTCAAGTCCTAGCTGTTCCACTTCTTAAAAAAAAAAAAAAAAAAAAAAAAAAAAAAGGAGTAGCTGAGACTCAAAACCAGTTACTTGAATATGGAGCTGCTGAATATTAACTGCTGCACCACACACCCATCCCAATAGCTACCATTAAGCAAGACCCCACCATGGCCAGGCAGTATATTTTATCTAAGAGATAATAATCTGTCCTAATGCTCTAGGTAGCAGCCCTGTTCGTATTCTACTTGTATATAAGTTAACACATACTCAGTAGTATTGTTTATCAGTACAAACTCAAAGAATTAGCAAATGGCAGTCAGAAATTAAATCCACTTTTGTGTAATCCAGAACTGCTTCTCTCTGCCTTGTACTACATGGCCTCTTCAGTCCCCAGTCCATCTGGAGGGGGTTACAGCAACTTGCACTCACTTTTCCAATGAATATATATTGAGATTGGTGTAATCTAGGACCTGAGGAAATGGTGGTGACCAAAACAAGTCACAGTGTAACCTTATGGAACTGACAGGTGAGTGGATTACTGTTTTCCATCATTAACTTCTGCAGTGTGGTCTGTGGGAACTGATCTGCTCCTAAGATGTGATCACTCTGAGATCTATTTTTGTCACTTAAAAATACAAGCATCTATAAATAAGTACATACATAATTTTACCTAAAAATGTCCTGTTCATGTCTCTACTTAAAAATGATAGTCTCTACTAAATAAATCTTTTTTTAAAAAAGATAGTCTAATGATTACCTTGCGAAGATCACATATAGGAAAACTGGAACAAACAATAATTAAGTGCCTGCTCTAAGAGTTTCCTGGTCACTTTTGCATACATCATATGATGAAAATAACGGACCACAGACTTCAACCCAGAGCACACACTGTGGGAATAAAAAAGTAAATAAAAGAATGTTATACAGAAATTCTATACCTTATTTGATCCCCATGATCAGCTTTGAGGGGGTGTTACTATTTCTAGTCTATACAGCAAAGGTAGGTGTACAGACAGTAAGCCACTCTCAAGGTACTCGATAAGGAAAAGGCAAGTCAGGGATTCAAACCTAACTAGTGATTCTTACGACTGATGTCTAATGTTGACTGTACATTAGAAAACAAATCCATAAAGTCCAGCTTCCTAGCGAGGCAAGTAATCGACTCCGTTTGGCTAGAACGGGGGGATAAATATATAGAAAAAGGAAGATGAGACCGCAAAGGTAGGCTGGGTCGTAATACAACACACGGACTTTATTCTGCAGACCCTGGGAATCCACCAGAAGTTCCTCAGCAAGGAAAAAGCTTGTCAACTTGAAAGACTGCGACCTGCGGAACAGGGGGTGTTACCATTTCGCTTCGTCACCTTGGACTATTTCTTTCTCTGATTCCTAACTCATGGATACTTAAAACAAAGGTAAATTCTGCATTGAACTATTGCGGGGGATTAAACCATAGTGTAGGAAAAGTGTCTTAACACTTGAGGGCGCTCGATAAAAGTTCATTCCCCCGTTAAGTAGGGAACGCAGAGTAGGCGGATCCACGTGATGCAGCCAACAGTGAAAAGACCCGGCTAGGTTTAACCGCAACCACGTCCGAGTTTGCAAACACCTTCCAAGATTCCACCAACCCTTCCTGAGACGCTTACACCTGCCCCGACCTTCCTGGCTCTGGCCCTGGAGCATGAAAACCTAAGAGTCCAGCAGCGAAATCTGCAACCAGTCCTCCAGAAAGACCACCCACCTTCCCCCCCTCCCCGTTCAGGGGCGGCTAATCGACGACGTCACGTCCACTTCCGTTCGCGAAGAGGCCGCTTTTCACTCTCCGGGGCCACTCTAGGCTGCCATCTCGCCGGCCGGCCCCACAGCTCAGTGGTTGTTGGGCGGGGCCGTGACGTCCTTGGCGTGGCTGCAGGGGAGGCCGCGGCGGGGAAAATGGCGGACGGGAAGGCGGGAGAAGAGAAGCCCGAAAAGCCGCAGCGAGCTGGAGCCGCCGGAGGTGAACACAACCCCAGCGTCGCGGGCTGCGTGGGATGCTCTGGGCTTTTCTTTGAGTTCCCCGGGGTGGGGGGCGTTGGGTGGGGACAAGAGTGGGCGGATCAGGCATTCACCCGGCCCGGTGCTGGGCCCAGACGAGCCCCGGGCACGCCCGTGAGGCCCACTGGGATCGGGGCCTTCAGCGCCTCTTTGCCGGGGGAGAGTGGGCCACTTTGGTCACCGTGTGGTCCAGCGGAGGCCCTGCCTCTGAGGGAGAAGGGAAAAGGGCGCCAGTAAGGGAGAACGAAAACTTAGGGTGGGACCAGAATCGGCGGTGCAGGGGCCGCTCACCGCCATACCGGGGACGCACATCACACAAAATACACAGGAGACGTTCATCACACGAAACGCACACATTCCCAGGCGAGCCACCGAGCCGCGACCGCGGGAACTGGCCGCAGGCCGACTTTCCGACTGTGTCGGCCTCTCGGTTACACGTTGGAGCCGATTACGTCTGCGGCGCTTTCTGGCTGAGGAGGTGGACAACCCCGGCCTGCTCTTTCCCCCCGCGTTCTGCGAAGCCCGGACTCTATAGCGGGATGGGCCCGGGCGAGAGAGTGCCTTTGCCTGCCCCTGGTTTAAGCTCCGGGGTCTCGAGCTGGAGGGTGGCCGCCTTTTTCTGAAGTACCGTGCCTTTTCAGGCTGCTGCCAGCTGCCCGCATGCCAGATATTTAGGAGGCTAAATAGGCAAGGGTGACTCTTGTATTTTGTTACGATGTTAATCAGGTTACGGCTTGCCTTATTCTAACCACTGCGGCCCCGTAAACTGGGGTGTTCTGCATTAAGGAAAAGAAGATGTGATCTCTCCAGTCCCCCCACCCCGCTTTGTCGTAAGAAGGCAATGACTAGACACGTGCGATCCGCTCATACTGTCTTGTTTAGAAGTTTTAAATATTATTCTGTATTCCCACTCCCTCAAGTCTTATCCCTGAGAGTATTTAGTATGAAAAAATACAGGAGATAATAGCATATACAGGCATCTAGTAGAGCAATGTTTAATGTGAATTATGGTAACAAACATAACTATTAAGTGTAATGTTCCGTTGCTTTGAATTCAGAATTTCCTTTTTTAAAAGAAGCATGTAGAGTGCTACTAGTTTGAGCTGAGACTTCATCCTCTTTTTTTTTTTTTAACTAGTAAAATAGCATATGAAAAAACAGTTGTAGGGCTTCCTCGGTAGGGATCCTTCCCCCTCCCCCCCCCCCAAAAAAAAACTTTCTTGGAAATTGTGGAGTAAAATTACACAAGAATTTACAACTAGTTTAAAGAAAACCTAAGTGCCCTGTAGTAAAGTCTTTGGCCAGTCCTCCACATAACACCTGTAGCCTGAAGAATCTCCTGTGTCTTAAACTTTAAGGCTGGCTTTTTACCTGTCTTGGTAGAGTTGCAGAGGTGTGTTTAAGGCGCTGCCGGAGTGTACCCGAAGTGACAACGTAAATCCACTATATACCTGCCACCCTTTCAGTTGAGAGATATTAGCTTTGATGAATATTGATATTCCCATTTTAGCACTTGGGGGAGGGAGAGGGTAGTATAAATTATCAGGAAATTTTTTTTATAACGGAGAAGAAAATGTCACGCCTTAACTTCTACCTAGTTTGTGTCATTTCCTTTACAAGAAACTAGTACTATTGCATATAAACCATTTTTAGGTGTCAGGTATTTTTATGAAATTGTGCCTCGGAATCACAATTAAAACATGTAATTCTGTGAATATTGTTAAGTTGGTAATTTTGTGACACAATTTTTTAAAAAAATGTTAGGTTTGTCTTTGGGATTTGACTACAGACTAGAATGAGCTTTTACAAACCTATTGAACAATCCACTAAATTGAAAGCATAGTATTTTTTTATGGGAAAGTTACTTTTATAGTTGATATTAATTTACATCTCTGAGAGAAGCTGATTACTTGAACTACCTGCTTTCAGTTTCCAAAAATACAGTAAGGTTTTGTGTAGATTTTTTTTCTAAGTTTATTTAAAAATTTGTAGCTCTTTGAAATTTGTAGAAATTTCAGAGAAAAGCTGTTCATACATAATCACCACCATCTCCAGCTTTATTAGGTTGTGCTAAGAACTACTTCAGTGAAATTGACACTATGCCAGGCACTAGTGAGGTCTTGACTACATTCTTATGTAAACTGCACAGCAGTCCTGAAAGATAGCTGTTTGCCCTTTTTCCATATGAAGAAGCTACCATAATGCAAATGGACCTTGAGAGGCACTTTTTGGACTCAGACTTTCTTAAGAGGTAATTTTGTTTGTGCTCCAAAGCCTTCTAGCTTCCAAAACTCTTCTAGCTTTTCAGTGGAGAAGAAAAACAGTAGCACCATGTGAATTTTATTTCACATTAAGAATCTAGTAATTTGATATAATTTGCTTCATGTGTAAAGTGATGTGATTTTATTTTGGCTATTTATAGTTTACATTACTAAAAATTTTCACAGTCACAATTCATGGTCACCAAAAATTTTGTTTCCTACAGTCCCCAAATATAAAATGTCCCATTATAGAGGACCTTGATTAAAAACCCCAAGTTTAAAGTGGTACATGATGTGGTTTATAATTTTCAAATAATGTATGTACATGGAATTATAAAAACTGTAATATCACATTTTTAGTGTCATAGATTTGTCATAGTTTCCCATCTCCATTATTTATTCCATTTACTTTTTCCCTAAATGCTTTGTGTATTTACTACATAACTATTAAGAGGGTTATGTAAAGAGAAAATAGCATCTCAATTTATGTGACACGTTGAGCTTTTTAAAGCTAAGAAATGAGGGCCAATAATGCACCCACCTTCCTTCATTCCCTGCTGTCCCCACCTCTTCACTGAAGAGTAGATCTGATCCGCTCATACTGATAGTTTTTACAGTTGCTTTAAAAAACCAAAAACACTTAGAGTGGGCAAGATCAGTTTTTACTTGTCTAGAAATTGCTGGATCTGGAATCAGTTATGTGTAGAAGTGACTTTTAATAAACACAGTATCTTTAATGTTCAATGTGGACCTGTCATATTGATGGTCTAGTTTTGCCTCTTCTGAAGACAATACAGATGTGAATAAAATTGAGCAGTTTCCACTTAATGAGTGGAAGAAGAGTTCTCCCATGTCCCTTTTTGTACTCTTTTCTGGAGCAGTCTCCATGGAATTCATTATTGTGGCATAATGGCATTAGTATTATATTCCATTTATTAGCACATAGGAATTCCATTGTCATATTTAATGTTATTAATATTTTTATTTGAGAGTAAGATCCCATTTGTATTGAATTGAGTTCTGTTTTACAACTGTTAAATAGCAGTCTTTAAAAATTCTTCAGGTTCTTTTGTAACTTCATACATACGTAAGCAAATGACACCTCAAATAGTGCTATCTTTGCTTCCTGAGAAAATCCCAAAATCTAATTCCTTCCTTTACATTATCATTACAACTTTCACCCCTTGTCCAAAGGGGATAAAAAAATTCCTTTATTGAATTTTAAATATTAATGTATTTATTTACTTGAGATAAAAAGAGCGAGCTCCCATCCACTGGTTCACTCCCCCTGTTGCTCGCATTGGCCAGGTCTGAAGCCAGAAACTACGAACTTATTCCATTCCAGATCTACAAGTGTCACAGGAACCTAGTTACTTGAGCTGTCTCTACGGCCTCCCACGGTCTACATTAGTTGGAGGCAGGAGATGGAGTCAGATATTAAACTGAGCTACTCTGAATTGAGTAGTGGGTGTCTTAACTGCTAGGCTAAAATGCCACTTTTTGGTCTAAACAAAATCAGTGTTAAGAGTGCATATTAAGGCCGGCGCCTAGCGGCGCCGGCACACCGGGTTCTAGTCCCGGTTGGGGCGCCGGATTCTGTCCCGGTTGCCCCTCTTCCAGGCCAGCCCTCTGCTGTGGCCAGGGAGTGCAGTGGAGGATGGCCCAGGTGCTTGGGCCCTGCACCCCATGGGAGACCAGGAAAAGCACCTGGCTCCTGGCTCCTGCCATCGGATCAGCGCGGTGCGCCGGCCGCAGCGCGCCGGCCGCGGCGGCCATTGGAGGATGAACCAACGGCAAAGGAAGACCTTTCTCTCTGTCTCTCTCTCACTGTCCACTCTGCCTGTCAAAAAAAAAAAAAAGAGTGCATATTAATCTAGAGACACTGTCATTCCCAAACCACATGGAACAAATCTGTAGCCTCCAATTGTTTAATTGTTTTCCATCCATTTGTGCTTAATTGTTTTTTCACCATTCTAGCTTTTGTCATGTTTTCTTAACTGTTGTAAAGGCCATCCTCAAAGCATCCTTTTCTCTATAAACTCTCTATCCAGTGTAGCAGGATACATTCTATATGGTGAATTGGCAAACTGGGGAAAGAAAATGAAATTGTCTTCTGTCTCATCTCCCAGTATTATATAACAGACCTAAAGTACTCGGGATATTAATGAATTTCATCATTGACTTAACAGAAACACAAGCAAAATTATTGAAAGACATGTTGCCTTCCAAACCAACATTGTTACTATTTGAAATTGTGATTAGCTTGTCTTTCACTAGAAAACGTAATATATAAATCAAAGTGATTTTTAATAGCTCTTACAGATAGCTTGAAACATGTGATAGCCAAGCTTTCAGATTAGACTAAATTACTCAAGAGGTGAACCTGAAGTCTTCCTTTAAATTGCTTTTCAACTTTTAAGATTATATGAGATGTACTTGAGGAACACATCATTTAAGAAAATTACTCTAGCCTGTGTTAACACTGTAGTTTGGGTAATGACCTTTTCATAACTAGGTACTTTGTATAATCAGTCCTGTAATTGAAAAATATTACAATTTGTTAGCCAAATGTATTATTTTAGCACTCACAAACTAATTTAATTTATAGATCTTAATTTCTAAAAAGCAAAATCATAACCAGATTATTGTACAGTTTATATAGTGTTTAGTTGAAGGGTCTTTTTTTTGTGAACTCTATGTTTATAATTTTAAATTGCTCTGTATTTTATGCTAGTTAATTCATGGGAGCCTCTTCTACTGCCACACAATCTCAGTTCCTGCTGTATACTCTAACAAACAGTGGAAGAGACTGTTGGGTCAGTAGGTGACAACTGCAGAGGTATCTTCCTTGTAACGATGCTTTTTGAGGTTGCTGCTCCCATCAATCTGCTCAGTAAAAATAGCTCATCTTGGTAAGTTGTTTCGACTTCACCAGGACCTGAAGAAGAAGCAGAAAAACCTGTGAAAACTAAGACTGTTTCTTCCAGTAATGGAGGGGAAAGTTCCAGTCGCAGCGCTGAGAAACGATCAGCTGAAGAAGAAGCTGCAGACCTCCCAACAAAACCTACAAAGATCTCCAAGTTTGGATTTGCCATAGGTAGTCAGACGTCAAAGAAAGCATCAGCCATATCCATCAAACTTGGATCAAGTGTAAGTTCTTATTTTATATATGAATGTTTGTAATGAATATTATTAAATATTTTGTTTCAGAAACCTGCTTTTATAAAGTCATGGTAAATTACAAAAAAAAATACATTAAGATATATTGCTTCTCTTTGATATATGAATTTATGTGTAAATTTTTGATATAGTAAACATGTGTTCTCAATCATAATTCTAATATAGTGGGTCTCCTTGATGGTCAATTTTAATGTGCTTGAGCATATTCCCTAAATCTAACTCTCCCTGCTTAATGGCTTGATTTAGTAATTACTAATCATTGTAGATGGGGAGGTGGAAGTTATACTTGAAAACACATAATAAAACTTTAATTATGGAAAATAAGCCCTGTTTTTATAAAATAGTTGTAGCCTTCTTGGGTAAGATGTAGAATAAGATTATTCAGGGAAGTGTAAGAAATTAAATAGTTGAACTGCTGCTTTTGGCTATATGATGTAAAAGATAGTTGATCAGCTAGTAGTTATTTGTGTCTTAAGTTGTTTCTACATTAAATATGTGATGTCTTTAAGAGTATTCCTAGAGTCACAGTACATAATATCCAATTTAACACCTTTTCTTTCAAAAGCAAATACTTTGAAAATGTGTGGTAGGAAGATTGGTTAATTTTGTTTTAGCAGATCAGAGATTTTACTGATGAAATGATATTTGAGTTGGATTTAAATATAGGCAAAAAGCAAAATGGCATTTCATGCAAAGATACAAAGAACCATTATAAAGAGTCTTGACATGGATTTGCATTTTAGAAACATCACTCTAGTACTGCTACAGAGGGCTGAAGGAGAAAAATCGCAAAAAGTGAGGAGTTGATAGTTCTAACAAGCAGGTAGTACTAAGAACATTAGGTTGTGGTGTGGTAGTATGATGGAAAAGCAGAAGGAAAGTTAAGTCTATCTAATAGAGGTATAGTAACAAGAGCTCATAAGTTGAGGAAAAGGTTTTCTGACTAGGTACATAAGGACACTATGAAACAAAGTACTCAAAGGCTGTCTTAAGTGGAGCTGTCGAATACGCAGATGACATTTTGGGACTAGAGATAGGATTTGGTAATTCAAACTGTGAGAGTGAATGAAAATGACCACAGAAGTACAGAATAGGAAAGATCACTAACAATAAAATCCTGAGTATCTGTGTCAAGGGGAGAACATTGGCAGCGTGGGGTGTAGGGTGGAAGGTGGAGAAAGAACAAAAGGTGAGAGGATTAGAAGAACTTGTAAAATGAACTGTCAAATATGCCTGTCCTAGATGTCAAGGCAGGGTTGATTTCAAAAAGCTGGTGATTAAAATACAGCACGCTGCTCATTGGTGGGCCACCTGAGAATAATTTCAGGGGAATTATTAAGGAGGGAGCTAGATTCCAATAGGTTGAAGACTGAATGGTTATTGCCAGGGTACTGATGATGAGGATAATTTTTCTAAAACTCAGGTTAGGTGAGAGAAATGGGGGAAAAAACTTAGGTTAGAAAGAAAATGATGATGTAGATGAAGCCTGTTTACAGGACAAAGGGCAGAAAATAGCCAGTAAAGGTGAGTCATGGTGTCTTTTGTGTTCTCAAAGTACATTATATTGATTTTAATGCCTATATGGGAAGGTATTGCTAATCATTTTCTCTTACCTGTGACAGTACCCTTAGTAAGTGGTCCTAAACATTACAGATGTTAACTAGGTAATCTTTTAGAGGAAGAAAACAAATGGATATGAAAATTAGTGAAAACCTCCATACTGATAACCCAATTGAATCTTTAAAGATTCATATCATTAAATAAGTATGTATGAATGTTACTGAAGTGATATTTTTTTATGTTTTATCTTCAGAAGCCTAAAGAAACTGTTCCAACTCTTGCTCCAAAAACCCTTTCAGTAGCAGCGGCTTTTAATGAAGATGAAGATGTAAGTTGACACCAATTTTGTTTATTTTACTTTAGTTCTTTAAGAAAGGCATTAATGACAGATTACAGATTATTTTCTTTACATATTTTTGTGTGTGTCATCTACAAAACTGGGTGTTCTATTTTTGTATTTAGTTGTGGGGTTATTTTTTAATATTGTTGGCTTTTGGGGCAAGAAGCTTAACCATATCAGATACTTATTATGAATAACAAATACAAGCTAGGAAGTACCTAGGATCCATAAAGGAAAAATTTAATACTACCTTAGTGTTTTTTATAGTTGGTGTTTCAGCAACGATATGAGTATACTTCAATAAATTTATGGAAAAATTGAATTAAAAAATACGTTTATTTTGGTGCAGAAAGGTTATGACGGTCCAGTGTGGCATAGCAGATTAAGCCATTGCTTGTGATACCAGCATCTCATATGGGCACCAGTTAATGTCCCAGCTGCTCCACTTTCAACCCAGCTCCCTGCTAATACACCTGGGAAAGCGGAAGAAGATGGCCCAAGTACTTGGTCCCCTGACACCCACACAGGAGACCCAGATGAAGCTCCTGGCTCCTGCCTTATGCCTGGCCCAGCCCCAGCTTTTATGGCCATCAGGGGAGTAAACTAGCGATGGAAATTTTCTCTCTCTTGGTCTCTCCCTGTCTGTGAATGCCTTTCAAATAAATCTTTTTTAAAAAAAGTTTTGAGGGACTGACTCTGTGGCATAATGGGCAAAGCCACCACCTGCAATGCTGGCATCCTTTATGGGAGTCCTGGCTACTGCACTTCAGATCCAACTCCTTTAATGAGCCTTTAATGAAAGCAGTGGAAGATGGCCCAAGTGCTTGGGCTCCTGCACCCAAGCATGTGGGAGACCCAGGAGAAGCCCCAGCTAGTAACAGCCATTTGGGGCATGAACAAGCAAATGGAAAATCTGTCTGTCCCTCTCTCTCTCACTCTGTTTTGTTTTTTTGTTGTTGGTTTTTTTTTCTGTTTTTTTTGTGTTTTTTTTTTGTTTGTTTGTTTTGTTTTTGTTTTTTTGACAGGCAGAGTTAGCCAGTGAGAGAGACAGAGACAGAGAGAAAGGTCTTCCTTCCGTTGGTTCACTCCCCAAATAGCCGCCACAGCCGGCGCACAGCCAGGTGCTTCTTCCTGGTCTCCCATGCCAGTGCAGAGCCCAAGGACTTGGGCCATCCTCCACTGCCCTCCTGGGCCACAGCAGAGAGCTGGACTGGAAGAGGAGCAACCAGGACAGAACCGGCGCCCCAACCGAGACTAGAACCCGGGGTGCCGGCGCCGCAGGCAGAGGATTAGCCTAGTGAGCCGTGGTGCCGGCCTCTAACTCTGCTTTTTAACTAAAAGTCTTTTTAAAAAATTTTTACATTTTTTTTTCTTTTGATTATACATGTAGAGGCTTTAATCAAGCCTGAGCCAGGCTTCAGGCTACAGTCAGGAGCTGGGAACTCAGTCCAGGTCTCCCCCTGGGTGGCAGGTACTCAACCCCTTGAGCCATCACCTGCTGCCTCTAGGGTGTACTCCAGCAGCAAGCTGGAATCGGGAACGGTGTTGACTAAAACCCAGGCACCCCAATATGGCATGCAGATGTCCCAACTTGGGGCCAAACACCTACCCCTAAAGATATTGTTTAATTTCGTTTTTCCAAAAGCTTTTTTGAAGTACCTTTGAGCATTGTACTTCATCTTTTTTATTTTTTCCCAAAGATTATTTATTTGAAAGGCAGAGTGACAGAAAGAGGAAGAGACAGATCTTCTAGCCACTGGTTCATTCCCAGAATGCCCACAATGGCCTGGGTTGGGCCAGGTAGAAACCAAGAACCAGGAACCCCATCTGGGTCTCCCACATAGGTGACGAGGGCCCATGTACTTAAGCTGGAGCTGGTTCAGAAGCAGAGCTGCTGGGGGTTCGACCCAGTGCTCATATACAGGATGCAGGCATTGCAAGCAGCTGCTCAACCCACTGTGCCACAACCCCAACTCCTGTGCTTGCACTTTTTTTTTATTGATTGATTGATTGATTGATTTGGAAGGCAGAGTTAGAGAGGCGGCGGGGGGGGGGGTCTTCCATCTACTAGTTCACTCCCCAAATGGCCGCAACTGCCAGAGCTGGGCTGATCCGAAGCTAGGAGCCTGGAGCTTCTTCTGGGTCTTCCACGTAGGTGCAGGGGCTCAAGGATTTGGGCCTCCTTTACTGCTTTCCCAGGCCATAGCAGAGAGCTGGATCAGGAGTGGGGCAGCCAGGACTTGAATTGGCGCCCATATGGAATGCTGGCACTGCAGGCGGCAGCTTTACCAGCTATGCCACAGTGCTGGCCCCTTGTCCTTACGCTTTAAAAAGGATGTCAAAAAAAAAAAAAAGCTGGCGCCACAGCTCACTAGGCTAATCCTCTGCCTTGCGGCGCCGACACACCAGGTTCTAGTCCCGGTCGGGGCGCTGGATTCTTTCCCAGTTGCCCCTCTTCCAGGCCAGCTCTCTGCTGTGGCCAGGGAAGGCAATGGAGGATGGCCCAAGTGCTTGGGCCCTGCACCCCATGGGAGACCAGGAGAAGCACCTGGCTCCTGCCTTCGGATCAGCGTGGTGTGCGGGCCGCAGCGCGCCAGCCGTGGCGGCCATTGGAGGGTGAACCAACGGTAAAAGGAAGACCTTTCTCTCTGTCTCTCACTATGCACTCTGCCTGTCAAAAAAAAAAAAAAAAAAATGGCAGCTACAGTACTTCCCATATCTCTAGAAGGAATAACTTAAATAATGTAGATGATTCTGCAGTTCTACTCAATAAGCACATATTCCAGAGTGCACATAAGATGTTCTGTTTGTCAGCTGCAGTTCTCAGTTTCACCAGTCTTAAAAGTGTTTATGAATGACTAATGGAATTTTCAAGCATAATGTTGACAGTGATTTTTGTGTTAGTCTCTGACTTTAGAACCTAACTGTCACTTAAGATATAACCCTACTAAATAACAATAAAGTGTTACAGGGTACATGAGTAACTGTTCCCAAAGCAGTGCAGATACTGGGACTAATGTTTGAGGAGTCTAGATGTGAGGTTATATGGATTGGATTCTAACACATTAAGCCAGGTTTTGGTGAACCAGGGAATACTTTTGTTAGCCAAGACATCAGCTTTCAGGTCACAAGTGGTAAATCCTTATTAGCTGCATTTGACTGGGCTGGAATATTGGGCAAGGATAAAATGGAATCACTAGAATTTAGATCAGTAGGTAAGGAATTACTTAAAATTAAGTTGGACATGTTCTCATAGAATTCATCCTAGTAGGATAGACACAAGTAAGCTACTCACATAAAAATCTAAATTATGTGATGAGGTGAAAGATTATGGAAATTGAAAAAAGAGAAACCAAAGACCACCGGACTGGCAGTTGGAAGACTTGGTTTCCTATGGTGTCTTGCTCATTTATTAACTAGCAAAGCCTGTGAGTAAATCTGGATATTATTTTTTTTTTTAAGTTTTTATTTGAGGAAGAGAGAGCTCCCACTTGCTGATTTACCCCTCAGGTGCTTGCAGTGGTCCCAACTAGAAGCCAGGAACTCAATCCAGATTTCCCACTTCAGGTGCAAGGACCCAACTACTTGATTTCAGCACCTGCTACTTTCCAGGGTACATATTAGCAGGAAGCTGGAATCATCAGTGGAGCTAAGATTTGAACCCAGGCCATCTGATAGGAGGTGGGAGGATCCCAAATGGCAGCCTATAATGGAGTACCTACCTAGGCTTGAGTCCTGATTCCAGCTTCCTGTTAATATGAATTCCATGAGGTGATGATGACTCAAATAGTTGGGTCCCTGCCACCTGCATAGGAGACCTGGATTGAGTTCCCAGTTTCAGTCTCACCCAGACCTGGCCATTGCAAACAATTGAACAAATAAATAATTTAAGAACTCATCTTTTCACAGTTTCTTAGTTTTAAAATGGAGGCTTTTTTTTTTTTTTTTTTAAGATTTATTTATTCATTTGAAAGATTGAGTGAGTCAGTGAGAGAGAGAGAGAGAGATCTTCTATCCATTAGTTCAGTCCTCAAGTGGCTGCAATGGCCAGAGCTGGGCTGATCCAAAGCCAAGAGTTTCTTGTGGGTCTTCCACAAGTGCAAGGGGTCTAAGTACTTGGGCCATCTTTGGCTGCTTTCCCTGGCATATTAGCAGGGAGCTGGATTGAAAGTGGAGCAGCCGTGAATTGAACCAGCGCCCATATGGTATAGCAAAGCTGCAGGTGGCAGCTTTACCCACACTATAGCACCAGCCAACCCCTTTCTTTAATTTTTTTAAGTTTTGTTTATTTGTTTACTTTAAAGGCAGAGAATTTGCACCTGCTGGTTCACTCCCCAAATGCCTGCAACAGCCAAGGGTGAGGTAGGCCCTAGCCAGGAGGCCAGTAGTCATCTGGATCTCCCATATGGGTGGCTAGGACCCAAGTACTTGAGCCATCATCTACAGCTTCCCAGGGTCTGCATTAGCAGAAAGAGAAGATGGAGCCAGGAGTTGAACCCAAGCACTATAATGTGGGATGTAGGCATCCTGACCATTGTTTTAACTACTAGGCCAAATGCCTGAGGCCTTAACGCTCGATTTGGAAAATAGATTTTTAAACCATTTCTCAGAGTTGTGCGGTCCTATGGACATATCTTAGGAGCTGCTATAATGTGGAAAGCTGATGCCTAGCAAGCAGAATTCTGGTCCTCTACCCCTATTTTGCTTACATCTATTTGATATTTCAGAACCCAAATAAGATTTTGTTGGGGGAAAATATTTCACTTCTAAAAAGCAGTAACTCAGCTAGTATTGCAGGTTTTCTGGCATCACTGCCATTCTTAAGAGATCAGGTTGCAATTAATCAAAGCCAACTGGACATGTACAGACGTCTAGAAGGATGACACAGGAAGAATAGAACACAAGTGCAAAAGTGCAGAGGCTGGAAATTAAGCACCTACATTATAATAATGACTTACTTTGAATATCTAACAATTGGCATAACCTTTAGTTTACTTCGAATGCTTAGCAGTTTTCATACAATTTAAATTTACCCTTTGTCTCAGTATAATGTGTTTATTCACATTTTGCAAATGGAGAAAGTAAGTATGCATGAATACATGGTAATGTATACACATGTTATCCCTTGCATCTTCTAGTTTTTTGTCCCATGTTCCCTTCATCAGACCTTACTGTTTTCCCAACTGTTTTTTAATTAATTTCTAGATAGGTTCAGACATCACTCTTTCTGCTATAATATCATAATGGTAAAGGATTAACTTATCTCAGATAAAAGAATATACACATTTAAAGTCTTCATCTTCTTTTAAGGGCATAAGTAATCTTGGGTATATAGCTGAGTCTGAACTATATTGAAAAAAGAGGGCATCAGTTTAGTCAGTACTGAAATTGTATTTTTCCAGTTGGGTCTCTTTAGTGTCGTTTATTTGGCCAATTCTGAATCTTTCTGTGTATTTCATGAAGTTGACCTTTTTGAAGAGTACAACCCAGTTATTTTAATTGTACAGTGTCTCTCAGTTTGGATTTGCCTGATGTTTCCTCAGGAGTCAATTCATAATCCTTGTTTTTGGCAGGAAGACTAAAGAAGTGATGCCAGGCTCTCAACGCATTGTACCAGAAAGCACATGTTATTAGTATGCCCCATTACTGGCAGTGTTAACTTTGATCATTTGGGTAAAGTGATGCCTGCCAGATTTCTCCACTGTCAAATTCCTGTTTTATCATTTACAATTAAAATCTATCTTGTGAGGTTACACTTTGAGAATATGTGAAAATATATAACTTCACGAGCATTTACTTAAAAGTGTTAACATCTATTTATGATTCTTCCTGAGTTGATCATTGTAATAATGTTTGCGAAATGGTGATTTTTCTTTCTTTTTTTTATTACTTTTATTTAATGAATATAAATTTCCAAAGTACAGCTTATGGATTACAATGGCTTCCCCCCCCCCCATAACTTCCCTCCCACCCGCAACCCTCCCATTTCCCACTCTCTCTCCCCTTCCATTCACATCAAGATTCATCTTCAATTCTCTTTATATACAGAAGATTAATTTAGCATATATTAAGTAAAGAGTTCAACAGTTTGCACCCACACAGAAACACAAACTGAAAAATACTTTTGAGTACTAGTCATAGCATTAAATCACAATATGCAGCACATTAAGGACAGAGATCCTACATGAGGAGTAAGTGCACAGTGACTCCTGTTGTTGACTTAACAAATTGACACTCTTGTTTATGGCGTCAGTAATCTCCCTAGGCTCTTGTCATGAGTTGCCAAGGCTATGGAAGCCTTTTGAGTTCGCTCATTCTGATCATATTTTGACAAGGTCATTATCAAAGTAGAAGATCTCTCCTCCCTTCAGAGAAAGGTACCTCCTTCTTTGATGACCTGTTCTTTCTATTGGTATCTCACTCTCAGAGATCTTTCATTTAGGTCCTTCCGTCCGTCTGTCCATCCTTTTTTTGCCAGAGTGTCTTGGCTTTCCATGCCTAAAATACTCTCCTGGGCTCTTCAGCCAGATCTGAATGCCTTCGCGGCTGATTCTGAGGCCAGTATCGGTTAGTATTTGCAGACACTAGTCTTGTTTATGTGCTCCCTTTGACTCTTAGTCCTATCATTATGATCAATTGTGAACAGAAATTGATCACTTGGACTAGTGATATGGCACTGGTACATGCCACCTTGATGGGATTGAATTGGAATCCCCTGGTATGTTTCTAACTCTACCATTTGGGGCAAGTCAGCTTGAGCATGTCCCAAATTGCACATCTCTTCCCTCTCTTATTCCCACTCTTATATTTAACAGGGATCACTTTTCAGTTAAGTTTTTTAATTGTGTATTAATTACAGAATTCAACCTATAGTATTAAGTAGAAAAAAAAAATACTAAAAGGGATAAAGTATTAAGTTCTTCATCAACAGTCAGGGCAAGGGCTGATCAAGTCACCGTTTCTCATAGTGTGCAAAATGGTGATTTTTCTAATTCCATCATCTGTTCTACATTTATTTAACTGTCTTTTACTATGAAGAAGAGCTTTCCCTTATCACTTTCCAAGTTTTTCGTATTATGTAAGTAAAGATTCATGGATACTTTATCCAATAGGCTGTAATGCTCAAAATATACCAGATTTGACTAATGAAAGCTCCCACAACCTTGATTTTGTGGCCACTCTTGTAAAAAATAGTTAGCTAATAAGCAGTACCATTTATACATAAAAATATGTATACATCGGAAAGGAACTTGCCCTACAGTTTTTAAAAGTACAAGGAATGACCTTTCAAGGTGCCTTTAGGCCGGTGCTGCAGTTCACTAGGCTAATCCTCTGCCTGCGGCACCAGTACTCCAGGTTCTAGTCCCAGTTGCTCCTCTTCCAGTCCAGCTCTCTGCTGTGGCCCGGGAAGGCAGTGGAGGTTGGCCCAAGTGCTTGGGCCCTGCACCTGCATGGGAGACCAGGAAAAGCACCTGGCTCCTGGCTCTTGGCTTTGGATCGGCGCAGCGCGCCGGCCGTAGTGGCCATTTAGGGGGTGAACCAATGGAAGGAAGACCTTTCGCTCTGTCTGTCTTATTGTCTAACCCTGCCTGTCAAAAAAGAAAAAAAGGTGCCTTTATAGTAAAAGGGAAATGTTTTGAGAGAAGCAATACAGTAAACTGGCTAAGAGCCTTTGTATTGGCCTCAGACTGGTTTGCTATAATTAGCTTTGTGACCTTGGGCACACCTCCCCTTAAAATGCAGATGATGATAATTATTCTCCCTTTGTGAGATAATTTTGTTAAGAATTTTAAAACAGTGCATATTAAAGCACTTAATACGTTCTTTACTATGTGTAGCACTTAGTAAAATGGTTTTGTTTCTAGAACATGAGATTTAAAAAAAATTTTGTTCTTAATTGACAGTTATACATGAGAGATCTTTAAAAAGTTCATGGAAAATATGTATTAGAAAGTCTTATGCATTGGATTTATAATTTTTGCACCAAAATAAACATTTTTATGGTTGTTTTTAAGTATCCATATGTTTATGGAGTATAGTGATATTTCAGAACATATGCAATATGTAGAATATATTTTTAAAATATTTTTCCCCCATATATTTAATGACAGAAAAAGAGAGGTCTTCCATTCACTGATTCACTCCCCAAATTCCCACCTCAGCTGATCTATACCAGGCCAAAGCCAGCAGCCTAGAACTCCACTTAGGTCTCCCATGTGGATGGCAGGGACCTAATAAGCATTTGAGCCACCATCTGCTGCCTCCTAGGATGTTTTAGCAGAAAGCTGGATCAGAAGCAGAGGAGCCAAATTCAGACCGGCACTCTGATGTGGGATGTGGGCATCCCAAGTGGCAGGTGATCTTTGTGAAAGATCAGTATTATAGAAGATAATGCCTTTCTTTTAAAAAAGCAGTTAAGATACATCACTGATTTTCTCGTTATCAAAATTTACAGTATCAAAATGCTAAGACTAATATAAAATTGAGTATTGTCAGTAATCAACTGAATTTAATAAATTTATATGCATTCATCTCGTTTACTTATTTTTTTTTCCTTTAGAGTGAACCAGAGGAAATGCCTCCAGAAGCAAAGATGAGGATGAAGAATATTGGAAGGTATTATAATTTTTCATAAATATTCTAGGAAATTATAGGGATAAAATAAGAACAACACTAAGTTGTACATAATGCTTTTTTTTTTTTTTTTTTTTTTAATTTACTGGAAAGAGTTACAGAGAGACAGAAAAATCTTCCATCTGCTGGTTCACTCCCTAGATGGCTTCAAAGGCCAGGGCTGGGCCATGCCGAAGCCAGGAGCTTCTTCCTGCTCTCCCATGTCGGGGGAGGGGGGGCAGCACTTGGCCTATCTTCATCTTTATATGCATAAATGGATAACCTAGTAGAGGGTAGTAAGAAAGGTCAACTTTATATCAATCCATTGGATATCCCCCATTTCTACCAAATGTATGACCCTCCAAAGAACTAAATGCTAAAATCCATACATGAGCCTTAGTTCTTAAATTCAGTCTCTTGATTCAAGTGGAAACAGTCCCAATGGCTGCCTGCCTGCTGTCCTTTCAGATTCAAACTCAGTATTCATATAAAACATAAAATTGGAACAAGTGTTTATAAAATGGCATTGAGCCTTTCTACATGTGATACATCTTTGTTTTCCTTCTCTTTCATTTTCACAAATGCTGATGGCAAGCCACCAAACTGATTTCATGGCCATGTTAATGGGTTACAGATGATACTTTTATAAACCAGTAGCTGCTGCCCTTGGCTGTGTATCAGAATTAAATGTTGGTCATTAATATTTACTTAAGCTATGTACCTCAGGCCTTCTGACTCTGAAGTCTAGAACTGTCTGTGCAAATGGTATTTAAAAATCTTGAAGGGGCTTCTGGTATCCAGCTTGTGTTATAATCTGTGCTAAGCAAATTTATATATTGAGTAAGACTTTATGTGACAATTCACATAAATTTCCTTTCTTTTAACACAGGGATACACCAACATCAGCCGGACCAAATTCCTTCAATAAAGGAAAGCATGGGTTTTCTGATAACCAGAAGCTATGGGAGAGAAATATAAAATCTCATCTTGGAAATGTCCATGACCAAGACAATTAAATGATGTGTTTTGAAATTGGGGTGTGGGGTGGGTGTAAAGTTAAAAGGAACAGTTTCCTTTTTTAAAGAATGGTATAAGACTATCTTTGGAGCCGCTTTTTTTTTTCTTTTTCATTTTTTTTAAGATTGAGTGGTACACTAATAAATGAGAGTTTGAAATTAGAGGTAATTTATGTTTTATACACAGATTTCAGACATTTGCTAATTTTGTAGTTTCATGTGATTAGTTTCCAAAGGTTACAGATAATAAAGAAATCAGAAATGGTACCTTTTTAAGAATTGCATATTTTTTTAGACACAACTATTAGCACATTAAGAGGGAAGCAAAACTTTATTGTCTATTTAAAACTGCGAGTAGTTAAGTCTCTTAACTCCCTCGTTACCTAAACTGTCAGGCTCCCAGGAACAGCCTTATAGAGGGAAGGGAGTATTGTACGGAGAAAAAAAGTTACTATTGACTGAAAGTAAATTTAGATAAAATTAAAGTACAGCTTTTTCTTTGTGGGCATTTGTTTTAAGTCATCATAAACTAGATATTGCATTGCTGTCAGTGGATACCACGGCTTAGCTCTTTTAAAAAAAAAGTTTAACTTTTTATGTAAACTATCGAGTATTTGAAATAGCCTACTTCACCTTAAGGGATCTTGTCTACCTTCATTAGTCTTCAAAGACCAACCATTTGCTACCAAAGTAAATCAGTATTTCAAATGTGCTTCTCTTGGTTTTTGTTTATTAGCTAGTTCCTGTACGCATTTCCACCAGAACTTGAGGCAAATCAGAAGGAAGCTGTTTCTTTTAAAATACAAACCACCACCAAAAATGTAAATGTACATATTGCTTAAGTATTTGGCTTTTTTTTATTTTTTAAAAGGTATAAACACCAAAAAAAAAAAAACCACATTGTATAAAGATGGAAAATGAGAAGATGCACTTTCTGTAACTTTGTCTACACATTTAAATTACTAAGTTGTGAAATCATATTTGAATTAAACTCACTACAGGACTTCTTAATAGTACAATTACATGATTTAGTTTAAGAACATACATATTGACCAGTGGCCTCTCCAAAGCACATTTTAGGTACTGAGATATAGAGAAAATGCATCTTCAAACATATTTTATGGAGTTCTCACCACATATACTCTGTTAAGATTTGTGTATTGTAGAGTGTTTGTTTTGTATTTTTTGTATTGCATATGACCTCTTTTTTTAGTGTGACAGTTAAACCCATCTTTAAAAACATAAGTCACAGACAAAATAGTACAATGATATCCTTGAAAACTCCTATGATGTTAAATTTGGAGGCAGCTTCAAACTTTTACTGGTGGTAACCACTCACTAAGCTCTTCTAATAGGTAATAACTCCAGAGAAGCAGCCTGTGTATATTCCTAACACTTTCTTCACTTACATTTAAGTCTAGAATAAGCCCCAAGTAAAACAATGGAAATGTATATAGAACTTTAGTTCTTACATGATTTTATTATATCAAGTTACATGAATTTAACTTACTTTAATGTAGGCAAAGTATCCATTTTTGTCCATTTAACTGTTGTTAAAATAACATCCCTCTCCTACACACTGATTTCTTGACCCAAATGGAAAAACTTAACCTAAGGTCAAGATGGGAGAGAGATGACTAAGATGAATGTCTTTACTAAAATACCAATAAATTTCTCAAACTCAGTAGTGTTCTTATTTTCTATTTAATTGTTGCTTACTGGCTTTTTATTTTCAAAAAAGTTGAGACAAATGTTAGGAGTGTTGCTCTTGCCACGATTGTTGGCCAAAGTAATGGGAGTTTTAAATTCTTACTACTTAACAAACAGTTCTATAGGATTACAGTATCTCATGCTGGAAAAGACTGAATCCAAATCCTCCTCCATTTCCAAAGGGTTGTCTGTCCTGTGTGTTCGGAAATCATGCGTATTAATGTTTGAAAGTCACTAAGTGTTGTAAGTTACTTTTAATCATATATTCTATCCATTAAGCCTGTATGAAGACCATAGTGAAAAAAAAATCAATCCCACTTCTATTTAAATGCATTCTTAAAATATTTGAAGGGCTCTTTTTACCCCACACAAGTTAAATATCCCTATTTTCTTTGATCATACTTTGATATTTTAACTCAGTTTACTATCTGTATATACCATGCATGACCACATGATTACTTTTTCCTCATTTTCCTTTATTTTGACTTTACAATTTTCCACGTTCCAATTTTCCATCACTTTGACTTTACAATCTTCCACTTTCAAATAGTTATGTTCATTTGTAATCTAATTTGCATTTTTTATTTTCAAATACTAAAAGTGACACAAAAAGGGAGTGGGCATTGTAACAGTGGGTTAAGCTGCAGCTTGGGACACTCAGCATCCCTAGAGTACTGGCTACTCTGCACTTCTGGTCCAAGCTTCCTGCTAATGTGACTGAGTTGGCGAATGATACCCCAAGTACTTGGGTTCCTATCACCCTTGCAGGAGACCTGGATGAACTTCCTGGCTTTTACCTGCCTCACTCTGGCTCTTGCAGGCATTTAGGGAGTGAACGAAATGAACAGATGGATGGACAAATTTGTCTCCCTGTCATTCTGCCTTCCAAATATAAATAGTTTTAAAAAGTCACTCTTCCCTTTAAAAAATATATATATATATTTATTTATTTGAGAGAGAGAGGTCTTCCATCCACTGGCTCACTCCCCAGTTGGCCACAATGGCCAGAGCAGTGCCAATCTGAAGGCAGGAGCTTCCTTGGGGTCTCCCACATGGGTGCAGGGACCCAAGCAACTGGGCCATCTTCGACTGCTTTCCCAGGCCATAGCAGAGAGCTGGATCGAAAATGGAGCAGCCAGGACTCAAACCAGCACCTATAGGGGGATCCAGCACTGCAGGCAGCCGCTCCATCCCCACCCCACCCCCCATCCTTTCTATCTTGTTTGCACATTTAGAGGAAACCTATCTGGTTCCTGGTTTATCCTTTCTTTTTGCATAAATTCTTTTTTTTTAACCTGAAAGCATGCTGTATTACATAGTTTGTTACAACTATATGACTATACCAGTTTCTTCAATTTTTGTCTTATGTGGGCAGTTAGATCATACCCAGTACTATGCCATTACAATACTATAATTGAATAATCTTGCCTATTTGCGTTTTTGTGTTTGGAATGTGTATTCAGGTAACTTCCCAGAAGTAGGATATGACTTTTGCTACGTATTGCCAAATTCTCCAAAAAGATTGTACCAGTTTCCCCACCAGAAACGTGTGAGTGCCTGCTTGCACATACATTGCCAACATAATGTTTGTCATTTAAGTTTTTGTCAGTTTGATGGCTGAAAGCTAAACATGGCATTTCCCTTGTAAGTCTTGGTTTGCATCTCACCTAAGAGTGAGGTTGAATATTTTTTCACAAGTTTAAGGGCATTTAATGTCTTGAGAATACTAAATCATGTCATTCTCATTTACCACTGGGTTTTGTTTCTCAAATTATGAAAATTTACGTAGGGGGCCGGCACTGTGGCGCAGCAGGTTAACGCCCTGGCCTGAAGCGCCGGCATCCCATATGGGCGCCAGTTCTAGTCCCGGCTGCTCCACTTCCTGTCCAGCTCCCTGCTATGGCCTGGGATAGCAGTAGAAGATGGCCCAAGTCCTTGGGCCCCTGCACCTGCGTGGGAGACCCAGAGGAAGCTCCTGGCTCCTGGCTTCAGATCGGCACAGCTGCAGCCATTGTGGCCAATTGGGGAGTGAACCAGCGGATGGAAGACCTCCCTCTCTCTCTCTGTGTAACTCTCTCAAGTAAAAAATAAATAAATCTTAAAAAAAAAAATTTACATAGGTCCCTGATCCTTTTGGAGTATATTCTTAAAACATTTGAGATACAGATCTAATTTTAGTTAACTGATATCTTCATATTATATCTTACTAGTCAAGGGTAGTCTTCATTGTGTCTTTCAGGAATATTTTTAAATCTTCGTATACAGGTTTTTCAAATTTGTTAAATTTCTTCCAAAGTATTTAGGTTTCTTTGTTATTGAGATGGGGTTTTCTTTACTATTATTTGCTAGTTTTTGTTTCTTAATATAAAGGCAGTTTCTTTGTATTCTGTATCTTGCCACTTTAATGTAGGTTTATTTTTTGTGGTTTTTTTTTTTTTTCATGTGGTGCTGTCACTGTTAACATTTAAATGCTTTAGGTTTGTTTAAACCATTTGAGGCAAATACTTCCATTACATTGGTATCACCATTTTAAAGAGAGAGAAACTGGGGATTAGAGAAGTAGGGAACTTTCTTATATCACTTTTCATTGTTTATTTTTTCATTCTTTTCTCTCCGCTTTTTGATATGCATAATTTATCAATATATCTGTAAGAAAATATTTATTGATTTTTTGAGAGTCAAGACTTAGAGAAAAAAAGATAAAAATATATTGGGGCTGGCACTGTGGCGTAGCAGGTTAACACCTTGGCCTGAAGTGCCGGCATCCCATATGGGCTCCGGTCCCAGTCCTGGCTGCTCCACTTCCAATCCAGCTCTCTGCTATGGCCTGGGAAAGCAGTAGAAGATCGACCAAGTCCTTGGGTCCCTGCACCCACATGGGAGACCCTGGAAGAGGTTCCTGGCTCCTGGCTTCGGATCAGCACAGCTCCGGCCACTGCAGCCATCTGGGGAGTGAACCAACAGATGGAAGACCTCTCTCCATCTCTCTGCCTCTCCTCTCCTCTCTCTGTGTAACTGACTTTCAAATAAATAAATAAATCTTAAAAAAAAAAAAAAAAGACTTACAAAGAAAACAAAAATAAATAAAAAGGGAAAAATATTGGGGCTGGTGCTGTGGTGCAGCAGCTTAAAGCCCCAGCCTGCAGCTCCGGCATCCTACATGGGCACCGGTTCAAGTCCTGGCTGCTCCTCTTCCAATCCAGCTCTCTGCTATCGCCTGGGAAAGCAAAAGATGGCCCAGACACACCTACATGGGAAACCTAGAAGAAGCTCCTGGCTCCTGGCTCCTGGCTCCTGGCTCCTGGCTTCGGATCAGCTCAGCTCTGGCCATTGTGGTTATCTGGGTTGTGAACCAGTAGAATGGAAGCTCTCTCTGGCTCTACCTCTCTGTAACTCTGCCTTTCAAATAAGATAATTCCAAAACAGCACTGTGTCACTGGGTCTTCACATGGTGAAAGGCACAAGGGTAAATGGGGCCAAAAGGACCTAACTGATTTCCTTTAGCCACTCTATAAGGCACCATCAGTTCATGAAGGTGGGGTCGTCATAACCTCAGCAGTTTCCATAGGCCTCACCTCAATACAGCTGCTCTACAGACTACATTTCAGCATGAATTCTGGAGGGGACACAAACATTAAAACCTTAGCGGGCTTTACTGCAAAACAGTTCACACTGTAAAATTTAGAATCCTCCTTGAGGAAAAAATCCAACAAACAGTACTACTACAAAACTTCAGGTGACAGGCTATAAAACAAATGTTTAAAATAGTTGAAACTGTCTGCGTGACTGGCATTGTGGTACAGCAGGTTAAAGCTCTGTCCTGCAGTGCTGGCACCCTATATGGGCACCGGTTCAAATCCCAGCTACTCCACTTCCAATCCAGCTCTCTGCCTGGGTCTGGGAAAGCAATAGAAGATGGCCCAATCCTTAGGCCCCTGCACCCATGGGGGAGACCAGGAAGAAGCTCCTGGCTCCTGGCTTCAGATTGACTCAGCTCCAGCTGTTGTGGCCATCTGGGGAGTGAACCAGTGGATGGAAGACCTCTCTCTCTCTCTGCCTCTGTAACTGTCTTTCAAATAAATAAAATAAATCTTTTAAAAAAAAATGACATAGAAAAGAAGCAAATATGGGACAACTCACTTTAAAAAAGAGAAGTGAAATTATTTTTGCTGCTTGTTCAACAAACTGACAGATTTATAGGATCAGAGAAGACAAAGGCTTTTACAAATGCACATGCACCAAACATCAGATATAAAACCTTTGTTAGGAAGCTGGAAGGCTAAAACAGGTTTGAAAGGAAGAATCACTAGCAGGAAGCATCATGCACAGACAGCTTATACCAATGCTCTAAAAACAGTAGCACCAGAAGAAAAACTACCCTGAAAGTTAGTTTGCTCTAAACAAGCAGTTTAAGTAACCCTGTAAAATTCTGCAATCTACCATGGCTTTTAATACAATAAGCAAATTAAAACACAGGTCAGAGGGTAACTCTATTCATTTTGACTGATAATGTATGCGTTTCAGTGCCTAATGGCAGGGAGTCGAGTTGCTTAGCAGCAGTTATACTAACAAGCAGGCAAAAGGAGTTAAAGTCCTGATTTGAACAAGACGCCCAGTTTGTGGAAGTCATCTGATAACAAAACAGTTCAAGTTTCTAAAAATGAGTTGTTATGAATACAGAAGTCTCCTTTCCATGGTAGCATTAAAACTGCCAAATTTTTGGAAACTTAACTGTTTCTACATGAAAGTGACATAACTGTACAAATTTAAATTATCCACCTTTGATAGTTATTTGCACCATATTTAATTTCATAGTAAGATTATATTTAAGATTAATGCTTATTTTTTTTTTTGTAGAAATTATTTATGGGGCCAGTGCTGTGGCATAGTGGGTAAAGCCACCACCTTCCATATAGCCGCTGGTTCAAGTCTTGCTTGCTCCTCTTCCAGTCCAGCTCTCTATTGTGGTCTGGAAAAGCAGAAGATGGCCCCAGTCCCCTGCACCCGCAGTGGAGAAGATCAGCACAACTAGGGCTGTTGCAGTCATTTGGGGAGTGAACCAGCAGATAGAAGAATGCCTCTCCATAACTCTACCTTTCAAATAAAATAAATAAATCTTTAAAAACTATTTATATATTTTATTTGAAAGGCAGAGCTACAGAAAGAGAGGGAGAAGCAGAAGAGAATGAGATCTTCCATCTGATAGCTTACTCCCCAAATGGCCGCAATGGCCGAGATTGGGCTAAGCCAAAGCCAATCTAGAGCTTCATTTGGGTTTCCCACGTGGGTGCAGGAGCCCAAGTACGTGGGCCATCTTCTGCTGCTTTCCCAGGATCATCCGTAAGGAGCTGGATCTGAAGTGGAGCAGCGGGGACTCAAACCAGCACTGAAACAGGATGTCAGTTTTGCAGGCAGCACTTAACCCAGTGCACCACAATGCAGGCCCCAAGAGTAATAAACTTAAAGTGTTACCCCAATAGCTTTTTTTTTTTTTTTTTTTTTTTTTTTTTTGACAGGCAGAGTTAGAGAGAGAGAGACAGAGAGAAAGGTCTTCCTTTGCCGTTGGCTCACCCTCCAATGGCCGCTACCGCCAGCACGCTGCGCTGATCTGAAGCCAGGAGCCAGGTGCTTCCTCCTGGTCTCCCATGCAGGTGCATGGCCCAAGCACTTGGGCCAACCTCCACTGCCTTCCCAGGCCACAGCAGAGAGCTGGACTGGAAGAGGAGTAACCGGGACAGAATCTGGCACCCCAACCAGGACTATAACCCAGAGTGCCGGCGCTGCAGGCAGAGGATTAGCCTAGTGAGCCATGGCGCCAGCCCCCAATAGCTATTTTTAACATGTAGTTCCCTTTCCCTTTAACTTATCAAATAACAAATAAGTGACTTATGAACTGAAAATAGTGAGAGGCTCAATTCCAAAATTTAGACTTTTAAACAAGATTCAACATTTTTTATTTACATTATTTATGACATACATTAATGGTCTTACACAATTAACTAAATCTAACAATGGTGAGAACGGAATATAAAAGACACAATTCAAAATTTTTATCAGGTGGAAATACTTTTTCACTAACTGAAAGGTATGATAAATGATCAGCCATTAACAAGTTATGGGCTATATCAATTCACTTCTTAAAATTGAAAGTCAGCCACACAGCTACTAAAACAACTGGAAATTTGCAAATGCAAATATAACATATAGGTATAATGCATGCATGGCTATCACATTTAATCTTTGTCCTTAAAGCCATTTTTAAAGTAAACTGGAATAAGCATCTTAATATATATACATGAAGGCACATTCTTTGCTTGTGCTTTAGGAATGATTTACATATGATCCATCTTAATTTTATACTTATAGCTTCTAATAACTAAAAGCTTAATTTTCACAATTATAGCTTGAATGGTAGTTTCCTAGAGAGAAATGTGGCATCTCCCCAGTGTTATTTGGGAAATCAGAAAACGCTTAAAGAGGTGGGAACTTAAAAATCAAACACATGAAATAATACAGTTTCCAGATAACATTTATGAATAATTTATTTTCAACAATTTGGTGGGATCATAATCAATTTCTTCAAGTAGTATATTGTAATGAGCACTGCACTGAATATTCTGAAATTATTTGACAATTAATACAGTATTCACAGGGCCACTGCAGATACTCTCTACTGCAGTTTTCAAACAAAATTAAACAATTAAACATGATACAAAAGCTGAAAACATAGAAAAACTAACTTGTTCATTCTTCAATGAAAGAATGAGATCCTTTTCTTCCCCCTCTTTCACACATTTTCCTATGTATCAAGGAGAAATTTTCCATGAACAGTGTTTAATAACAATATTCTTTTCTCATGGTAAGTTTACTTGCCTTGAAAAGATAGTACAGTAAGGCTTCAATAGGCATTTCATGCATTTTAATGGCATTTTAAAAAGTAGCTATTCATTTATGGGTTCCCCATATAGATAAATATATTGTGCAAACTTGATTACAACATGTAACTCATTAAGTGCTTTAAAACAAAATAAAGAATCCCTGACTTAGAAGGGGTTAAAAATAAATAGTAAGCCAAGAATCACAGATGTAAAGCATTTAAAAAAACCGTAATATATCTATAAATCCTATTGAAATGCTTTAT
Organism: Oryctolagus cuniculus; assembly: GCF_964237555.1. Lineage (NCBI taxonomy): Eukaryota > Metazoa > Chordata > Mammalia > Lagomorpha > Leporidae > Oryctolagus > Oryctolagus cuniculus. The sequence goes on from NC_091435.1 coordinate 56,287,694, forward strand.
ATTTTTTCTTTTTAATCCATAAACAGTGTGAGTGAAATCACAGAACCTCTATATTTTGAGAAGAAAAACCAAAGGTCCAACCTTTTCAACTCAAAATATATAATGAAACAATGCCAAAATGCAAATGAAACTGTACAGCTTCCAATTTAGTACATTTATAAACATTAATCCACAAAAGGTATACCATGATAAACCACTGCCATTAAGTAGATTTTTTTTCAATTTCTTTAGAGAAAATGGACTTTTCCTATAGAACCCACTGGACAGTGTTCAGATTGTTACATCACTAAGCCCAGAGCCTTGACATATCAACTCTAAGCAGACAGTCACATGGTATTGTAAACAAATGTTCTCTGAGTTTAGTATATGAGATGTCTCTTCCTTTCATTTTCATAACTATATTCATTCTGCTTCTGAAATATGTGCTACCTCTACTTCCACAGTTTGAATAGCTTCTGCAACTTCAGAGAGCTTCTGTCCCTGCTGTTGTGCCAATACATAATTAACTACTTGCATAATACTTTGGTCAGAAAGTGTAGATACTGATGGACACTCTTCGGTGGCTGCAACTGCTTCGAGAGCTTCCATTGTTTCTCCTGTCACCACTACAGTCTCAAGTTCTTGAGGACCACTACTTTCCTGTTCCTGCATGTCTGTTGTTAAGATACTAACAGCATGTTCCACTTGAGTTCCTTGGTTATGAAACTGAAGGGTATCTTTTTCCAGCATAATTTTGCAAGGCACATAGTCTCTGTGGAATTTAGTCATATGTTTACGGAGTGTCCGAGCATCTATGTAGGCTTCACTACATACAGGACAGACATAGGGCCGTTCACCAGTATGTGTTCTGACGTGGCGTTTGAGAGATCGGGCATCAGCCCAAGCTACTCCACATGTTAAGCACTCAAATGGTTTAACTCCTACGGAAAAAAAATAATAATAATAAAACAAAAAGTGGGGTATGTGTGTGTGATGAGGTACAAGTACCAATGTATTTAAAATAATTTTTTTTAAAAGTACAGCATACATCAGCCATTCTATTTTCACTATGGCAATCTCTCATTTAGGACAAAGCTTGCCCTTAGAATAAAGGTCCGGCACCATAATCTCGAAAGATGTCATATGTTGTACGAACAGATAAATTTGAGTCTGCAAGTATAATCTCATTTTTTTCATCAAAGCTATCCTATAATCCTAGGATAAGCAAACAGAGCCTTCAAATTTAGTTCAGTCTAACAATGTTGATATAAAATTATGCTCACTAAAAAAGGAATCCATCTTTATAAATAATTAAGGTACTTGGGTTTACAATCAGCTCTGTCACTTGAATATATCTTTCAAGATTTGGGATTAAGTTCTTACTGATGAAAGTGGGATAATAGGCAACAGGGCTGATGAAGGAAAAAAGTCACTACTAGATTTCTTTTTATAGAACATTACACATACATAAAATAAGCGTAGTTACCTTCATGGTTGTTCATGTGTCTCCTATACTCTCTCAGCTGAGTGAATTTTCTCCCACACTGTTCACATACTCGTTCCAGGTTTTGCTTTGCTCTTCCTTTTTTCCCATGGGTAGCTTTCTTTACATGCCTTCTGAACAAAGCTTTTTCATAAAACTCTTTTCCACATATATTACACCTAAAACAGAAGAAAAGACCTAAATTTTGTTTTGTAAACCACTACCAGCCATAAGAGCAGTTGAAGTACATATATGTGTATGTGTCTCAATGTATATCTCAATTAAGTTCAGATCTTTCTCAAATTCACCCACCTGTAAGGCTCAGTGACAGAATGAGACTTCACATGGGAATACCAATCTTTTTTCCAACTATAGCACTTGTCACAAAATTGGCACTGGAATGGCTTCACACCAAGATGTTTGTTCATGTGCTGGCGAAGATCTCTAGCTTCAAAGAAACTTTTTTCACATCTGTAATAAAGTTCAATTACCCAAATGGATCATCTTATTTCTTTAAAACAAATTTCTAAGGATTCAGTATATTCTTAAGGTTCCTAGATCTCAATATAAAACAAAAAATCTCCCAGTCATTCCAATCTTACATCAGGGTTGCAGGACTGTAAATTAGTTTATCTCTGCAGCACTAGAAATGTTTTAGAAAACACTCATGGAGAGTTCCCAGAATCTTATAGAGGGAATTTGTTGCCCATCTCTCTTCCTCTTGCATCTGATCTTCCTCTTTACATCCTATTCATATGCTTTCTCATTCTCTGGCCATGTGTTGAGGGTTAGCTTCACCATTGACAGTAGGAATGGAACAGTGACTCAGGCCAAAGCCAATCAGAACAAGGCAATCACCTGTCACACTGATTGACTCAGGGATATCTGAATGATTTAACTTGATTTAAACCTCAGGGTTCATAGAAATCACCAGAAGAAAAGCCTGACAATTTGGGAGGTGAGAGGATATGGGGCTGAAACCATTGCCATTGCTCTGTCCATATGAAGCCTGAGAGAAACCAAGTGCTAAAGAATTGGAATGCAATTTACATTCAACTACTCAGACATTTAGACTTTATCTTTCATTCAAGACAGCTTTGTGGGGTCGGCGCTGTAGCACAGAGGGTAAAGCCACTGCCTGTAGTGCCAGCATCCCATGTGGGCACTAGTTTGATGGAGAACCTCTCTCTCTCTCTGCTTCTCTGTAATTTTGCCTTTCAAATAAATAAATAAATAAATAACTCTTTATTTAAAAAAAAAAGTCTTGGTAGGGTTTTCTTTCACTTAAAAAAAAAAAAAAGTACTAATAGGGCCCAGCACTGTGGCGTAGCAGGTAAGGCCACCGGCTTCAGTGTCGACATCGCATATGAGAGCTAGTTCAAGTCCCGGCTGCTCCTCTTCTGATCCAGCTCTCTGCTATAGCATGGGAAGGCAGTAGAGGATAGCCCAAGTGCTTGAGCCCTGCATCCACATGGAAGACCCATAAGAAGCTCCTGGCTTCGGATTAGCGCATCTCCGGCCATTGTGGCCAACTGGGGAGTGAAACAGTGGATGGAAGACAGCCCTCACAAAAACAGTCTACAGACTGGCAAACTATCAGAATCAACTTTCACTGGGAATTTTAAGAAGTTGAAGTTTACAGTGACCAGGCAAATGTTTTATCAAAAACAAACAAACAAACAAACAAACAACAACAACAAAAAAACTGCTGAATCTCTGGTAGAGAGTTTTATGGCTTTTTCAAGTTTCCCTGGCCTGAGAGCTCAGCATTAGCCTTAAAGACAACAGCCTGCATTTCCAATATCGATTCCTAGCACTGTAAGGACTTCTTGGTTATTCTGCCCTATCTGGCCTATCTGGTGGCTTTCTGGAAGAGTTACTCTTAACCTTTATTTCTCCTCTATCTCCTAGAGCTTAGGGTTGGAGGTAGTGAGTTTGATGAAAACATTTAGAGGCAAACATATTAACCACAGCCACTTGGGGCCAGGAATTAAGTTTTGGGCAAATAATACACCTCAGCCAAAAACAAAAAAGAAACAAAACACAAAACTGACTAAAATCATGAGTAAGCTGAAACTAGAGGTTAATATTATCTTCAAATATTTTCTTTTGAAAATAACTTTCAAATAAACTAAGAACATAATGAAAGCATTTGAATGATTCAGATATTTAAATACTTACTGAGTACAATGATAGCCTCGAACCTCAGGCTTTGGCTGATGTTTCTTTAAGTGCTTGCTGAGTCCAGAGCCTCTATGAAAAGACTTTCCACAGACTGAGCAAAGGTACTTGGACTCACCTATAAAAAAGAGAAACCATGCCACAATTCAACAATCAAATCCTCTTCCAACAAAATTCTTTGTGTCATATTTTGGAAGTTATTCTATAAGGAGACACAGAAGGCACAGCATTTGGCAGATATCTTCCAAGAACCCACTATATCAAACCCATATTTCCTCTCCACAACCATAGGACTAGCAAAGGCTACCTATGCAGACAATACGGCAAACTTGATAAGCAATAGATTACAATAGTAACAAAGTTGCATATAAACTCTAGACCAAGTATCTACCTTTCATCAGCCGTTCCTACATTCCTGCTTTAAAGCATCTGAAAGCAAGTATACATGGACTAAAATTTCTAATGAAATTATAAGCCATTTACCATGGTGACATTCACATCTGCCGCATCGTTTCTCTTTTTAAAACAATGACCATTTCTTGGGGCTAGCGTTGTAGCGTAGCAGATGAAGTCACCACTTCCAGTGCCAGCATCCTATGAGTGCTGGTTTAAATCCCAGCTGTTCCACTTCCAATCCAGCTTCCTGCTAATGCTCCTGAGAAAGCAGCAAAAGACAGCCCAAATACTCGGGCCCCTGCCACCCATATGGGAGACCAAGATGAAGTTCCAGGCTCCTGGATTTTGCCTGACCTAGTCATAGCAATTAAGGCCATTTGGGGAGTGAACCAGCAATGAAACACCTATCTGTCTCTCATTTTGCCTGTATACTAATAAATAAGTAAAACAATGACCATTTCTTTAGATGTCTGGATCTCAATTATGCACAACTTAGAAGTATTTTTTCTGTATGTAAGAAAGCTCTAAAAGTTTAGTTTCATCAATTAAAAAATTGTACACACAGTATATCAATATCATAACCATCACTATATCTAATTTGATATAATTACAACATAATCAATAGTAAAATAATGATGTAAAAATGTACCACAGCAAGTTGTCTATATGCAGTAATGTACTGCATATTTTTTTAGAAAAGAAGAAAAAGAAAGGATTTTGATTTTTATCAAAAGATGTATATGAAGAGGCAGATCTCTTTATCCTATTTGAACATTATACAATGTATACATGTACCAAGATACCACCAGGTACCCTATAATTTTTGTGTATCACTTCAAATAAGTAATTATGTCAATATAAATTTCTCATTACCTGTGTGAATACTCTTATGTTCTTGAAGACTACGTTTGGTCACGAATGACTTAACGCAAAGTTCACACTGGAACTGCTTTTGTGACTGATGTAGACTTTGGTGTAATTTTAGACCATGCTTGTAGATAAAAGTCTTTCCACAAACCTAAGAAAGACAGAGGTGTTTACATCAGTAAAACACAAAGAGATGGGTGCTGTGCCTGAAGAATGAGGACAGAGAAACTAGGATATTAAATAAAAATGTTATTTAATTTACATTATAAATGACAAAATAAAAATCAAAGCCACAAATGCCAAATGATGTTAGCTAAGTGAACCCTCCTCTGATTCAGTACTTTAAAAATGTCACACATGTCAAATTGAGGAGTTTCTTTCTACATGTTTACCGTTTCATCTTTCATAACTATACATTTGTTCCCCTTATTTCAGATTTATTAATTTATTTGAAAGGCAGAATTACAGAGAGGCAGAGGCGGGGGGGGGGGGGGTGTCTTCCATCCGCTGGTTCACTCTCCAGATGGCTGTAATGGCCAGAGTTGGGCTGATTCCAATCCAGAAGCCAGGAGCTTCCTCCGGGTCTCCCACGTGGGTGCAGGGGCCAAAGACTTGGGCCATCTTCCACTGTTTTCCCAGGCCATAGCAGAGAGCTGGATCGGAAGTGGAGCAGCCGGGACTTGAACTGGCACCCATACAGAATGCTGGCACTGCAGGCGGTGGCTTTACCCACTACGCCACAGCGCCAGCCCTACCCTTATTTTTAGTTATTTGAAAGGTGGGGCATAGGGGAAGGTAGGGGAAGAAAAGGGGTAGGGCAAGACAGAGAGATAGATCTGACATTAACTGGTTCACTCCCCAAAAGCTAGCAACAGCTGGAGTTGGGCCAGGCCAAAGCCAGGAGTCCAGAACTCTTATCTGGGTCTTCCCTAGAGATAGCAGAGACCCAAGTACTTAAGTTATCACCTGCTGCCTCCTAGCAAGAGTATTTGTAAGCAGCTGTAATCACAAGCAGAGTCAAGCCTTAAACACAGGGACTCTAATATGGAAAGCAGGCATCCCAAGTAGCATCTTTACTGGTGTGCACAACTGCTTGCCCCCAGAATGCACATTTTGAGTAGTGTACACTGTAATACTTGATATCTAACTTACGAATAAAATGATGCTTAAGACTTGGCTTCAAAATAACTGGGGGGAGGGGCTGAGCAGTGAGTGATATTATACCTAACACATATTTGACAATGAGCCCCCACTAAAGAAGTAGGGTGAAAGATACAAAAAGGTTCATCCCATTCCCCTAAATTCTATTCTCAACAAACATCCTAAACAGATTCTTCTCAAACAACAACTTCAGACAGCAAATTAAAGAATGCCAGAGGGAATCACCTGTGATACAGGCAAGAAACTTGAAGTTATAAATTCCCCTGCCATTTCAACAAGAGTGAAGGTAACCCCAGAATATATAGCAATCAGTTTCAACACACCATGGTTAAGCCCCAGCCTTCCTTAAACCACCAAGTAAACATTATGACTGTAAAAAAGACAATTTGTTTGAGGAGATGAGAACTCCCATCCACTGGTTCACACCCAAAATGCCCACAACGACCAGGATTGGGCCTTACCTGGCATGCATGTGGCTTTACGCCTGTGTGCTTTAACATATGTATTCGAAGTGAATATAATTTAGGTAATGTCCTTCCACATATGGAGCATATAAATTCTCGTTTGGTTCTGCCTTTCTCAGCTGATGTTCCTGATGCCTCATTAGATGTGGAATTGGATGACGATGACGTGGGTGCATCTTTTCTGGTATGTCGAATAAGATGCGCTCGTAAGGAGGCACTGTACTGAAACTGTTTTTTACACAACTACAAGAAAAAGTACACAAAATGTCTGAATTTACTTCCACTACAATATTAAGCAAAACTTGACTCATACTTCAACTTGGCTTTTCTCAATTACAACAAATCAATAAACACATATATCCTACACAAATGTAAATTACTTAGCATTTATTTTTTACTTAGATCAATTTCAGTGTTTACATTATGGTGTAAATGTTATTACACTTAAGCAGTATTGTACATACTATGTTTTTTTTCCTTTCTTGCTGTTTTCTGTTTTGCTTATTTCTCTTTATATTTATTACTAACTCATCACTGAGCCCTTCTCTCAATTGTCCATGGAGAGGAGATTTAAAACATTTAATTGTAAATCTCTGTCAAAGCATTATGTCCTGTTGCAACCAGAGCAGATTGTTCCCTTGTTTGGCAGGCAGCTTCATACTGGGATCTCCCTCCACCACTGTCGTGATGAATTCCTTACTCGTTGTTGAACTGAATGTCACGTTTCCTGTTTCCTCATGCCTTCTCACATTTTAGTGGAAAATGTCTGCCAACTCCCTTTAAGAAAGGAGGTTTAACAGGTAAAGTTTTGGGGGCGGTCATTGTGGCACAGCAGGTTAAACCTATGATGCAGGCATCCCACATGGGTGCCAGTTCAAGACCAGCTGCTCCAATTCTGATCCAGCTCCCTGCTAATGTGCCTGGGAAAGCAGTAGAGGATAGTCTGACTACTTGGGCCCCGGCACCCATATGAGAGACCAGAAGAAACTTCAGGCTCCTGGCTTCAGCCTGGCCCAGTCCTGGCCAGTGTGGCCATCTGGGGAGTGAACCAGTGGACTGAAGTTCTCTCTCTCCCTTGTTTCCTCCCTTTCTCACAATCTCTCTGTTAACTCTGCCTTTCAAACAAATCTTTTACAAAAAAAAAAAAAAAAAAAAAGGATAAAGTTCTTGAGACCATGCATGCATATCTCAAACACTGGCATTCCACCATCATAAATAACTGATAGTTTGACTGGTTATATATTTCAACTTAGAAACATATCCCTTCACTGTTGCTAAAAAGCCAAAAGCCATTCTGATCCTTTTCCTCTCTATTTACAAGATTTTCTCAGAGCAGGTGTTGGTTATGCCACCACCTGTGATACTGGTATCCTATATGGGTGACAATTTGTGTCCTGGCTCCTCTCCTTCCAATCCAGCTCCCTGCTAATGGCCCGGGAAAAGCCGAAGAAGATGGCCCCAAGTATTTGGGCCCTTGTCATCCATATGGGAGACCTGGTTGAAGCTCGTGGGTTTGGACTGCCCAGCCCTGGCCATTGCAGTCATCCAGACAGTGAACCAGCAGATAGAAGACCTTTGTCTCTTTGTCCCAGATTCTGAAATTTTGCAACAGAGGCAGAGAGACAAACAGAAAGAGAAATCTTCTATCTGCTAGGTCAGTCCCCACATGACCACAACACCAGGGCTGGGCCAGGCTGAAGCCAGAAGACTGGAACTCCACCAGGGTCTCCCACATGGGTGGTAGGGACCCAAGTAACTATGTCATCTTCCACTGTCTTCCCAGGCACATTAGCAGGGACTGGTTCAGAAGTGGGGCAGTCAGACTCCAACTGATACTCACATGGGATGCCTGCATATAAGGCAGGGGCTTAACCTGCTGTACCACAATGCAGGCCCCTAACATGAAAACTTCAATACTATAGTTTTGAAATTTTTTTGATTATTATATTAATTTCTTTCTCTCCACATTCTCTGAAAATATTACTGGAATACTGGACATTTTGTACCAAATCCCTAATTTTATTTTACTCCCATTTTCTAACCTGTCTTTTCACTGTTTTCTGGAAGATTTTAGTCAATTACATTTCTCAACTTCTCTGATATTTTTATCTGTACAGATGTTCCTTGACTGTGATAATGGCTTTATGTTTAAATAAATTCAAGTCAAAAATATTCTAAGTCAAAAATTTATTTAATATCCTGAAAAACCCATCATTAAGTGGAACATCTGTAAGTTGAACCACCATTAGTGAGGTACCATCTGTGTTGCTAAAAAATTTCCATTTCCTGGCCGGCGCCGCGGCTCACTAGGCTAATCCTCTGCCTTGCGGCGCCGGCACACCGGGTTCTAGTCCCGGTCGGGGCGCCGGATTCTGTCCCGGTTGCCCCTCTTCCAGGCCAGCCCTCTGCTGTGGCCAGGGAGTGCAGTGGAGGATGGCCCAAGTGCTTGGGCCCTGCACCCCATGGGAGACCAGGAAAAGCACCTGGCTCCTGGCTCCTGCCATCGGATCAGCGCGGTGCGCCGGCCGCGGCGCGCCGGCCGCGGCAGCCATTGGAGGGTGAACCAACGGCAAAGGAAGACCTTTCTCTCTGTCTCTCTCTCTCACTGTCCACTCTGCCTGTCAAAAATGAAAAAAAAAATAAAAAATAAAATAAAAAAATTTCCATTTCCTAAAAAATACTTCCATTCAATTAAGGTGGCCCCTTTTAAAACAGAATACACAGGCCCCTCAGTATCCAGGTGATCAGTTCCAGGACATCAGTGGGTAACAAAATTCACCAAGGTACAAGTTCTTTATATAAAATAGCATGGTTTCTGCATATTAACTATGCACCTCTTCATGTATATATATTTTTTAAATATTTATTTAATTATTTGAAAGTCAGAATTACACAGCAAGAGGAGAGGCAGAGAGAGAGGTCTTCCATCTGATGGTTCACTCCCCAAATGGCCACAATGGCTGGAGCTGCGCCAATCCGAAGCCAGGAGCCGGGAGCTTCTTCTGGGTCTCCCATGCGGGTGCAGGGGCCCAAGCACTTGGGCCATCCTCTGCTGCTTTTCCAGGCCACAGCAGAGAGCTGAATCAGAAGTGGAGCAGCTGGGTCTCGAACCAGCGCCCATACGGGATGCCGGCGCTTCAGGCCAGGGCGTTAACCCACTGCGCCACAGTGCTGGCCCCTCTTCATGTATATTTTACAAGCAACTCTAGAATACTTAAAATACCAAACACAACGTAAACACTACATAAATAGTTGTTATATACTGTATGTTTAAGAGAATAACAAGAATTATGTATACGTTCAGTATAGATGAATTTTATCTGAAGCTGGCCAAATATGCAGATACTGAACTGAAGGATAAGAGGACACAGAGAGCTGAAAGCATCTATTACTTGTTTTAGAGAGGGAACTTTTTCATTTATTATTAATGTAAATCATACTCCGTGAGCTCAATTTTTCTCTTTAATCTTGGATTTGTCAAAGGTACTTGTTTTCTTGAAATCTTCTGATAAGAGTTTGATGATCCCTGATGTCTGTTCATACTTCAAAATAAGAACATTAAACAACTAATTGGAATTTTCATCTAAGTGTGTTTGTGTTTGGGTTTTCATGCACATGTTTTAGTCAGCAGCATCTTTAGGTCCTTTGCTACTGGTCATCAGATTCCTCATCTCCAAAAAATCTTTCTGTTTAGTGTTAAGGGTCTGGCTAATAAGATCCTGGGACTTGAGTAAGGAAAGAGAACTGGAAAGGTCTAGATATTCACCACGTATGCTTTTCATTTCTCCCCATTTTAAGTATAATACCTCAACTTTCACTGTCAACAGCATTCCCCAGAGCAGTTATGGTTTTATCTTTTCCAGAGAGTAGAAGGATCTTCAACTTAGGAGACAGAAAGTGGTGGATTTAATTGCTCTGACTTTCAAGGTAACTTGAAAGTACCATCAATTCTGGCGTTTTTGGTGGTTCTGCAATACAATTTGGGTTAAGTCTTAATTTCTCTAAGAAAATGAATCCTTTCAATTTTGCTGAATCACTTGATTTATTAGTATTCAGAATTTAGCTGCCAAGATTTCTTCTCCTTGCCCTTTTATGAGTTTATGTTTTTGAAGTTACACTTTTACCTTTTATCAAAAGGAAGTCACCACCACTGACTAAGGGAGGCCAAGTAAATGACTTGCAAACCAGAAGATGAATCTTATAGCAATGTAAGAGAAACAGACATAGAAACAATACAAGTGGCAGAGTAACAAGCAGGTGGTAAGCTGGATTCTACTTCTTAATGAGGTCACTGTCATCCTCAGTTAGCTGTCTGGATACTTACGGGACATTTGTAATCTCTAGCTCTTTCATGTTTTAATGTGTGTGTTATAAGGGCGTATCGTCTCTGAAAAACCATTCCACATTCCCCACATTTATGAGACACCTCTTCAGTGCTCTCTTTGGCATCCCTTTTTGGCTGTTTCATCTTTTTTCCTCTTTGAACCAATTTCTGGGCCACCTAGTTAAGAGACAGATAACAATCTAAGTAGATACACTGAGTCAAAATATTTCAAATCCACATTACCTTATTAATATTGGCATTTAATAACACCGAGTCGCTGTCCTGAATCTGTCTCCCCTCCCAAATAATTTCCACCACAGGCATAAGTTTATAAATAGAATGCTTTCAATCTAAAGCTACAACTACAAAGGTCAACTCTTGACATCATACCTGTTGAACCGCTGACTTGGGAATGGCCTTCCGTTTCTGCAGTTTTTTTTCCATGCCCTTGTGTAGTCGAATATATCCTCCTTCATTCACAGAACGCTGCCGAAGCCTGCTCCTGTAAGTGTCATCATCGGGGCCAATGTCTGTCTGTGCTGTCAGTGCACTTGGATTTTCCTGATCTTCTAAAGGCTGATGAACATTCTGTACATGTTTTGGAATATCTTCAGTACAGTTATCTTCAGTTAATGTATCATTTCCCATGTCACTGTTCTCTGGAGGGCTACTGATAATATTCTCTCTTGAAAGTTTACAAGGCATATTAGAAACTGTGCTATCTTCTCTGATGTTTGAAGTTTCTAGCTCTGTAGGGTTATTTTTTGTTACTAAATCAACACATTCGACTTCAGAATGGGAATCAGATACACACCCCACAGATGATGGAGCAGCTCCAGCCTCTGAAGAAACCTGGGGACCAGGCTGTCTTCCCAGCTCTCCATTCTGTCCAGCTTCAGGCAATTCTCCATTTATCAGTAGCACAATTTCACAATCCTCAAGTCCAGTAGAAACAGTTGTTGTAGTTCCCTCACTGCTAGCCGCAGGAGGCGCTGTACTTCCATTCTGTTCTGGTAAGTCCTGGGTAGATGCTACTGTTTGTACTTCGCCCTTCTTATATACTGTTAGCTGCTTTTCCTCCATTAGTTTATGCACACTTTCACAAATTTCTAAAACTTCTGACATGAAAAGATGACGAGCTAAGATAGCGACATCAGCCATGCTACAGAAGTCAAAACTTAGCACAGAAGTATAGGCAAATTCCAGTAAAGGAAGGAAACTTGCCTTACAAAAACCTGTATGAAACAGAAAGGTAGGGACAAAAAAGCCAATCATCAACAAATCAGCTTGTAAGAACTATTAACATAGATTATGACATATAAAATTTAATAAAAAGGCAAATATGACCATTCATCCTGCCCTAAATCTCTTCTGGATCTGCTTTCTGTTCTAGTTACTTATTAAACCTTGACTAAGTCACTTCTACAAACCGAGCTTCTCAATAACTAATAAAGAAAATAGTGTAACTTACTACCTCAAGAGTTGTTTTACGGGGCTGGCACTGTGGCTTAGTAGGATAAGCCTCTGCCTACAGCACCAACAGACCATATAGGTGCCGGTTCAAGACCTGGCTGCTCCATTTCTGATCCAGCTCCCTGCTAATGAGCCTGTGAAAGCAGCAAAGGATGGTCCAAGTCCTTGGGCCCCTGCACCCACATGGGAGACCTGGAAGACACTCCTAGCTCCTGGTTTCAGATAGGCTCAGCTTCAGCTGTTGTACCCATTTGGGGAGTGAACCAGCAGATGGAAAATCTCTTCTCTCCCTGTCTGTAACTTGCCTCTTAAATAATTAAATCTTTAAAAAAAAAAAAAGTTGTTGTAAGGCAGTTATTTTCAAACCATATTCTTTAGAACCCTTAATGTTCCTTAAATTCCACTCAAGAAATAGCTGCTGAACATGCAGAATAGGAAAAAGGGGTGGGGAAGGGAGTGTGTGGGCAGCAAGTGAGCAGTCAGGGTTAAACTAACTTGTGCCCTACCTAACCTCACTTCAGTAAGTACAGATATATATTTTTGTAACAGCAGCTAAAATGAAATTTTGATCGAACAAAGTGTTCTAAGAATAAAAAAAAAAAACAGTATAAGGCAGAAGTCAGTGAATTTTTCTTCAAAAAGTCAAATGATAAATAGTGCAGGCCATAGGGTGTGTGCTGTACTGTACAGGTCAAAAGCTTATGAAGATGAAAGGGTGTGGCTGTGTGCTAATGTGATCTTGTTGACAAGAAGGAAGGGAAGAGGATTCTCTCTTGGGCTATAGCCTGCCTATCCTGGATCTAAGGAATGAAATACTTAAAGACAGGAGGGATTACATTCTTATTTTGTTTGGGAAAATAAGGCCAGTTTATATCACTTCCAAGTGTTCAGTCCTTCACTTTCAAGAGCAATTTTTAATTCTTAATATTTACATGATTCAAAAACCAGAAGGTTTTTTATAGCTTTCTAGTTTTTTTTTTTTTAAGATATATTTTATGTATTTGAAAAGCAGAATGACAGAGAGAAGGAAAGAGCTGTTTTTCCACTGGCTAGCTCATTCCAAAAATGGCCACAACACTCAGGACAGGGCCAAGCTGAAGCCAAGAGCCAAGTACTCCCATCTGGGTCTCCCATATGGGTGGCAGGGCTCAAGCACTTGGGCTGTCTTCCACTGCTTTCCCAGGCGCATCACCAGGGAGCTAGGTCAGAAACAGAGCTGCTGGAACTAGAACCAGCACTCATATGGTATGCTGGCATCACAAGCAACAACTTAACCCACTGCACCACAACACCAGTCCCAGTTTCTTTGTTATAGTCAAGCAAATATTCTTATTTTCCCTCCTTACATAGGTGCATTATATACATACTGTTCTGTACCTGTTTCTCTCATTTAATAATTTATCTTAGAAATGTTTTTTAATATAGAGAAAACCAAATCAAAGTTTAAAAACTCAAATTTGCTGTGTCTCACTTTTGACTTAAGGTATGTAAAATTTAAGTTGGCAGATGAGGGATGGACAAGTATAAAGAAAACCTTTTAACTGTGGATATGTTAGGAGTAAGGTGGAACACTGAAGAAAGTACATTACCAATACTACCATCAACCATCATAGCTATTTCACACATTCCTAGGAAAGCTGACAATTAAATAGGCTAAAACTATATTAATCCTGGTACAAATTACGAGACCAATTTAGGCTTGATAAAAGAATATTTCTTAATTGGGTGGGCACTGTGACACAACTGGATAAGCCACACCATGGAAAGCCTACATCCCATATTGCAGTAGCTGATCTGAGTCTTGGTTATTCTATGCTTCTTATCCAGCTTCCTACTATTGTGCCTGGGAGGCAACAGATAGATGGCCCAAGTATTGGGTTTCATTCACCCACTGGGATACCCAGATGAAGTTCCTGGATTCTGGTCCAGCTCTGGATGTTGTGGGCATTTGGAGGGTGAATCAATGGATGGAAGATCTCTCTTTTTCTGTCTCTCCCTTTCTCTATGTCACTCTGCCTTCCAAATAAATCTTACTGAAAAAGAATCTGTAGGGGCTGATGCTGTAGCACAGTGGGTTAAGCAGCTGCTTGCAATGCCAACATCCTATATGGGCACTGGTTCAAGTCCCAGAGGCTCCACTTCCAATCCAGTTCCCTGCTAATGTTCCTAGAAAGGCAGTGGAAAATGCCCCAACTGCTTGGGCCCCTGCACCTATGTGGGAGACCCAGAAGCAGCTCCTGGCTCTTGGCTTCAGCCTGGCCCAGCCCTGGCCATTGTGGCCATTTTGGTAGTGAATCAATGGATGGAATAACTCTCTCTCCCTTCTTCCCTCCCTCTCTTCCCTTTTCCTCTCTGTATCTCAGCCTTTCAAATAAATATATTTTTAAAAAAGAAAGAAAACTATGGCCAGAGTAGCAGCTGACATGGCTAATCCTCTGCCTGCGGCGCCAGCACCCCAGGTTCTAGTTCCGGTTGCTCCTCTTTCAGTCCAGCTCTCTGCTATAGCCCAGGAAGGCAGTGGAGGATGGCCAAGTGCTTTGGCCCTGCACCCGCATGGGAGACCAGGTGGAGGCACCTGGCTCCTGGCTTCAGATCAGCACAGCGCACCAGCCGTAGCAGCCATTTGGTGGGGGGAGGGGGTGAACCAACAGAAGAGGAAGACCTTTCTCTCTGTCTCTCTCTCTCTCACTGTCTAACTCTGTCAAAAATAAATAAATAAAATAAAAAAGAACTACAAATCACATTGAATTTGTTAAAAATTAATTTAAAAAGAAAGAAAACTAGAGATCTTCTACATGACAATGTGAATATAGTTAAAACTACTGAATTGTATTAAAACGTCATTAAGAGGGTATATTTTGTTTTCTTCACAATTAAAAAACTTTAAAGTCTCATCTCGAAAGACAACAATTACTGCAGATATAAAATTATGACAAGGACTTTAGACCTAGTAGTATGTTCGCTAACACTGACACTTTACGTAGTTAAAAGTATTTTTGAAATACTTTCAAACATACTCAGTGCCATGGTACTAAGATTCAGAGTACCAAAATTTTCCCTGAATGGCCATGACCATAAACCAGGCTTCATTTGTTGATTTGCTGAATATACAGCACTATAATGTCTAAAAAAAAATCAAGTTGAGAATTTAAAGTGGTTTCAGATCAATAATATTCCCAGCATCCAAATAATCAAATGTTTCATCTGTGGAAGACATCTTTAACCCAACTCAACAATATTTCCTGCAAACTTCTAAACATAATAACCAATGTACACAGTTTAAAAAATAAACAAGGCACCATAAACAAAAGCTAGCAGAAACAGCCCAAATCAAATCAGAAAAATTTGAAGTAATGTTATTACCTGGTAAAGGAAACAGACTGAATAAATTTTCAGAATTTTCCAGAGTAAATCAGAAGGAAATAAAATATACGAGGGAAGATTAAAAGACAAGATAAATTGGGTATCTAATTTCAGTTTCAGAATGGTAGAAGAAAGAAATTAGGTAGGATAATTTCTAGTAAAGAATGTTTCTCAACAGATGAAAGACAACAATCCACATAATTAAGAAGTCTATTTCCACACAGGATTAAGTCAAATATATTCCTAACAGATTATAAACAAAATCCAGAAGGACAATGTTTAAGGAGACTTCAAGAGCATAAAGATACCAAGCAACTGAAAAAATATGGAAGAAAAGATACCCCAGGAAAACCACAACAGTATTATTCACAGAGCTGACGTTGTGGCATAGCAGGTAAAGCTGCCACCTGCAATGCCAGCATCCCATATGGGTGGCCAGTTCTAGACCCAGCTGCTCCATGTCTGATCCAGCTCCCTGCTAATGGCCTGGGAAAAGCAGTAGAGGATGGAACAAGTCTTTGGGCCCTGTACCCACTTGGGAGACTGGCCCAGTACCAGCGATTGTGGCCATAGGGGGAAAGAACCAACAGACAAAAGGTGTCTCTCTCTCTCTCTCTGTAACTCTTTCAAATAAACAAATCTTTGAAAAAATAGCTACTACATAATGATAAAGGATGTTTTATCATGAATCAATAACTCTAAACACACAAGAACCTAACAGCATGGCCTCAAGATATAGAAAACAAAGATTGAAGAAATTCTAATGAGAATCAGAAAAATGGAGTACCAACAGACAGAGTACACAAAATAATCAGTAAAGATTATTTTATTGGAGGCAGGTGCTGTGGCATACTGGGTTAAGCTGCTTGACTGCACTGCTGGTATCCCATATGAGTGCTGGTTCATGTGCTAGCTGCTCTGCCACCAATCCAACTCGTTGCTAATGTGCCTGGGAAAGAAATGGAAGATAGATAGTCCAGGTCCTTGGCAACTTGCATCCACATGGGTGACCTGGATAAAGCTTTGCCTCCTGGCTTCAACCTGGCCCAGGCTTGGCCATTGCAAGATATAGGTACTGTCAAAGACTTCTCGGAAAATACCCCAGAAGCACAGGCAGTCAAAGCCAAAATTAACATTTGGGATTGCATCAAATTGAGAAGTTTCTGTACTTCAAAAGAAACAGTCAGGAAAGTGAAGAGACAACCGACAGAATGGGAAAATATATTTGCAAACTATGCAACTGATAAAGGGTTGATAACCAGAATCTACAAAGAAATCAAGAAACTCCACAACATCAAAATAAAAAACCCACTTAAGAGATGGGCCAAGGACCTCAATAGACATTTTTCAAAAGAGGAAATCCAAATGGCCAACAGATACACGAAAAAATGTTCAAGATCACTAGCAATCAGGGAAATGCAAATCAAAACCACAATGAGGTTTCACCTCACCCCGGTTAGAATGGCTCACATTCAGAAATCTACCAACAATAGATGCTGGAGAGGATGTGGGGAAAAAGGGACACTAACCCACTGTTGGTGGGAATGCAAACTGGTTAAGCCACTATGGAAGTCAGTCTGGAGATTCCTCAGAAACCTGAATATTTTTTTTTTTTACTTTTATTTAATGAATATAAATTTCCAAAGTACAGCTTATGGATTATAATGGCTTCCCTCCCTCTCCCAGAAACCTGAATATAACCCTACCATTCAACCCAGCCATACCACTTCTTGGAATTTACCCAAAGGAAATGAAATTGGCAAACAAAAAAGCTGTCTGCACATTAATGTGTATTGCAGTTCAATTCACAATAGCTAAGACCTGGAATCAACCCAAATGCCCATCAACAGTATACTGGATAAAGAAATTATGGGACATGTACTCTATAGAATACTATACAGCAGTCAAAAACAGTAAAACCCAGTCATTTGCAACAAGATGGAGGAATCTGGAAAACATCATGCTGAGTGAACTAAGCCAGTCCCAAAGTGACAAATATCATATGTTCTCCCTGATTGGTGACAACTAACTGAGCACCAAAGGGGAAACCTGTTGAAGTGAAATGGACACTATGAGAAACAGTGACTTGTTCAGCTCTTGTCCTCACTGTTGATGTACAATGTAATACTTTTATCCCTTTTAGTATTTTTTTTTGTTCTAGCACTATTGGTTGAACTCTGTAATTAACACACAATTATTCTTAGCTGTTTAAATAAATTTTAACTGAAAAGTGATCCCTGTTAGGCATTTGGAAACATTATGCTGAGTGAAATAAGCCAGTCCCAAAGGGACAAATACCATATGTTCTCCCTGATAGGTGACAACTAACCGAGCACCAAAAAGGAAACCTGTTAAAGTGAAATGAACACTATGAGAAACGGTGACTTGATCAGCATAGCCCTGACTGTTAATGAACAACTTAATACATTATCCCTCTTAGTAGTTTTTTTGTCTGTTCTACTTAATATGACTGATTTAATTCTGTAATTAATACACAGTTATTCTTAAGTGTTGAAACTTAACTGAAAAGTGATCCCTGTTAAATATAAGAGTAGGAATAAGAGAGGGAAGAGATGTATAATTTGGGACATGCTCAAGCTGACTTGCCCCAAATGGTAGAGTTAGAAACATACCAGGGGATTCCAATTCAATCCCATCAAGGTGGCATGTACCAATGCCATCTCACTATTCCAAGTGATCAATCTCTGTTCACAATTGATCATAATGATAGGACTAAGAGCCAAAGGGATCACATAAACAAGACTAGTGTTTGCAAACACTAATTGATAGAATAAAAAAGGGAGAGAACAATCCAACATGGGAAGCAAGATACACAGCAGACTCATAGAATGGCAGATGTCCTAAACAGCACTCTGGCCTCAGAATCAGCCCTTAAGGCATGCAGATCCGGCTGAAAAGCCCATGAGAGTATTTCAGGCATGGAAAGCCAAGACACTCTGGCAAAGAAAAAAAAAAAAAACACCTAAAGATCTCTGCGAGTGAGATCCCAATAGAACAGGTCATCAAAGAAGGAGGTACCTTTCTCTGAAGGAAGGAGAGAACTTCCACACTGACCTTGTCTAAATATGATCAGAGTCAGTGAACTCAGGGGGCTTCCAGAGCCTTGGCAACTCATGACTAGAGCCTAGGATGATTACTGATGCCATAAACAAGAGTGTCAATTTGTTAAGTCAACAACAGGAGTCACTGTGCACTTACTCCTCATGTAGGATCTCTGTCCTTAATGTGCGGTACAGTGTGATTTAATGTTATAACTAGTACTCAAACAGTATTTTTCACTTTGTGTTTCTATGTGGATGCAAACTGTTGAAATCTTTACTTAATATATGCTAAACTGATCTTCTGTATATAAAGAGAATTGAAAATGAATCTTGATGTGAATGGAAGGGGAGAGGGAGTGGGAAAGGAGAGGGTTGCGAGTGGGAGGGAAGGTATGGGGGGGGAGCCATTGTAATCCATAAGCTGTACTTTGGAAATGTATATTCATTAAATAAAAGTTAAAATAAAATAAATAAATAGCTATTTTTTTTAAATTAACATGGGGGCAGATGTCTGGCACATTGGTTAAGATGCTGCTTGTGACACCTATTTCTCATATCAAACTGTAAAGGTTTGGGTCCTTGCTCTGTTTTCAAATTCAGCTTCCTGATAATGCACACCTTAGGAGATAGCAGAGGATGGTTCAACTACTTAGGTCCCTGCCACACCCATGGGAGACCTGTATTGAGATCTGGGCTCCTGGCTTCAGCCTAGTCCAGTCATGGCTATTTCAAGCATTTGAGGAATGAACCACTGAATGGAAGATACTTCCCTGTCTGTGTCTTTGTCTCTGTCTGCCTTTCAAAACAAACTGAAAATAAAGTTATAAAAAAAATTAACAATAGCTTAATATAATGCACAATATGCTGAAACTGCACCCAACTAAAAAAAAATGTACATTCTTTTCAAACAAAATACATCTGTGTAAAGAGAACCACAAGGAGAGTGAAAACCAAGTATAGGGCCCAAAGGGACAAATATGATATGTGCTCCCTGACCTGTGATAACTAATAGAGCACCAAAAAGGCAATTTGTAGAAGTAAAATTGACACTTTGAGAAACAATGACTTCAACAGCCCTTGTCTTGACAGATGAGGAAAGTCTTTTTTTTTCCATACTATTTGCTGAACTCTTTACTTAACATAGAGTTAAATATATGTGTATAAAGTTAACTGAAAATAGATCTCAGTAAAAAATAAGAGTGGGAATAAGAGAGAGGAGGAAGAAGGATGGGACTATGGGTGGGATAGAGGGCACAGTAGGAAGAATCACCATGTTCCTAAAGCCATAATTATGAAGTATATGAAGACTGTAACTGTAAAGCTGTATAGTTCTGCATACATCCCTATGCTTACTTCTAAGGGTACAGTTTAAAAACTGGCCATGAGGCCCCAAATCCCCTTAAGCTCAGTGGTAAAAATACCATCTTAAGTGTTAGAGCAGTCATATGGATAGGATTAAGAGTCTGGTAATTATAATAGATAGAATTAAAAAGGAGTGAAGGCTCCAACATGGGAAGCAGTCTCATAGAATGCAGACTCATAAAATGACAATCGCTTTGAGTAGCACTCTGATCTCAGAATCAGCCCTTAAGGCGTTCTGGTCTGGCCCATGAGAGCATTTCAGGCATGGAAAGCCAAGAACTGTGGCAAAAAATGTCCTAACTAAAGAACCTCGGTGGGTGAGACCCCAGCAGAAAGAAGTGGTCATCAAAGAAGGATGTACTTTTCTCAGAAGAGAGGAGAGAACTTCCACTTTTTCTAAATACTGGTGGAGTCTGTGGATTCAAAAGGCTTTCACAGCCTAAGTAGCTCATGTGAAGAGCCTAAGGTGGTCACTGACGTCATACATAGGAGTATTAAATGTCACATTAACAACAGGAGTCACTATGCGCTAACATCCCATGCAGGACCTCTGTCCTCAAAGAGTTGTATTATAATTATGTCTAAGACCTTGAAAAAGATGTATCACTCTTGAGCGCTTCTTTAAAGTTAATTAAGTTTCAAAAAAAAAAGTGAAATTAACTTCAGATGCAATGCCTTTGAACAGCCCTTTGTCTCAACTGTTGAGGAACACTTTTTCTTCATGAAAACTGGTAAACTATTTACTTACTATATAGTCTTCTGTGTATAAAGTTAATCAAAAATGGATCTTAGTGGGGAATGGGAGAGAGAAGAGGAGGAGGGGTGGGAGCGTGGATATGGCAGGAAGAATCACTATATTCCTAAAGTTGTACTTATGAAGTGCATGAAGTTTGTATTCCTTAAATAAAAGGTTTATTTGGAAAAAAACTTTTAGGCAACAGATATGCTAATTTACCTGATTTGATCACTACCCAATAAATATGTGAAACAAAACATAATATTTCACCCTATAACTGCATGCAATTATTACATGCCAATAAAAAATAAAAACAATATAAAACATCAATAACAGTAATAATAAACTTCGAAAAGATAAAAAAAAAAAAGCAAACAAGTATAGGGGCTGGCACTATAGTGTTGCAGGTAAAGCCACCACCTACTATGCCAGCTTCCCATAAAGGTGCTGGTTCAAGTCCTGGTAGCTCCACTTCTAATCCAGCTCCCTGCCAATGTGCCTGGGAAAGTAGCAAAAGATGGCCCAAGTCCTTGGGCTTCTGCACTTCCAGGGGGGGACCTGGAAGAAACTACTGGCTCCTAGCATCAACCTGACCTAGACCCAGCCATTGTAAATATTTGTGGACTGAACCAGAGGATGGTAGAACCCTCTCTCTTTCCCTTTCTCTCTGTAACCTGTAACTCTGCCCTTCAAATAAATAAAATAAATCTTTTTTAAAAAATGGTGTACTTTAAAAAAGTATAAATAAATCCACATT
This sequence comes from Oryctolagus cuniculus, assembly GCF_964237555.1. Taxonomy (NCBI): domain Eukaryota; kingdom Metazoa; phylum Chordata; class Mammalia; order Lagomorpha; family Leporidae; genus Oryctolagus; species Oryctolagus cuniculus. The sequence goes on from NC_091435.1 coordinate 56,309,302, forward strand.
ATTTATAGAAAAATCTGAAATGCTGAAAAAGGAAAATAAGAAAGGCAGGAATTTAATGGGCTAAGCATTACGCTAAAAGAGAGAATACTCAAGCAAATTAGAAGGAAAACAATGTTTCCACTTCTGTCCCGTTGAATGTCAATTGCCACCAGTATATAGTACCTTGGCAAAGATACAATCAACCGTTTTCTTTCAGCACCAGCTACCAAATCCTGGCCCTACTGCCTAGGGGAAGATCTGTGAAAGTGCTAGAGGAAAACAATTACTAAGAACAGAAAATTAAATAACAGAAAATCAAGTATTTATTTTTTGAAAGGAATGTCAAGAATATTAGTCAACACCTAGCAGTATGCAGAAAGAATTATGAGTTCTTTAAGAGCAGCACTGAGAATGTACCTTTGATTGATTTTAACTAGATCTTTCATCTCTGTAAAATTTACTTGTCAATCTGAGAGCAATGCTAATGAATTATGAAACACTGAGAAGCTATTTATATCAAGATAACCTCCCAAAATCAGTTTATTATGCTGTTGTTTCAACATTCCTTTGAATGAAACATGTATATAATAGCTCTTTCCTTAAAAATTATATTAGAAGTAATTTTAAACAGTGGTTTCCTGAATTAACATTAATAAAATTTTATCTATAGGGTTCAGGAAAGTTTTTCTGTAAAGAACCAGGTAATAAGGGCTAGCACTGTGGTACGCTGAGTAGATAAAGCTGCCTCCTGGGGCACTGGCATCCCATATGGGCTGGAGGCTCCACTTCAATCCAGCCCCCTGCTGGATGCACCAGGGAAAACCACGGAAGATGGCCTAAGTCCCTGGGCCCCTGCACCCACGTGGGAGACCCGAAAGAAGCTATTGACTGCTAGCTTCAGCCTGCAGCCATATGGAGAGTGAACTAGTGGATAGAAGACCTCTGTGTCTCCCTCTCTCTTTCTATAACTCTGCCTTTCAAATAAATAATCTCGCCGGCGCCGCAGCTCAATAGGCTAATCCTCCACCTTGCGGCGCCAGCACACCGGGTTCTACTCCCGGTCGGGGCACCAGATTCTGTCCCGGTTGCCCCTCTTCCAGGCCAGCTCTCTGCTGTGGCCAGGGAGTGCAGTGGAGGATGGCCCAAGTACTTGGGCCCTGCACCCCATGGGAGACCAGGAAAAGCACCTGGCTCCTGCCATCGGATCAGCGCAGTGCGCCGGCCGCAGCGCGCCGGCCGCAGCGGCCATTGGAGGGTGAACCAACAGCAAAACAAGGAAGACCTTTCTCTCTGTCTCTCTCTCACTGTCCACTCTGCCTGCCAAAAATAAATAAACAAAAATAAATAAATAAATAAATAATCTTTAAAAAATAATCTTTAACAACAACAACAAAAAGATCCTTGTTGGTTTCTGCTACAGAATTCACTGCTTACTAGTGGGTGGGAAACAAGCCTCACATGGTGGGGGGAGGGGAAGAGTTCAAGATGGTTGAATAGAGATACCCACCATTTGTCTTCCTCTCCACAGGGCAGAACTAAAGAAACAAATAAATAGCTGCGCGTTTTAAGGTGATTGCCCCAAGAAGCAACACTAGAATTCAGTGAGGGAATAACAGGAGACCTGTGAGGGCAGCAGAGAGAAACAAAACCAACCAGAAACTGAGATCCTTGATCCTTCATGGCTGGGTGGAATCCCTATTGCAGGGGAGACACCTTATGCTGGCAATGAAGTCAGTCTTATAGTGTAGGAGCCCAGTAAAGAGAGCTACCTGTAGAATACTACAGAGAAGGAATTCACATTGTATCCCCCATAATCACCGCAGAGAGACAGCAACAGTGTAGCACCATATTGAAAAAAGGAGTCACTGTCAGAAATTATAGCACCCTAGGAGACAGAAGTTTCTACACACCCCATTTCTGGGGCCTCACAGATATTCCAACTAAAAAGACAGTGAGCTCACAAATCCAACTAGACTTCGTAGAGCAACAGAGAGCCCAACTTGAGGTTCTCTGGCTAACTTGCAAATAGATATTGACAAAAGGCTGATTGGCTACCCAGACAAGACTTACTGGGAGTTTACAGTCACAGCTCAGCACGAAGGTGCTCTGCTGACTAGCTCCCCAGTGGGAGCTATTATTTATTTATTTGAAAGTCAGAGTTACCAAGAGAGAGGAGGCAGAGACAGAGAGAGGTCTTCCATCTGCTGATTCACTCCCCAGATGACCGCAACAGCTGGAGCTATGCCAATCCAAAGCCATGAACCAGGAGCTTCTTCTGAGTCTCCCAAGCAGTTACAGGGACCCAAGCACTTGGGCCATCTTCTACAGCTTTCCCAGGCCATAGCAGAGAGCTGGATCTCTCTGCCTCTCCTTCTCTCTCTGTGTTAACTCTGACTTTCAAATAAATTAATTAAAAAAAAAAAAAAAAGACTAACAACAAAAAAGAAAACTATAGACCAGTATACCTAATGAACATAGATGCAAAAATTCTCTCTCAAATATTAGCAAACTGTATCCAATAGCACACCATAAACATCATTTACCATGATCAACAGAGATTTATCCCAGGGATGGTTCAACGTAGGCAAATCAATAAACACAATACAACAAACCAACTGAACAAAAAGGGTAAAAGTCGTATTATCACCTCAACAGATGCAGAAACAGTATTCAAAAAAATTCATCATCCATTAATGTTAGATAAAACCCTTAAACAAATCAGGTATGGAAGAAACATACCTCAACATAAAAAAAGGCAAACTCAATAGTCAAAAATATATTAAATAGGGCCGGCGCCGCGGCTCACTAGGCTAATCCTCCGCCTAGCGGCGCCGGCACACCGGGTTCTAGTCCCGGTCGGGGCGCCGGATTCTGTCCCGGTTGCCCCTCTTGCAGGCCAGCCCTCTGCTGTGGCCCAGGAGTGCAGTGGAGGATGGCCCAGGTGCTTGGGCCCTGCACCCCATGGGAGACCAGGAAAAGCACCTGGCTCCTGGCTCCTGCCATCGGATCAGCGCGGTGCGCCGGCCGCAGCGCGCCGGCCGCGGCGGCCATTGGAGGGTGAACCAACGGCAAAAGGAAGACCTTTCTCTCTGTCTCACTGTCCATTCTGTCAAAAAAAAAAAATTAAATGGGGAAAAGTTGAAAGCATTTTCTCTAAGATCTGGAAACAAGCAAGCATGTTCACTCTCACTTCCCTTATTCAATACACTACTGGAAGTTTTAGCCAATTAAGAGCAATTTACAGCAATTAAGAGAAAAAAAAAAGGCATACAAACAGGAAAGGAGGAAGTAAAATAATCCTTGTTTGCAGATAACCCGGTTCAACATGAAGGAAAACCTAAATATTCTGAGAGAATATTAGAACTAATAAATAAACTATTCATTAAAATTGTAGGATACAAAAGCAATCAAAAAAAAAAAAAAAACAGTAACGGGGCTGGCACTGTGGCAGAACAGGCTAAATCTCTGCCTATGGCACCGGCATCCCATATGGGTATCAGTTCATGTCCCCAGCTGTTCCTCTTCCTATCCAGCTCTCCACTATGGCCTAGGAAAGCAGTGTTAGATGGCCCAAGTGCTCCCAAGTGCACCGACATGGGAGATCTAGAAGAAGCTCTTGGCTCCTGGCTTCAGATCGGCTCAGCTCCAGCCATTGAAGCCATCTGGGGAGCGAATCAGCCGATGGAAGACCTCTCTATCTCTCCCTCTCAAATAAAATCTTAAAAAAAAAAAAAAAAAAGAGGTTGTGTTTTTACACAGCTAATACAAATATATAACTGTGATCCCACTCACAAGGAATAAATTTAACCAAGGATGCAAAAGCCCTCTACAATGAAAATCAAAACAAACTGAAGACCACACATACACAAAGTGAAGACCTTCCATGTTCATGGATTAGAAGAAATTAAAATTATTGAAATGTCCATACGAGCCAAAGTGATTTGCAAATTCAATGCAATCATTAAAATAATGATTTTTAACAAACCAGTAATAAAAAAATCCTATAATTTATATGGAAACACAAAAAGATCCAGAATAAAGAAATCCTGAAAAAGAACAGCTATTAGAAGGGTGGGAGTAAAGGTGGGAGGGCGGGTAGGGTGGGAGGGATCACTATGCTCCTAAAGTTGTATTATGAAATGCATGAAGTTTGTATACTTAAAAAAAAAATAGTTTCTGGGAGGGGGGAAAAAAAACAGCTATTCTACTTTTCTGAAGTAGAATACATCTCTGAAGGACATGGAATCAGCATATCAAAGAGATACCTGTGCTCCTATGTGAACTGCAGCACTATTCACAACAGCCAAGTGGAATCCTCAATGGATAAATAGTGGTTTATACAGACAAGAGTTAATACTCAGCCATAAAAAGAACGAAATCCTGACATTTGCAGCAAAACAGATGAAACTAGAGAATGAAACACAGAATGCAAATACCATAGGTTCTCTCTCATATGTAGAAATGAAAATAAAAAGGGAAAGGACTGGACAAAAGTGATTACAAGAGCCTGGGGAAGGGAAATATAACTTCCAATGAGGCAAAATAAAAAAAGTGACAGTATCAATTTACAATAATAATAATACAAGCACAAAAAAAAAAAATCACCTCACCTAGAATTTTCATTTTCTTACACTGTCAGTTTGATTAGTGAGTCTAAGGATTAATCTTAAAAAGCAAAAAGCAGACTTATCACAGTTCTCTGTAATTATGTGTTTCACAAAATAAGATATTAACAGTTAATTTTTAATATTCATTTAGTGTAATTACACTGATGCAGTTGCAGACTTCTCTCAAACTCTTTTTAACAATTTAAATACCATAAATTCTTCTGCTGAGTACAACCTGATAGGCAGTGATAAGGAATGACAAATTTTTCCATCCATCTCTTAAAAACTTTCCTAAATAGGACCTTTTCTATTAATCATAGTCTACTACTGTTTGTGGACTTCTACTTTAAGCATATATCCTGTATTTGGAATACACACATAGCCCCGTCTTCAATATATTTACAAACGAAAAACAAGGATATTAGAAAATTCTTACCAGAAAGATCCACCACAGCCTCATGACTGGAAACAGCTCCTTTTTCAATAAAAAGATCTCGAAAATATTCACTATTAGCTGACAAAACAGACTTATGAGCTTTGTACTCTTCTCCTTCAATTAACAAAGTAACATCACAGAACTGGTTGGAAAGTCGCTGCTCATTCAGCTGCTTTAAGACAGCCTGACAGTGTTTTGGAGAAGAACGTTTTACCACTCCTTTGGTGTCAACCTATCAAATTAAGTTTGAGATCAAGAATTAGATTATATATCTGTACTTTTTTTTAACTTTTAAACAGACTTCTGAAACAAAACACTTTTAATAGATATTAAGTAATGATGCAATACTGTATTACCCATATATTTAAATAAAGATATGTTATCCTCTCTATTTCCTGCTATAATCATTTTAGTTGACCTAATGAAAACTTGGTATCTCACTTCTTGCTGCCTCTTCCTTCCTATTGCTCAGAAATCTGACAATGTATGAAATGGATACAAGAAAAAAACAAAGACTAACCAGATTAAATTTATCTTGTTGCAAGACCCAGGAATTGCTTCCAGAGAGGTACTCTGTTTATCTGTACTAATATCATTACAAAATAAAGGAGGCTAGGACAGCATTGAGGCACAGCTGGTTAAGCCACTGTTTGCAACGCTGGCATCCCACATGGGCAAAAATTTGGGTCCCAGTTGCTCCACTTCTATGCAGCACCATGCACCTGGGAAAGCAGTGGAAGATGGCCTAAGCACTTTGGCCCCTATGGCCATTTAGGAAGTGCATCAGTGGATGGAAGATCATTCTGTGTCCTTCCCTCTCACTCCGTAACTCTGTCTTTCAAATAAAAATAAGCAAATCTTAAAAGCCCCCCCTTTTAAGATTTACAAAAAACCAACAGCTTACTAAATTCATTCTAAAGAGAATACCCAGACACCTATGATCAATGATGAGGAAGTTATTAACTTATCTTTAGCTTAAACAGCAACATGGCATATTACCCATTTAGCTTTATAATCAACAGACTATACTTCAGACATATAGATAGATCTGCTTTTAAAACTTAAGCATCGGGGCTGGCACCGTGGCGTGGCGAGTAAGGCCGCGGCCTGCAATGCCGGCATCCCATATGGGCGCCAGTTTGATCCCGGCTCTTCCACTTCCCATCCAGTTCTCTGCTGTGGCCTGGGAAAGCAGTGGAGGATGGCCCAAGTCCTTGGGCTCCTGCACTTGCATGGGAGACCCAGAAGCTCCTTGTTCCTGGCTTCAGCTCAGCTCAGCTCTGGCCGTTGCTGCCAATTGAGGAGTCAACCAGAGGATGGAAGACCTCTCTCTTTCTGCCTCTCCTTCTCTCTGTGTGTAACTCTGACTTTCAAATAAATAAATTAATCTTTAAAAAAACAATAAATGACACTATATATCCCTTTAAGAAAAAAAAAACTTCAGCATCAGTACTGGTAGTCAACCAGTCTTAGTGGTTTGAGAAAAATAAAATTTGCCAGGTCTGCAAACACTAGTAAATTAATTATAAACATTAAATCTGAATGCAAAGCACTACTTACAAAGACAAGTTCATGTTTGGATACTGGCTTCTTTTTGGAAGGCTTGGAGGCTGTAGCTGGAGGTGAAGTGAAGTTGCTCAGGTCATCCTCTGATTCATTACTTTCTTCTCCAGATTCAAGGTCCAGTCCCAATTCTTCCAACATTTCTGAAGCATCTGATATTGGACGAGAACGATCTAGTTTCTCTTGGCATTTGCTACACTGTTTAATGTAATCTTTGACTTGTTTTAATATCCCTAAAAAAAAAATAAAAATTAACAAGTCAAAGCTAACAATGTTTCCATATGAAAACTGAATATATCATTCAATCTATACACACTACTTTATTTTTGACTCTGTATGTGCAGATACTCATATCCCACAAAAGATGTATAGTAAAACTGTTTAGAATGGAAGACACATTCTTTTTTTCCCCCCAAAGAAATCTTTTATTTAAGGAATACAAATTTCGTAAGTACAACTTCAGGAATATAGTGATTCTTCCTACCATAGCAGCCCTCCCACCCACACTCCCAACCATCTTCCTCCCTTTCCCATTCCCATTCTCCGTTAAGATTCATTTTCAATTAACTTTATAAACAGAAGACCAACTCTGCACTAAGTAAAGATTTCAACAATTTGCATACACACACACACACACACAAATTGTTTGAGAACTAATTTTACAGTTAATTCTCATAACAACTCATTGAGAACAGAGGTCCTGCATGGGTAGTTAGTGCACAGTGATTCCTGTTGTTAATTTAACAATTAACACTCTTATGGATGACGTCGGTGACAACTCAAGGCTCTTGATATGAGCTGCCCAGGCTATGGAAGCCTTTTGAATCCACAAACTCCATCAGGATTTAGACAAGGCCATAAGCAAAGTGGAAGTTCTCTCCTCCCTTCAGAGAAAAGTACATCCTTCTTTGATGGCCACTTTCTACTGGGTCTCAGAGATCCTTCATGTAGAACATTTTTTGCCACAGAAGACACATTCTTTTTTTTTTTATTAACAGGCAGAGTGGACAGTGACACAGAGAGAGAGAGACAGAGAGAAAGGTCTTCCTTTTGCCATTGGTTAACCCTCCAATGGCCGCCGAGGCCAACGCGCTGCAGCTGGCACACCGCGCTGATCCGAAGGCAGGAGCCAGGTGCTTATCCTGGTCTCCCATGGGGTGCAGGGCCCAAGCACTTGGGCCATCTTCCACTGCCTTCCCAGGCCACAGCAGAGAGCTGGCCTGGAAGAGGGGCAACCGGGAAAGAATCCGGCGCCCTGACCGGGACTAGAACCTGGTGTGCCGGCGCCGCTAGGTGGAGGATTAGCCTAGTGAGCCATGGCGCCGGCCAGAAGACACATTCTTCTCAGAGAAACTAAGTATAAATTTCCATGCTGAGGTAGACTGTTTTGTTGTTTATTCTTATTATTCAATTCTCCTACCATAAAATGACTTATATAGCCCCACTTTCTTCCATATGAACTGCAATGCACTCATGCAATAGAAACAATAAAAATCTGCCAATATTTAGGGGCTGGCATCATAGCACAGCGAATTAAGTCACAACCTATAACACTGGCATCCCATAAGAGTGCTGGTTCAAGTCCTATCTGCTACACTCAATCCAGCTCCCTGCTAATGTGCCTGAGAAAGCAGCAGAAGATGGCCCAATTTACTAGGTCCCTGCCACCCATGTGAGACACCTGGATGGAGTTCCAGGCTCCTGGATTCAACCTTGCTCAGCCCTGACTTTTGTAGCCATTTGGGAAATGAATCAGTGAATGGAAGCTATCCTCCCAACTGCCACAATCCTGCCTTTCAAATAAATAAACTCAAATTGATCACACAAGACAATAATGTATAAATATAGTTAATTTATTATTTTAAGAGTGAAGAATTGCTATAAGGGATTGGAATTACTAATGCAGCAAAGTAACCCACTAATTCTATGACCATGGCCAAGCAACTGAACTTCTTAGTGCCTCTATGTACCAATTATAAAGTAGAGCTTACCTCATGGAATGTTGGAAGGGTAACACATAATATTTATGAAGTACTTTGAATGGTGGCTAACACACAGAAGCCGCTATGTGTTTTTTAAGTAATTTTCATTAGTCAATGTTTCTTGGACCTACTCCCACCAAAAAGGCCACATAAAAGTCGAGTTACTATTAAAAAGTTGTCTGGGGCCGGTGCTGTAGCACATCAGGTTAAAGCCCTGGCCTGAAGCACCGGCATCCCATATGGGCGTGGGTTCTAGTCCCAGTTGCTCCTCTTCCAATCTAGCTCTCTACTATGGCCTGACAAAGCAGTAGAAGATGGCCCAAGTCCTTGGGCCCCTGCACCCACGTGGGAGACCTGGAAGAAGCTCCTGGATCAGCAGGAGCCTTCAGATCAGCACAGCTCCGCCTGTTGCGGCCATCTGGGGAGTGAACCAGCAGATGGACGACCTTCCCCTCCCCGCCTCTGTAACTCTGTCTTTCAAATAAATAAAAAAACAAATATTTGAAAAAAAATAAAATAAAAAGGTTGTCTGCAGAGCAAATAAAGGGAACAAAGAAAATACATTATTTAAATGAGCAGTCATCTAAAAAAAAAAAAAAAAAAACAGGCTGAGGGGCTCATTCCATGACACAGTAAATTAAGCTGCTGCTTATGACACCAGCATTCCATATCTGAGTGACAGCTGGAGTCCTGGCTGCTCTACTTTCATTACAACTTCCTGCTTAATGCACCTGAGAAAGCAGTGAATGCTGGTTCAAATGTCTGGGCCCCTGCAACCACATGGCAGACCTAGACACAGCTCTAGGCTCCTGGATTTGTCTTGGCCCAGCCCCAACTGTTGGCAGCCATTTGTGGAGTAAACTAGCAGATAGAAGATCTCTCCCTCTTCCTGTGACCGTCTTTCAAGTTAATAAATAAATCTTAAAAAAGAAAACAATACCAGCTTGAGGGGCAGTTTCTGCCTCAGGACAGATGCTCTTCAGCTTACTGTAAGTTATATCCTCATAAACCCACTGTAAATTGAAAATATCTCAAGTTGAGAATACATTTAACACACTCATCTATTACAGATCATCACGGCTCAGCAACAGATTCACTGCAGAATTCCACCTGTAGAGGCTGGTGTTATGGTATAGCACATTCAGCCACTGCCTGCAGTGCCAGTATCCCACATGGGTACTGGGTTCGAGTCCTGGCTGCTCCACTTCTGATCCAGCTCTCTTCTAATGCCCCTTCTGTGAAAGAAGATGGCCCAAGTCATTGGGCCCCTACTACCCACGTGGGAAACCAGGAAAAAGCTCCTGGCTTCAGCCTGACCTAGCCCCAGTCTGTGTCTACTCTCTCTGTAACTCTGCCTTTCAAATAAATAAATATATCTGTTTAAAAAAAAAAAATGCTGCTTGTTTACCAGCGATCACATGGCTGACTGGGAGCTGCAGTTTACTGCTGGCATCCAGCATCATCAAAGAGTATACTAAATTCAAAGTCTGGTTTCTACTGAATGCATATAGATTCCATACTATCGTAAAGTGGGAAAATCCACAAGAATCTAAGTTGGGGACCCTCTGTATTCACATGCTGGGCCAGACAATCCTTTTTTTTAAAAAAAAAAGATTTATTTGAAAGTCAGAGTTATACAGAGAAAATGAGAGGCAGAGAGAGAGAGAGAGAGAGAGAGAGCGAGCTAGGTCTTCCATCTGCTGGTTCACTCCCCCATTAGCCATAATGGCTAGTACTATGCCGTTCAGAAGCCAGGAGCTTCTTCCGGGTCTCCCATGCGGGTGCTGGGGCCCAACGACTTGGGCCATCTTCTACTGCTTTCCCAGGCCACAGCAGAGAGCTGGATTGGAAGAGGAGCAGCCGGGAATCGAACCGGCACCCATATGAGATGCCGGCACTGCAGGCAGTGGCTTTATCCGCTAGGCCACAGCACCGGCCCCCAGACCACCCTTTTTCATGAAGGGTACATCCTACATGTGACAGAACGTTTAGGAGCATCCCTAAATTATATTCAACTAGATGCCAGTAACACCCCTCTAAGTTATGACAATCGAAATTGCCTCTAGACTTAGCCAGCTGTTACCAAGAGGCAAAATTATCCCAAATGTAAATAATGGCTCCAGAGATCTGCCAAACTGAACAGTTTACCCTTGCAACTGTTCAAGAAACTCCCTCCTCAGCCGGCGCCGCGCCTCACTAGGCTAATCCTCCACCTTGCGGCGCCAGCACACCGGGTTCTAGTCCCGGTCAGGGCGCTGGATTCTGTCCTGGTTGCCCCTCTTCCAGTTCAGCTCTCTGCTGTGGCCCGGGAAGGCAGTGGAGGATGGCCCAAGTGCTTGGGCCCTGCACCCCATGGGAGACCAGGATAAGCACCTGGCTCCTGCCTTTGGATCAGCGCAGTGTGCCAGACGCAGCGGCCATTGGAGGGTGAACCAACGGCAAAGGAAGACCTTTCTCTCTGTCTCTCTCTCTCACTGTCCACTCTGCCTGTTTAAAAAAAAAAAAAAACACAACAACAACAACTCCCTCCTTGTTCAGTTCAGTGATCATCCTTTGCTCAGAGAGTTGTACTTGGAGCTCTATGCATATCAGTCTTTCAGTTTATTTTATTTTCTTAAAAAATGTTGATGATTTATAGCTGTATGTCACATAACCCCAGTGCTTGTCAAATTTTCTAAGTGACTATATCTTCTGGATTAGGTAACAACAACATTAACTGATCCCCACAGTCTAAACAAAAATGAGTTGTCAGGGTAGGAACTGCTGCTGGCTGCTAATTTAACACATTAGATGATTCTGCTAGTTAAACCCTTTTAACCTTCTAATTTAAACTAATCTTTACTTGGGATGCATTTAATAGTAGGTTCCAATATCAGCTTTTGACAGAGGCAGGGGAGATTCATTTTGAAACTCCAGCACACGCAATATAGGATAACAAAGGTACGGGTAAAATACCTATTAACATTTTACATTTTGAAATAAGTTTGGTGGCTAATATCCAAAAATTAGGCACTAAGCCACAGTTTTTCATTGTGCCCAAAAAAAGGAAAATTTATGCTATAATCTTGCCTACACACTGGTTTATAGTATGATGGAAGCATTCCAGAAACAGCAGCTTAAATAATGAATCCTAGAAAACCATGCCTGATACAACTGTTAGTGGACTGGTTTTGAAGCACTGTCTCCAGCACACACACCAGAGATAAATCGAAAATAAAAAAGGGATAGAATCAACAGTTTGTTTTTTTTTTTTTCTCAGCATTTAAATTATATTGACTAAGTCTTACTAGTTCCCAGATAAAAATCTACAACTGCTTTGGAGTATATTTCTAAAAAATCCATTGGTAGTTTATGACATATTAAAAACTGCTTATTTTGGTAGGTGTTTAGTGGTTAAGACATGGCTTAGGATGCCTGTATCCCATATAGAAGTGCCTGGGTTCAAGTTCTGGCTCTGTTCTTGACACCAGCTTCCTGCTGATACACACTCTAGGGAGCAGTGGGTGATGGTTCAAGTATTTGGTTTCTTGGGACCTGGTTTCAGTGGGGCTCAGCCCAACCCCAACAGCTATGGGCATTTTGGGAGTGAACTACATGAGAGATCTCTCTCTGCCTTTCAAATAAATAACTTTTTCAAATAAATAACTTAAAATGCTATTTTTTTAATCAGTTATAAGTTCTACATCATAACCTATACCTGTTTACATCTCTTAAAAGTAGAATCAATAAAGTTAAAAAACCTTAATTACTAAAAAAAAAAATAAGTTGCTTAAAATCTTTAAAAATATTTTGAAAATTTTACTTATTTGAAAGGCAGAGTCACACAGAATTACCACAAACATTATCTTTCATTTTTAAATTAAGGTGAAGATAGGTGTTGGTACAGTGAATTAAGCTGTGGTTTGGAACACCCACAACCTATAGTGTCTGGTTAGGTACCGGCTACTCAGTGGCTTTCAATTCAGTTTCCTGCTAATGTGCCTGAGAGGCAGCATGTGATGGCTCAAGTGCTTGGTCACCTGGCACTCATGTAAGAGACCTGGATGGAGTTAGCACTTTTTGTTTCAACCTGGGCTGCCCTGGCTGTTTTGGGCATTTGGGTAGTAAATCAGCAGAAGGAAGGTCTCTCTCAACTGTCTCTCTGTTGCTCTGCTTTTCAAGTATGTGAAACTAAAGATTAACACTGGGACCCGCATGTGGCACAGCAGTTTAAGCCGCTGCCTACAATGCCTGCATCTCATACATTTTTTGAGGCCAGCCACTCCACTTCTAATCCAGCACTAACGTGCCTGGGAAAGCAGGGGAAGATGGCCTAAGTACTCAGGGCCCTGCCACCAGTTGGGAGACTCACATGGGGTTCCTGACTCCTAGCTTTGGCATGGCCCAGCCCCAGCTTTTGTGGCCATTTGGGAGAGTAAACCAACAAATGGAAGCTCTGTCTCTGTCTTCTCTCTGTAAACCTCCCTGTCAAATAAATTATTCTTCAAAAAAAGAAAAAATTAAGGTAACACTATCTTTTATTCACTGTCTTTTTGGTCACTGTATACTAACAATAAAACAAACAAACAAAAAGCTAGACTAGCTATCAGCCACACCAGCTATCAGCCACAAATAATCAATTAAGGAAAAGAAAATTCTGAGCACTAAACACCATATAACAGTAGTTAACAAGAGCTGAAATCCCAGAGATCAGCTGTGTAATCTCCTGGTTATATCTGTAATATGGAGATATAAATTTTCTACCTCACAAAGCTTCATGAAGATTGAGTGGAAACAAATTAAGTGCTCAAAACTATGTCTGCATGTAAAAGCTTGGTCAATGTTACCTTTGGTTTTCAGTTTCCTGAACTATTAAATCTGATACATTTGTTTAACAAAACAATGTCAAAACAAATCAACCCTAACAAAATGCAGTGATTACCCACTGTTTACTCTCCCCAGCTAGCTATATTTGGAGTAAAGAAATCCAGGCAGGGCCAGCATTGTGGCAAAGATGGTTAAGCCTCTGCCTGAGGCGCTAGAATCCCATATAGCACCTGTTCTCATCAAGGCTGCTCCTCTTCCTATCCAGCTCTCTGTTAATGGCCTGGAAAAGCAGTGGAAGATGGCCCAACTGCTTGGGCCCCTGTACCCACGTGGGAGACCAGGAAGAAGTTCCTGGCTTTGGACAGGACCAGCTTCAGCCACCTGGGGAGTGAACCAATGGATGGAAGACCTCTATCTCTGTCTCTCCCTCTGTCTAACTGCATCTCAAATAAATAAATAAATCATAAAAAAAATAAAGAAAAGAAACCCAGACATTGGGGCCGGCACTGTGGTGCACATTAATCCATGGCCTGCAGCACCGGCATCCCTAATTGGCATGGGTTCAAGTCCTGGCTGCTTCATTTCCAACCCAGCTCCCTGTTAATGGGCCTGGGAAATCAGCAAAGATGGCCCAAGTGCTTGGCCACGTGGGGGACCTGGAAGAAGTTCCAGGCTCCTGGGCCATCCCCAGTTGTTGTAGCCATTTGGAGAGGGAACCAGTGGATGGAAACTCTCTCCTCTAACTCTGCCTTTCAAATTTAAAAAACAATAAATAAATAAATCCAGACATCGGCTGAAAATACAATATTCATCAACTTTGTCGACAAGGAAGGAGGTTAAGAAGGCAAGAGCACTTGCTGTCCTACTTTAAACATACATCCCAGGATTCAAGAAGCTTCATAGACATACTTTGTGACAATCAAAAAAAAAAAAAAAAAAAAAAATCACTGGGACCCCGCTGGGGCATAGCGGGTAAAGGTGCACCTCCAGCGCTGGCATCACAAACAGGCACCGGTTCAAATCCCGGCTGCTCCACGTCAGACCTAGCTCTTTGAATGGCCTCAAAAAGCAGCGGAGGATGGCCCAAGTCCTTGGGCCCCTGCACCCATGTGGGAGACCCAGAAGAAGCTCCTGGCTCCTGCTTTGGGTTGGCCCAGCTCCTGCCGTTGCTGCCATTTGGGAAGTGAACCAACTCTGCCTTTCAAATAAGTAAATCTTTAAAAAATAACACAAACCTTCTCTCTCCTAGGTATCATATACATGATGCCTCCCAATTCCCAAAGCGCTTTCCATAAAAAGAATATTAAAAAATTCGGAATTAATTATTAACTGACTATTCTGCATATTTCTCTTCTGCTCTAAAAACAGTTCCAGACAACCGCTCACACCGTCACCCCTCATCACTTCTGCACATTATTATTATTTACGCCGGGCCACGTGCACAGAACCTCAAAACTACTCGCCCAAACTGTAGCAGAACGCACTGCAACACCCTGCAACACCCTGAGCTCTGCACGCACTGGCCCTTCACCAAAACCTTCCGCACGCGGCGTAAAAGGCACAACACGGAAGCTCCCGATTCACGAGCCAGAAGCTTCTTCGCCAAGGACACGGACACTGCCGCAGGGGTTGCCCAAGGGGGCGGATCTGGCGCAGGACGCGCAACCTGCCCTTCCTCGCCGTTGGCCCGGCCCCGGGGAAGCCCCCTTAGCCCCACCCCGGGCTAGGGTCCGCCCCTCGCTTCCCCGGCCTCCTTCCTGTGGGAAGTGCGGCTCCTTTCCCGTCCCCCACCCTCTCGGCTCCGCCTGGCAGCAACTCCGCCGCCGAGCGCGCGCTAGCCCGGCAAGGAGCGTTTGAGACCCTCAAAACTGCAAGTGCGCCCCAGGCCCCGCTAGCGGGCCTTTCCTCAGGTAACAGGCCCCCAGCCCGCCCCCTTGCCGCGGGTCCATTCTTACCTCGCCACCAGTACGTCTTGGACAGGTCGTGCCAGGTCTGATGCCGGGTGTGGTGAGTGCCGCCAGGGCCCAGGTGCGCCGCCTCGATGAGGCCCCGGCGCCGCTCTGGCTGCAGAACCACCTCCAGCTCCGCGAACGTCTTGCGGTGCCGCTGCCGCCGCTGATAATACAGAGTCCCGCCGCGCACCACGTAGCAGGCGGCAGCCTTGCGGATTTTACGCTTGACATTGCCCTCGGTGCCCGGCGCGTACGGCTCCCGCTCGTTCGTCAGGTAGCGCAGGATGGCCCGATAGCTTTCTTCGCTTGACATCGCGGACAGCGGCTCCGAGGGCGCCTGTCAGTGGTGGGGGAGGAAGACAGCGCACCAGCTCCAGTTGGATGCAACAGCAGCGGAGGCACTGGAGACAGGAACGGCTGTGCCTCTGGTGACCGCTCTTCCACGGCACCCGCAGCGCGAAAGGAGAACGGACTAGTTGGTAACCAGGGGGAACTGCACTTCTCCAGCGCGCGGGATCCACTGGCGACTGACAAAATGGCTGCTGCACCACCGGAAGTGACGCCAGTAAGGGCGGTGCTTGAGCTGGATTGGAGCGCACGGGCTTTCTGGTTTGATAGAGGGGATCGAGTGACGTCAGTGCTGCCGGCAGACATTTTGGAAGCGGGTAGGCCCTTCCTGCGATAGAGGTTAGAGGGCTTTGAGCAGACATGTTAAGTCCTGGCAATTTCCCTTTTTATTTTTTCCTTCTTTCCCACACTCAGAGGAGCCACGTGTAGGGGCTGGTGGTCAGCTGTGATCCCACCCGAGGCACCCAGAGAGGTAACTAAGTCCGGTTTTCATCTAACTTCAAGCCCCAACTTTAGAAAAGCGTCAGGTTTTGGGGTTCCTAGCAAAATATTAGCCTCTGGATACTAGACCAAAGACAACCCCTTTCACATGCAAAAACCAGTGAAGCGTTATAAAATCGATTTCTGGTAACTGACATTTGTTAAATCCAATTGCTTAACTCCAAACTACCAAGGAATGGTCAGGATTTTTCTGGAATGATCAGCATATATATGGTTTTCTACAAGTTAATTGCAATCGTGCTGGGAGGGGTAGGGAGAAGCTGGCACTAGTAAGGTTTATTTGCATATATTTTTACATAAGCTTAAGGAAGTGAACTCTCAATTTTAAGCCAATGTATGCTAAGGCACAAAAAGCTATGCAAACTGCTTTTCCCCCCTTGCGTTAAAGTCCTAATCTAGTTTCATGTAGGGTCAGATTCCCAAGGCCCAAAGATGAAAAATCTTTACCAGGCCTAGTATGTACTTAGGGTTACTCAATTCAGATTTAGGACCACAGACAGGAGAGGGAGAAATTAGAAGGTCAGAGAGTATTCCTGACTAGGGAAATTGAAAGCAGACATCCAGATCCACCGCTGGCCTATTTCCCAAGCCATTCCCACTGTTCTATATTTATCCCCTTCGTGCCTTATTATAAAGGGACCCACCTTGTGGCTCAGTGGCCTAAACCTCAGCCCTCCATGCTGGTTGGAGTCCCTACTGCTACACTTCCCATCTAACTCCCTGCTAATGTGCCTGGGAAAACGTGGCCCAAGTACTATGGGAGACCAGCCTGGCCCAGCCCCTGCCATTGCAACCCTTTGGGGAGTGACCCAGCAGTGATCCCTAACTCCACCTTTCAAATACGTCTTGGAGAAATGACAAAACTACTTTAGAATATCTTTAGTTGTAAAAACATCCCTCCAGGCCGGCGCCGCGGCTCACTTGGCTAATCCTCTGCCTGCGGTGTTGGCACCCCAGGTTCTAATCCCGGTTGGGGCACCGGATTCAGTCTCAGTTGCCCCTCTTCCAGTTCAGCTCTCTGCTGTGGCCCAGGAAGGCAGTGGAGGATGGCCCAAGTGCTTGGGCCCTGCACCCGCATGGGAGACCAGGAGGAAGCATTTGGCTTCGGATCAGCGCAGTGTGTTGGCCTTAGTGGCCATTTCGGGGGTGAACCGATAGAAGGAAGACCTTTCTGTCAAAAACAAAACACACACACACATCCCTCCAACTAAATTTGGCTTCTGCCAAAGAATGCATGAAGGCCCAAGAAACTTGTGTTATTGAAGTTGCCTTTGAGCAGATAGAAGTAAACATACTTTTAAAATATTCCTGGTAGGCGCAGGCACTGTGGCGCAGCAGGTTAACACCCTAGCCTGAAGCGCCAGGCATCCCATATGGGCGCAGGTCCTAGTCCCAGCTGCTCTTCTGATCCAGCTCTCAGCTATGGCCTGGGAAATCAGTAGAGAATGGCCCAAGTCCTTGGGCCCCTGCACCCACAAGGGAGACCCAGAAGCTCCTGGCTCCTGGCTTTGGATTGGCGCAGCTCCTGCCATTGTGGCCATCTGGGTTGTGAGCCAGCGGATGGGAAGACCTCTGTTTCTACCTCTAATAAATAAATCTTAAAAAAAAAATGCTTCCTGGTGGTCAAATTGTCTTCCTGAGCAAAACCTACACTTACTCAGAATAGGTGGGTTTTACTTCTAGCTCCTTCTGGGATACATAGGTCAGGTAATTCAAATTAGCAGTTCTGCTGTAGAACAGCAAGGCAGTGCTCTAAGGGCGACTTGTATTCTGTGTCTAAAAATTTATCTCATGTAGCTCAGGATAGAACTACACCTTCACCTAAAACCATGTTCTTCAGACTATTTGAGGCCAGTGCTGTGGCACAGGTTAAGCTTCTGCCTGTAGCACCGGCATCCCATATGGGCACCATGTACAATATGACATGGCTGTGTCCAAACTACTCTTGACAGCATACTCTACTCAAAAAGAGGCTCTTCCCTTATTGTATAGGATCAAGAGCAGGCAGTTGACAGTTTTAAGTACCTTTTTTTTTTTTAAGATTCATTTGAAAGAGGAGAGGCAAAGAGGTCTTTCATCCACTAGTTGACTACCCAGATGGCTGCAACGGCCAGAGGTGTGCCAATCTGAACCCAGTAGCCAGGAGCTCAAGGACTTAGGCCATCTTCTACTGCTTTCCAGACCACAGAAGAGAGCTAGATTGGAAGCAGAGCAGCTGAGACTCAAACCAGCGCCCATATGGGATGCTGGCATTGCAGGCAGCAGCTTTACCTGCTCCGCCACAACACCAGCCTAAGCACCTTTAACTCAGCTACCAACTAACTGCAGGAGATGAACAGAAGGCAAACTCAATCCAAAATAAACATGTCTGTTATGGGAAAAGATAATTTAACAAGAACAATCACTAAAAATATTTGCTTTCTGCAAACAGAAAATGTATCTTTTGATGTCTGTAATGTGCTCTATATTTCAGCTAAGCAAATATTAGCATTTAACCATGTAGCTCTTCTTTTCACCACTTCAACTAAGAGAACTACAGTAGGAGGCATTATTCCGGAAATGAACTTTTAAAAAAGGTGAATCCCTTTAAAATCCTTAACTCACCTATTACCAGGTAGGCCTAACATGCCTGTCATGAAAGTAAAAAATACAAAGCACAACCTAGAATCATACTCCAATTTTTATTTAAAAATCTGATGCGCCAACTTAGCGTTTTCCACCAACTCGGGGAGCAGAAACCTTCACAGGTTTTACAATCTTTTGCTTAGGTGCTGCCTTTGTAGGAGCCTGTAAAAAGATAACATTAAGTAACATTATTCCATGAAATTTGCTTTATCACCCTTCCTGAATGTGCAGATCCTGTATGCATCCTAAATTATTCTTAGTAATTTAACTGCACTCCTGAAATATTTTTTTTTTTTGACAGGCAGAGTGGACAGTGAGAGAGACCAGAGAGAAAGGTCTTCCTTCCTTTACCGTTGGTTCACCCTCCAATGGCCGCCGCGGCCGGCACACCGCACTGATCGAAGCCAGGAGCCAGGTGCTTCTCCTGGTCTCCCATGCGGGTGCAGGGCCCAAGTACTTGGGCCATCCTCCACTGCACTCCCGGGCCACAGCAGAGAGCTGGATTGGAAGAGGGGCAACCGGGACAGAATCTGGCGCCCTGACCGGGACTAGAACCTGGTGTGCCAGCGCCGCAAGGCGGAGGATTAGCCTATTGAGCCGCGACACCAGCCCTGAAATATTTTTTTAATGTATTTTCCCAAATGTTTAATGTTCACCTTTATAATAAAAGACGAAGATACTGTCAGAGATCGGAAGTGGAAGAAGACATCACTAAACATAACTTAGGGTTCTAAACTGTATTCCAAACAGTAAAAGAACATTTTAATTAGTTGATTTTAAAATTTCAGATTTAGCTATGGTTATTTAAAGTGGTAACACTGAGAGAAGTAGAGCAAACTGTTACTATTCAAAGCCTGTAATTTGTTTTTTAGGATTTATTTACTTTATTTGAAAGGCAGAGTTACAGAGAGAGAGGGGAAGAAACAGAGAGCGGTCTTCCATTGGCCAGTTTACTCCCCAAATGGCCACAATGGCTGGGGATGAGCCAGGCCAAAGGCAGGAGCTTCTTCCAGGTCTCCCACATGGTGCAGGAGCTCAAGAACTTGGGCCATCTTCTACTGCTTCCCCAGGTGCATTAGCAGTAAGCTGGATTGGAAATGAAGCAGCTGGGACTTGAACGTGCTCCCACATGGGATGCCGGCTTCTCAGGCAGCAGCCTTACCCACAATGCCACAGTGCCAGCTTCAGAATTATTTCAAAATAGTTTAAAAAGCAGGAGCCAGTCTTGTGGTACAGTTAAGCCATTGCCTTCAATGCTGCCATCTCTTATGAGAACCGGTTCGAGTGCCAGCTGCTTGACTTCCTATCCAGCTCCCTGCTAATGCACCTGGGAAAACAGCAGAGGATGGCCCAAATGCTTGGGTCCCTGCATCCATGTGGGAAACCTGGATAAAGCTCATGCTTTGGCCTGGCCCACCCCTGGCCGTTGCAGCCATTTGGGAGTGAACCAGCAGATAGAGGAAGATCTGTATTTCCGTAACTTTCAAATAAATAAATAAATCTTTAAAATAAAAAAAGTTTAAAAAGAGAAATCCAGGATCAGCATTGTGGTGCAGTGAGTTAAGCTGCTCCCTGTAACACCAGCATCCCATATTAAGCATTTTCTGAGTCCTTGCTACTCCACTTTCAATCTGTGCAAGAGAAAAGTCCCAGGTTCTTAGCTTCAGCCTGGACAAGCCCTGGCTGTTGCAGCCATCAAAGGAAGATTTCCTGTCTCTCCCTGTCACTCTGCCTTTCCAATGGAAGAAATGGTAGGAGAGTGGAAAATAGTGGGGGAGAGGGAAAAGAGTAAAAGCGGCCTGTTTTTCCTAATTCCTCTCTGAGACTCATTGCCTCCTGTAGAGAAATTTCTCTGGAGACCTGAACCATTCACACTCAAAAATCAGATACCAACATCATTTCCAATATAGCTTGTATTAAATTTTTAACTTATTACAATTTGGATTAAAATAAACTTTCCTGTTATATTCTTTTAAAAATCCAAGAAAATTTTTCAATTACCTTAGCAGCAGCCATTGCTGTCTTTTTAGAAGCCTGCTTAGCCTTTTTGGCTTCCTTGGCAGCCCTATAGAGTTAAAAATAACTTTAGTTATAAAGTACTTTACACCTTAAGGGTACAGGTATACCCATAATATCACTACAGCTCTGGGAAACCAGAGCTCTGGATAAGTGAAATTATCAGTCTCCCTATTTCCATTTATAGGCTTAATCCAAAAACACCAAGCATTCGTTAATAAATTTCATCAACCATGAAATCAGCTACACATGGGTTATATACTAACTTTACCATACACAGGATTTCAAAATAAACTTAAGACTATGAAATTATATGCTTTTGTATTATGACACTAAAGTATTATTATCAACAACCCCAATACGGATGCACGCATCAAAACAAAAAACCATCATATTAGGTTCCTGTACTTACAAACCCAATCATAATGTAAAATGCATCCCAATATAGCTGAATTGCTCCCAGTGAAGCATTCACCTGATAGCTTGTTCTCGTTGAGCCTTTCTAACTTCAGGTTTCTGATTTCTCTTGGCCATTATATCAGCAAGAGATGCACCAGTGATGGCTCTCTGGAATTTGACTGCACGACGAGTTCTTTTCTTTTGAATTTCTTCCTACAAAGGAACACCAAGATAGGAAGCATACCTATGAACCCTGCTTCATGAATTTGGAGGCAGAGGAAATTAAGTTGCAACATACCATTAAGGAAATCCATATTCAACAAAACCCATGATTTGAAATGAAATACACATAGGGATTTCACTTAGTGTTTAAATTGTTTATAACAAATCCTAACTAATTTTTTTTACTTTAAATAGAAAAAATTTATTCCAAAGTTTGGTTGTTACATTTTAGATGTATAGTACATATCAAAGCTCAACTAACTTTTTTATTCTTTTAAGATTTATTTACTGTCTCTCCCCTCTTGTCATTCTTTAAAAATAAAAGTGGAGTGACAAACAGAGACAGACAGATATTTTCCATTTGGTGGTCCACTCTCCAGATGCTAAGTACCAGGAATAACATCCACGTACCCCATGGGGTGGGCACTGCCTGCTGCCTTCACCCCAGGAGTGTTAAATAGTAATCTGTATCTGAAGCAGAGTTGCCAGCTTTCACATTGGCACTCTGACATGGGATGTGAGCATCTCAAGTGGTGGTTTCCCCTGCTACACGGCAAAGCCTGCCCCACCTATCTTTTTCTTTACTTCAAAGGACCATGACAGGCATATTCAAGCTAGGCAAGGATTTATGATAGGAAAGCCACCAAGTTAAGGGATATTCAGGACAAAGTAGAGTAGAACTGAAGCTTTCCTGCAGATTCTATAATGGAAATCTAAACACAACAGTCATATAAAATTGCTATGTACTCCAAAGGAAATTAAAACATTTCAAGAACTATTGTATTCATGAAGTGAACACGTTAAATTATCTTAGAATAGCAACATTTACCTGTTTGGTATTTTACCTCAAATACATTTTAAGACATTTCTTTTTGTGGCAAAATATGTAGACTATAAACGTGACCATTTTAACCATTTCTAAGAGTATGTTTTAGTGGTACTGTGTACTCACGCAACTATTATCATTATCTTTCTCAAGCTTTTTCATTTATCTTGCACCCATTAAACAATTTAACTATCTTTTCTATCCATTCTTCCCTCCCCATTCCCTAAGAACCTCTATTCTCTATCATTCTGAATCTGCCTATTCTGAGTACCTTATAAAGTGTAATCATGCAGTTTGTCCTTTTGTCTGGCTGTTTCACTTAGCATGCCTTCAAGGTTTATCCAAATTGGCTGGCTGTCCAGCTTTCAAGGCTGAATGATATTCCAATGTAGTAAAAAGAGCTGGAGCATCTCTAACCCCAAAACTCCAACAAAATCCAAAACGTTTTGTCCATTAACAGACTATAAAGGGAAAATTCTACACTTGACCTCATGTGACAGATCACCGTCAGGAAGTTCACTAAAAAAATACTGTACAAAATGACTTTCAGACTGTAAAGTATGTTACATATAAAAGGATTTCACGGTTAGACTTGGGCCCCATCCCCAAAGCATCTCACATATAAACAAATATTGCAAAAATTCTAGATATACAACACTTCTGGTCTCAAGCATCTCCATCTGGATTCTTTTCAACCAGAAGCTATTACAAATAACACCACACCCTTCAGTGTACAATGCATTTGTCTGAATCCCTGCTTTCAATTCTTTCAGATACATAATTAATAGAATTGCTGGATCCTTTAAAAAAAAAAGGCTTACTTATTTGAAAGAATGATAGGGGAAGGGAGACACTGACAGAATATCTTCCATTCACACACTTCCCATATGGCCTTAACGGTTAGGGCTGCCTAGGCAGAAGCCAGCAGCCCTGAGCTCCATCGGCTCTCCCAGTCACCTTATTAGGGAGTGGATCAGAAGCAGAGCAGCCAAGACTCAAACCAGCATTCTAATAAATCATGCCAGGGTTCTGGCAACAGCTTAGCTCACTGTGCCACAAAGGCCACATACACTGGGTCCTACTTTAACTTTTTGATTAAATGCTACGTGGTTTTCCATGCCAGCCACACCTTTTACCTTGAGCAAAACATAAGTGTGTCAGTTTCTCTACATACTCATCATTGAAAATACCCTTCTTTGACCAAAGCCACCCTAATGGGTCTGTCAAATCCACTTTTAAATGAAATCAATTTCTCTTTCCTCTGAACCTATTTATAGCTGATTTTCCAAAATATTCAGTTAGGACTCCCTAAACAATCAAATCCACAACAGTCCAAGCCTCCTGAGTACTATTTTTATTCTGCCAATGCACTTACCCTGATACTACCCTGAGCTCAAGATGTAGTAAGACACCATTTATATCATCCATCTTCCCTTCACTGTTTGATGCTTTCCTGTTTAACAAGTTCACCTACCCTCTCACTGAAATACACCTTCACAGAACAGAAAAAAACGCTCCCAGAACTACTTAAGAGATAGCCGCACAATATCAAAATGAATTCTACTTACCGACTGCCCCTTTTTATGTTTTCTTCTGTAGAGGACAGTCCAGTTTATCTGCCGAGGATTTCTCTTGGAAAGAAACGCAGACTCGCATTTTGCGTTAAGAAATTGGAAAACCTGGCGTGAGAAATTCAAATTACTCAAATATACAGAGTAGAAGAGGCCGAGCGTGAAGTCCTTAGGAAGCTATTATTCTAGCTCCATCTAATCATTTTATAAAAATTGTGGCCCACAGAGAACAAAAAGTTTGTCTCACACAGTTGTGCAGGAATCAGGTGGCACTACGAAAGGTTTTCTCGAGAGCAGGCAAACTTAAACTCAGCGAAAAGAGGGAGCGTCAAAATCTGACGGGCTTCCTGCTCTAGTCCCTCCCTGCATTCCAAGAGGACCTAGTGCCCATAAAACAGCCAGATACCTCGGTATCGCAGTTATTTGCCTTACACGAGAACATCAGAGCCACATAAACCCATCTTCATCTCCCACCCGGCTCACAGCCAGATGAAAGCTCAATACTGGTTCCACTTAAAGAGGTTTCCGACCCTAGCGTTCACTGCACACAAGTCGTAGCCTTCCGAAATCAATACTGACGTGGGAAGCGATCCCGCCTAGAATTACAACGGCCTTTCCTCCTGGAAGCACAGAAACTGCCCTTAGCCAACCCGGCCTTTTACCTTCCCGTCGGTCCTGGCATAGCGCCTCCCGTGTCCGGGATAGATCTTATACCCGCTGAAACTGCACAGTTCGACCCTGTAACGAAAAGCGAAAACCCATTAGGGAGGATGTCTACGGCAAGGGGAAGCCATGCCCAGGACACAGACGAGGCACTGTGCCCGAGGATGGGAGCGGATTGAGAGCCTCGCTCCTGCTTACTTCATGGCGGCGGCTCCCCGGGAAGAAGAAAGATGGCGAAGGGAAGGAGAGGACTATGGGAAGAGGCCTTATAGGGTCTTAGGGACTCTCCTCCCCGAACTCCCGTCATCGACGCAGGCGCTGGATGATGACGTCACGTCCGTGAAGTCCGCGTCGGTGTCTACGGTTACTGCTTTCTTCCGGAGGAATTCCGCCAGAGGCAGCAGAGAGGGCCTGGAGGCGAGAGGAGCTGGTAGTCACGCAGGCGGGGCGGCGGTTGGCTTGCAGGTCATTCCGTCTCCTACTGTCGGGAATTCTAGAGCCCGCCGTTTCCCTGCAGGAAACGTGACCGAGAGAAGGGTGTTGAGGTACAGCGGGTTAAGCAGCCTCTTCCATCCCTTATTGCAGTGCCAGTTGGAGTCCTGGGTGACTGATGGCCCGAGTACTGGGGTCCCTGCCATCTGTGTGGGAGACCAGGATGGAGTGTCTGGCTCCCGCCAGACCCGGACGTGACTGTTGGCGGCCTTTTGGGAATGAACCTACAGGTGGGAGATTTTCTCCCGCAGTATCCCCCGCCAGCGCGCGCGCGCACACACACACGCACACGCACACGCACACACTGCCTCTCCATCCCCTTTCTCTTTCTCTTCTCTTTCTGTAGCCCTGCCTTTCAAATAAATTTTTTTAAAAGGCTGGTTGGTGGAGGAAAGGATCACTTTTGGAAAGGCTGAGTGTGTATATGTGTGAAAATTTACAAGAATTATAAAATACGTACGAAAATATTAAGGGACAAAAACAACCAAGACACTTGTAAAGGAAGAAAAACTGCTGTGATTTGCTCTACCAGAAGTCAAGAATAATTATAAAACTATAGTAAGATAATTTAGATATTTTGGTATTGGCACAATGACTAACTGGATAGTGGGAATAATGCCAAGTCCAAAAACATCTTAGATATATATGAACACTTGATATGACCAAGATGCATATATATAATGCTAAGACAATTGCTCTCCATACCAAAAAGAAAAGAAAAAAAAAAAACCTGAATTATATCTTCATCTAGAAAAATCAACTACTGCTAGATTGCAGATCTAAATGTGAAAATCAAAACAAGTTTCTAGGCCAGCGTTGTGGCACAAAAAGTTAAGCTGCCACCTGTGACACAGGCATCCCATATAAGCACCAGTTCAAGTACTGGCTGCTCCACTTTCTATCTAGCTCCCTGCTAATGTACCAGAAAAAGCAGCAGAAGATGGCCCAAATATTTGGATAGAATTCCTGGGTTCTGGCTTCACTTGAGCCATTTCAGCCATCTATGGAGTGAACCAGCAAATGGATGATCTCTCTCCCTCTCTCTAACTGCCTTTCAAATAAATAAACTATGGTGATAGAATATGTGGGCTAACATTATCTAATGTTCTAGGCTGGCTTTTCTGGAAGTAACTGAAATTTGAAAAAAAGTTAAGTTTGAGATGCAAGATATTCATTACAGATAACTCATATGAAAAGAAGTGAGAAAATATTAGGCTCAGAAAGAATTTAAATACATACAGGCTCAACAAAACTTCAGTCAACTCTGCCAGGAGTTCTGGAACAATTATTACTGTAAGAATGTCTTGTGTTAGACTAAATGTTCAAGTTTCTTTATTGCTCCACCTTGCTCAGTCATCAGATATTGGTTCTTCCTTGGAAAGTTCATGACCTCAAATGAGATTCCCAGCATCTGAGCTAGGTCCTGTTGATAGCTAGAGAATAATGCCACCCATGCTTCCCACTGTTGGGCATCAAACCCTTGCTTGAAGGGTAACTTAGATACTTCATCTCTATCTACCACCCCTAGAAACAGTTAACATAGTGTGAGTTAGAAAAAAAAAATTAGAAAAAGACAACCCCTTAAAGGAACAAATTAATTCAAAGAAGATACTACACACCCATGGCAGTTATCTTATAGAAGTCTATGTGAAGGGCCAGCATTGTGGCACAGCAGGTTAAGCCACTACCTGTATTGTCAGCACCCCATATGGGCACTAGCTCAAGTACTGGCTGCTCCAATTTGGATCCAGCTCTCTGCTAATGCACCTGGTAAAGCAGCAGAAGATGGCCAAAGTCCTTGGGCTCCTGCCACCCACATGAGAGACCAGGATGGAGTTCCAGGCTACCAGCTTCTTACTGGCTCAGGTCTGACCGTTGCAGCCATTTTGGAAGTGAACCAGCAGATGGAAGATATCACTCTCTCCTTCTCTCTTTAACTCTGCCTTTCAAATAAATCTTAAAAAAAAAAATGGCAGTGCTCAAAACTACAAATGGGGGCCAGCACTGTGGCATAGTGGGTTGAGCTGCTGCCTGCAACACCAGCATCCCATATGGGCACTGGTTGAATTCCAAGCTGCTCCTCTTATGATGCAGCTCCCTGCTAATGTGCCTGAGAAAGCAGTGGAGGATGACCCAAGTGCTTGGGTCCCTGCACCCATGTGAGAGACCCAGAAAAAGCTCCTGGCCATTGTGGCAATGCGGGGAGTGAACCAGCAGATGGAAGACCTATCTGTCTCTCCCTCTTTCTGTAACTCTGACTTTCAAATAAACCTACCTTAATTAAAAAAAAAAAAAAACACATAAATGTCAAGTAAAACAATGAAAAGAATGTGGAAACATTGAGTGCCTTTGGAATGAAATAAGAGTCATTCTTAGTTTCTTTTAAAAGCATTCTCTGCTCAGGTGTGGAAACTCTGCCTTTTTAAACTCTACCACTGAAGTTCCCTTCAGGCTTTCAATCAGACTTTCAAGCATTGACTTCAGGGAGTGCTTTGAAAGGAATGTCTACTAACTAGAGTAGAAATTAGGTTTAAAAATTATACATGGGGCTGGCATTGCGACCTAGCAGGTAAAGCTGCCACCTGCAATGCATGCAATTCATGAGAGTGCCAGTTCAAGTCCTGGTTGCTCCACTTTTTTTTTTTTTTTTTTGTCAGGCAGAGTAGACAGTGAGAGAGAGAGAGAAAGGTCTTCCTTTTTGCCTCCAATGGCGCTGCGGTCGGCGCACCGCACTGATCCGATGGCAGGAGCCAGGTACTTATGCTGGTCTCCCATGGGGTGTAGGGCCCAAGTACTTGGGCCATCCTCCACTGCACTCCCGGGCCACAGCAGAGAGCTGGCCTGGAAGAGGGGCAACCGGGATAGAATCCGGCGCCCCGACCGGGACTAGAACCCAGTGTGCTGGCGCCACAAGGCGGAGGATTAGCCTAGTGAGCCACGGCGCCAGCCTGCTCCACTTCTGATCTAGCTCCCTGCTAATGCATCTGGGAGAGCACCAGAAGATGACCCAGGTTCTTGGGCCCCTGCCATCCATGTGGGAGGCCAGGATGAAGCTCTTGGCTCCTGGCTTTGCCTGGCCCAGCCCTGGTCATTACAGCCATTTGGAGAGTGAACCCGTGGATGGAAGACCTCTCTGTGTCTCTGTTTTTCTCTAACTCTGCCTTTCAAATAAATAAAATATTAAAAAAAAAAAAAGTTATACACGGGGTAGGTGTTGTGACTAGTGGGTTAAGCCACCACTTAGGGCAGCTGCATCCCATATCAGAGTGCTGATTTGAGTCCCAGCTACTCAGCTTCCCAATCAGCTGCCTCCTAATCTGCCTAGAAAGCAGCAGCAGATGGCTAAAGTATTTGAGTTTCTGACACCCACATGGAAGACCTGGATGGAGTGCCTGGCTCCTGGCTTCAGCCTGGCTCAGTTCTGGCTGTTGTGGTCATTTGGGAAGTGAACCAGTGGACAGAAGATCAATCTATTTCAAATAAATAATTTTTTAAAATTATATACTGCCGGCCAGCGCCGCGGCTCACTAGGCTAATCCTCCGCCTTGCGGCGCCAGCATACCGGGTTCTAGTCCCGGTCGGGGTGCCGGATTCTGTCCCGGTTGCCCCTCTTCCAGGCCAGCTCTCTGCTGTGGCCAGGGAGTGCAGTGGAGGATGGACCAAGTCCTTGGGTCCTGCACCCCATGGGAGACCAGGATAAGTACCTGGCTCCTGCCATCGGATCAGCACGGTGCGCCGGCCCTAGCGCGCCGGCCGCGACGGCCATTGGAGGGTGAACCAACGGCAAAAAGGAAGACCTTTCTCTCTGTCTCTCTCTCTCTCTCACTGTCCACTCTGCCTTTCAAAAAAAAAAAAAAAATTATATACTGCCGCTTGATATTAATGGGGCCTGTAATGCTTCCTGAACTGAGAATGAATCCTGAGACTAGAAAGGAAGAAGGAAGCTCTATATAAGAACAAGTGTTTTGGGGCAACTCAATATACAAGATTCCAGACTGGGGCAAATGAGCAAGATTTTTCTCTGCAAGGTAACAAAGTTCATACATTTTTTTAAATGGAATTTAAAGTGTGTTATGTCTTTTTTTAAAAAAAGTTTATTTATTTATTTGAAAGGCAGAGAGTTACAGAGAGGGAGAGGCAGAGAGAGAGAGTGCACCCATGTGGGTGCAGGGGCCCAAACACTTGGGCGTCTTCTGCTTTCCCAGGCCATAGCAGAGGTTGGATCAGAAGTGGAGCAGCCAGGTCTCGAACTGGCTCTCATATGGGATACGGGTACTGCAGGCTACGGCTTTACCCACTGTACCACAGTGCTGGTCTCACAAAGTTCATACAGTTTAAAATCTAATAGGGAGGGGCCACAGTTTAAAATCTAATAGGGAAGGGCCCTGCACCTGTATGGGAGACCTGGCTCCTGGCTTCAGATTGGCCCAGCTCTGGCTGTTGCGACCATTTGGGAAGTGAACCAGCAGATGGAAAATGACTCTCTCTCTCTCTCTCTCTCTCTGCCTCTGTAACTCTGCCTTTCAAAAAATTAATATCTTTTTAAAAAAAAATCTAACAGGGAGATGAGGTAGGAGTTTGTTTCACAGCATTCCTTTATGCTTTAGAAGCTAGCCCTTCACCCATCCTGCTGGTCCTCCTGACCTTATCAGGAAAACATGATAGCACTTAAGCCCTGTGACCAAGGAGCAGTGGCAGCTAGACTAACAAGTGACCAGTGTCCTCATGACAGAGCAGTTAAATTGGAGGGTGTTACTATGGTTTGTTTTCACAACAGCTATAAAGTATACTTTAAAAACAAAAATTCTAAATGTGATCAAGCTTTCCTATCTACCAATCATAGGAAATACAGGGGCAGAGGATTATGTAAGTGACTCCACAGGGATACAATTGGTGAAACCTAATGTATGAGAAATAGGATCTCATAGTTTCTTCACTAACATGAAAACAGAGAGAGATTAAGCCTATATATACACGTAAATAATTTGCAGGGGATAGTGTGAAAGTGTGGAGTCCTTTCTTTATGGAACTGGAAAACAGTGACATTCAAGGTAAAAAAGGGATCCAATGTTGTGGCATAGCAGGTTAAGCCTCCACCTGTGATGCCAGTTCAAGACCTGGCTGCTCCACTTCCCACCCAGCTTTCTGCTAACGCATCTGGGAAAGCAGTGGAAGATGGCCCAAGTCCTTGGATCCCTACACCCACATGGGAGAACCAGAAAAAGCTCTGAGCTCCTGGCTTTGGCCTGGCCCGTCCCTGGCCATTGTGGCTATTTGAGAACCAGCAGATGGAAGATCTCTCTCTGTCTCTCCTCCTCTCTGTAACACTGCCTTCCAAATAAATAAAAAATAATTTTTAAAAAAGGTACTAAAAGAATAAAGATATTTCCTTTCTTCTGAAACCTATTGACTTTCATAGTATTTTTCATTTGC
This sequence comes from Oryctolagus cuniculus, assembly GCF_964237555.1. Lineage (NCBI taxonomy): Eukaryota > Metazoa > Chordata > Mammalia > Lagomorpha > Leporidae > Oryctolagus > Oryctolagus cuniculus. The sequence goes on from NC_091435.1 coordinate 56,339,723, forward strand.
TATTTAACACCATGCTCCCTCAAGTGGGGATGTTTGCTCAGTGAGTGCAGACCTCACTAGTTCCTTGACTTATGTGTTTGTGCCACATGGCCCACCAGCTGTTGGGTCCCAACAGGCATTCCCCTAGCTGGGATGAAAAAGTAAACTTAGCCATCTCTTTCCACAATGCTCTGGCCAAAGCCAGTGAGGACAGCTTAGACTTTTTTGTAGCTGAATCCTGGATGGGACGTGGGCATTAAGTCCTCTGCTGAAAGCACAATGGTTTTGCCCACTTTGGGTGTTGGTAGGGGGTGATGGCAGTAGTTGTGAGGTGGGTAGCTGAGGGAGAGGGGCGAGGTCATCCTTGTAGGATGACAGAATCAGCCTGCAGAGGCAGTTGAAGAGGCAGCATGAATTGCAACCAGTTGTGAGTTGAGGCTCCAAAATAGCACATGCCTTATTGTCCCATTACACTTAGAAAATACAAGCCAGGGCTGGCACTGTGGCGCAGTGGGTTAATGCCCTGGCCTGAAGTGCCAGCATCCCATATGGGCACTGGTTCTAGTCCCAGCTGCTCCTCTTCCCATCCAGCTCTCCGCTATGGCCTGGGATAGCAGTAGAAGATGGCCCAAGTCCTTGGGCCCCTGCGCCTGCGTGGGAAACCAGGATGCTCCTGGCTTCAGATTGTTGCAGCTCCTGCCGTTGAGTCCATCTGGGGAGTGAACCAGCAGGTAGAAGACCTCTTTCTCTCTGCCTCTCCTCTCTGTGTAACTCTGACTTTCAAATAAATAAATAAGTTTTTAAAAAAAGAAAATACAAGCCTTCAGCTGATTGGATGAGGCTCGCCCACATTATGGAAGGCAATCTGCTTTACTCAGAGTCCTTGAATTTAGATGTTAATCTCACCATCCTCACAGAGACATCTAGAATAATGGTTGATCATGTATCTGGGAGCCAGAGCTCAGTCACATATGACTTATATAACCATCATACCTCTTCATTTAAAAAAAAAAAAAAAAGAATCAAAGGTAGGATGGAGAGCAAAACTACCACTCTCAAAAACCTAAACTTTTTTTAAAAATTTTTTATTTATTCATTTGAGAGGTAGAGTTACAGAGACAGGGAGAGACAGAAAGGTTTCTATCCTTTGGTTCAATCCCCAGATGGCCACAACACCTGGAGCTGAGCTGATCCAAAGTCAGGAGCCAGGAGCTTCCTCTGGGGCTCCCAACAGGATGCAGGAACCCAAGTGCTTAGACCATCTTCCACTGCTTTCTCAGGCCACAAGCTGAGAGCTACATCAGAAGAGGAGCAGCCAGAACAGGAACCAGCGCCCATATGGGATACCAGTGCTACAGGTGGAGACTTAGTCTACCATGCTAAAGAGCCAGAACCCCCCAAAACCTAAACTTTTAGCACTCAAAATTTTCCAGGTACAAATTAAGATTGGAACTTCAAAAAACTCAATTTTAAACTGAGAATGTCATTATAAATCACTTTTATAACTTTTATTGCCTTTTACAAAATCTTCAAAGGAGATGAAATAAAAATGTCAAGGGGACAGACATTTGTCCCAGTGGTTAAGACACCAGCTGGGACACTTGCATCCCATATTGGAGAGCATAGGTTTGAGTCCTGGCTCTGTTCCCAATTTCAGTTTCCTTCTAATGCACAGCCTAGGATACAGTAGGTACTGGCTCAAGTAGTCAGGAGGCCTGGATGGAGTTCCTGGCTTCAGCCTGACCCAGTCTCAGCCACTGCAAGCTTTTGGGAAGTGAACCAGCAGATAAGCGTTCTTTCAATTAAACAACAAAGTAAGAAAGAAAAGGAAAAAAAAAAAAAAAACAAGGAGTCTTTCATTGCCATTTTAAACAAAACACAACTTTTTCTTAGTGAATTAGTAAAGGCATCTGATAAATATCTCACAGTGGCTTTGTTCTTGAAATTCATTTATACATCCACCTCTCTTTTTAAATTTATTTTTAAATTATTTTATGAGAGGCAGAAAGCGAGAAAGTTCCCATCCACTGGTTCACTCCACAGCTGCCTACAAGAACTAGGTCAGGGCTGAGTCTGATGCCAGGAACCAAGAATGAATTCAAGTCTCTTATGTTTGCTGCAGGAACCCAACTACCGGAGTCATCACCTCTACTTCACAGGATCTGTATTAGCAGAAAGATAAAGTCAAGAATCATAGCATATGGGCACCAGTTCAAGTCCTGGCTGTTCCTCTTTCGATCCAGCTCTTTGCCATGGCCTAGAAAAGCAGTAGAAGATGGCCCAAGTGCTTGGGTTCCTGTACCCACGTGGGAGACCCGGAAGAAGCACTTGGCTCCTGGCTTCCATTGTGGCCATCTGGGGAGTGAACCAGTAGATGGAAGATGTGTGTGTGTGTGCCTCCCTGACTCTAACTTTCAAATAAATAAATAAATCTTAAAAAATCATAACCAGATGTTGAATTCAGGTACTCCCAAATGGGATTTAGGCATCTTGGTCACTAAGCTAAATACCTGCTCTTCACCTCTTCTGTTTCTCATATGTTAGCTTATATGGGGAAAAATGAAATTAATACTTCAGAATCTTGTTTTGGGATGGCTAATTCTTCTATATCCATTAGTTTGACCCTGACATTGCTTTTGGTTTAGGATTGATGCTTTAAGAGTGTTCTGGGCCGGTGCCACGGCTCAATAGGCTAATCCACCACCTGTGGCACCGGCACTCCAGGTTCTAGTCCCGGTCGGGGGGCAGGATTCTGTCCCGGTTGCTCCTCTTCCAGGCCAGCTCTCTGCTGTGGCCCAGGAGTACAGTGGAGGATGGCCCAAGTCCTTGGGCCTTGCACCCCATGGGAGACCAGGAGAAGCACCTGGTTCCTGGCGTTGGATCAGCACGGGGCGCCGGCCACAGCACACCGGCCGCAGCAGCCATTGGAGGGCGAACCAATGGAAAAGGAAGACCTTTATCTCTGTCTCTCTCTCTCACTGTCCACTCTTCCTGTCAAAAAATTTAAAAAAAAATTTAAAAAAAGAGTGTCCTGTCCATTGGGGAGAATGATGGGCAAGCAGCTCCACGTTTAGATGGATATTGGATGCAGTTACTCACTAGTCCCACAAACTGTTTTCTTCTTCTTCTTTTTTTTTTTTTTTTAAGATTTAAATATTTATTTGAAAGGCAGAATTACAGAGAGACAGAGAGAGAGAGAGAGAGAGATGTCTTCTATCTGCTGGTTCACCCCCCAAATGGCTGAATCGGCCAAAGCTGAGCTATTCCAAAGCCAGGAACCAGGAGCTTCTTCCAGGTCTCCCATGCAGGTGCAGGGGCCCAAGGACATGGCCATCTTCCACTGCTTTCCCAGGCCATAGCATAGAGTTGGATTGGAAGTGGAGCAGCCAGGTCTCTAACCGGTACCCATATATGATGTCGGCACTTGCAGGCAGTGGCTCTACCTGCTATGCCATAGCACTGGTCCTCTTCTTCTTTTTTTTTTTTTTTTATTGTTTATTTGAAAGTCAGAGTTACAGGATGGGGGGTAGGGAGGGAGAGAATCTTCCATCCACTGGTTTACCCCTCAGATGGCCACAATGGCCAGAGCTAGCCCAGACCAAAGCCAGCAGCCAGAACCTTCTTCCAGGTCTCCCATGAGGGTGGCAGGGGCTCAAACACCTGGGCCATCTTCTGCTGCTTTGTCCAGGCCATTAGCAGGGAGCTGGATTGGAAGTGGAGCAGCTGAGACAGAAACCGGCACTTGTAAGGATGGTTAGTGTTGCAGGCAGTGGCTTTACCATCTATGTAACGCTAGCCTCACAACCTCCTTTTTTTTTTTTTTTTTAAGATTTATTTATTTATTTGAAAGGCAGAGTTACAGAGAGGCAGAGGGAGGGAGGGAGGGAGGGAGGGAGAAAGTCTTCCATCTGCTGGTTCACTCTCCCAATGGCCACAATGGCTGGAGCTGGACCCATCTGAAGCCAGGAGCCAGGAGCTTCCTCCAGCTCCCCCATGCGGGTGCAGGAGCCCAAGCACTTGGGCCATCTTCCACTGCTTTCCCAGGCCATAGCAGAGAGCTGGGTCAGAGAAGGAGCAGCTGGGACTAGAACCAGCACCCATATGGGATGCCACCAATGCAGGCAGCAGCTTTACCTGCTAAGCCACAGCGCCAGCCAGCCCCCCCCCCCTTTTTTCTTTTTCTCTCCCTGATAGAGCATCCTATTTGTCAAGCACTAATCCCTGGCCATAAACCTAGCTAGGTCTTCTGATGAAGCAGACTAGTCTGCCCTCTGTCAAATATTATCCTGGAATTTTATTGTTGAAATTTTTTTTAAAGATTTTATTTATTTTATTTGAGAGGTAGAGTTACAGACAGTGAGAGGGAGAGACAGAGAAAGGGCTTTTTTCCATTGGTTCACTCCCCAAATGGCTGCAATGGCCAGAGCTGCACCAATCCAAAGCCAAGAGCCACGCACTTCTTCCCGGTCTCTCCCATAGGTGCAGGGGCCCAAGGACTTGGGCTATCTTCTATTGCTTTCCCAGGCCATAGCAGAGAGCTGGATTGGAAGAGGAGCAGCCGGGACTAGAACTGGCACCCATATGGGATGCAGGTGCCGCAGAAGATTACATGGCGCTGGCCCCTGAAATTATTTTTTAAAATTAAAAAAAAAAAATTAAAGGCAGAAAGCTCCTACCCTCTGGTTCACTCTCTAAATCTGACAATGATTACGGCTGAGCTGGGACTGAAGCCAGGAGTTGTGAATGCAGTTCAGGTCTCCCACATGTGGGGCAGAGACCCAACCATCTTAGCCATCACCTACTGTCTCTGAGAATCTGCATTGGCAGGAAGCTAGAGCCAGGAACTGAAGCTGGGACTTGAACCCAGTGTACATCATCAGTGTATAATGTTTTCTAGTGTTTAGTTTTTACTATGGTATGTGTGCACAAGACCTGTTTTTTTTTAATATATGTATTTGAGAGATAGAATCACAGACAGTGAGAGGGAGAGACAGAGAGAAAGGTCTTCCTTCCGTAGGTTCACTCCCCAAATGGCCGCAATGCCAGAACTGTGCCAATCCGAAGCCAGAAGCCAGGAGCTTCTTCTGGTCTCCCACATGGGTGCAGGGGCCCAAGGACTTGAATCATCTTCTACTGCTTCCCCATAGCAGAGAGCTGGATCAGAAGAGGAGCAGCCGGGACTAGAACCAGCACCCTTATGGGATGCTGGTGCTTCAGGCCAGGGCTTTAACCCGCTGCGCCACAGCCCCCAAGACCTATTAAAAAAAAAGCATAATTCTGAATTCAAAACAAATGTGTTTTCATTTTTACTGTGTTTTATGATTGTATATTAGTTTGCTTTTTATTGCTCTAACTAAAATACCAAAGGAGAGCATTTTGCCAAGGAAAAGGTTTGTTTGAGCTTAAAGTTTGGAGGCTATGGTTCAGAACCAGGCACTCCTACAGTCCAATGTCTGATGGAGGCTGGTCATAGTAAACATGGAGGAACAATCATATTGTGATCCAGAAAGCAGAGAAAGAACACGTAGACAGAACTTGAATTCAATCAACTCTCATGAGAACAACTGTAAGGGCAGAGCCCCAATGACCTAAATACCTCCCACCAGACCAACCTCTCTGTCACCATAATTAGATCAAATTTCCACCCTTAATCCATTAACCATTAAGACGTCAGAGTTTAAATATCCATGAGTTTTGGAAAGACAAGTTCTACTCAAATAACAGTATGAGCAATGTATGTTTTTTTTTTTTAAGATTTTTATTTATTTATTTGAAAGTCAGAGTTATACAGAGAGAGAAGAAGAGGCAGAGAGAGAGGTCTTCCATCCACTGGTTCACTCCACAGATGGCTGCAACAGCCAGAGCTGTGCTGATCCAAAGCTAGGAATCAGGAGCTTCTTCCAGGTCTCCCACATGGCTGCAGGGGTCCAAGCACTTGGGTCATCTTCTACTGCTTTCCCAGGCCATAACAGAGAGCTGGATGGGAAGAGGAGCAGCCGGGACTAGAACCGGTGCCCATATGGGATGCCAGCGCTTCAGGCCTTGGCGTTAACCCAGTGTGCCACAGCACCGGCCCCAATGTATGGTTTTTTAAAAACATTCAAGAGGGGCCAGCATTCTGGCATAGCAGGTTAAGCCATATGGGTGCTGGTTTGAGTCCCAGATGCTCCACTTCCAATCCAGCTCCCTACCAACGCACATGGGAAAGCAGCAGAAGATGGCCCAAGTACCTGGGCCACTGTCATCTGCATGAGAGACCTGGATGAGATACCAGGCTCTTGGCTTCAGCCTGGCCTGTCCCTGGCCATCTTGACCATTTGAGGAGTGAACCAGTAGACCAAAGATCTCTTTCTCTGTCTCTCTGTAACTGTGCCTTTCAAATAAGTAAATCTTTAAAAAAAAAAAAAAAAACTCAAAGGAAAGTAGTATGTAAAATATACATGGTGAAAGTTTTCATAATTCTACTCATTAGAGCTGCACTGTATAATATGGTAGCCACTACATGTGGCTACTTGAGCACTTGATATATGGCTAGTCCTCAATGAAACCTGCTGTAAGTATAAAATCCACTTTGGATTTCAAAGAATTAGTTAAAAATAAGAATGCTGGTGCTGCAGCACAAGCATCCCATATGGGTGTCAGCTCGAGTCCCGGCTGCCCCACTTCTGATTCAGCTCCCTGCTAATGTGCCTGGGAAAGTAGCAGAAGATGGCCCAAGTCCTTGGTCCTCTGCACCCACGTGGGAGACCTGGAAGAAGCTCCTGGATCCTGGCTTCAGCCTGGCTCAGCCCTAGCCATTGCGGCCATTTGAGGACTGAACCAGCAGATGGAAGATCTCTCTCTCTCTCTCTCTCTCTCTCTCTATGCCTCTGCCACTCTAACTCTGCCTTTCAAACAAATGATTTAAAAAAAATAAGAATGTAAAATATTTCAGTATTTTTCATATTGAACATATGTTGAAATTCTAATATTTATGATATTGTGTTAAAATATATTATTAATATCTATTTCTTTTTACTTTTTAAAATATGGCTATTAGGGACAGGCATTTGGTGCCTGGAACATGCTTCATGGAATGTTCATATTCCATATTAGAGTGCCTGAGTTTAAGTCCCAGATCTTTTTCTAACTCCAGCTTCCTGATAATGTGGTCGCTGGGAAGCAGCACATGATGGCTCAAGTACTTGGGTCCCTGCCACCCACACGGGAGACCTAGATTGAGTTCTGGGCTCCTGGCTTTGGCCTAGCCCAGTTCCAGCTGTTGTGTGCATTTGAATGGAGGAACTCAGTCTGTCTCTGTCTCTCTTTCAATCAAATAAACATTTAAAAACCATATGGCTTTTGGAAAACTTAGAATTTCATAAGGTGCACAAATTTCCATTGGACAGTGCCACTTTGTCAATAATAAACATCACTAATTTTTATTGATTATCACATACTGGGTACCATTTTGGGTTTTCAATAGTAACTGAATTATCATAGTTGTGATATGGGTTGAGAATTATTATTGGTTTTTTTTTTCCCGATAGGGCAGAGAACAGAGTTTAAATTACAAGTCTGAGTTTCTGCAAATGTTAAATGACAACACAGGGATTCATTCATATTTGGCTTGGGAATATGGCACCCATTCATTGTACTAAGTAGCTTCTGTGTCTAGGGTCTCCATGGTTCAGTGTGTTAAATTTTTTCATACTTTTCCCGTGTATAATTTTTTAAAGATTTATTTATTTATTTATTATTTATTATTTTTTTTGACAGGCAGAGTGGACAGTGAGAGAGAGAGACAGAGAGATAGGTCTTCCTTTGCCGTTGGTTCACCCTCCAATGGCCGCCACGGCCGGCACACTGCGGCCGGTGCACCACACTGATCCGATGGCAGGAGCCAGGTACTTATCCTGGTCTCCCATGGGGTGCAGGGCCCAAGCACTTGGGCCATCCTCCACTGCACTCCCGGGCCACAGCAGAGAGCTGGACTGGAAGAAGGGCAACCGGGACAGAATCCGGGGCCCTGACCGGGACTAGAACCCGGTGTGCCGGCGCCGCAAGGCGGAGGATTAGCCTAGTGAGCCGCGGCGCCGGCCAAAGATTTATTTATTTTTAAAGACTTTATTTATTTATTTATTTGAGAAGTAGAGTTACAGACAGGGAGAGGAAGAGAGAGAAAGGTCTTCTGTTGGCAAATGATTGCAACAGCTGGAGCTGAGCTGATCCATAGTCAGGAACCTGGGGCTCCCAAGTGGGCGCAGAGGCCCAAGAACTTGGACCATCCTCCACTGCTTTCCCAGGCCATAACTAAAAGCTGGATCCGGAGAGATGCAGCCAGGGTTTGAACTGGCGCCCATATGGGATGCCTGGCACAGGTGAAGGCTCAACTTGCTTCATCACAATGCCAGCCATGTATAATTATTTTTAAAAATTGGATTCATAGTATACCTAATGTACTTCCACTGAAGTAACAAAACTCAAACCTTACATTGAGGATATCTTTTGTTAAAGAGTGTGTTAGTTGCGGCTCGCAAACCAACATCCCCATTCCCATTCTGATTCAAACATAAGTATTTTCACAAGTGTTCCTCATCTTATAGTTTTCTTCCATTGTCATGCATTCCATGCTGTAGTTTCTGTTGGATCTTTTTATTATTCATAAATGCTAGGAATAATTTCTTGCCTGCTTCCATTATGAAAAAAGTTGTGTTAAGTTAATTTTTTTTCTATAAAAATTGTATTTGGGTTTGGTATTGTGGCAAAGCTGGTTGAGCTGCTGCCTTCGATGCCAGCATCCCATATGGGCACCAGTTCAAGTCCTGGCTGCTCCACTTCTGATCCAGCTCCCTGCTAATGCACTGGGAAAGTAATGGAAAGTGGCCCAAGTACTTGAGGCCCTGCCATCCATGTGGGAGACCAGGATGAAGCTCCTGGCTCCTGGCTTTGACGTGGTCCAGCCTAGGCCATTGTGGCCATTTGGGGAGTGAACCAGGAGATGGAATCTCTTTCACACACACACACACACACACACACACACATTCTGTCTCTTCCTCTCTGCAAGTTTGCCTTTTAAATAAAATAAATAAATCTCTTTTTTAAAGATTTATTTATGTATTTACTTGAAAGTCAGAATTATACGGGGGGGTGGGGTGGAGAAAGAGAGGTCGTCCATTAGCTGGTTCACTTCCCAGATGGCCACATCGGCCGGAGCTGCACCGATCTGAAGCCAGGAGCCAGGAGTGTCCTCTGGGTTTCCCACGCGGGTGCAGGGGCCCAAGTACCTGGGCCATTCTCTACTGCTATCCCAGGCCATAGCAGAAAGCTGGATCGGAAGTGGAGCAGCTGGGTCTTGAACCAGTGCCCACATGGGATGTCGGCACTGCAGGCAGCAGCTCTATCCACTACAGCCCCAGCCCCAGCCCCAGATAAATCTTTTAAAATTTATTTATTTGAGCGACAGAGACAGGGAAAAACAGAAACAGAGAGAGCTCCCATCTACTAGCTCGCTCCACAAATGCTCGCAACAGTCAGGGCTGGGCTGGGCCTGATGTCAGGAGCCAGGAACTCAATCCAGGTCATCCATGTGGGTGGCAGGGACCTAACTATTTGGGCCCTCATCTCTGCCTCCCAGGATCCCACATTAGCACATTAGCACTTTAACGGCAAGCTAAAGTCAGGAGCCAGAGACTGATACAGAACTCAGGTACTCTGATATGGGCTGTGGATTTTTAACCAGAATTTTAATCATTCGACTAACTACTTGCCCTATATTCCTTCAAAATGTAATATGTTTAATAGATAATACATTCATATGACTAAAAAATTATCTGAATGTTCACTAATAAGTTTCTCCCCAACTCCAGCCCCCATCAATCTACTTGTCTTTCTCCTTCACCTCAGATAACAACAGTGAATGGGTTTTTTTTTTTTTTAAGATTTATTTATTTATTTGAAAGTCAGAGTTACACAGAGAGAGAAGGAGAGGCAAAGAGAGAGTCTTCCATCCGCTGGCTCACTCCCCAATTGGCCGCAACAGCTGGAGCTGCGCCAATCGGAAGCCAGGAGCTTCTGGGTCTCCCACGCGGGTGCAGGGGCCCAAGGACTTGGGCCATCTTCTACTGCTTTCCCAGGCCATAGCAGAGAGCTGGATCAGAAGTGGAGTAGCCAGGACTAGAACTGGCACTCATATGGGATGCCAGCACTGCAGGCAGTGGCTTTACCCACTATACCACAGTGCTGGCCCCAACAATAAATAGTTTCTTGTGGATTATTCAGTGATTCTTTCTAAAGACATAATTTTGAATACACATACAAATTTGTTAATGCTATAACCAGAAAAATAAAATATGTAGTTAGTAACTTTTTAAATTCAGTTATTGAAAGTGTTAATATATGGTTTAGAATACATGGATTCTAAATTCTCTCTGCTCTTGGACAAGTTACCTCTTGGTAGGTTGCAAGAAATTCGCAAAATAAGTAAAATGCAAATAAAGATGAAAGATACCCAGTTGTTTGAATTTCTCATTAAAAAAACAACTTTTTACTATGTTTGTTCCAAATATTGCAAGTAATTATTGCCTAAGATATATATTGTGGGATATATGAATATTATTGACATACTCATATTAAAATCATTCTTTATCTTTATTATATGTGTCCTGTATTTTATCTGGCAAGTATAACATAAACTCCCAGTATCTACTTGTAGGAATATGAAAATTGGAGTTAATATATGTAAAGTGGTTATCACAAAACCTAGGACGTAGCAGTATTTTTGTATACTATTCGCAGATTCAAGCATCTGCTGGGTTCTTTTTTTTTTTTGAAAGTCAAAGTTATAGGGAGAGGCCAGTGCCATGGCTCACTAGGCTAATCCTCTGCCTGTGGCGCCGGCACACTGGGTTCTAGTCCCAGTCAGGGCGCAGGATTCTGTCCCGGTTGCCCCTTTTCCAGTCCAGCTCTCTGCTCTGTCCCGGGAAGGCAGTGGAGGATGGCCCAAGTGCTTGGGCCCTGCACCCGCATGGGAGACCAGGAGGAAGCACCTGGCTCCCGCCTTCGGATCAGTGCAGTGTTCTGGCCGCAGCGCGCCAGCCGAAGCGGCCATTGGGGGGTGAACCAACGGAAAAGGAAGACCTTTCTCTCTCTCTCTCTCTCTCACTGTCTACTCTGCCAGTCAAAAAGCTAAAACAAAAACAAAAAAAAAAGAACAAAGTTATAGGGAGAAGGTGAGAGAAAGAAAGAGGTTGGTCTTCCATCCACTGGTTTACTCCCCAAATGGCAGCAATGGCCAGAGCTGAGCTGATCTGAAGCCAGGAGCTTCTTCCAGGTCTCCCACATGGGTGCAGGGCCCAAGGACTTGGGTCATCCTCTGCTGCCTTCCCAGGCACATCAGCAGGGAGCTGAATCGGAAGTGGAGCAGAGAGCTGGATGGAACTCAAACCAGCACCCATATGGGATGCCAGCACTACAGGTCGAGGCATTAACCTGCTGCACCACAGCACAGGCCCCATAACAGAAGTTTAATAATGATAATGATAATAACTAATAATGAGTAAAGTTAATGCTCTTTTGGGGCTTCTAGATAATCTGTAAGTAGGTATTTCATAGTGACCATCTCTCCTTCCATGTCATAGTTCACAGATAAGGCAGCAGAAGCATAGTAGTCTATCTAGGAATACTAACCAAGGAAGGGACAGTTTAATTTTACACACCTAAAGCTTTACATAAAGACTTCTTTATTATTAAAAAGTAAACCTCAGGGGCCAACACTGTGGTATAGTGGGTAAAGCCACCACCTGCAGTGCCGGCATCCCATTTGGGTGCCAGTTCGAGTCCCAGCTGCTCCACTTCCGATCCCACTCCAAGCTATGAGCTGGGAAATCCATAGAGGATGGCCCAAGTTCGTGGATCCCTGCACCTGCGTGGGAGACCCAGAAGAAGTTCCTGGCTCCTGGCTTCAGATCGGCACAGCTCCAGTCGTTGTGGCCATATGGGGAGTGAACCAGCAGATGGAAGACCTCTCTCTCTCTCTCTGTGCCTCTGCCTCTCTGTAACTCTGCCTTTCAAATAAGTAAATAAATATACTTCTTTAAAACAAGTACACATTTTTTAAATATTTACAGAGTCAAAATTCTTTATATTAATAACATCTTAGTTCTGGGGCACATCTTAGCTGTGGCATAGTAGGCTAAGCTGCCGCCTGCAATGCCAGCATCACATATGGGTGCCGGTTCGAGTCCCAGCTGCTCTTCTTCCAAACCAGCTCTCTGCTGTGACCTGGAAAGCCAGTGGAGGATGGCTCAATTACTTGAGCCCCTGCCCCCACGTAGGAAACCTGGAGGAGTCTCCTGGCTCTCGGCTTCAGATCGGCCTAGCTCCAGCTGTGGTAGCCATTTGGGGAGTGAACCAGAGCATGAAGACTTCTCTCTTTCTGTCTCTGCCTCTCTGTAACTCTTCCTTTCAGATAAATAAATAAATCTTTAAAAAAAATCTTAGTTTTAAAACTTGAAAGTTACATTTACTTCTTTCAAATATAATTTCAAAACCATCTTTACAATGGACAATAAAGTTGTGGTGTTCACAAATGTTCTAGTTTCCTGTTTGCCTAGTCTTCTAACTTCATGTAATCTAAACTTGTATATAATACACTCCTGAAACTCCTCTGTTGCAAGTTACCATCCACTGTTACAAAAGTGTCCTTCCTGCCACTGTGCTTCCTTTCAGCTTATCTTTGTTATATGAGCAACTTAACCTTTCCAAAACACACGTTTCATTATGTCAATCCCTCACTCAAAATACCAAATGAAAACTAACGGAATGAATGATGGGAAGGCCAGAGTATGGTGGCCCTTGAAAGTTCAATTTCAAGTGGGAAGTTTTGGGGGAGGGGATTAACACGCTAAAGAGGCATTGTTTTACTAGAGGATTCCAGTTAACAGTGGGCAGATGAACTAGAGATGGTGAAGATGGGTCAGGGCAATCAGCTGTTACAGGGATCAGGTGAACTGCACTGAAGGAAAGGAAAGCCTTGTAAGGCCTAGGCCTGCCAAAGAAATACTACCTTGCTGAGAGGTTCACAGTTTTAATTAGTAGACTCTTCCAATTTGAACAGAGGTTCACAGTTTTAATTAGTAGACTCTTCCAATTTGAACAGAGGTTATGGGGTTTAACAAATATACAAAATGAAGAAATTTAAAGTATAGCAATTTGATTTTTTTTTTTTTGCAATTTGCTTTTAGATTTAAAAATTGCATCTGAAACACCCATATGGGCACCAGTTCAAGACCCAGCTGCTCCACTTCCGATCCAGCTCTCTGCTGTGGCCTGGGAAAGCAGTAGAAGATGGCCACGTGCTTGGACCCCTGCACTTGCGTGGGAGACCAGGAAGAAGATCCTGGTTCCTGGCTTCAGATCAGCGCAGCTCTGGCCATTGTGGCCAGATGGGGAGTGAGCCAGCAGATGGAAGACTTCTCTCTCTCCACCTTTGACTCTGCCTCTCTGTAATTCTTCCTTTCAAATAAATAAATAAATCTTAAAAAAAAAAAAAGACTGTGTTCTCTAGGTAAAGGTTCTCTTGGTTAGAAAGAAAACAAAATCCTGCTGTTAATTCCCTCTTCAGAAGTAGGAAACTTGTCTTCAGATTAACACAGCAGCAGTCAGAAAAGGAGTAAAGCCATGTGCAGTTAGAGAAAGCAGAACCTAGAATGGAATGCTCACAGAATCAAGCATCTGGAAATCTAGAAGAGTGAGTTATGGGATTTTGCTGAACAAATTATCAGAGACTTTGGATACTGTGGTTTCAGAAAGGGGAGTTCAGAATAAAGGCTGCAAGGGGATATGGGCGAGTTGATAGTAGGAGGTGGAAGCTCCCTTTGTATATTGCATGAACTACTATGGAATTATTTCTTACTTCTCCTGTGAGGGCAGCTTCATGATCATTGGCCTTCACTTGCAGCTTGTGCTAATGCCTTTTCACCTTCTACTGCTGAACTGTCCAGAATCTATCTTTTAATCCCTAACTCCATTTCACTTCATGAAGTCTTTCTTTCTTTAAGATATAATTTCTACTTCTTTCTCCATTCTCTGAAATCTTACTGAGTTCATAGTTAAAGCCAAGCTATTTAGCATGTAAGTATTATACAAAGAGCAAGCCTGCTGTTTTTCAAGTAGATAATGTAATTCCAGAGTTTGGACACTATATTTTTAAAATTTTATTCATTTATTTTTTTTAAATTTGACAGGTAGAGTTATAGACAGTGAGAGAGAAAGAGAGAAAGGTCTTCCTTTCCTTGGTTCACTCCCCAAATGGCCGCAACGGCTGGAGCTATGCCGATCCAAAGCCAGGAACCAGGAGCTTCTTCCTGGTCTCCATGTGGGTTCAGGGGCCAAGCACTTGTGCTATCTTCTACTGCTTTCCCGGGCCACAGCAGAGAGCTGGACTGGAAGAGGAGCAATTGGGACTAGAACCCGGCGCCCATATGGGATGCCAGCGCTGCAGGTGGAGGATTAACCAAGTGAGCCACGGCACCGGCCCCAAAACTTCTTTTAAATAATTGTTGGGAAAATCTTGGTTCATACTCATTAAAAGTACTCCCAGGTGCTTGGGCCCCTGCACCCGCATGGGAGACCAGGAAGAAGCACCTGGCTCCTGGCTTCAGATCGCCACAGCGCCAGCAGTAGCGGCCATTTGGGGGGTGAACCAACGGAAGGAAGACCTTTCTCTCTGTCTCTCTCTTTCCCTCTCTATAGCTCTACCTGTCAAATAATAAATAAATAAATTAATGTACTCCTAGGCCAAAATTCTCCTAAATATTAAAAAATAACTGCTTAAAAATACCATATCAAAGTTTCTACTTCAACATGCTTTAAATCCTTTCTTAAGATAAAATTCAAATAAAATGTATCCATTTTGATTATTTTAACAAGATAGCGGGGTTGAAACATTTCAATTTATTTATGATTGTCTAAACAAGGCACAGCCCCCAGATTTCTAGCAAGAAACAATCAAATTTGGCCTGCGTTAAGTAATGTCCTTATAGTCATCCCTATGGTAAAAGCGCGAACTTTCGCTAACACCAGTACAGAAGATGAAAAGATCATGTAACAATGCAGAGTTTTTAAATCTGTCACATAAGCGAGTTGACCACCTAGAGTCCCTGAGCTCACAACCACCAAGATTCTAGCTCCGGTTTCCCGTCAGTAGACGGAGGCAGCCAATTGGGCAGTCTGGGTGCCGTGCATCCTGGGAGTCGTAGTTTCCGGCTCCCTCCTTCAGACTACAGGCTCCACAGAGCCGCTGGAGGACGGTTGCCTGGTATTATTAGCAAGCGGCAAGTATGGCGGTGGCGCGCGTGGAAGCGGCTTTGCCTTCCGGAGAAGGTAAATCGATTCTCACCCTTGACTCCCACAGCTTATTCCATGGAGTTGAATTAAATAGTTGCCTCGTAGAGAGGAAAAGCCTGGGTTTCGAGGTGTAGTTCTGGACCAGTTCTTTTGATGCGGAGCTGTGGGCGTCGCGGGGGCGCGCTCCCTTCTGGGAGTTGTAGTCTCGGGGTGCCGTACCACTCGGCGTTGTCGCGGCGAGGGTCGTGCCGGGGACTACAGCACCCAAGGGCCTTCGCGTGGTCCCGCACCTTAGCTCCCGCGCTGTGGAGGCTGGCTGGGCGGTGGGTTTCAAGCTGCGGTGACCTTTCTTGGACAATTTGAGTTCTAGGTGCCCAAGTAGAATTTGTACGGTCTCTCTCTTTTGTTTGATGCATCTCCCTAGAACATTCAGGAAATCTTCCCTCCACCACCACTCCCTAGACTGACTTCTGCACTCTTCCTTTGAAGTAGCCAGTTGCCCTGATGAGTTCTGGAGGCGACCCGGACCCCACGGTTCTCAGTCCCTCGTTCTTCAGAAGGGGTCTTGGCATCGGGTTTGGTCGCTGCTCAGTAGAGCGTGGGTGTGGGTGCTTTTGAGGCCGGGAGATACCAGTTTGGGGCGCTGGACTTGAGCTCCTTTTGTTTTGGTTACAGCTCCGAGGCCGGGCTGTAGCCGTCCGAATCGGGAGCCAGGCCAGCGATCGAGGCTAGTCTCCACGTTAGATCAGGTGCTCCTTGTCTGGGAGCTATAAAGTAGAGGGGGAGGATTTGGTCGATGGTGTGCAAAAGTGATGCAATTTTCTGAGACAGTACGGCTTTCAACCGATTCTAAGAGAAGTTTGTGATTCCTCACACTCTTAAGAGCCATTAGACAATGGAAAACGTTGAAATCTTCCAGAACAATCTCGCATTATTATTTACCAAATTAGCCCTAATCTGGGTATAAATTTGAAATTGCCAGTTTTTCTGGCCCCGCCCCTTCTGATAGCTGCTTCTCTTAAGCTCCACCTTCTAGCTCACCAAGACAATTTAACTGACAATTATAGTTAACCTGTACCTAGCACTTTTAGGGAGAGTGCTTTTCTTACATTATCTCATTTGTAAGGACATTTGTTTTAGAAAAGTAGTAGATCCAGGATTTTTTTTTCTTCTTCTTTTTTGGCATGCTCCCTCCCCACTCTCACCATGGGCAGATTTTGCTGGTAATTACACAGAGGTTCAGAGAGGCTAAATGACCTGTCCAGAACCACACGGTGAGTTCAGCCGTGCTATTAGTGGAAGTCAGGATTTCTTGTTCTCTGGAACACCACTTTATGGTGGCTTCTCTTGGAAGACTCCAGAAATTGGGTAGGGTACAGGCAGGATCTAAATATTTGTTATATACTGAAGTGCTTTTATTAAGTGCTGTGTGCCAGGACTGGGGCTAAGTCCTATTCATATGATTTCTCTTAACCCTCACATCAACCTTGTGAAATAGATATGTTTTTTCTGTTTTATAGACAAATTACCTGAACTGTATGTTGATTTTCAAAGTAGTTTGGGCACATTAGGATCTACCCATCAGAAGTTTAGCACCATTTAAAAAATGCTGTTATTACCAGAGCCAGTTATTACATAGGTACAAATTATGAAAGTTGTATTTGTTTTATGTGTGTTTTCTAACAAATTCTCTTCTCTTTTCAAGGATCAGTTGTCAATTGGTCAGGGCAAGGACTACAGAAATTAGGTCCAAATTTACCCTGTGAAGCTGACATTCACACCTTGATTCTGGATAAAAATCAGATTATTAAATTAGAAAATCTGGAGAAATGCAAACGATTAATACAGGTGGGTATTACCATTCGGAAATTGGTTACATACCACCAGCTTATTCAAAATAACTGACAAGGAGTAACTCTGCAGTTCTCTGCAGTAAATGTTGCCTTAAATTTTACAAGACAGCTTGGGTGCTACATTTAGAATAGACTAGAAAAAGAAAATCTTAAATTTATGTTAGCAAAATATTGTATTACTAAGCTAACCTTTTACATCATGGGAATAAAGAATTCATTCATTTATTCATTTGAAATGTTTATTAGGTCCCTCTTTTATGTCTGCATTGTTTTAGGTTTTGACTGAGACAATAGAAGGATTCCAGGCTTTTTTTTTTTTTTTTTTTTCCCAAGATTTTATTTGTTTGAAAGGCACAGTTACAGACAGAGAAGGGGAGAGACAGAGAGAAAGGTCTTCCATTCTCTGATTCACCTCCAAGTGGCCGCAAGGGCCAGAGCTGGGCCAATTCAAAGCCAGGAGCCATGAGCTTCTTCTGGGTCTGCCATGTGGGTGAAGAGACCCAAGCCTTTGGGCCATTTTTCACTACTTTCACAGGTCATAAGCAGAGAGCTGGTTTGGAAATGGAGCAGCTGGGACTTGAACTGGTGCCCATATGGAATGCTAGCACCACAGGCAGAGGATTAGCCTACTATGCCACAGCGCTGACCCCAATTTTTTTTTTTAAAGATTTATTTATTTATTTGAAAGAGTAACAGAGAAAGAGAGGGAAAGACAGAAAAAGATTTTCCATCTGCTGGTTCACTTCCTAAATGTCCACAATCTTCTGATTTCCCAAGTGTATTAGCAGGAAGTTGGTTGGTTTGGAAGTGGAGGATCTGGGACAAGAACTGTCACCCATATGGGATGTGGGCATAGCAGGAGTGGCTTAAACCACTGTGTCATGCTAGCTCCAAATTCCATTCTTGTGGAGTTTACGTTCTCTCAAATTGTTGTCTTAAAACTGTCTTTAGTAATTGGAAGAGGTCTGATCACTGAGCTTTATCCAATATGTTCCATGCAAATGAAGGATCTTCAAAAACTTGATGAAAAGTGATATAAATTATGAAAGAACTATGCATAACTATGCATGGATTTTACTTTTTTTTTTCACCAAAATACTCTTGTCTTCTAATTTAATTTCCATGAATTTTTTGAAATACCCTTGTACTCTGAAAAGTACAAATTGGCTTTGTATGTTTGGGAATGTTTGGCCATCTAAGCAAACTTTTTTTTTTTTTTTTGACAGGCAGAGTGGACAGTGAGAGAGAGAGACAGAGAGACAGGTCTTCCTTTGCCGTTGGTTCACCCTCCAATGGCCTCTGCGGTCGGTGCGCTGTGGCTGGCGCACTGCGCTGATCCGATGGCAGGAGCCAGGTGCTTCTCCTGGTCTCCCATGGGGTGCAGGACCCAAGCACCTGGGCCATCCTCCACTGCACTCCCTGGCCACAGCAGAGAGCTGGCCTGGAAGAGGGGCAACCAGGACAGAATCCGGCGCTCTGACCGGGACTAGAACCCGGCGTGCTGGTGCCGCAGGTGGAGGATTAGCCTAGTGAGCCGCGGCGCTGGCCTTAAGCAAACTTTTAAACCACTGTGATGTGAAAGTCATATATATTTTGTTCTTGGAATAATTATATCTTTCCTTTCCCTAGTTGTCAGTGGCTAATAATCGGCTGGTGCGGATGATGGGTGTGGCCAAACTGACTCAGCTCCGTGTTTTAAATTTGCCTCATAATAGCATTGGCTATGTGGAAGGGCTAAAGGAACTAGTACATTTGGAATGGCTGAATTTGGCAGGAAATAATCTCAAGGTGAACTTTTTTTTATCAATTAGATTTTAAAATACATATATGAAAAGAAATTCCAGCAGCATAGAAATAAACAAAATAAAAAGCAAAAATATGCATCCCACTCCCCAGGGATAATCTCTGTTAACATAAACTAAAAAACATTGCATTTGAAACACTTGATATAATGGTCTTTTGTTGTGAACTAAGAATCTAATAACATAAAAAGGTAGATCAAATAATAGAATGCTTAGGAGGGAGATTCTGTCATGCTGAATTAAGCTTTAAGGAAATGTTAAGTGGTACAATGGAGAATAAACTGTTTTAAAGGTTAGGTGATCTGGATTCTAGTCCTGCTTTCACCACTTAGTAACTGTCTAATTTTGGGTAAGTTAGTCCATATCTCTGTGTCTTATTTTTTTATATGCTGGGTGAGGGCCCTAGATTAAATTGTATTAACAACTGCCTTTTATTGAACAATTTATGTAAGTATTATGCGAAACACTTGGTCTGTATTAATGTATGCTATCTCATGACTGCCTATGAAGTATTTGCTCGCTATGGAGATGATGAAATTGAATCACAGAAGTTGGAAAACTAGCCTAAGACCTCACAGCCAGGAAGTTGCAGAGCTTCGATTTAAATCCATACTGTTTGCCTTCACTCTTAACATGTAAACTGTTCCGTACCAGCTGTCATATGTTATCTTCAACCTGCAAATATCTAGAATATTATGAGCCACTTACTAGCCTGTTCTTTTAGAGAGATAACAAAGGTAGAAGCTTACAATCTGACAGTTTATTAATTCCGTTAGCACTGTCTCCACTTTCTATTGCTAAGTTCTGCTGCTGTGTTTCCAGTAATAAGGAGAGGAGACAGGAGATTCTTTCAACTACAAGGAACTAGGGAAGAACTTCATTTTGTACTTTATGTGCATTAAATAACATAATTTTCTTGTGATAGGCCATGGAACAAATTAATAGCTGCACATCTCTACAGCATCTCGATTTATCAGATAATAACATACACCAGATAGGTGATCTATCTAAATTGGTATCCCTGAAGGTAAGCATATTTCTATGTCATTTCTGAAATTTTATACCAAAATACCAACAGAAAGTGATCTGAATGTCCTAAACTCAGACTGCAGCATATGAAAAACAGACTTTTTGTTATAAGAATTTTATTAGAATACTAGAAATTAAGCATGGAACTTTTGTTATTACTTTTGTTATAACTTTTGTTATTACTTTCAATAACTGATGTATTTACTTTGAAACTGGTGTTTATAGTTATATCAGTCAATTTTCTGTTGCTATAACAGAATAGTTGGGATTGGGTTGTTTGTAAAGAATAGTTTATTTGTCTCATGGTTCTAGAGACTGAGAAAACCAAGAGCATGCCTTCAGCACCAGCACACAGCATCTTTTTGCTGCATCATATCATTCATATGGAAAGACAGACCACATGTCTTCTTCCTCTTCTTATAAAGTCAGAAATGCCATTATAGGGGCCCTACCCTCATGACCTCATCTAATCCATTAACCTCCCACAGGCCCAACCATTAAATACCATCAATATGTGAACTTGGGGATTAAGTTTCTAATGCATGACCTTTTAGGGGACACAGTCAAACCATAGCAGGTTAATTCTCAACTGAATATGACTGAATTCCCTTCATGCTCAATCAACCACTGCTAGTAGCTTTAGCTATATAGTATACATGTTGATGAGCCTTAGCTTAATCCTTCCTGAGCTTGAATCTGCTTTTTTTTATTATTATTTTTATTTATGTTCATTTTATTTAAAAGGCAGAGAGAGAGATTGATTTTCCATCCACTGGTTAATTCACCAGATGACCACAGTAGCCAGAATTGGGCCAGGCTGAAGCTAGGAGCTAGGAACATAATCTGGGTCTTCTAAGTAGGTAGCAGCAAACCTACTACTTGACCCATCATCACCTGTTGCCTCCCATGGTGTGCATTATCAGGGAGCTGGAATTGGAAGCAGAGCCAGGACTTGAGCTCACTAACTTGGATGTGGGATGCTGGTGATCCAAGTGGCTCCTTAACCACTGTGGCAAACACCTGCCCTTTGAATCTGTTTTTTGGACACTGAACATTGTACTTGTATAGTAATAAGAATTAATTATTGAAGTTATTGTCATTTTAATTTAAAAAATAAGCATGTAGGATATAGCACTTTTTATGAAGGGGAATGTATCATGTAATCAAATAAGCAACAGTTGGAATAACAGCTTCAAAAAACATATATAGGCTCAGCGCTCTGGCATAGCAGGTAAAGCTACTGCCTACAGTCCCGGCATCGCATATGGGCGCTGGTTTGAGTCCCAGCGCTCCACTTCCAATTCAGCTCTCTGCTATGGCCTGGGAAAACAATGGGAGATGGCCCAAGTCCTTGGGCCCCTGCACCCACATGGGAGACCCAGAGGAAGCTCCTGGCTCCTGGCTTTGGATTGGCGCAGATCTGGCCGTTGTGGCCATCTGGGGAGTGAACCAGCAGATGGAAGATTCTCTCTCTCTCTCTCTGCCTCTGCTGTCTGTAACTCTGCCTTTCAAATAAGTAAATAAATCTTGAAACAAAAAAAATTATATATAGAACTTTTCCTTTGTTTCAATAGATATTAGCGTTAGATGGCCTCATTAAGCCTAGAAGTATTGCCTCAGCTCTGTTTTCCCCAGATCTTTAGCAGAAATCATTTTTAGCAACAATTATTCTAAATCATTTTATGTAGCCAGATGCTGTCCTGATAGATGCTAAAAGAATTCAGATGAACTAGAGGACTATTGAAGGCATGATTATCTGATTAGAATTCTGGGTGTTCAGGTTTATTCTGGATTATTGCTGACTGAATGTTAATCAGCTTCATCTGCAAGTATCACATTCTGCATTCCTCTGGATTTTAGTTACTGAGATGATATAATTTCAAGTTATGAGTTGTGGGTATCTCTCTTTTGGAGAATTTACTTTATACATGGTTGTTTTAATGACTTTTTAAAAAATTTATTTATTTTGAAAGATTTACAGAGAGAGAGAGAGATCTTCCATCTGCTAGTTGACTCCCCAGATGGCTGGGACAGCTGGTGCTGGGCCAGGCTGAAGCCAGGAGCCGGGCCTTCATCTGGCTCTCCCATGTGGGTGGCAGGAGTCCAAACACTTGGTCATCTTCCATTGCTTTTCCCAAACCGTTAGTAGGGAGCACTCATATGGGATGCTGGCATTACAGGCAGTGGCTTAACCTGCTACGTTACAATGCCGGCCTTTTTATTGACTTCTTAAGTTCACTTTTCTCACCCTCTATTTTGATGTTTTAAAAAGATGTGAATAATTGTGTTGACATTTGCTTAATGTCTAATAACTTAAATCTCAGCATGATGGTTACTATACCAAGCATGTGTTCTTAGACAAGTCTTTAAACTTTTTTGAGCTTAGGATGTTTACATGAAAAGAAAAGTTGGACCAGAATACCACCTAGAACCATTTTAACATTATGATGAGATGATGAGAAGTATAATTAAATAGACCACTCTGTTCTCATATATGCTGTTTGATGTTGTCAAGATGGACCAATTTATATATAATCTTTCCATTTATAATTTATGCTGTTTTTACTTTCAAGACCCTGCTTTTACATGGGAACATCATCACTGCCCTTAGAATGGCACCCACTTATCTACCCAGAAGTCTGGCTATACTTTCTTTGGCAGAAAATGAAGTCCGGGATTTGAACGAGGTAAAATTTGAGGGTATTCTGTGGGATCCAGGGAGGTAGAAAGTCCAGAAGAGACACAGGAGAGGGTTGTAAGTTCACTTAGACTGTATCTTGAAAGAAACTGGCATCAAGATGCAACACTTGGCTCTAGATGAACGTTATTTTTCTTTCCACTTTTCCTTAATGTCAGTGGATCATTAAAACTTAATTTCATTTGTAATGCTACAAATACCATTCTACTGGGAGGTGATAGTGATAGAAGGACATCTGTGATACAGGGTTTAATAAGGCACCTTCCCCTGGCTGCTATTATGTTTTCAAAATAGAGTTCTCTCTGCTAGGAAATAGTGTTATTTTCTAAAGGACTTTGTGCCACAGGGACAAATAGCCATATTGTTGAGATTTTGGAAAGTCAGTGGGTAATAGAAGAGTATTACTTGTTGCTTGTCAGTACAAGAGGGAAATTGTTACATTCTCAAATGCTGCCAAAGATGTGTAATCAGCGGAAGCCCTGTGCTTGACACTGAATAGTCCATTTTGTTCAACAAAGCTTTCTTTTGTTCCAGATCTCATTTTTGGCGTCCTTAACTGAATTAGAACAGTTGTCGATCATGAACAATCCTTGTGTGATGGCAACACCTTCCATTCCAGGGTTTGATTATCGGCCATACATCGTCAGCTGGTGCTTAAACCTCAGAGTCCTAGATGGATATATAATTTCTCAGAAGGAAAGGTGAATGTGATCTCTTTTACATCATATTAATCACAAAGCTCCTGAAAAGACTGTTTCTAGCCTCCTGCAGATTAACACACTGAATATTTCTTATATTGTGCCATTAGAAATTAAGAGCAATAGTGCATTCATGTAGTAGACCATGTGCTGGTTATTTAGGATTTTTTTTTTTCCTTTCTAAAAAAGGATAAGAAATATCTGCTCTAGAGATTGGCACTAGTGAACCCAACGTAGTGCCCAACATACAACAGTTTGATTGCTAAAAGTGCTTTTATTGGCCGGCGCCGCGGCTCACTAGGCTAATCCTCCGCCTAGCGGCGCCGGCACACCGGGTTCTAGTCCCGGTCAGGGCGCCGGATTCTTTTTTTTTTTTTTTTTTTTTTGACAGGCAGAGTGGACAGTGAGAGAGGGAGACAGAGAGAGAAAGGTCTTCCTTTGCCGTTGGTTCACCCTCCAATGGCTGCCGCTGCAGCCGGCGCACTGCGCTGATCCGATGGCAGGAGCCAGGATCCAGGTGCTTTTTCCTGGTCTCCCATGGGGTGCAGGGCCCAAGCACCTGGGCCATCCTCCACTGCACTCCCTGGCCACAGCAGAGGGCTGGCCTGGAAGAGGGGCAACCGGGACAGAATCCGGCGCCCCGACCGGGACTAGAACCCGGTGTGCCGGCGCCGCAAGGTGGAGGATTAGCCTACTGAGCCACGGCGCCGGCCTAAGGGCGCCGGATTCTGTCCCGGTTGCCCCTCTTCCAGGCCAGCCCTCTGCTGTGGCCAGGGAGTGCAGTGGAGGATGGCCCAGGTGCTTGGGCCCTGCACCCCATGG
The DNA here is from genome assembly GCF_964237555.1 of Oryctolagus cuniculus. Lineage (NCBI taxonomy): Eukaryota > Metazoa > Chordata > Mammalia > Lagomorpha > Leporidae > Oryctolagus > Oryctolagus cuniculus. The sequence continues at coordinate 56,363,931 of NC_091435.1, forward strand.
GAGACCAGGAAAAAGCACCTGGATCCTGGCTCCTGCCATCGGATCAGCGCGGTGCGCCGGCTGCAGCGGCGGCCATTGGAGGGTGAACCAACGGCAAAGGAAGACCTTTCTCTCTGTCTCTCTCTCTCACTGTCCACTCTGCCTGTCAAAAAAAAAAAAAGTGCTTTTATTAATCTTTTATTTCAAGCTTGAAACATTTTTGCATAGAAGCCTTGTATAGGATCTCAGTTCAATTCCACAAAAGCTAGCATATCTGTAATGGAAGTATTCATTACATCTTAGAACCTAATTACCTTGCATAATGATGACTGGGAAAAATGCAGGCAGAGTTCCACTTTGGAACCAGTAACAGATGTGTAGATTGGTTTTCCCCTTTGCAAGCCTGTGAACCAGTGCAAGTGGGCATTTCCCTTATCTCTAGATCACTGATGCTTTCTGTGGCTTGAAGCTGGGACCCCTACTGGATGGGGTCTTCAGGACATTGGCTCATGATAGGCGGAATAAGAGCTTCAGGGGAGGTAAGGAACCAAGGGTGTGGCCAGAGGGAGTGGAGTTAGGGAAAGTTGGGTTTGGGATGACTTTATTCTCTTAACTACGCCTCTTTTCACTCTTCGCTTTCAGTAGCTACTCACACACATTCATGGACATTTTTTCTCTATTCCTCCTCACTCTTATTTGTCCTCCATTACTGGAGACCAGCAGTACTTCCTTGGGTTTTCTGATGGGAGGATGAGCAGTACTTTACAGACAGCATTTCCCTGTTTCTTCTTCCCACAGTGTTATGTAGTTATGTTGGGGCAGTGAGAATAGAAACTGGGAGCTAGATACTGGTGCTGCTGGTATAGGGTGAGGGACATTTGTTAAGGTTAGTTTTCTTACAAAAAAGGGTGGCGGTTCCTTTTTCCTACAGTGTTACTCCAAAAACAGATGTTATTTTGTTTTAAACCATGACTAGTTCTTAAGCTAGAATATGTGTCTATTTTGATGAGTTTCACTGGATCTTCCTTTAAGAAAAAGAAGATAAACATATTGGATTTTCCTATGGGAGTAGGACTTGCAGTATTTTCATATCTGAGAAGCAGCATAGTGAAGTGGGCAGAGATAGGGTTTGGTTGAAAGAGATGAGTCAGGACAAGAGGAGGCTTCACATATTTCATGTATTAGCTGCATGGCCTTGGAAAGTTCTTTAGCCTCTCTGAGTCTAAATTTTTTCATCTGTAAAATGTAGGTAATATCATCTAGCTCTCAAGGGTGTTGGGGTTAAGGATACTATATATAACAATGCTCATCATATAGTAAGTACATAATAAATTATCATTATTACATAAGGATTGTCGCTCCCCCTCTTCGTGGAGGAACGACACTAAATCCTGCCTAGGCTTCATATCCGAGTCACGGCACCATTATGTCGCTCCCCGTCTTCGTGGAGGAACGACACAGGACCCTGCGCTGTTCTTTTGTCTGCTCGGCCCTCCCCGGGTTTGCTGCTGGTTCTTCCCGGGTTGGCTGCCGTCCCTTCCACCTCCGTGGAAGGGCGGTTCCCCCTGGCCACTTTCCCCACTTCCTCAGGGGAGCGGCACACCGCCGGCCGGCTCTTCTCGGGGGCTGCACAGGTGTTCCTTCAGATAGATGTTCCCCTTAGATGTTCCTGGTGCATGCCGTCTCTCTCCTCCTTTATAGTCCTCCTCCGCCAATCCTAACTCGGCTACCCACACGCCGAGTACGCTGCTCTCCTCCAATCAGGAGCAGGATCAGCTCCTGGAGGTCATCACTCAAGTTGGCAAGAGGCAGCTGCGTAGAAGCTGTTTTCTTCTCTCCCAGCGCCATATTGTGGGAGAGCAGATGCATAGAATAAGTCTTAATTCCAGTAACTCAGTCCAGTCCGGGTTGCTCCCCACAAGGATAGACTGGGAATCAAAGAATTTGTTGAAATTAGAGTGAGTATTTTAAGTTTTTTTAAATTTTTTTTGAAAGGCACAGTTAGTTACAGAGAGATATTCCAACTACTAGTTCACTCCCCAAGTAGCTGCAACAGCTAGGACTGGGCCAAAATGAAGTCAGGAGCCTGGAACTCCATCTAGTCTCCCACATGGGTGGCAAGGATCCAATCACTTGAGCCAGATTCTGCTGCTTTCCCATGCACGTTAGCAGGGAGCTGGATTGGAAGTGAAGCAGCTGGCTCTCATATGGGATGCCAGCATTGCAGGTCACAGCTTAAAAGCACTATGCCATGGCAACCCCAAGTTCGATTTTTTTTTTTTTTTGAAGGGAGTACTAGTATGTGGATTCTTTTGTGAGGCACTCAATATTTGGTAATCTCTTGTGTTATTAGCTACTAATGATCAGTGCCTAAATCCATTAAATCAGTAAGAATTATAAAATTATAAAGAATTATAAAATTCTATTATCCATTTTCTTTTTGGCTGGCCTGCTTATATGAAGTAACGGTATGATTACTCATTGGTATAGTTTGTATAGGCTAGATAGAATTAATCATACTTATGATTATGCTTATGTTTTATCAGTTACTTTTAGAAAAGTTTATTTACTTATTTGAAATGCAGAACAACAGAGAGAGAGATCTTCCATCCATTCATTCACTCCCCAAATGCCCACAGTAGCTGGGGCTGGACCAAGCTGAAGGCAGGAGCTGGAAACTCCACCTGGGTCTCCCAGGTGGATGGCAGGGCCTCAAGTACTTGAGCCATCATCTGCTGCTTCCAGGGTGTGCATTAGCAGAAAGCTGGATTGGAAGTAGAGGCAGGATTCAATTCTAGGCACTCCAACATCTTAACAGTGGTTTAACTTTCTGGGCCATGGCATCCACTCTTTATCAGTTTCTTATACTATTTAAGGTTTCTTTTATTTGTTTGAAAGGCACATTTACAGAGAGAGGGAGAGGGAGAGAGTGTTCACTAGTTCACTTTGCTAATGAACTAGGCTAGTGAACATCCGCTAGTTCACTCCCCAAAAGGCCTCAACAGGCAAAGCTGGGCAGGCCGAAGCCAGGAGCCCAGAGCTGCTTCTGGATTTACCACATGGGTGCATGGGCCCAAGAACTTGGACAGTCCTCCCCTGGTTTCCCAGGCATGTTAGCAGGGAGCGGGATCAGAAGTGGAGCAGCCGGGTCTTGAACTGGCACCTAAATGGAATGCTGGTGCTTTAGTTGGCGGCTTAACCCACTGCGCCACAGTGCCAGCCTCTCTTTATCAGTTTTTAAAAATAAGTTGATGGTTCATTAACGTCCTCCAACTATGACCAGTTAGCCTTTTTCTAAAACTGTCATTGTGATCTAATGGTTTCAAGTATAATTAATGTTTTTAGGTACTCTGGTTTGACAAAATTAATGGAAGAAATATTATTCCTTCCTGAAAATATTTTTAAAATAGTTGGAATCATTAGTGCAACTCTGTGGAAGAAAAATACTTAAAACATTAGAGTAATGGAAGTGAGTCAGAAAGAGATTTTTTTAAAAATATTTTTTATTTATTTATTTGACAGGTAGAGTTACAGACAGTGAGAGAGAATGAGAGAAAGGTCTTTCTTCCGTTGGTTCAACCCCCAAATGGCCGCTACGTCCGGTGCTGTGCCGGTCTGAAGCCAGGAACCAGGTGCTTCCTCCTGGTCTCCCCTGCAGGTGCAGGCACCCAAGCACTTGGGCCATCCTCCATTGCCTTCCCGGGCCACAGCAGAGAGCTGGACTGGAAGAGGAGCAACTGGGACTAGAACCCGGCACCCATGTGGGATTCTGGTGCTGCAGGCGGAGGATTAGTCAAGTGAACCATGGCGCTGGCCCAGAAAGAAATGCTTTTTTGTTTTTCTTTTTAATTTATTTTTTGACAGGCAGAGTGGATAGTGAGAGAGAGAGACAGAAAGGTCTTCCTTTTCCATTGGTTCACCCTCCAATGGCCGCTGCGGCCGGTGCTGCGGCCGGCACACCATGCTGATCGAAAGCCAGGACCCAGGCGTCTCTCTCCTGGTCTCCCATGTGGGTGCAGGGCCCAAGCACTTGGGCCATCCTCCACTGCCTTCCTGGGCCACAGCAGAGAGCTGGACTGGAAGAGGAGCAACTGGGACAGAACCGGTGCCCCGACTGGGACTAGAACCCGGGGTGCCAGCACCACAGGCGGAGGATTAGCCAAGTGAGCCACGGCACTGGCCAGAAAGATATGTTTTTAAAACTTCAGAGAATTTTATTCTGAGAAACATTCTGTATAAAGGCAAATTAAGAAGGATGATAATTGTTGCTTATTAGTATATTTTGATTACAAAGAGTCATCTGTTCTTCTTTATTTCTCAAAATTCCAGTTTGAAAGCTGAATGGCTCTATAGTCAAGGCAAAGGGAGAGCATATCGGCCAGGGCAGCATATTCAGCTTGTCCAGTATCTGGCTACAGTCTGTCCTCTCACTTCTACACTGGGTCTGCAAACTGCAGAGGATGCCAAACTAGAGAAGATTCTGAGCAAGCAGAGGTAAGTGCATTTACTTGTGGCTGCTAATGAATTCACAGGTAGAAATGTCTGAGTCTTTCCTATGGTGAGAGTACACTGGAGGCAAGTGTTGCAGCCCACATTTCTGGGCTTTCAAGGATCTTTGGCAAGAAACACACTTGGTAGTGATGTCTTTTTTCTTTTTCTTTTCTTTTTTTTTTTTTTAAGTTTTTACTTACCTATTTGAAAGGCATAGAGACAGACATTTCCCATCTACTGGTTCACTTCCCATATACCTGCAACATCCAGGACTCATCCAGGCTCAAACTAGGAACTAGGAACCCAATCCAGGTCTCCCCTTTCTTGAAACATTAGTTGCTGTCTGCCAGGGTATACGTTGGAGCTGAGACTCAAACTCAAGCCCTCTGGTACGAGATATAGGCGTTACAAACAGTGTGTTAACCACTACACCCAATGCCTGCCCCCTTATATGAGTTTTTAAGTACTAACATTAAGAAGTATGAGTATTCAAAAATTATAAATGTCATCCTGGCCAGTGGGGACCACTGGCCTTGGGGGACAGACAGAGCCCTCCAAGTGTCCCAGAGGAACATGGGCTGCAGCCCACAGACCAACAACTTGACACAAACCTCAGGAATTGTACTAAACCCCTGCCCCTAACTCTGCCCTCTGCTTCCACCAGCCCCTCTCCCTTAACTGCCAGCTGGTCCTGGGGACCACAACCTCTGCCAGCCCCAACAACTGCCCTGTCCAGTCCAGCCCAGCCCAGCCCCTTCACAACCCTGAAATCACGTACTATAGAAGGATGTGGATTAATTTTATTTTTATTCTTTAAATTAAGGTGATAAAAGTTGCCAAAGATACTACTGAATTCTCACATTTCAGGAAGCAAACAAAAAAATCTTTTGAGGAGAGACTTGCTGGATTGACCAGAAAAAGCAAAGAACTTTTGTTATTGTTTGTGGGGGTTTTTAGTGTTTTCATGTGTGTGTATTTTTTAAACTGCCTGGTACCAAAAAACAAACAAACAAACAAAACCACAGAAAAGAAATCAAAGTGAAATTGTCATTTCAATCTTGTGAGGCTTTCTGGATGGGTGAGTGTGTGCAAGGGCAGGAGTGAGGGCCAGGCTTGGGGCTGCTGCAGGTGTGACTGGAACCCAGCAGAGAGAGACACTTGTGCTTGCTAAGATGGCTGCTGCTCCTGCCTTTCCTTTTGAGATTAAGGAAAAATCAAACAAAGTAAAAAAGACAAAAAAAAGTGTGTGTATATATATATGTACACCAGTAAACGTAAAAGGCTGGACCAGAACAAGCCAAGCTCAAGTAGGTCATGTCAAAATTTGCAGGCTCAGTGCAGCTCAACCAGGAGCATTCCTCCTCTTCAATGATGTGACCTTGGAAGTCCTGTTTGTATAAAGACATCCTTCCTTCTAAGGGGTGTCCCCCAGCCCCTTCCAGGGTCTCCTCTGGAAATGAGGACCATGTTTGCACTATTGGGAACCCTGGGGGCTGTACAGGAACAGCCCTGCTCCACATGGTGGAACCCAAACAAGAGTCTGGGCTCCCCAGTTCCCCCCTTCTAATATTTATTTCTATTTATTATTTAAAAGAGTTGCAGAGAGAGGTAGAGACAGAGGGAGAAAGGTTTTCCATCTACTGGTTCACTCCCCGTATGGCTGCAACAGCTGGAGCTGAGCTGATCCAAAGCCAGGAGCCAGGAGCTTCAGGGTCTCCCACATAACTGCAGGGTCCCAAGCACTTGGGCCATCTACTGCTTTTCCAGGCCATAGCAGAGAGCTGGGTCAGAAGTAGAGCAGCCAGGACTCAAACTGGCACCCATATGGGACATCGGTGCCACAGGCAGGGGCTTTAACCTGTTGTGCCACATCACTAGCCCATCCACATCCCATTCTTCCCTAGGTCAGTGACAGTCCCAGGTAGCTGGGATTGTAGGAGGTAAAATAGAAATGAAAACAAACAGGAGGGGCCAGCGTTGTGGTGCAGCAAGTTAATGCCCTGGCCTAAAGTGCCGGCATCCCATATGGATGCTGGTTTGAGACCCAGCTGCCACTTCCGATCCAGCTCTCTGCTATGGCCTGGAAAAGCAGTAGAAGATGGTCCAAGTCCTTGGGCCCCTGCACCCACATGGGAGACCTGGAAGAAGCTCCTGGCTTTGGATTGGCATAGTTCCGGTCATTGCAGCCAACTGGGGAGTGAACCATTGGATGGAGGACCTCTCTCTCTGCCTTTCCTTCTCTCTCTGTAACTCTTTCAAATAAATAAATAAATCTTAAAAAAAAGAAGCAATCTAAATTAAAAAAAGAAAACAGTGAAAAAAATTTTTTAAACCAACAAAGAAAGCAAAAATCCTTTTTTGAGAAAGATATTTATATTTGCAGTTATATTTATTTTTTAACATTTATTTATTTATTTGAAAGAGTTAGAGAGAGGGAGAGGGAGATCTTCCATCTGCTGGTTCACTCCCCAGAAGACCACAATGACCAGAGCTGGGCCACACCAAAGCCAGGAGCCAAGAGCTTCATCCACGTCTCCCATGTGGGTGGCAAGAGCCCAAATACTTGGGCCATCTTCTTCTGCTTTTCCCATGCTCATTAGCAGGGAGCTGGATCAGGAGTGGACCAACTGGGACAAGAACTGATGCCCATATGGGATCTGGCATCACAGGGGGTGGCTTTATCTACTACCCCACATTGCAAGCTCATGTAGTTTTATTTTAAAAAGTTATTTAAGCTAAGGAAGCAGGCTTTCTGGAAGTGGGGATGGGAGATGGGTGGCACAGGACATGTCAAGAGCTGTAACCTCAGAAGGCAGAAGAGTAGCTTGAATACACAGACTTACTCCAAGGGTACAGTCAGGACTGCCAGAAACCTGCAGATGAGAGTCCAGATGCCCAGGCCCCCACATGCCCCACTCAGGCCCAGACCCAAAGTTCTTTGGCTTGGGGGGCTCAGAGCACAGAGCAGACATTCCATAGAGAATCAGAGTCATTATAAAGCCTGGGAGATTGGGGCTGGTGCCGTAGCTCAATTGGTTGGTTAATCCTCCACCTATGGCACCGACCTCCCATATGGGCGCCGGGTTCTAGTCCCAGTTGTTCCTCTTCCAGTCCAGCTCTCTGCTGTGGCACAGAAGGGCAGTGGAGGATGGCCCAAGTGCTTGGGCCCTGCACCTGCATGGGAGACCAGGAGGAAACACCTGGCTCCTGGCTTTGGATCGGCGCAACACGCCAGCCGTGGCGGCCGTTTGGGGAGTGAACCAACGAAAGGAAGACCTTTCTCTCTGCTTCCTAGTTAACAATGCCCAAAAGGTACAAGTTTGCTAACTAGGTATTTTTTGTAATATTCATTTATTTCATTTTCATCTACTTGAAAGGCAAAAATACAAAGAAAGAAAGAGACATCTTCTATCTGCTGGTTTACTCCCCAAATGCTTGCAACAGTAAGGACTGGTCCAATTGGAAGCCAGAACTCAATTCAGGTCTCCCACATGGATGACAGGGGCCCAAGTACTTGAGCCATCATCTGCTGTCTCTCTAAAAAAGAAAGAAAGAAAGCCAGCCAGCCAGCCTGGGAGATTTAAAAACAAACAAACAAAAAAATCAACTGACAAAAATGCACTTTTTAGGGTGGGGAGAGAGAAGCTTTAAAAGTAGTAAAGAAAAAAACAACAAAAAGACAAAAGCAGGAAAAAATTCATTTTTCTTGTACATTAAAAAAATCGCTGGGACTGGCACTGTGGCACCGTGGGTTCACGCCCTGGTCTGAAGCACAGGCATCCCATATGGGCACCAGTTGTAGTCCTGGCTGCTCCTCTTCCAATCCAGCTCTCTGCTATGGCCTGGGATAGCAGTAGAAGATGGTCCAAGTGCTTGAGCCCCTGCACCCACGTGGGAGACCCAGAAGAAGCTCCTGGCTCCTGGCTTCAGATCGGTGCAGCTCCAGCCATTACAGTCATCTGGGGAATGAACCAGCAGATGAAAGACTTCTCTCTGTCTCTACCTCGCACTGAAACTCTTTCAAATAAATAAAATAAATCTTGAAAAAAATAAAAATCACTAAATGTAGGCTGCTACAACTACTGCCACCTCAAAAGAAAAAGTGCAAATATAACTGGAAGTATTCAGTAGTCACTGAAACCAGAGATCCTGCTTTTATTTTTTTTTAAGATTTATTTATTATTTTTATTTGAAAGTCAAAGTTATGGCCAGTGCCACGGCTCACTCGGCTAATCCTCCACCTGCAGCACTGGCACCCTGGGTTCTAGTCCCGGTCGGGGCGCTGGATTCTGTCCCGGTTGCCCCTCTTCCAGGCCAGCTCTCTGCTGTGGCCCGGGAGGGTAGTGGAGGATGGCCCAAGTGCTTGGGCCCTGTACCTGCATGGAAGACCAGGAGAAGCGCCTGGCTTCTGGCTTCGGATCAGCGCGGTGTGCCGGCCACAGCGGCCATTGGGGGGGTGAACCAACGGAAAAAGGAAGACCTTTTTCTCTGTCTCTCTCTCTCACTGTCCACTCTGCCTGTTTAAAAAAAAAAAAAAAAAAAAAGAAAGAAAGTCAAAGTTACACAGAGAGAGGAGAGGCAGAGAGATAGAGAGGTCTTCCATCCAATGGTTCACTCCCCAACTGGCCGCAGTGGCCGGAGCTGCGCTGATCCGAAGCCAGGAGCCAGGAGCTTCTTCCAGGTCTCCCACGTGGATGCAGGGGCCCAAGGACTTGGACCATCTTCTTACTGCTTTCCCAGGCCATAGCAGAGAGCTGGATTGGTAGAAGAGCAGCCAGGACTAGAACTGGCACCCATATGAGATGCCCGCACTTCAGGCCAGGGCGTTAACCTGGTGTGCCACAGCACCAGCCCCTATCCTGCTTTTAAATATTTGTGCAAGTTGATTATGTGCATATGAGGGTGTCTCTGCAATTTAAAAATGTTTCTTCACCTTTTGTATCCTATCATTCTGATGAGATTTGTTGATTTAGTAGTGATTAATGGTACCTAATTTGGTGGTGGACATTGTGGTGCAACTTGTTAAGCTGCTGCTTAGGACACCAGCATCCCATACTAGAGGGCTGGTACTTGAACTTCTTATTCTACTTCCTGCTGTTCACACCCTTGGAGACAGCGGATGATGGCTCAAGTACCTGGGCCCCTGCCATCCATGTGGGAGACCTGAATTGAGTTCTGGCTTCCAACTGGACCAGTCTTTACTGTTCCAAGCATTTGGGGAGTAAACCAGCAGATGGAAGATGTCTCTTTCTTTCTTTGTATTTTTGCCTTTCAAGTAGATGAAAATAAAATAAATGAATATAACAAAAAAATACCTAGTTAGCAAACTTGTACCTTTGGGGCATTGTTAACTAGGAAGCAGAAAGCCTTCTATTTATGGGTTATGTTAGATCCCAACAGATGTTATTGATTTTTAGGTTTCATCAGAGACAGTTGATGAACCAAAGCCAAAATGAAGAGTTGTCTTCACTTGCTCATGTTGAAACAAGGGCAAACCTTGTACCTGAGCATTCAAGTCCTGTTCAGGATTGCCAATTAGTCCAGGAAAGCGGTAAGAAATTAATTGATCTCTGATTGCTTTTTGCCAAATTGTTTGATTTGCTGACTATATTAAACAGAAAAAAAAGGGCCATTTTTTAGTTTTTCTATTAGTTTGTTAACTCAAGTGATGATTTGGGTCTTTTATTTATGGATATGCAAATGTGTATGTATATATATATATAGTTACTATCATTTCCAGCTTTTTTTTTTTTTTTTTTTTTTTTTTTTTTTTTTTTTTTGACAGGCAGAGTGGACAGTGAGAGAGAGAGACAGAGAGAGAAAGGTCTTCCTTTGCCGCTGGTTCACCCTCCAATGGCCGCCGCTGCAGCCGGCGCACCGCGCTGATCCTGGCAGGAGCCAGGAGCCAGGTGCTTTTCCTGGTCTCCCATGGGGTGCAGGGCCCAAGCACCTGGGCCATCCTCCACTGCACTCCCTGGCCATAGCAGAGAGCTGGCCTGGAAGAGGGGCAACCGGGACAGAATCCGGCGCCCCAACCGGGACTAGAACCCGGTGTGCCGGCACCGCAAGGTGGAGGATTAGCCTATTGAGCCACGGCGCCGGCTCAATATTTCCAGCTTTTAAACAAAGATTGTTACCTTTTCTTTAGACCTGATGTTTTGATTATTCTTAGGATTATATGAAGAATTAATTTTATTAAAAATGTTTGGTTTGATGTTTTAGACATATTGGAGGAAATAAATGAAGGCTTTTTGTATTTTATTATATTTCAGGAATTAGATTTCATTAAAAGTATATAACTAAAAAACTCTTTAAATATTTAGTGGTTTAAAAGATACTATCTTGATTCTTCTAGAACCCTTCATCCAAGTCAATTCTTGGGTTGGGATAAGCAATAATGACGACCAATTGTATGCTGTTAAGAATAACTTCCCACCTTCTGTGCATACTGCAAGATATTCTCGAAATGACCTACACCTTGAAGACATACAGACTGATGAGGACAAATTAAACTGTAGCCTTCTCTCTTCAGAATCTACTTTTATGCCAATTACTTCAGGACTATCTCCAGTCTCTCCTACAGTTGAGCTGAAGTTACAGGGCATTAACTTGTGCCTAGAAGATGATGATGTTACAGATGAATCTATGATACGACTGGAAAACCAGAACTTGGATAAGGAAGAGGAAAAGTCTTTATGGGCTGCAAATGAGAATTGTGTTCAACCGATAAAAAATGAGATGAGTAAAGAGGTAAATGAGAAAAGTAGGCTGTTACCTTGTTCTGAGCCAACACTAGTCAGTGCTGTCCTAAAGGATGATAACCATAATCTTACATCTTCTCCTGAGTCAGTTGGACACATCTCTCATATACAGCCAGACAGTGAAGAAACTATGTCTCAAACAGCTTCAGAAAAAGTTCCCTGCAGGGTTTTAACCCAGAGATCTGTTGCTTTGGGAGAAGATAAAATTGCACTTCAGAAGTTGAATGAGGCAGCCACTAAGCTTCAGGCCTGTTGGCGGGGCTTTTATGCCAGGAACTACAACCCTCAAGCCAAAGATGTGCGCTATGAAATCCGGCTGCGCAGAATGCAGGAGCACATTGTCTGCTTAACTGATGAAATAAGGAGGTGGGTTAAAAATCCTGTTGGAGTTCTGTTTTGTTGGTTTGGAGTGTCAAGTTCTTTTTTTCTTTCTTTTTTTCCTTTTTAAGATTTATTTATTTGAAAGGCAGAGGTATAGAGAGAGAAGGAGAGACAAAGAGACAGAGAGACAGAGAGAGAGATCTTTTATCTACTGGTTCACTCCTCAAATGCCCACAACAACCATAGCTAGGCCTGGCCAAAGTCAGCAGCCAGGAGCTTTTTCCTGGTCTCCCACATAGGTACAGGGGCCCAAGGACTTGAACCATTCTCTTCTGCTTTCCCGGATACATTAGCAGAGAGCAACTGGAATAGAAGTGGAGCAACTGGAATTCAAACCAGTGCCCATATGGGATGCTGGCGCTGGAGGCCATGGCTTAACCTGTTGTGCCACAGTGCCAGCCCCAGGTTCTTCTTTTTAACATCCTAAATATTTTTTTTTTTGACAGGCAGAGTGGACAGTGAGAGAGAGAGAGAGAGACAGAGAGAAAGGTCTTCCTTTTCCGTTGGTTCACCCCACATTGGCCACTGCAGCTGGTGCACTGTAGCTGGCACGCTGCGGCTGGTGCACCGCGCTGATCCGAAGCCAGGAGCCAGGTGCTTCTCCTGGTCTCCCATGGGGTGCAGGGCCCAAGCACTTGGGCCATCCTCCACTGCCCTCCCAGGCCACAGCAGAGAGCTGACTGGAAGAGGAGCAACCAGGTCAGAATCCGGCGCCCCGACTGGGACTAGAACCCGGTGTGCTGGTGCCGTATTAGCTCATTGAGCTGTGGCGCCGGCCTAACATCCTAAATATTTCTTCAAGATTTATTTATTTATTTGAAAGTCAGAATTATACAGCGAGAAGGAAAGGCAGAGAGAGAGAAAGGCCTTCCATCCAATGGTTCACTCCCAAATGGCCGCAATAGCCGGAGCTGCACCAATCAGGAGCCAGGAGGGAGACCTCCGGATCTCCCATGCAGGTACAGGGGTGCAAGGACTTGGGCCATCTTCCACTGCTTTCCCAGGCCATAGCAGAGAGCTGGATCGGAAGTGGAGTAGCTGGGTCTTGAACCGTGCCCATATGGGATGTCAACACTTCAGGTGGTGGCTTTACCTGCTACACCACAGTGCCGGTCCCAACATCCTAAATATTTTAACCTGAAACATATAAGTGTACATTTTTCAATCTTTTGAAGTCCAATCGAGGTTTTTCTTCTTTGCTATTTGGAATCCAGCATTCTTTCGGCATAAGCCAAGGCATAAGAAAATCTGTAACATTTCTAATTTGAATATATTTAAAGTAAAACAGGACCATAAATATATGAATATAAAAACTATTGAGTGAATAATTCTGGATATTTATGATTTTTTCATCAGTCCTTCCAAGTTGGGATCCAGAAGCAATTTGTTGTTGTGCTTTTTGTTTTTTTCTGTTTTTTTGTTTGTTTGTTTGTTTAAGATTTATTTGAAAAACAGAGTGACAGAGATCTTCCATCCACTGATTCACTCCCCAAATGGCCACAGTGGACAGCACTGGGCCAGGCCTGAGCCAGGAGCCGGGAGCTTCTTCTGGGTCTCCCACAAGGATTTAGGGACCCAATGACTGGGCCATTTTTCATTGCTTTTGCAGGCCATTTAGCAGGGAGCTGGATCAGAAGTGAAGCAGCTGACATTTTAGCTGGTATCCATATGGGATGCTGGTGCTGCAGGCAACAGCTTTAACCACTCTGCCATGGTGCCAGCCCCAAGCTTTTTTTTTTTTTTTTTAGATAAATTTTAAGTTTACATTATAGTCAAAGGCTAATGGCTCTATTAAATAAAGAATTCAACAAATAAAAAGCAAAAAGAACATTCTAGAAGGTAAATGGGCAAGAGCTATTAAACAATAATCAAAGGAAAAGATGTTCAACTTTGGTCATATAAATTTTAAAGTAGTCGCAAAATCATTAAAACTATAATAGTATATAATTCCTTTCAATTTATTTAACAAAGATTTAATACAAAGTTTGACAAAGTATTGTATTTGTAGCAGTGCTGATACACATGAAATATCTTTAATTATTATTATCTTTTTAAATTTTAGCTCCTACATTCAATGGAGAACATGTGGTATTTGTCTTTATGTGTCTAGCTTGTTTCACCCAACATAATGTCGTACAGTTCCAACCATTTACTGCAAATGATAGAATTTCTTTCTTTTTTATAGCTTCATAATATTCCTGTGTTTATGTGTATGTGTGCGTATAAATACACACACCAATATTTTCTTTATCCATTCATCTGATGATGGATACCTTAGTTGATTCCATATTTTCACTATTGTGAATATTGCTGCTATAAACATGGTGGAACAGATATCTCTTTGATACAATAGGTTTGTGTCTTTTGTGTATATACCCAGTGGTGGAATTGCTATGTCATATGGCAGGTCTATACCTAGTTTTTTAAGAAATCTCCATAATCTGAGGCCAGTGCTGTGGTGCATTAGGTTAATCCTCCACCTGCAGCACCGGCATCCCATATGGACGCCAGTTCTAGTCCCGGTTGCTCCTCTTCCAGTTCAGCTCTCTGCTTGGCCAGGGAGGGCAGTAGAGGATGGCCCAAGTGCTTGGGTGCCTGCACCCGCATGGGAGACCAGGAGGAAGCCCTGGCTCCTGGCTTCAGATCAGCGCGGTGTGCTTGCTGCAGCAGCCATTGGTGGGTGAACCAATGGAAAAAGGAAGACCTTTCTCTCTGTCTCTCTCTCTCTCTCTTACTGTCCACTCTGCCTGTCAAAAAAAATTTTTTTAAAAAGAAATATCCATAATCTTTTCCGTAGTGGCTGCACTAATTTTCATTCCCACCAGCAGCATATGAATTCTCTTTTCTCTATTTCCTTGATAGCATTTGTTGCTCTCTGTCTTTTGGATAATAGCCATTGTGACAGGAGTGGGGTGATACTGTAGATTTGGTTTGCATTGCCATGATGGCTGGTGATACTGAACTTTTTTCCATATATTTGTTAACCACTTGTATTTCTTCTTTTGAGAACTGTCTATTCAGTCCTTTGCCCATTTCTTAAGTGGATTTGTTGTTTTTGTTTGTTTGGGTGTGGTGGATTCATAGTTGATTCAGACAACTATGCTACTGCTGTCATAACATATTTTATACCATGTAGCTAATATTAGTTTAGTTTTTTTTTTTTTTTTTTTTTTTGGCTAGGAAGTATATGCCGCATCTTTTTTTTCCTAAATTTTTACAAAGGTTTATTTATTTGAAAGGCAGAGTTACAGGTTGGCAAGGGCAGAGAGAGAGGTCTTCCATCCACTGGCTTACTCCCATATGGCTGTGCTGGCTGGAGCTAGGCAGATCTGAAACCAGGAGCCTGGAGCTTCTTCCTGGTCTCTCGCCTGGTTACAGGGGCCCAAGGATTTTGGCTATCTTCAGCTGCTTTCCCAGGCACTTTAGCAGGGAGCTGGATTGAAGGTGGAGCAGTCGGGACTCAAACCAGCACCCATATGGGATTCCGGCACTGCAGGTGGCAGCTTTGCTGCTACACTACAACGCTGGCCTCTACTTGTTTGTTTTTTACAATACACTGAAAGCATATTTTTTAAAAAAGATTCATTTATTTGTTTTAAAGGCAGAGTTAGAGAGAGAAGGAGTGAGAGAGGGAGGGAGAGAGAGAGTTATTTTGCATCTGCTGGCTCACCTTCCAAATAGCCACAACAGCCAAGGCTAAGCCAGGCTGAACCCAGGCTGAATCCAGGCTGAAACTCTATCCCAGTTTCCCATGTGGGTACGTGGTACAGGTACCCAGGTACTTGGGCCATCATTTACTGCTTTCACAGGCAGGTGCCTTAACAGGGAGCGGGATTGGAAGTGGAGCAGCTGGGAGTTAAACCAGTACCCATATGGATGCCAGCATTGCACGCAGTGGCTTAACCTGCTGTGCCACAGTACTGGCACCCTGCAAGTGTCTTGAATGCAAAGACTTTGCGTCACCATTTTCGGCACAGCAACTGGTACATAGATGCAGGGGTGCAATGAATGTTGAGTGACTGAGCTTTACAGGCAGGTGTAATTATACACACATATACAGCCAGTGTAGGAAACAGAGTAGGCATTAAAATGGAAACATGAGGAAGTCTACCTAAAACTTAGTAGGTGACATAGCATGAAAGAAAATAGCCAAGGTTCAAAACAGGGTTAAAATTCTGGGACTGTAGTAGGAATTATCCCTTAATTCCATGATTCATATGTTTTACTGACTACCAACTCAGAAAAATTAGGATTTCGTTGTTGTTGCAACTAGTGATATACATTAATATTTGCAGGTGAAAGAAGAGGAGAGTCTGTGTTCCTAGCTTTGGCCTGGTCCAGCCCTGGCCACTGTGGCCATTTGGGGAGTGAACCAGTGAATGGAAGGTCTCCCTCCCTTCTCTTGTCTCTCTCTCTCTCTTTCTGTTTGTAACTCTGCCTTTGAAATAAGTAAATAAATCTTAAAAAAGAGGCTTATGTTTGTCACAGGCCTAGGAATGGAGATGATGACAGTGAGCCTGGAGCTGAGATTTGAATGAATGTGGAAAGAAGATGGATGAGGAATTCTGTAGCTAGCAGGGAGTGTTCAAGGTCTGTAACAGAAGAGGAAGTGAGGTTCACTGGGATTAGTCCAGCCATTCTCATAGAAGGGTGTTTCAAGCTGTGATCCTGAGTGCTTAACTCAAGTTTAATCCTTAACTGCTTTGAAGGCTTTGAATAACCACTTATTTCTGTACTTCCTTCCCCTTCCATGTGTTTGGCCAGGAAATTGAAAGTATTTTAATATTTTATTTTATTTCTGTCACTGATAATGCTTTGTAGGAGTAGTATCTGAATTTCAGTTAAATCTTGTTTGGCTTCTACTTTGAGTCATTATTTAAAACTCAGATTTTAGTTTAGATAGTCTAAAAGTAGAAAGGACTATTATTAGATTACGAATCTTTTACCAGTGCCTACATTTAGTAGTTTTAATAGGAAGTGTGAGTCAAAGTACCCTTCCTTGTGTCAATAATATATTTTGAACTATTGCAGATTAAGAAAAGAAAGAGATGAAGAACATATTAAAAAAATTGTACAAGAAGAGGCTGTCAGTTTCCTTTGGAACCAGGTAAACCCTATCCTGCTAATTTGCCTATATTCAAATAAGGAAAAATTCAAGATTCGTTGAGGTAATTGTGGAGTAACCATGTATATTAAGCACCTTTTCTCAAGATTGTGTTTGGTTTGTGTCCTTTACCACTAACTCTGAACTAAGACAGTGAATTTTGTTATATTTTATTCATTCTGAAGAAACATGTAATAATAATTTTAACAAGAAAGATATAAAGTAGTAAAAAGCCAAAGGAAAATGGCTTAGTTGAAGGATGTTACTATGATTTTCAAATAAATAATGAAAAGCCAGTTTGAAGTGTTATGTAACTATTTTGCTTTTGGGAGTATTTGGAAGAACAATGATTAACATGATATATGATGGCACAATATGCATGTCCTAAAAAGTGCATGAATGCTTGGCAGAATGAGTTTGGTACAATATTTATAAATGGTTTAGGCAATTTTCTTTTTTTTTTTTTTTTTTAAGATTTATTTGAAAGGCAGAGTTACAGACAGAGAGAGAGACAGAGAGAGGTCTTCTATCCACTGTCACTCCCTAAATGTCCACAACAGCTGGGCCAATCCTAAGCTAGGAGCCAGGAGCTTCTTCCTGGTCTTCCACATGGGTACAGGGACCCAAGCACTTGGGCCATCTTCTACTGCTTTCGCAGGACATTAGCAGGGAGCTGGATCAGAAGAGGAGCAACCGGGACATGAACCAGCACCTGTTGGGATACTGACACCAGAGGCGGAGGCTTATCCTACTACCCCACAGCACCAGCCCCAGCAATTTGCTTTTACTAGAATTGCATTACTTTTGATGGTAATTTATTGGAAATATATATTTTTAAATTTTTGCTTATTTATTTGAAAAAGAGAGACAGACATCTTCCTTCCATTGGTTCTCTCCCCAGATGCCCACAACAGCTAGGGCTAGGCCAGATGGCAGCCTGGAAGTCAGTTCATGTTTCCCATGTGGATGCCTGGGACCCAAGTTCTTGAGTTATTGTTTGCAGCCTCCCAAGATATGCATTAATGGGAAGCTGGAATCAGAAGTAGAACTGGGATGTGAACCTAGACACTTTAAAAGAGGGTGCAGGTATCCCAACTGGCATTTTAACCTCTGGCAAAAGAACTGCCCCTTGGAAATATATTTTTATATATTTCTTTAAAAGTCAGAGAGACACACAGAGAGATCTTGATGGTTCACTCCCCAAATGCTGCAGAGAGCTGGAGTTGGGCCAGGCTGAAGTTAAGAGTCCAGAACTCAGCCTGGATTTCTGAAGAAACATGTAATAATAATTTTAACAAGAAAGATATAAAGTAGTAAAAAGCCAAAGGAAAATGGCTTAGTTGAAGGATGTTACTATGATTTTCAAATAAATAATAAAAAACCAGTTTGAAGTGTTATATAACTATCTGTTTTGCTTTTGAGTGTATTTGGAAGAACAGCGACTAACGTGATATATGATGGCACAACATGCATGTCCTATGGATGGCAGGGACCCAAGTTTGTGAGCCATCAACCTGCTGCTTCCCAGGGAGTGCACCAGCAAAAAGCTGGAACTGGAAGCGGAACTAGGACTTTAACCCAGGCACTGTAATATGAGATGCAAGTATCTCTGGCCACTTTGCCAGACACCCACCCCTAGAAACATATTTATTGACAAACTTCTTAATAATAGGATTTGACCTATAAAGTTAAAGAATTGATTTTTAAGCTTTTGCAATTATTGTCAGTAGGAAAGAGTTACAGAGAGAGAGGAGAGGCAGAGAGAGAGAGAGAGAGAGAGAGGTCTTCCATCCGATGGTTCACTCCCCAAATGGCTGCAAAGGCCGGAGCTGCACCAATCTGAAGCCAGGAGCCAGGAGCTTCTTCCGGATCTCCCACGCGGGTGCAGGGGCCCAAGGACTTGAGCCATCTTCCACTGCTTTCCCCGGCCATAGTAGAGAGCTGGACAGGAAGTGGAGCAGCCGGGTCTCAAACCGGCGCCCATATGGGATGCTGGCGCTTCAGACCAGGGCATTAACCCACTGCGCCACAGCGCCGGCCCCTCCACTTGGTTCTAAATACTCCCTTTTTATTTGAAAATACATAGAAAGCAATCTGCAGGGGTACATACCACACTGCTATCAGTGATTACCTTATAGTATGGTCAAAGGGAAACTAAAAATTCTATATGTTTTTACAGTAAACCTTTGAAATATTTATTATACTTAAAAAATGTAAAGATCATATTAATAAGAACTGGAGATATTTTAAATATATTCCAAAGTTATATAGTATATTGTTAGATAATATTTTTTTAAAGATTTATTTTATTTATTTGAAAGAGTTGCAGAGAGAGGAAGAGATAGAGAGAGAGGTCTTCCATCCATTGGCTTACTCCCCAGATGGCCACAACGGCCAGATCTGTGCCAATCCAAAGCCAGGAGCCAGGAGCTTCTTCCGGGTCTCCCATGTGGGTGCAGGGGCCCAGGGATTTGGGCCGCCTTCTACTGCTATCCCAGGCCATGGCAGAGAGCTGGATCAGAAGTGGAGCAACTGGGATTAGAACTGGTTCCCATATGGGATCCCGGCGCTTCAGACCAGGGCTTTAACCCACTGTGCCTCAGTGCCCGCCCCGTTAGATAATACTTAAAAAGTTATTTTTACATGGATATCTAAAATGAGGCTTATTTTTATATGGTCTATTTATATTAATAGGCTCTTATTTATCTTACTGAATAGACCTCAGTGTGTACTGAATGCATAATTGACCGCTTAGCTAGCTAGACATGTAGTGTTGTGCTTCTGATTGTTTTTCTAGTAGAAGTAAGATAATTTCTTTGACCTTCTCAACTCTACTGGTGAGGGCTTTCTGTTGCTGAGGATGAGTACCATCAGCCTGGTTTAGGCTGGAGTGCTATGGAAAGCATAAGACCAGTCCAGAAGTTTCTAACTCCAGTTCTGTCGTTTATCAACTTCATGACTCCTGGGAAAAAGCTCAAAGGACATTTGAAAAACAGGTACAGTTTTTGTTTTATAATAAAACTATATCCTCTGACTTATAGGTAAGGTCTCTACAAGCTTGGCAACAGACAGTGGACCAGCATCTGAGTTCTTGGCATATGGATGCTCCTCCAGTATCAAGTACTCTGGTGCCATCTACACCTCCATTATTCACGCAAAGGCAGGAGCCCTCTTCTGATCAAAATTCTGATTATTGCATTGCTCCTGATGAAGTTCCACAAGAGAAATCTTTACCAGAATTTCCAGACTCTGGTTTTCATTCCTCCCTAACAGAGCAAGTTCACTGTTTACAGAATTCTTTGGATGTTGAAAAAAGTTCCACAGAAGGCAGTGAAAGTTCCATAATGGAAAATCCCATTGACACAGTCAAATATGGCAAGGAAGCAGATGTAGGGAATGTTAGTGAGGAGCACGGTGAATGGAGTAAGGAGAGCTCAAACAATGAGCAGGATAATAGTCTGCTTGAAGAGTATTTGACTTCAGTTCAGCAGCTGGAAGATGCCGATGAGAGGACAAATTTTGATGAAGACACAAGAGACAGTAAGCTTCACATCACTTGTTCTCTGGAAAAGTTGGATGCCTTGTCTGATAGTGCTTCTGTAGATGAGGCTCGTCGACTATCTCCTACTTTGCAAGATGAAGTCAATCAGAGACCAGAGAATTGCAAATTAAATACAGAAGTTCAAGGGCAGCAACCAGAATGTGATTCTGCATTTCAGGTATTGCATGTTGGTGTTACTGTATAGCATGTCTGGTCTCTTGGATCACAAAAATTCCCTTTTTTTTTTTTGGAAGGGGAGAACTTCTCCCAGTTTTGTTACTATTTATATAGAATTTGTATTCTTGTCCTGTATTTTCCAGATTCTATATAATGAGCTGAGTCTTCATTTTGATTTTGTTAGCTTTTTACTTGGCTGTAATATACCAAACAATATTTATATTTAAATCTATATGCACTTTACTTCTTATCAGTTATATCAATAATATTTCTATTTCATGTACTCATTTCCTTTCAAGAATAAACTCAATTATTTTAAAGAGAACAGAAAATTTTACCTTACAGGTACAAGTAAGAGGATTTTTTTTTTCTGTATCTAAGGGGATTAATTACATTGCAAGAATGCATTTGTTAAAGTTAGTATAAATAACCAATAGGAAAATTGTGAACTGTTGAAATTTGCCAGTTTCCTTGCCTTTTTCTTCCCTTCTGAGTGAAAGCAAGCATTATAACCAAATTTAGAAAGGAAGCTATGATTATAGGTTTCCTCAGTGGGGATGATTAAATTGTCTCGTAGAAAACCTTAATGTTGTACATCAGTTTTAACATATAAAGTAAAATGTTCCATCCAGGATTAAGATCAAGCTTACTTAGGCAACCCATGCACATTTCTCTTTGATAAGCAGTTACTAGGTTGCATTAACTTGGAATAATCTCATGGTAAACATTTTTCTTTTCATTAAATCCTTTTTTCCCTACAGTTAAGCATTGTGTGCCAATATATTGTCAGAAATTAACACAAGTTCATCTTCTGTGTTCCTGCTTATATTGTATATATTTTAGCAAAAGGTTCACTTCACTTTTGACCTGTGCCTCACAGTGGGAAACTTTTAAAATAATGCAAGTAGTAGAATATGAATGACTTTGTTTAAAGAATTATTTTCTATCTAATCTGAAATAGTGCCACATTTGAAAGACAATTTAACTGTGCTTAAAGAAAATAAACCTCACTTTGCTTGTTAAAAAGAATGTATAACTTCAGGAAGAAATAAATTGTGTTTGGATGTTATAGGTAAAAGGTGTTTGTAAATCAAAGGTAATTTTTGCAAGTTGGCATTTTGATCTTTGAGAATGTTATAATATCATTGAATAACACAACCTGATTTCCTCCAACCTATGACATACAACTATTTAAACCTGTAGCAATACTTAAGTGTTCTCTAAATTTAGGTGCTAAATACTGATTTATTATTATGTTAAAGTCATTAGATCCCTTTCTGTGAAGTCATAAACATAAAAACTTCTGATCCTTCAAGAATGAAGTTGAGGATCATGTGGTACACTTTAGTAGTTATAAACCTTTCTCCAGTACGGTAAGATGTATTTTTCTTGGTTTATAAATATGTAGCACTCAGGTTGAGAAGACTTGGATTTCTTTCTCAGAAATCTAGAATTCCTTGAAAAGGAAATGTTTTCTTTCTCTTATAAACAAAACAACAGTCTTACCTTCAAAAGTATTTTCCCTAGTGAAGCATGTGTAACACTGAATGCATGTTATATAAAAACTGAATTTTTTACTTTTTGAATAATGCTAATATCTTTTATTAATGATTTTGAATATACCCTATTTTTCTATTTTACAGTTAAGTGCCTCATTTGCTGCCCATAGTTAGACAAAGGAAAACCAATTTGCACTGCACTAGTATCAAAATACTGCTTCATAATCCTTGATTTTTCATGAAAATTGCTGAAATGTCTGGTTCAGTATTACCTAAGTAAGTTTCTGCTAACATCCTCACCTTCCTCTCTTTAAAGAAATGACAAAACATAACTAAATTCATTTGATCATCAATGTTTGTTATCAGGATTTCCTTTTACCTTTACCTTATTTTTCTAACCCATTAATATTCAGCATACTTTCATTAAAATTTGGCAGCATATGAAGGAATTACTAAAATTCTGCTCCTCATCTATGTTTTGTTTAACTTTTACTAGTGTTTCAAAGTGCAAGAATATTAAATAACCCCCCTCTTAACTGTGTAGATTATCTTGAATGTAGATAGAATGAAAATAATGTAAATCTTTGCAGGAAAACTGTGGCATAGATTAATATATTTTGATGCGTTTACAATGTAACTTCAAAGTAATTTATGTAACTAGGATATTTGGTTTTAACTTTATGGGCTGCTCATTCCTCTGGATGAAGAGGGAATGGTCTAGTAAGATTTAGGAAGCTGAGTTTTGAACACGGTCTTTGTGTTTTCTAACAGGGAGAAGTTTAGTTTAGCTGTGCTGTTTTAATTCACCTCTGTTCTCTTGATTTATGGAAGATTCAATTTATCAATTAGAAATTCATGCAGAAGCACAAAATCATGTGAGAATGGAAGGAACTTTAGAGAATATTTAATCTGGTTGTTTTAACGATGAAGCCAAAATATAGAAAAGTTAATTGATTTGTCTAAGGTTATCAGTAGTAGTAGTAAATAGGCTATGAAGACTTGTTACTATATTCTAAAATTTTATTGTGCCCTCTCTACCAATCTTTACAGTTAGTGAATCAGTGAGGAAGTCCCTGCATATTTTTCATTCTCTTCGAAAGAAGATATTCCTCTAAGAGAGCTACAGCTCTACCACTCCAGGTAGAGGTGCTTATCAAAAACAATTTTTTCAGAACCCTACGTGCATCTTTTCAAGAAATGAGAGTTTATTAAAATGGCTTTAAACACAAACAGTAGTAATCAGAACTGTAGAGTAGAATCACTGCATCTTAGAATTCACTTACTTGATGACAGGCAGTATGACAGACTGCTGAGACATGTAAAGCTTTCTAGTGAGATTCTGAGTTGGATTATATTTTATCTTCCATTTTATAAAACAGCAGGTAAAGGTTTAACTCTCCTGGTGTGCAGAAAGCTCTAACCATGATAACGGATAATATATAATTTAGTTTAGTTTTATAAGTTTAATTATAAAAGACCTCACAATATGCATGGTTTAGCTGCACTGTTATTTGTATATATGTAAATAGTTTTATTCTTGAATAATGTGGGTGCCATTCTTGAATGTGTGCTTTTATTTGTTTTGGATTATTTTAAACATAACACACCATAATTTATTTTCCTTTTATCCAATTAATATAAGTCTAGTTCTACTTTCAATAAATATTTTCAGGAAAATGCAGGCTTAAGATGTTATATTGTCTCCATTTGTACTTTTTTCCTTCAAAAATCTTAGAGTTGGTTTTATAACAATAATATAAAATTAACCTTTCCTCCCTCTCCCCAGATAATTAAAACACAGGAAAAAGAAAAAAATGGAATGATCTGATAAATTCCCCATTCATAATTAGGAAAAGAGACTTAATGTTTAATAAATATTTTTATTTTGCCACATTCTTTATTAAATTTATCACACTGCAATATTAAAAATTTTAATCTGATACCTTCATTCATGAAGTGAAGCAGAAATAGTCTATAAAGAATACTGTAACATTTTTGGTGATATTGCTTTCACTGATTAAGCCTAATGTGCCATATAAAAATTAAAAGTCAAGTAAACAGAACAATCCACACAGCCTTGGAGAGAAGTAATTATCTTAAAAATGAAGTGTTTCTTATCTGTGAATGAAAATCACACTAAATCTTAATTCCTTTATTGATTTTAGTGACTAGCAGGAGTTGCTCTATGGTATCTTTGTTCATTTTTGAATTAAATTTATTTGAGTGTTTTGTAATAGTTTTAATACTGACAATAAAAATTGAAAAATAATTTACATTTCAAGTTTTTCTTTAATTTTGTTGTAGGGATGTAGATAATTTAAAGTGGCTATGGTGTGTTTTATGAAGGCTTAATATTTTATATTATACTTATTTAATTTGTATTTGAGTCTCTAATTTTAAATAAAAGGTTTATACATTTGCGTGCTCCACCTGTTTATTTTAGTGATTATTAGTAATGCTTGTTATTCATTGTTCTTGCGGTTAACAGGTAGATAAGAATAAATTGCAAGCAAAACTGTTTTAAGGATGGTTCAGACTATTTGTCATTAAGTAATTGAATTTATAACAGAATGGTACCAACCTTATAAAAATGGATATGACATAAAAGGAATGCTGATTTAGTTTTTTAAATATAGATTTCGTTATCTCTAGCATACTTACCAGAATTCTCTAGGTGGAGAAGAACAGATATTATCCCTCAAAAGACATAGGTGACACTGTCAGGTGCTGGTACAGACACTGGTGCTGGGAATCATAAAGAACAGGGAATATCTCATATATTGAAATTAATTTATGTAAACTGTACATTTTAAAATGGACAATTTGATATTTTTGACACATATATGTGTCTATCAAACCACTATAATAATCCGCATACATATATCCATTACCCCCAAAAGATTACCCATTCCCTTTATAACACCTCCCTCTGTTTTGGCTGGTTTCTTTTACTCAACATAATTATTTTGAAATTCATCTGATTCCTTTTTATTGCCAAGTGGTATTCCATTGTATATATTTGCCTTAATCTGTAGTCTATAAATCTGATGGGTATTTGGGTTGTTGCCAGTTTTTTGGCTATTGGAAGTAAAGCTGTTGGCCGGCGCTGTGGCTCACTTGGCTAATCCTCCACCTGCAGCACCGGCACCCCGGATTCTCGTCCCGGTTGGGGCACCGGATTCTGTCCTGGTTGCTCCTCTTCCAGTCCAGCTCTCTGCTGTGGCCTGGGAAGGCAGTGGAGGATGACCCAAGTCCTTGGGCCCTGCACCCGCATGGGAGACCAGGAGGAAGCACCTGGCTTCTGGCTTCGGATCGATGCAGCGTGCCGGCCGTAGTGGCCATTTAGGAGGTGAACCAACGGAAGGAAGACCTTTCTCTTTGTCTCTCTCTCACTGTCTAACTCTGCCTGTCCAAAAAAAAAAAAGTGAAGCTCTGGGGCCTGTGCTGTGGCACAGTAGGTTAATCCTCCGCCTGTGGTGCTGGCATCCCATATGGCCGCTGGTTCTGGTCTCGGCTGCTCCTCTTCCAATCTGGCTCTCTTCTATGGCCTGGGAAGACAGTGGAGGATGGCCCAAGTCCTTGGGCTCCTGCACCTGCATGGGAGACCTGGAAGAATGGGAGATCTGGAAGAGGCACCTGGGTCCTGGCTTCGGATCGGCGCAGCTTGGGCCGTTGCAGCCATCTGGGGAGTAAACCAACAGATGGAAGACCTTTCTCTCTGTCTCTCCTTCTCACTGTCTGTAACTCTACCTCTTAAATAAATAAATAAAATCTTAAAAAAAAAAAAAAAGACAGATCCACTTTAAAAAAAAACAAACAAGTGAAGCTGCTTAATCTCTAAAGATTAAATGAGGGTCCTAGGAATTTAACTATGTTCATTTTGTCTCTTGCATTACTGACTGAGGAAAAACAGGTGCCATTTAAAAATTTTTTTAAAGTTAGAAAACCAAAAGAAGTCAGAAGGAACCAAATAAGGACTGTAAGATGATTTCCCATTAAAACACTTGCAAAATTGTCCTTGTTTGATGAAATAAATGAGCAAGAGCATTGGCATGGTGGAGAAGGACTCTGGTGAAACTTACTGGGCATTTTCTTTTCTTTTTTTTTTTTTTTAACTTTTATTTAATGAATATAAATTTCCAAAGTACAGCTTATGGATTACAATGGCTTCCCCCCCATAACGTCCCTCCCACCCGCAACCCTCCCCTTTCCCACTCCCTCTCCCCTTCCATTCACATGAGGATTCATTTTCGATTCTCTTTATATACAGAAGATCAGTTTAGCATACATTAAGTAAAGATTTCAACAGTTTGCTCCCACACAGAAACATAAAGTGAAAAATAATAGATGATTTTTTAAATGATGATGAAATCAGATCAGACCTATTGTCATGTTTAATCCCAGTGAGAGTCAAGTTGGGAATTGATAATTTCTTCTTCTTCTTCTTCTTTTTTTTTTTTTTTTCTTTTTACAGAAGATCAGTTTAGTATACATTAAGTAAAGATTTCAACAGTTTGCACCCCCATAGAAACACAAAGTGAAATATACTGTTTGAGTACTCGTTATAGCATTAAGTCTCAATGCACAGCACATTAAGGACAGAGATCCTACATGAGGAGTAAGTGCACAGTGACTCCTGTTGTTGACTTTACCAATTGACACTCCTGTCTATGGCATCAGTAATCTCCCTATGCTGCCGTCATGAGTTTCCAAGGCTATGGAAGCCCTCTGAGTTCTCCGACTCTTATCTTGTTTAGACAAGGTCATAGTCAAAGTGGAGGTTCTCTCCTCCCTTCAGAGAAAGGTACCTCCTTCTTTGAAGACCTGTTCTTTCCACTGGGATCTCACTCACAGAGATCTTTCATTTAGGTGTTTTTTTTGTTTTTGTTTTTTTTGTTTTTTTTTTGCCAGAGTGTCTTGGCTTTCCATGCTTGAAATACTCTCATGGGCTTTTCAGCCAGATCCAAATGCCTTTAGGGCTGATTCTGAGGCCAGAGTGCTGTTTAGGACATCTGCCATTCTATGAGTCTGCTGAGTATCTCGCTTCCCATGTTGGATCACTCTCCCCTTTATTTTATCGGTTAGTATTAGCAGGTACTAGACTTGTTTATGTGCTCCCTTTGACTCTTAGTCCTTTCATTATGATCAATTGTGAACTGAAATTGATCACTTGGACTAGTGAGATGGCATTGGTACATGCCACCTTGATGGGATTAAATTGGAGTCCCCTGGTATGTTTCTAACTCTACCATTTGGGGCAAGTCAGCTTGAGCATGTCCCAAACTGTACATCTCTTCCTTACTGGGCATTTTCTGCTAAAGCTCTGGCTGTATTTTCTTTTCTTTTTAAGATTTATTTATGTGAAAGAGTTACACAGAAGGAGAGGCAGAGAGAGAGAGAGAGGTCTTCCATCTGCTGGTTCACTCTCCAGTTGGCCGCAACGAAGCCAGGAGCCAAGAGCTTCTTCCAGGTCTCCCATGTGGGTGCAGATGCCCAAGGACTTGGGCCATCTTCTACTGCTTTCCAAGCCATAGCAGAGAGCTGGATCGGAAGTGGAGCAGCCGGGACTCCAACCAGCGCCCATATGGGATGCCAGCACTGCAGGCGGTGGCCCTGCTCTGGCTATTTTTCAAAATGCTTTCCTCATAAGCAAATGTTGTTTCTCTTTGATCCTCTAGAAAGTCTGCAGGCAAAATGCCTGGAACATCCCCAGAATTATTGCCATCAACTCTGTTCTTGACTGGTCTACTTTTAGGTAAACATTGCTTTACCTGTGCTTTATCTTCAATATTGTACTGGTAAAGCCATGTTTCACCTTGTGTTCCAATTCTTTGAAGAAATGCTTCAGGGTCTTGAAACCACTTGTTAAAAATTTCTTTGAAAGCTCTATTCATGTTGCAGCTGCTCTGGGCACAACAGCTTTGACACCTTTAGAACAAAAAGTTCTACTTTAGCTTTTCAGTCATTATTGTGTAACCTGAAGCAATTGAATTATCTGTTATGCTGGCTGTTGTTTCTGCTGTTTTTTTCCCACTTTTTTATCTTAATTTTTAATTAGTTTTTAACAGATTCAGTGTGATTTTAGATGTGATTCTAAGAACAAATGATATTTCCTCCCTTCCTGTTTCTGCTGTTAATTGTTGGTTCTCTTCATTTAGAACATGAATAGATTAATTCTTTACTTGCAAATTGATTTGGATTTTCTGCTGCTATGGACTTGATCTTCAACATTGTCTTGACCCTTAAAACAGTTGTCAGTTTTAAAACTGCTAGTATTTTTTGGGTCATCTTCTCAAATTTTTCTATAAAACATCAATGATTTAACTCTGATATTTGTTCTTGCTGGAATTTTAGCAAAATTAATCTTGCCCTGATAAGGACTCTTTTCAAACTGATATCTTTCTCCTCAGTGCCTCCAATTACATCCTGTTAATCCATGTTATAACAAGTTACTATGAGTTTATTTTGGTGTATGAAAATTTTGAAATCCGTGCATAGTTTTTTCATATGTATTTCCCACAAACTTTGTGAAGACCCCTTGTACTTTCACTTGTTTTGGGTAAATATCTAGTAGTGAGACAACTGGATCATAGGTATATGTGTAACTTGAAGGAAACTGCCTGGGTAGGTATGCCAGGGTCTGTGGCCAGCAGCAGCTGGTGCAGGAAGCCATGGAGAGTAAGAGATAGAATGGGGCCCTGTGTGTCCAGGGCCAGGACAAGCAATGTGGGGAAGTAGTGCTTCATGGAAAGTGAGCCTGGGGTCTTCACTGAACTTATTAAAGGGTGCAGTTGCTGAGGAGTCCACGTAGAATAAATATGGATTTTATGCCCTGAGAATTTTGAAAAATTAAAGCCAATTCATGTGACATCCGAAAGAAGAACCAGCAAGCTCTGTGGTTCAGACTCGACACAGTATTTTTTGTGAAGCAGGTGATTAATAATGTTTATACTACTCAAGCCATACTAAGTGTGTAACTGAACTGTACCCATTAAGATGTCCATATAGGAGAGACATTATTAGAGTCTAAAGAATTTTCACAAAGTTTTCGTATAGCTATAAAAGCTTTGACACTAAGCAAATTGGGTGTGATTTGATAGGTACACAACAGTTTTTCCAGATTGCAAATGTTTGAATTCAATGCAAAGATGTCAGCAAAAGAAGTTGCTTTACACTTTGTCAGTTGTGTTCCTGTTAATGAACAACTGTATGAATTAGGTGGATTAAGAGAACGACTGATTAATGTAGGCACATGAAATCATGATGACTGGATCAGTGCAGGGAGACCAGTCACAGAAAAAAGGATACAAAGTATATTGAAGGCAAAATTATATTTAACTTAGTGGCAACTGTATCTGACAGAAAAATGATATATGATGAAAAGATAGCGGAGTTAGACAATTTGCAGAGGAACCCATGGATACAGATCAGGGTAGTAATATGTTAAGTACTATTCAGACAGAAGTTGCCAAACACCAGATGCTTATGGGAGAAGTATAGAAATTAAAAATATATGTGATTGAAAATATCAGAAGGAAAAGCAACCATCTCCCTTTTATTTTGGAATTGTTAGCCCTTAGCATAACACTGACAGTTAATACTACTAGTAAAAAAGCCAAAAGAAAAACAATGCAAAAAAAACTGAGGAAGCCAAATGAAGAGGATGTTTTGTGATATATCCATGTTTCTACTTAAACATGAATTTTCATGGAAACCATTAAATATAAAGACCTTTGAGCAGCATCTTAAATGGCTCAGTACATGTTTAGCAATAATACCAGTATGTTTTCTGGTTGGTTGTTTCTTTTAAAGATATATTTATTTGAGAGGCAAAGTTACAGACAAAAAGAGGGAGAGACAGAGGTCTTCATCCTCTGGTTCATTCCTCAAATGGCCACAATGGCTATAGCTGGACTGATCTGAAGCCAGGAGATTCTTCAGGGTCTCCCACCTGGGTGCAGGGGCCCAAGGACTTGGGCCATCTGCTGCTGCTTTCCCAGGCACATTAGCAGGGAGCTGGATCGGAAGTGGAGCAGCTGAGACTGGTGCCCGTATGGGATATGGCGCCACAGAAGGAGGCTTAACTATACACCATAGCACCTGCCCCTGTTTTGTTTTTAACACTTGGATTAATCAATCTTTTCCCTAAGTGCATCATATGCATGTACTCCATATTAAATAAAAGTGATATTTAGAGTGCTTTCACAAATTTTTTTTTTTTTTTACTTATTTGAAAATCGGAGTTACACAGAGAAGGAGAAGCAGAGCGAGAGCGAGAGAGAGAGAGAGAGAGAAAGAGAGATCTTCCATACACTGGTTCACTCCCCAATTGTCCGCAATTGTGCCATGTGGGTGCAGGGGCCCAAGGACTTGGGCCATCTTCCACTGCTTTCCCAGGCCATAGCAGAGAGCTGGATCGGAAGTAGAAAAGCCGGGTCTCGAACTGGTGCCCATATGGAATGCCAGCACTGCAGGCGGAGGCTTTACCCTCTACACTATAACGCCAGCCCCAGAATCCCTAATTTTTAAAAGCTACCAATGAGGGCCAGCGTTGTGGCCTAGTGGGTTAAGCCACCACTTGCAGCACCAACATCCCATAGGGGCACTAGTTCAAGATCCAACTGCTCCATTTTTCCTGCTAATGTGCCTGGGAAAGCAGCAGAGGATGGCCCAAGTGCTTGGGCACCTGCACCCACATGGGAGACCTGAAAGAAGCTCTTGGCTCCTGGATTCATCCTGGCCAAGCCCTGGCTGTTGTAGCCATTTGGAGAGTGAACCAGTGGATGGAAGACCTCTTCCTCTCTGTCTGTCTTTCTTGTCTTTCCTCTCCCTTTGTAACACTTTAAAATAAATAAAAAACAGGCTGGCGCTGCGGCTCACTATACTAATCCTCTGCCTTGTGGCACCAGCACACCGGGTTCTAGTCCCGGTCGGGGCGCCGGATTCTGTCCCGGTTGCCCCTCTTTCAGGCCAGCTCTCTGCTGTGGCCAGGGAGTGCAGTGGAGGATGGCCCAAGTGCTTGGGCCCTGCACCCCATGGGAGACCAGGAGAAGCACCTGGCTCCTGCCTTTGGATCATCGCGGTGCGGTGGCCACAGCGCACCAGCTGTGGCAGCCATTGGAGGGTGAACCAACGGCAAAGGAAGACCTTTCTCTCTGTCTCTCTCTCACTGTCCACTCTGCCTGTCAAAAAAATTAAAAAAAATAAAAATAAAAATAAAAAGCCACTAATGTTCTAATTATAGTGGAATGTGATTGAGGAACACTGGGCTGGAATTTGATCTTATTTATCTCTAACCTATGCATGTGGGATTAGCCATCATCAATTATGAAATTTTAAAAAAGGATACTGGTGTTGTGGCACAGAGGGTAAAGCCACTGCCTGCAATGCCAGCATGCTGCATCAGCCAGGGCTGGGCAGACTGAAACCAGAAGCCTGAAATTCCATCCTGGTCTCCCAAGTGGTGGTAGAGGCCCAAGTACTTGGGCCATCTTCCACTGCTTTCCTAGGTGCATTAGCAGGGAGTGGGATCTGAAGTGGAGCAGCTGGGTCTTGAAACAGCACCTGAGGGGCTGGCGCCTTGGCACACTAGGTTAATCCTCCGCCTGTGGCACCGGCATCCCATGTGGATCCAGTTTTAGTCCCGGTTGCTCCTCTTCCAGTCCAGCTCTCTGCTGTGGCCTGGGAAAGCGGTGGAGGATAGTCCAGGTGCTTACGCCCCTGCACCCGCCGGGAGGAAGCTCCTGGCTCCTGGCTTTGGATCGGTGCAGTTCCAGCCATTGCGGCCACTTGAGGAGTGAACCAACAGAAGGATGACCTTTCTCTCCGCCTCTCTCTCTCTCATTGTCTGTAACTCTGCCTGTCAAGTAAATAAATTATTAAAAAAAAAAAAAAAACAGCACCTGAATGAGATGCCAGTGTCACAGATGATGGCTTGAACCACCACATCACAACGCTAGCCCTATTAATAAGTCTTTAGAAAACAGAAAAAAGAGGGGCCAGTATTGTGACATAGCAGGTGAAACTGCCGCCTGCCATGCCATCCCATATGGGCATTGGTTCATGTCCAGCTGCACCACTTCTGATCCAGCTCTCTGCTAATGGCCCAGAAAAAGCAGCAGAAGATGGTTCATATAGGTGGGCCCCTTCCACCTACATGGGAGACTCAGATGAAGCTCCTGGTTCCTGGCTTCCCTGTGGCCACTTAGGGCATGAAGCAGCAGATGGAAGACCTCTTTCTCTCTGTATCTGCCTCTCTCTAACTCTGACTTTCAAAATAAGTAAATAAGTATTTTATAGAAAACTTTTATTTAATAAATATAAATTTCATAGGTGTAACTTTTGGAATGTAGCAGTTCTTGCCCCCATACCCACCCTCCCACCCGCACTCTCATCCCACCTCCTACTCTGTCTCCCATCCCATTCTTCACTGCGATAGTATTTCTCTCTAGTTCTCAGTGATTTAAATGTGACCAAGCCTTCTGTACTTTGTCACACAAAGCGGGTTTTCCAGGTGACTATTTTGGTGAGTGTCAAAATAAGAATTTATGGTGTATTACTGTCGATTCACTTTGAATTAAAATATATATAGCAGCAAAAAAAAAGATTCATTTTTAATTATCTTTATATACAGAAGATCAATTATATACTAAGATTTCAACAGTTTGCACCCACTCAGACATAGAAAGTATAAAGTACTGTTTGAAGACTAGTTTTACAGTTAATTCTTACAGTACAACACATTAAGGATAGATGTCCTACATGGGGAGCAAGTGCACAGTGATTCCTGTTGTTGATTTAACAATTGACACTCTTATTTATGAGGTCAGTGATCACCGGAGGCTCTTATTTATTTTTTTTTAAAGATTTATTCATTTATTTGAAAGTCAGAGTTACACAGATAGAGGAGTCTTCCATCCACTGGTTCACTCCCCAGATGGCCGCAACAGCTGGAGCTGCACCGATCCGAAGCCAGGAGCCAGGAGCTTCTTCCGGGTCTCCCATGAGGGTACAGGGGCCCAAAGACTTGGGCCATCTTTTACTGCTTTCCCAGGCCATAGCAGAGAGCTGGATCAGAAATGGAGCAGCCAGGACTAGAACTGGCGCCCATATGGGATGCCAGCGCTTCAGGCCAGGGTGTTAACCCGCTGTGCCACAGCACCAGCCCCCACCCGAGGCTCTTGTCATGAGCTGCCAATGCTATGGAAGCCTCTTGAGTCCACAAACTCTGACATTATTTAGACAAGGCCATAGTTAAAGTGGAAGTTCTCTCCTCCCTTCAGAGAAAGGTACCTCCTTCTTTGATGGCCCATTCTTTTCACTGGGATCTCACTCACAGAGATCTTTCATGTAGGTCATTTTTCGCCACAGTGTGGGCCCTTCATTTTTCTTTCCCTGTCTGAGTCATTGCTGGTTGGAGGGCTTCCGTGGTATGGAATTCCTGAAATTTCTCCCAGGCTTTACAATGGACTCAATAGCCCCCTTCTTATAGGGTGGGAAAACTTTCTCTAAACTGCTTCTGGGAGAAGGTTGGGACTCATCTAGCAAAGTTGTCGGACAAGATTTTAATTGCTGATCCTAATAGCCCACTTGGTACAGGGTAAGGGAGATTTTCTTAGCCTGCCCCCAGGGAGAGGGCTGGAACCCACCTTGACAAGATTATGAACAAAGGCAAGACTTTTAATCACTTAACTACACAGAATTCTCATTTTTCCTTCATCCACTCTAACACAAAAAGACTGGTATCTAGCTAGCTAGTAACAGAGTACAGAAATGTAAGGTCCTACTCTAATGTTAACGAGGACTCTGGGCTATACCCTCAATAGCGATGCCAGGCTGAGCAATGAGCATTTTCAGCCAAGGGCTGACAGTCTGTGATTCTGACCTGGGGGTACTTCACCCCACTGGGCAGATTCACTTCTAGTGGCCAGATTTTTAGCAGAGTGGATGGGACTTCCTTGGAAGCTAGCCTCTGTCATGGCAGCTGTTCATTTAATGCCCTAATGCCCTGGCTTTTTGCATCAAAAACAGGAGCTATTTTGGGAGTGGACTGGCCTAGTTGGTTCTCCCTGATGGCAGATCACCACATAAAGTAGCTACTAATCCTTTCACATAGGATCAAACATATCAGTCACTTTGAACCATTCATCTATCTATTAGGGTAATTTTTGTGGGGGGGGGTACTGAGGGCTAATTTTCTAAGTA
Source organism: Oryctolagus cuniculus (assembly GCF_964237555.1). NCBI lineage: Eukaryota > Metazoa > Chordata > Mammalia > Lagomorpha > Leporidae > Oryctolagus > Oryctolagus cuniculus. The sequence goes on from NC_091435.1 coordinate 56,398,068, forward strand.
GGAAAAGTGGCTGGCAATTTTAGGCAAGACAAAAAATATCCACAGGGCCTGTGCTGTGGCACAGTAGGTTAATCCTCCTCCTGTGGCACCAGCTTACCTTTTGGGCTCTGGTTCTAATCCCGGCTACTCCTCTTCTGATCCAGCTCTCTGCTATGGTCTGGGAAAGCAGTGGAAGATGGCCCAAGTGCTTGGGCTCTTGCACCCGCCTGGAGACCCAGAAGAAGCTCCTGGCTCCTGGCTTCAGATTAGCTCAGCTTAGGCCATTGTGGCCATTTGGGGAGTGAATCAGCGGATGGAAGACCTTTCTCTGCCTCTGCCTCTCTTGTAACTCTGCCTTTCAAATAAACAAATCTTTAAAAAGAATTCCTCCTGGATGAATGTGGCAAAGAGAGAGTAGGGCAGGAAGATGCCAAGGTGACTAGGTAAAAGAGACTGGGCAAGCCTCTGTCTCCATGAAATATTGGCTAAGAGACTTTGGCTACCACTAGACAAGGCAGGGAGAAGATAGAAGACTACGTGTGGAACATTCTTTGGAGTGAAGTTGCTTAGGACTTACCACTGTTCTTGTGTTTTTTTCTTGGCTAGCTCTGCTAAATATATCACTGGAGATGACTGGAACAGAGCTTTTGTCTTCACAGAAGAAAAACTTAGATGCGAGAAATAGAATAGCAGTGAGACAGCAAGGTTCAATGGGGCGGGGCAGACTTTGGAGTAGATAGGAGCCCCTCAGAAAGGGAGAGAGACCGATCATTGACAGGAGTAAGCAAGGTTACACAGTCTGATGGAGAGAATGCATCTACAGGCCAGGTGGTTGTCTCAGTAGAGGGCTGAGATTGATGGCAGCACAGATCAGCATCATCCGCCTCACAGACAGGGAAAATGGGGACAGCTGAGGGGAGTGAGCAGCTGAGGCAGTTGTCGAGAGTACAAATGTGTCAAAGGGGATGTGAAAAGGAGGGTGAGGGGGAAGAAGATGGGACTGAGAAGAAGGTTTGGAATATGAGGAAGATTGGTTAACTGGACGCCAAGATGGCATAGGATGAAGGGGAATGATTAGCAGGATCAAAGTCAGGCTCTTTTGTTTGTTTGTTTTAAGAGTTATTTATTTATTTGAAAGGCAGAGTTACAGAGAGAGAGAGAGAAAGAGAAAGAGATAAATCTTCCATTTCCTGATTCATTACACACATGGCCACAACAGCCAGGGCTGGGCCAGGCCAAAGCCGCCAGACAGGAGCTTCTTCTGGATGTCCCATGTGGGCTCAGGAGCCAAAGTACTTGGGCCATCTTCTGCTGATTTCCCAGGTGCATTATCAGGGAGCTGGATTGGAAGCGGAGCAGTTGAGACTTGAACCAGTGCCCTAATGGGATGCTGGCACTGCCTTACCTGCTATGTCACAGTGCTAGCCCTAAAGCCCAGACTTTAGTAGGCTCAGGAGTTTACTTCTTGTCTTTTTTCCTAAGGAGGAGAATCTGATGGTTGACAGAATGAAGGACAATTATGAAACGTTAGCAAAGAAGAGCAGAACAAAGAGGAAGCAGGATATGAACTCACAGCCAGAACAAGTTTATTCAAGGGCTACACTCAAGAGTCTCTCACTACCAGCATGCATACGGGGTGAACAAATGGCAGAGAGAAAAAACTCTGTTACAGGCTAGGATTATGCAGCAGAAGGCAGCTGAAGATTGTGAGGGGGAGGTCGTTAGGTGGGGCTGAGCTGGTTTGTCTAGGCTTTTCACCCGCATGGGCTTTTCAAACTTGGCCAGGCTGGTTAGTTGAGGAAGGATGCAGAGAGTGTTGAGGGAAAGAGTGCAAGGGGTGGGGTTGAACTGGTTGGGAAGGAATGCATAGGGTTGCTGTTTGTCCTTGCTTCATCAATTCTGACTCAGTATAGATGGGGAGAGGGGCTGCTAGTTTCTTTCTGGCTACTTCCTGGTGATGCAGGGCATTGATGCAGGGTGGGATATCTATACTCTAAATCAGAACTGTTTGGAGAAGAAGAGCAGTCTTGCGATGTTCCTGCCTGATAACTCTGACTATAACAGTCACTCGTTCCTGCAAGAACATTTGAAACATGTTAACTACACATGGTAGGAATGAAAGCACTATGATTATGAGGATAAAAGGAGATGATAGAGACATTGCCCATGGTAGGAAACATGGGCAAAACGACATGGGCCTATTTGGGGGATAGATTTCATTAGTGTGCTTTTTTTTTATGGGCCCAATATCTTCTCTTAACATAACCAACTTATTTCTGTAGAACCAGCACTGTTCACCCAAAAAGAGGCAAAGTCCTCCTTTTTCGGCAGTGAGGAGATCTAATCCTCAACATATTTGAAGGATCACTGCTGCCAAGGAATCCACCTGATCCTAGAGCTGAGACAGTTGTTACACCGGGTCGTTTATGTCTTCTTTGAGAGTGAGAGTAAGTCTTATATTTTATTGGCCCTGTCTACCAAAGTTGCCTGTACAGCTGCTCAATTCTTGCCAGAACACCCAACAAGATTATTAAGGAGGGTGAGTCCAAAATCCCTTTTGACATAATGTGTTAGAGAGAAGGAAAATAAAGACTGGTTTAGAGTATAGGACAAAGGCAGAAATAGGAAAGCGAGAGTACAGATCCCTGTCCAGTTAGTGGGAAGACAGGTGCAAGCCTGGTTGCTGCAGAGAAAGAACGCCCTTATTTCTGATCCTGTACGTGTGATCATATGGTAAGTGATAATCCTTATGCTTCCCAGTGACGCGGGAACATGATAAATAACTGCCATAGAGGCCACTTCTATTGGGCGTGAGGAATAGTAATGTTTAAAGGAGGTGGAGGTCTGGAAGAGTGATAGGTTACAGGTGACATCGGGGAATGAACCCATGTCACGGGAAAAGGAGAGGGAAAGGAGCTTGACCAATCACTGAGGCCATAGCAAACATGCCATGGATAGGTATAAGACGTGGAACCGTCAGTGTTTGTTTTTTCCTTTGCTCTGTTGGTGTTGTTTCCTGGGAACTCCAGAAGAGATATATCCTGGGGTTCTCTGAGGAAGGTTCTGGTCCATGTAATATAAATAAGTCCCTTGGCCCTTTCCCAGAGCTGGTAGGAGGTAGGGAGGCTTTGCCAGACCTCAGGGGAGGAGGGTGTTCAGATCCAACATGAAGAGACATTGGGGTTATGTTTAAAGAAGAGGCTAAAGAAATGTTAATGAGAGGTATGTAGGGGTTTGGGAAGCACAAAAGGGGATCAGGTCAGAAGTAGCAATAGAGAAGCATCCTACTCAAAAGAGGTAAGAGTGCTAGAGAAACTTCCAAGTCTAAGACTATGGCTGCAGCTATCATCAGAGAGTGACAGTGCGTTACAGTAAGAAATATAAACAGAGGTAAAAAAGGATATCTACATGGAAGTGAAGTCACAGAGATTGCCCTGGAGCCATCACCTGAGATGAGGTTCAGGAGGTAGACTGATGGAGTCTAGTACTACTATCTCTCCTATAGAACTACTTGGAGGAGGGTGCAGTCTTGTGGCATAACAGGTAAAGCCACTGTCTGCAATACTGGCACCCCATATGAGCACTGGTTTGTGTCCTGGCTGCTCCACAGCCCCAGAAGATGGTGCAAGCACTTGGGCCCCTGCCACCCATCTGGGAGACTGGGAAGAAGCTCCTGACTCCAGCTTTGGTCTCAACCCCAGCTGTTGCAGCCATTTGAGGTGTGAACCAGCAGATAGAAGATCTCTCTCTCTCTGTCTCTCCCTCTTTCTGTAACTCTGATTCTCAAATAAATAAATCAATCTTAAAAAATACAATCTCCTGATGAAACAGAGCTCTAATAAATAGAATAATTATTATTTTTTTTTTTGGTCTTGTAACACAAATTTAATTCATGATCAAGGAGGTTAACACCTGACATTGCTTAGAGTCAGAAAGAAAAGGAACAGTTGAAGTCATCCGGCACTGACTGAGGATGATCCACGCACCAGGCTTTCTGTTAAACACTGCATCTCCTTTAATTCTTTTTTTTTTTTTTACGTTTATTTAATGAATATAAATTTCCAAAGTACTATTTATGGATTACAATGGCTTCCCCCCCCATACCGTCCCTCCCACCCACAACCCTCCCCTTTCCCACTCCCTCTCCCCTTCCATTCACATCAAGATTCATTTTCGATTATCTTAATATACAGAAGATCAGCTTAGTATACATTAAGTAAGGATTTCAACAGTTTGCTCCCACACAGAAACATAAAGTGAAAAATAATAGATGATTTTTTTTAAATGATGATGAAATCAGATCAGACCTATTGTCATGTTTAATCCCAGTGAGAGTCAAGTTGGGAGTTGATAATTTCTTTTTCTTTTTTTTTTTTTTTTACAGAGGATCAGTTTAGTATGCATTAAGTAAAGATTTCAACAGTTTGCACCCCCATAGAATCACAAAGTGAAATATATTGTTTGAGTACTCGTTATAACATTAAATCTCAATGCACAGCACATTAAGGACAGAGATCCTACATGAGGAGTAAGTGCACAGTGACTCCTGTTGTTGACTTTACCAATTGACACTCCTGTCTATGGCATCAGTAATCTCCCTATGCTGCCGTCATGAGTTTCCAAGGCTATGGAAGCCCTCTGAGTTCTCCGACTCTTATCTTGTTTAGACAAGGTCATAGTCAAAGTGGAGGTTCTCTCCTCCCTTCAGAGAAAGGTACCTCCTTCTTTGAAGACCTGTTCTTTCCACTGGGATCTCACTCACAGAGATCTTTTGCCAGAGTGTCTTGGCTTTCCATGCCTGAAATACTCTCATGGGCTTTTCAGCCAGATCCGAATGCCTTTAGGGCTGATTGTGAGGCCAGAGTGCTATTTAGGACATCTGCCATTCTATGAGTCTGCTGAGTATCTCGCTTCCCATGTTGGATCACTCTCCCCTTTATTTTATCGGTTAGTATTAGCAGGTACTAGACTTGTTTATGTGCTCCCTTTGACTCTTAGTCCTTTCATTATGATCAATTGTGAACTGAAATTGATCACTTGGACTAGTGAGATGGCATTGGTACATGCCACCTTGATGGGATTAAATTGGAGTCCCCTGGTATGTTTCTAACTCTACCATTTGGGGCAAGTCAGCTTGAGCATGTCCCAAATTATACATCTCTTCCCTCTCTTATAGAATAATTATTTTTTAAGATTTATTTATTTGGCCGGCGCTGCGGCTCACTAGGCTAATCCTCTGCCTTGCGGCGCCAGCACACCGGGTTCTAGTCCCGGTCGGGGCCCCGGATTCTGTCCCGGTTGCCCCTTTTTCAGGCCAGCTCTCTGCTGTGGCCAGGGAGTGCAGTGGAGGATGTCCCGAGTACTTGGGCCCTGCACCCCATGAGAGACCAGGATAAGTACCTGGCTCCTGCCATCGGATCAGCACGGTGCGCTGGCCACAGTGCGCCAGCTGCGGCGGCCATTGGAGGGTGAACCAACGGCAAAAGGAAGACCTTTCTGTCTCTCTCTCTCACTGTCCACTCTGCCTGTCAAAAAAAAAAAAAAAGATTTATTTATTTATTTGAAAGTCAGAGTTACACACAGAGAAAAGGAAAGGCAGAGAGAGAGAGAGGTCAAGAGATCTTCCATCCATTGGTTCATCCCCTCATTTGCAATGGCTGGAGCTGACCCCATCCGAAGGCAGGAGCCAGAAGCTTCCTCCAGGTCTCCCACGTGGGTGCAGGGCTCAAGGACTTGGGCCATCTTCAACTGCTTCCCCAGGCCATAGCAGAGAGCTGGATCAGAAGTGGAGCAGCCGGGATCAAACCGGCAAACATATAGCTTTACCCGCTATGCCACAGTGCCGGCCCCAAATAGAACAATTATTAAAAAAAAAAAAAAAAAGAATTACTTGGAGGAATCTGTGGAATTCAGGAATTGTCAGGAACATGAGGTATTGTGGGGAGCCTTGTCAACTTGAGAATAGTGGGTCCCGTGGGAATAAAATTATATAAAGGAACTGTAACTAATTTTAATGAAGTAAAATGTACCCGAGGTGGGGTATCCTTTGAGCTTAGTGGTAGGGGTAGTCAATATTGCTTGAAAGGGCCTGTTCCATTTTGGCTATAAAGCAGCCTTGTTTTGTCTAAGGTAGACCCAATTACCGGGTTGAAATGCAGAAGTATAGTCCGAAGGTAAAGGGCATAGTTTGGGTAGATGTGTGTCTGCATAGGTCCATGAATAAGAGTGCATGGGGCTGGCACTGTGACATAGTAGGTTGGCCTCTGCCTGTGTTGCTGGCACCCCATATGGGTGTTGGTTCGAGCCCCAGCTGCTCCACTTCTGATCCAGCTCCCTACTGATGGCCTAGGAAAGCAGTGAAGGATGGCTCAGGTGCTTGGGCCCCTCTACCTGCATGGGAGACCCAGAGGAAGCTCCTGGCTCCTGGCTTGGGCTCAGCCCAGCTCCAGCCATTGAGGCCATTTCAGGAGTGAACCAATGGATGGAAGATCTCTCTCTCTCTCTCTCTCTCTCTCTGTCTCTCCCTCTCTCTCTGTAACTCTGCCTCTCAAATAAAAAAAAAAATTAAACAACAGCAAAAAGAGTGCATTTCACTGAGGAAAGGGAAAGTAACAGGAGGAGGAATGGCTTCAGAATTTTGGAGGAGAGGAAAGTTATCAGATGCAAGAAGATTACTTCTGTATAGGATTCCAAATGGGCTGAGCATTAATGGCTTCTGGGGAAGACATAAAACAGAGCTAAAGTAAGCAGTTTTACCCAGTCTAAGTGGACTTGGGCAGAGAGTTTAGTGAGAGCTTGTTTAAAATTTCATTTATCCATTCTACTTTTACTGAAGAGGGGAGATGATAGGGAATGTGAAAATGCTATGAGCGGCGCCGCGGCTCAATAGGCTAATCCTCCACCTAGCGGCGCCAGCACACCAGGTTCTAGTCCCGGTCGGGGCGCCGGATTCTGTCCCGGTTGCTCCTCTTCCAGGCCAGCTCTCTGCTATGGCCCGGGAGTGCAGTGGAGGATGGCCCAAGTACTTCAGCCCTGCACCCCATGGGAGACCAGGAGAAGTACCTGGCTCCTGCCTTTGGATCAGCGTGGTGCGCCAGCCGCAGCATGCCGGCCACAGCGGCCATTGAAGGGTGAACCAACGGCAAAGGAAGACCTTTCTCTCTGTCTCTCTCTCTCACTGTCCACTCTGCCTGTCAAAAAAAGAAAAAAAAATTCTGGCCCATTATCTGATTGAATGGAAATGGGGAGTCCAAATCTAGGGACAATATCGCTTAATAGTATAGTGGAAATGGTGAAGGCTCTCTTGTTAGTAGTGGGGAGGGCCTCCACCTAACCAAAGAAATTGTTCACCATAACCAGAAGGTAATTTATCCACTTAACTGGTAGCATGTGGGTGAAGTCAATCTGCCAGTCCTCCTGCAGGAGCAGCTGTGGGCCTGTGAGTAGCAGGAGATGGGGGTGGTCTTATATTGAGTTGGGCATAGCAATCCGACAAATGCTACACATCCAAGATATATTATGCAGAGTTTCTTGTATGGTGGGAGTCAGGTGTATGTGTGATTTTAGGAAATGAAGAAAAGAGTTTGGGTTTGAATGACACAGGTAGCAGAGGTTTTTTAGAAGGTAGCTTGGAGAAAAGAGGGCAGTATTAGTTTATTATCTAGAAACCACCATGAGGCCCTTTGTTGTTGGAATTCAGAGATTTCTAAGTCTGAATAGGAGCTAAGTTAAAGAGAACGGATGGGATTATTTCACTATGGGCTGTTGCTTCAGCTGTCAGACCAGCCTGTTTGCTAGCTTCTGGTAAGTACTGTTTGTCTTTCTGGTGGCCTTTGCTATGAAAATAGTGGCTTTTGTTGGCAGCTGGGAAGCATCAAGAAGAGCTTTAATCAGCTTGACATTTATTATAGGGTCCCTCGGGCTGTCAGGAAGCCTTTTCCTGCCATATCTGGGCACTGGAATGGATGATGTAATAGGCATATTGGGAATCTGTGTATATGTAAATGGTCTTTCCCTTTGCCAGAGTCAGGGCTCATGTTAAGAGCAATAGCTCAGCTGTGCCCTGAAGTAGGGGTCGAACTTCAATGACCTTTTTAGGGGAGAGGAAGAGAAAGTATCACCATGATACCCCTCAATTATCATCACATATCCAGCAGAAAAGGGGGGATTTTTGGTGGCGCTACCATCAATGAACCAGCCAGGGTCTTGGAGAATGAGAGTGTCTGTGAGGTGGTGTAATGTAGTTAGGGAGAAAGTCAGATAATTAGGGCAAGAATGGGGTTCATGGGAATCATATAAGGCAGTGGGAAGAAGAGTAGCTGGATTAAGGGAAAGCAATGATGGAAGGTGTCCGTAGGTTGGAGGAGAGTAGAATGAAGAATTTGGGGGACTGGCGCTGTGGCGCAGCAGGTTAAAGCCCTGGCCTGAAATGCTGACATCCCATATGGGCGCCGGTTCTAGTCCTGGCTGCTCCTCTTTCAATCCAGCTCTCTGCTATGGCCTGGGACAGCAGTAGAAGATAGCTCAAGTCCATGGGCCCCTGCACCCATGTGGGAGTCCTGAAGAAGCTCCTGGCTCCTGGCTTTGGATCGGCACAGCTCTGGCCATTGCGGTCATCTAGGGAGTGAACCAGCAGTTAGAAGACCTTTCTCTCTGTCTCTACCTCCCTCTGTAACTCTGTCTTTCAAATAAATAAAATGAAGAAAAGCGAGTTTCTGGGCCTCAGGTATGAGGAGGGCCTCAGTGGTCAGGATCCTCAGGCACTGAAGTCAGCTCTGATAAATCCTGCCCAATTGTTTGGAGAAATAGGCCATAATGGTGGTAGAGTCCCTTGCCATTTAGGTCAGAAGATTGAATGCTTGTCCCTTAGAGCTATGAATATAAAAAAGGAACAGTACATGTGGGTTAGGAAGGCTCAGGGTGGGTACTAGAATGGGATTTCCAGGGGGAGAGGTCCCTTTCATAGAGGGGTTTAGCAACAAGAGAGAAGTCTGGAATCCTGATGCAAAAATATCCCATGAGTCCCATGAAAGAGAAGAGGTCTCTCTTAGTAAATGGAAAGGGAAGGGAATGCGTTGCCTGTTTTTGGGTTGGAGGAATTGTGCAAGTGTCTGGTGTGACAGGAAGTCCCAGGAATGTGACAGGAGTGGAAATTAGCTGAGCTTTTTTTCTGAGATACCCTATAACCTTTCTCAGCTAACAAATTTAAAAGACTATTGATATGCTGGAGACAGGTTCCTCGGGAGGAGCTGCAGAGCTGTTGAAGTAGGGTACTGGGTGAAAGGTTAATAGAGGCTAGATACGCCTAGAGGGTCTGCCCAAAGAAGTGTGGCTGCCCTGAAAACTGGTTTTTTGTTTTTGTTTTTGTTTTTTGTTTGTTTTTGTTTTTTTTTTTTTTTGTTTTGTTTTTTTTAAATAGAAAGTATAGATGTGTATGGGGCGAGTGAATTGGGATGGGTATGTGAACCTGAAGGAGGTGGCATATTGTAGGTTTTAGGCCACTATGGCTTTCTAGACTGAGAGAATATTGGGGAACAGCAATAGCTTTTATGCGATCCCTTAGGGAGATGTGAATGGGAGTACTTTATGGGATCCCTTAGGGAGATGTGAATGTGAGTGGGTGGTGATTATGGGGTAAAATGTATTCCATACTATAGGGCTGACCAAGGCTGACTTTCTCTCTGGGATAGAGAGGTAGGGGGAGGAAGGTCCTTATTATGAAGGATAAACGTGTGGGTTGCATCCCTAGTGGGAATGGAGACAGATGCTCCTAGAGAGAGGAGAAGGTCTCTGCCCAACAGGGGGATGGAACAATTGGACAGAACAAGAAAGGAGTGTAAAAGAGTAATATCTCCGAAGGAGCAATATAGAGGAGGAGCCTTATTAGGTGTCTTAATGAAGCCTTTCATGCCAGCAAGAGACAGAGGAAGGAAGGAGTGGGCCACAATATTCACTTAAAACAGATAAACTAACCCCAGTGTTCACCAAGAAAGAAATACTTACTACACACTGCCCCCACTACCCTTGGATCTTTGCTCTCACTTGTGATGGGGCTGTGGGACCCAGGCCTCCTCATTTTGTTATATTTAACATAGATGAGATGTCCTGTGTTGGAGAGGGTTGAGCAGAGAGCTGTCTCAAATAGAGGGGCATCCCTCCCCCAGGGGGAGGGCAGTCCATCTTCCAGCGTCCCCATTGTCTGCATTTGGGATATGGCCCTGGCCCAGTGCCCAGTATTGCTGCAATTAATGCAGACTACTGGAGGGCTGGGATCTGGCTTGTGGTCAGGCTCCGGGTTGGAGCAGGCCTTGGCCCAGTGCCCAGTGCTGCGGCATCAGTAACAGGTTCCCTGAGGCCTGGGACTTGTCTTTTTTTTTTTTTTTTTTTTTTTGACAGGCAGAGTGGACAGTGAGAGAGAGAGACAGAGAGAAAGGTCTTCCTTTGCCGTTGGTTCACCCTCCAATGGCCGCCGCGGCCGGCGCACTGCAGCCGGTGCACCGCGCTGATCCGATGGCAGGAGCCAGGAGCCAGGTGCTTTTCCTGGTCTCCCATGGGGTGCAGGGCCCAAGCACCTGGGCCATCCTCCACTGCACTCCCTGGCCACAGCAGAGGGCTGGCCTGGAAGAGGGGCAACCGGGACAGAATCCAGCGCCCCGACCGGGACTAGAACCCGGTGTGCCGGCGCCGCTAGGCGGAGGATTAGCCTAGTGAGCTGCGGCGCTGGCCGACTTGTCTTTTGATTTGGGTCTTGGTAGACTGCAGAGGCAAGCATCTGATACTTTAATTTCATGTTTTTCCTTCTGAGTGCTTACTTCCTCATCCCTATTAAAGATGCAAAAAGCTGCATTTATGGGGTCTCTTTTGTGGGTTTGTGTACTGTCACCCAGTTTTTAGAGTTTGCACTGGACATCTGGAGCTAATTAGGGCATAAAGTGAGTATTTAGAAACAACTGCCCTCCTGGGAAATTGGGACCTGTGTTGGTAGTTTGTATTGTCTCTGTAAGGTGGGCCATAAAGATAGCAGGGTTTTCATCTGGTGCCTGGGTGATCTCATGGATCCTATCATAGTTAATCCGCTTTTGGCTGTTCTTATCCATAGCCAACAGGCAGGCGATCATGTGATCTCAGGCCCATAGGTGTCCCTAGGTCCCTGGGTTGGTAGGTCCACTCCAGGTTAGGGATGGCTTTGGGGATGGCCCAAGCAGCCTCTGGGTGTCTGTCTTGGGCCTGGTGGTGTAACTCATCTCTGTGCTGTTCAGCAGCTTGCCAGATACGTTCAAATTCATCTGGAGTTAAGGTAGAGGATAGAATGAGACAAAGATCTTGCCAGATTAAGCTGTAGGACTGAGTCAGGTGAAGAAATTCCTTATGATATTTGGAGGGATTCTCTGAGAAGGAGCCTAAAAGCTCCTTGATTTGATTAAGATCTGTTAGAGAAGGAGACATGGACTCTGGGCCTTCCATGCCAGCCACCTCCCTCAGGGGAAGACTGGTTTGGGTTGTAAATTTCGGGAGACAGTGTGAGGAGTAGGTAAGACAGAAGGGTGGATTGGACCAGGAATCGGGTGGAGTGGCTGGGGTACCTGTGGCAGGTGGTCGTCAGCTGGATCTGGATCACAGAGAGGATGTGAAGAGGGAGGGGCTGGGGGTGGAGCTTTTAAAGGAAAGCTTTTCTTTCATGGAAAGAACAGGACAAACAGGGTGTGAGGGTGAAGAGAGTGACAGGATGGAGGGGGAGGGGGATGGGACTGGAAGATTGAAGGGGAGAAGGGAGAGGAAGGTCAGTTGTGGCTGCCACTGTGGGGTGGGGGGAAGAAGAACATGCAAGCAGGGCAGGGTGAGTGGAGGGCCATGCTCCCAAGGTGGTAGCTTCTCTGATGAAGGAAGAACGAGAGAGGGGAAGAGAGGGAGTTCAAAGGAAGGCCTCAGGCCTCTCTCCTCCATGATAACTTGGAATGAGGAAACTTGACCTTGGAAGAGGAAAAAGGCTTGGGGAACTTCTGACCATTTGCTGTTCCTCTGTGTAAAGTAATCAAGGTCGCAGAGAATTTGGTGACCAAGCCTGCCTCGTTCTGGCCATTTAGATTCATCATCCAGTTTACATTGAAGCCAGGCTTTGGTATAGAGATAAATTAATTGTTTTGGTCTCATCTGTCCAGCACACACAAGTTCAACAGACAGACCCGGGACAGTCATGCGTCCCATGGGAGAAATTTGCTAACCCACGGACTTAAATACAATGAAACCGAGAGCTGAGGACTCGACTTACAATAAAGCATCTTTTGAGAAGCCTCCCACAGCTGAGCCACTCACAACTGAGTTATGAGATTTCCCTTAGCTTAGATAGGCACCTCTAAACTAGGACATAAGGGAACATTCCTAGTGGAACTGAGTGTGTACCCTAAAATCCCTGCAAAGAAAAGGGTACTGGCCAATGAGACGAGGTCTGCCCTGGTGCCTGGGGAGACTAGGGTCAATTTCTTACCAAATCTGTTGGGTTGAGATTCAGGTCCAGTGTTGCATGCAGAGGCGAGATCCAACAAAAGATTTTTGACTGAATTCACAGGGAGAAGAGAAGGTGTTAAGTGGGGAGTCAGGGGGTAAGAGACCAGCTCATCTGGGGTGTCTGGAAAGGTGTCTCCAATTTGCTCAAATCACTCCAAGGAGGAAACTTCAAGGCTAACCTGAGAGTTTCACCCTCCCTCCATCAAGGAGAGGCACTTGGTCAGAAATGACAGTAAAGCGGGAAGTAAGTTCTTGGGTACCCTAACAGGGAGTCTGCATCTGGTCTTTCCCTGGGAAATTTTGTGTCCCATCAGAGTGGCCCTGGCTGAAGACTGTCAGTCTTCCACCCGGTCATTCCCAGTCACATACATACACAGCCTCATTCCTGAGAGGAAAATGAAATAAGAAAGAGCAAGTAGCAGCTGGACAGGAATTCGACTGTGTGTGGAACAGCATGGTCAGGGGGTTCCCCTGGAGATGAAGGGGTCCTCAAGGACCAGACACTCAACAGTTACCTTGAGGTCCTCACCCCCAGTTTGCTGCAGAAAGGAGAAGAAAGTTTGGAGAAGGGGAAGGTATCATTGATACCAGAGGGTATCAGAGCTCTGAGTATCTGGCAGGTCGATATAAATCCTTGACCAGGTGGATGGAGTGATGCAAGCTCTGAGAGCAGGTTTCCTGATGACTGCCTGCAAGTATATGAGCTTCCAAGGAACCACAGTGGGCGAGGGGCTGATCTCTCACACCCCTCCCCGTATGGGCCACCAAAACGTAAGGAGGACAAAGAGGAGACAAGATACAAACTCACAGCCCAAATAAATTTATTCAAGGGAATAAACCCAGACAGGTGGCTAACTACCAGCATGCACACAGGGCAAGCACATGGTAGAAAGCCTGGTCCTCCTGGCCAGTGCCACGGCTCACTAGGCTAATCCTCCGCCTGCAGTGCCAGCACACCAGGTTCTAGTCCCCATTGGGGCGCTGGATTCTGTCCTGGTTGCTCCTCTTCCAGTCCAGCTCTCTGCTGTGGCCCGGGAGGGCAGTGGAGGATGGCCCAAGTCCCTGGGCCCTGCACCTGCATGGGAGACCAGGAGAGGCACCTGGCTCCTGGCTTCGGATCAGCGTGGTGTGCCGGCTGTGGCGGCCATTGGGGGGTGAACCAATGGAAAAGGAAAACCTTTCTGTCTGTCTCTCTCTCTCACTGTCCACTCTGCCTGTCAAAAAAAAAAAAAAAAAAAAGAAAGAAAGAAAAAGAAAAAAAGAAAGCCTGGTCCTCCTGCAGATTGGGACTTACATCGTTTGGGGTAGCTGAGGATCTGGAGGGGAGTACAGTCGGCAGAGCTGAGCTGGTTTGTACAGGCTTTTTGCAGGCTTTTAATCTCGACCCACCGTCCTCTCTGTGGACTGCTAGTTGAGGAAGAATGCAGAGGTTGGACTGAGTTGGTTGACAAAGAATGCAGGGGCTAGGAATTCTGTCGGGGGACTGGATCTGCTTTCAGGCAAGGAGCTAAAATGTCTCTAAAGCTCATGTCCTTGCTCCATCACAAAGTTTAGTTTCTGTTTTTGTTTTGTTTTTTATTTGACAGAGTCAGGCAGTGAGAGAGAGAGAGAGAGAGAGAAAGGTCTTCCATCTGTTGGTTCAACCCCCAAATGGCCGCCACAGCTGGCGCTGGGCCGATCTGAAGCCGGGAGTCAGGAGCTTCTTCCTGGTTTTCAGTGCAGGTGCAGGGGCCCAAGCACTTGGGCCATCCTCCACTGCCCTCCCGGGCCACAGCAGAGGTGAGATGCCGGCACCGCAGGCGGAGGATTAACCAAGTGAGCCTCGGCGCCGGCCCCCCATCACAAAGTTCAGTAACAACAGCATCTAAACCATTTTTGTAGACATGGCAGAAATGACCAGTTACTTTGGTTTCATATCATAACATATAAACTTATGTTGCCAGTTTTTCTCCTAGAGTAAGATTATCATAAATGGAACATTCAGAAATTCTTTAGCTATGCCATTACCTGAGATAGGAAATTCAAGAGGAGGAGATCTGGGACACTGGACTAGATATTTTTGATTTGTTTTCTCATTTATTTCTAAGTACAGGTGATGTTTTCCTTAATTTTCATTAGACCAAAAAAAAAAAAAAAACAAGTTCAGAGATGTATTGTAATTTGCCCATGATGTTAACAAACAAAGCCGTGGTCCAGCTCAGGCAGGCTAGGATCCAAAGCACATATTCTTTGCATAAACATATCCTGTGTTGAATGTTCTGAGTTGGGTGTATGGTGACTTAGCAGTGAGAAATCTAATAATCTGATAATGATGGGGCCAGTGTTGTGGTGTAGCTACCGCCTGAGACACCAGCATCCCATGTGAGCGTCAGAGTCCTGGGTGCTGCACTCCCACTCTAGCTCCCTGGTAATGCTCCTGGGAAAGCAGAAGATGGCCCAAGTATTTGGGCCCCTGCACTCAGGTGGAAGACTTGGATGAAGCTCCTGGCTCCTGGCTTTGTTCTGGCCCAGCCCTGCTGTTTTGACCATTTGGGGAGTGAACTAGCAGATGGATGATCCCTCTCTCTCCACACTTGATCTTAGCTAAAAGGCTGAGAAGCGATAATCCATCTCTCTTTCTGTAACTCTGACTTCCAAATTAATAAATACATCTTTTTTTTTTTTAAAAGAATCTGGTAATGATAAAGGGGTCTTTGAGGCCTGTACTGCTCTTGTTTGTGGCTTTGGCTGTAAAATATATGTAAGACCATTCAAAAGCCTCAGGATTATGAGTGCTTGGGAGTAAATGAGGTTAATGAGGAAAAAAAGCTATGACCTAGAGACCATCATCTTCTGTCTAAATATTCACCACCTGATAGCCAAACTATGAAGGGTGGGTGCCTGGGTGCTTGGGCATCCATCATGGGAGATATGGTTTAACCTAAGCAGGAATCTTGCATGTGGGGCTCTTTTTGGCTAGGCATACAGGCCTGGAAGCCACCTTTTATGACCACGAAAGGCCCTGGAAGATTGAATGTCCTCCAGGCAGAAGGAGAATGAAGTGACTACCCAGAAGTGACTAACCAATGGCAGAACTTTATTCCGTTCCTGGGTCTGGTTACCCATGCATGTAGGTCTGTGGTGAAACTATCAGAATGAGCACACAGAGTCCATTGTGGTCAACAAATATAAAAATAATTCATGTCAGTTATAATTTATATTAATTCTTCTTCCTCAACCTTGGGATAATAGTCTAGGGGCCAGGATTTTGCTTATATAAATTCGGCTAGCCCCACTGTGTTTGGGGCACGCAGAGGGGGGGACAGCAATCCTTTCCTGCTTCCTGAGCAAGGTTCTGGCTGTCTCCTGAAAACGAGTCTTATTCTTCAATTTCATATAACTGTGACTAACTTTTACCACTGAGAAGAACGTCCAAAATAGCGTGACCCAAAATTGGGGGAAAAGAGTATTCTGGTACTTTTGCCAGGAGATCCACGTCATGTACAGTAAGAGTAAAAAGAATGCGCTGTTTCGAGACAAATGGAAGAAATAGATTAATTTCAGAGCAAGGAGAGATTCAAAGGCCGGTCATCTTCTGTGCTCGTGCCTGGCAAATAGGGTTTCTCGGATATAGGGAACAATGAACTTTATCACTGCACGAGAAAGACTGCCCAAGTAGGGCTATCTCGGGTTGTGAACACTTTGGCAGACCAGAGAAAAAGCCTTGAGCCGGATGCTGGCAGCGAAACCCTGACATCTAAAGGTCACAAGCAGTTGCGTGCAGAGGAAAAGCGAAGTGCCTCGGGATCACCTGCCGCCTAGCAGCCCGGCAGTCAGGAGCTGGGAGAGCGCTAGCAGCGGGTCCTCGCCTCTGGGCCCCTCAACTGTCAATCGACATCCTCGCCCCGCCCCTCCCAGAGCTTGCCCAATCGGAGCTGAGGGTCGGGGGTAAGTAGACGTAGCGGGGTCAGGAAGCTTGGAGCGAGAGGCCTGGCGACGAGTTGGGGCGTCAGTGTACCCTGCCGGGGGAGCTTGACTCACCAGCGGCTGGACTCCGAGGTGAGTGCGGCGATGCGGGATTGTGCGGGCTCCGGGCCGGACCCTGCCAGTGCAGGGACCCCCACCGCTCACCTCCTCGTGCGCTCCACTCGGCTGCAAAGCCTCTCCCTCCGCGCGCGCCGGGTCCCGAGTCCCCTCTGGGACTCCCTCCCCGCGGCCCCGAGGGTCACGGCTGGGAGCCCCGGGCCTGGGAGGGGAGGCTGTGGCCCAAGGCGGACGCACAGTTGGAGCCCCAGGCTGCCGCAGCCTTGGACCTGAGGAGCAAGAGCCGAGGCGGATCCAGGCCGGGAGGGAGTGGGGCGGGGCGCGAGCATCACGACGCGCAGTTTTCGCAACGCCGCAGCGCGGCGGCCCCGGACCCTCGCTAACCCGCAGCCGGCCGCTTGGCCACGCCGCCCCGTTAGTCCCCGTCCCTTCTCATCTCTGCCCAGGCCATCAGCTGCCTCTTGGCTGGTGGTACTATCGCGAGTTGGACTGCTGTGGCCTTAATGACCTGCCGTTTGGGGACATCAGATGCAGGTCGTATGGGGAAGAAAAGTGTGACTTTACAAGATGTGATGTGGAGACCCTGCTCTGTCACCCATCTCAGCCTTAGAGGCCATTAGGGTGATGCCAGGAGGGATTCTTAGGCAAGATTTATACTGTGTGTGTGTGTGTGTGTGTGTGTGTGTGTGTGTGGAGAGAGAGAAAGAAGAGATGGTTTTTAATTTTTTTTTTGCTTTTTTTTTAAAATTATTCTAAAGGAGGCTGTTGCCACATTTCCTAAAGAAGAGAATCACACTCCCCCCACTGTGGTCAGTTATCGTTCAGAACATCAGGGTGGATTGGAAGCTGGCGGGACTCCCAGACCCTCTCTGGTTGCTTGCAGTGGCATACTATGCCTCCACAGTGTTTGGGTTCTGCTTCCCTTTGTGTTCAGTATCTTCTTTCTGTTTCTGTCATCCTCACAGTCCCTGTGGGGCTCCTGAGAAAGGAAGTGAAGTGAAGTTGGCTGCCCCCGTTGCTCTGCGATTTGGGTTGATCTCGGGGACTATTGAGACGTCTTTTCAGAAATGTTACCGCTTATCCACTGATGTTTATCCTACTTGGCTGCTCAGGGACCTTTTACAGAAGTTGTTTTTTGAGGCCTACTCCTACAGATTCTAATTTAATTGGGTGGGTGAGGCCTAGGCACTGGTATTTTGAAAAGTTTCCAGATGATTATTAATATTTGTACAGGGTTAACGACCATGACCTGTCAGTATGCCTTATTTATTTATTTAATTTCCGGACAGCACTTAGGACTTTGTGGTTTATTTAACTCATTTGAATACTGCTCTATCTGCGGTATCATCTCCATGGGACCCTGCTTTGGAAGAAGGTCAGGAGAAGGTCCAGGTGAGTCAGCACTTTGGGCTCCTGAGGTAGGAGCACGTGAAAAGGGAGTGGAATCCCAGGAGCACTGTGGGTCACTGTGCTTCATCCTTGTTCAGGGGTTACCCGTTACTGTCTTAGTCTTGCATGGGTCTTCAGTGCTTCCTTCTGTCTATCCTGTCCTGTTAAGTTTCCGAGCCTTACTTGGCACTCTATGGAACACAATTGCCTTTTGGAAAAATTGAGATATGTATATTCTCTGTAAATCTGTCCTTTTTTCTTTGATATAGGGGACCTCATTTTCTGAATTAAAATTCCAGGTCCTTTCTCTGACTAGTACACTTGCATTTATGTGGATAACAGGTCAAGAGTGTAAATTTAGGATGTGGACTGTCCTCTGATATATTGTCTTTGTAAATAGTTGCCTGAGAACATTAACTTCCCAGAGGTTGGGGTTGCTGTTTAATTTTCTTTGTTTAGTGCCTGAACTCAAGCATTTAATTTGTGTTATTGACAATTGTAATTCCAAGTTATGTAAGCAATCACTCTGTGATTCTCTTGTGCAATAGGAATAGGAAGTCAGATACCTAAGGAGAGTCTAGGATTGTTGCCACAGGACATTAAGGAGTTAGATTGGTTAGTACATGCCCTGGACTGGGAAGTAGTCAATCAAAATTTGACAGAAATAGTCCCAACAAGTCACCTGCAAGTCAGATCCATGCATCTTCTTTTTTGCTTGTCCTTTGCATATGAGAAATTAAGTGGCCGGCGCCGCGGCTCACTAGGCTAATCCTCCACCTGCGGCTCCGGCATCCCAGGTTCTAGTCCCGGTCGGAGCACCGGATTCTGTCCCGGTTGCTCCTCTTCCAGTCCAGCTCCCTGCTGTGGCCCGGGAGTGCAGTGGAGGATGGCCCAGGTCCTTGGGCCCTGCACCCGCATGGGAGACCAGGAGAAGCATCTGGCTCCTGGCTTTGGATCAGCGTGATGCGCCAGCCGCAGTGTGTCGGCCGCGGCAGCCATTGGAGGGTGAACCAATAGCAAAAGGAAGACCTTTCTGTCTCTCTCTCTCACTGTCCACTCTGCCTGTCAAAAAAAAAAAAAAAAAAAAAAATTAAGCACAAGTAAA
The DNA here is from genome assembly GCF_964237555.1 of Oryctolagus cuniculus. Classification (NCBI taxonomy): domain Eukaryota; kingdom Metazoa; phylum Chordata; class Mammalia; order Lagomorpha; family Leporidae; genus Oryctolagus; species Oryctolagus cuniculus. Next base: position 56,417,068 of record NC_091435.1, read on the forward strand.
GTGGTATTCTGATACTTCATAAAGATTGGGAAACAAGACTGCTCAAGTTATGATTCCTTGAATAATACATTTTATTTAGATCTCTGTAGCTATCTCTTGTTTTCTGAAGTGGGAAGATGGGTTATTTAACTACATGATTATTCTAATCTTTAAAAAAATAACTTTTGGAACATTTGCCTTTGGTTTGTATATTTTTTTAGTTGCTTTGTAGTACTTATAAAGCATTGACCTTAAACTAAGATCTGAGAGTGATTTGCCAGGTTGAATTCAATATATGTAAATAGCCAGTTATATATGTATATTTATTTGTGTGTGTGTGTGTGTGAGAGAGAGAGAGAGAGAGAGAAATAATGATTGAATACACCCTCAAACACTGCTTCACTCCCCAAATGCCCACAATTGCTGGTGCTGGGCTGGGCCAAAGCTGGGAGTCAGGAACTCAATCCAGGTCTCCCACATTGGTGGTGGAAGCCCAATTACTTGAGCCATCACTACCAACTTCCAGGGTCTATGTTAGCAGGAAGCTGAATTTAGGAGCTGGAGCTGGCAATCTAACCCAGGTATTCTGATACGGAATGCAAGCATCTTAACTGCTAGACTACATGCCTACCCCAGTTACTGATTTTTATTGTACAAAAAGGAAATGTTCTTTCTTTTTTCTAGGTTTTTGTTTATTTATTTGACAGGTAGAATTACAGACAGTGAGAGAGAGAGATAGAGAGAAAGGTCTTCCTTCCGTTGGTTCACTCCCCAAATGGCCGCAGTGGCCAGAGCTGTGCCGATCCAAAGCTAGGAGCCAGGAGCCTCCTCCTGGTCTCCCATGCGGGTGCAGGGGCCCAAGTGGGCCATCCTCCACTGCATTCCCAGGCCATAACAAAGATCTGGACTGGAAGAGGAGCAACTGGAACTAGAACCCGGCGCCTATATGGGATGCTGGCACCGCAGGTGGAAGAATAATCTAGCCACGGTGCCAGCCGAAAAAAGGAAATGTTCTTATATCTACTCCTCCCACTCTATTACACTTAAATCTATGTATGCCTCTGTCTGTAAAACTGTACTGTCAGTTTCTAATATGTTTTCCTTTTTTTCATTTTCAGTATCTTTAACCTTTATATCATATTTCTTTTACCACAGGAAGAATATTATAAAAATGGAAAAACATATACTTCGAATGTGGCAAGAAAAGAATAAGGATTGTTGGTCACAACTACTTGAATTCAGGATTGTGTATGCTGGAAGGAAAGTTAGATGTGAACTCTAATTTCTTTGTTCAAATAAGCATCTCTTCTTGGGAAATTTCCAAAAAGGTAAATTATATGCACACGCATATACATTTATACATGTATATAATATTGTTCTTTCTTGTTGTTCTGAGAAACTTTTCTAGAGTCATTCTCATCCAGCACTGTTGTTCTTACTTAACTCTAAGGGAAATTTGAGATATCAAATTATATTTTCATGTTCCCTTTGTAAATACCTTTCTTGTTATAATATCTAGGTTTATTTATTTATTTTAAGATTTATTTATTTATTTGAAAGAGTTACAGAGAGGCTGAAGCAGACAGGGAGAGGTCTTCCGTCCACTAGTTCACTCCACAATTGGCTGTAGTGGCTGGAGCTGCACTGATCTGAAGCTAGGAACCTGGAGCTTCTTCTAGGTTTTCCATGAGGGTGCAAGAGCCCAAGCCCTTGGGCTATCTTCCACTACTCTCCAAAGCCATAGCAGAGAGTTGGATCGGAAGTAGAGCAGCCAGGACTCGAACTGGTGCCCATCTGGGATGCTGGCACTGCAGGTAGCAGCTTTACCCCCTATGCCACAGTGCCAGCCCCAATATCTAGATTTTATATTTGTAGGAAAATCTTTTACAGATTTCTTTTTCCTGTGAGAAATATTTCATTTTAAATGGAATTGTTTTCTCAAATATGATTTAGTATCTTTTTTCTACATGCATCTCATTTTTAATTTTTTTTTTTTTTTTTTTTTTTGACAGGCAGAGTTAGACAGTGAGAGAGAGAGAGAAAAAGGTCTTCCTTTGCCTTTGGTTCACCCTCCAATGGCCGCTGCGGCTGGCGCGCTGTAGCCAGCGCACTGCGCTGATCCAAAGCTAGGAGCCAGGTGTTCTCCTGGTCTCCCATGGGGTGCAGGACCCAAGCACTTGGACTATCCTCCACTGTACTCCCGGGCCACAGCAGAGAGCTGGCCTGGAAGAGGGGCAACTGGGACAGAATCCGGCGCCCCGACCGGGACTAGAACCTGGGGTGCCAGCGCCGCAGGCAGAGGATTAGCCTGTTGAGCCGCGGCGCTGGCCCATATTTAATTTTTACTTTTAGAAATCAACTTTGGGCCGGCGCTGCGGCTCATTAGGCTAATCCTCCGCCTTGCGGTGCCGGCACACCTGGTTCTAGTTCCGGTTGGGGCGCCGGATTCTGTCCCGGTTGCCCCTCTTTCAGGCCAGCTCTCTGCTGTGGCCAGGGAGTGCAGTGGAGGATGGCCCAAGTGCTTGGGCCCTGCACCCCATGGGAGACCAGGATAAATACCTGGCTCCTGCCATTGGATCAGTGTGGTGCGCTGGCCGCAGCGCGCCAGCTGCGGCGGCCATTGGAGGGTGAACCAAAAGGAAGACCTTTCTCTTTGTCTCTCTCTCTCACTGTCCACTCTGCCTATCAAAAAAAAAAAAAAAAAAAGGAATCAACTTTATTCTTTGTAGTTGTGATTTTTATTTACTGGTTAAAAAAATTAGGGCATAAACAAGATAAAAGATTAAATAAAAATTGCTCCTGAAGGTGACAGCTGTGAACATTTCTTTCTTTCTTTCTTTCTTTTTTTTTTTTTTTAAGATTCATTTATTTATTTGAAAGGCAGAAATACACACACACACACACACACATACACAGAAAGAGAGAGAGAACTTCCATCTGCTGGTTCATTCCTCAAATGGCCAAGGCTGGGCCAGGCTGAAGTCAGGAACGAGGCGCTTCTTCAGGGTGTACCATGTGGGTATAGGGTCCAAGAACTTGGGCCATTTTTTGCTGCTTTCCCAGGTACATTAGCAGGGATCTGGATTGGAAGTGGAGGAGCTGGGACTCAAACCAGTACCCATAGGGATGCAGGTGCTGCAGCTACCCTTCTAGGCCACAGCGCTGGCCCCAGTATATATCTTTCCAAAGAGAGGTCTATGTAGTGTGCCTCAGGCAACATCTTCTTGTACAAATGGATCTTCCAAATGTCTGCTCTCTGCTTACATATTGCAGGAAGTCGGATCTTCTGGTGTTGCCTGCTGTAATTAGTGTCAGTAGAAGTCTAGTTGTAAGGGGTCTTTGCCATCCTTCTACACTGTTGACCACTGCTGAGCTGACTGGCTCTGAACTACACTGGTGTCCTCTAAATTTCTGACATCCACACAGCCCACAGGCCACACCTCGTCATGAGGCAACTAAATTACTGTAGCTATCATGATGGTCTTTTCTGTCTTTGACCTTAGGGAAACCTGTGATTTCTAATAGCTGACTCTGAGAAGGATCTCTGTAGCAAAACAATTGGGATCCTGGTGACAATTATTATCGTCTATTTCACAGCCATTTCCTTCTCAGAATTTATAAGCATTTCTATGTGGGTATATGTCTGGATATTGGAGAGGGCAACGTTGGAGGTTGTATTACTCAGCTTTTCATTACTACAATGAAATACCTGAGGCAGGAAAATATTATAAGAAAGAACACAGTTTATTTAGCTCACAGTTTTGGAGGCTCAAGGGTATGGTGCTTGTGTTGTTCTATTTCTGGTGAGAACCTTCGTCTTTGTCACATGGTGGATGGCAGTGGTGGGAGCACATATGGAAGCAAAAGATGACTTTTTTTTTTTTTGGTAATGATTTATTTATTTATTTTATAGGCAGAGTTACAGAGAGAGAGGGAGAAATGGAGAGAGAGATCTTTCATCTGTTTGTTCACTCCCCAAATGGCTACAATCATCAGGGGTGGGCCAAGCCGAAGCCAGGAGCCAGGAGATTCTTCCAGGTTTCTGACCTGGTGGCAGGGGCTGGGACTTGGGCCATCTTTCACTGCTTTCCCAGGCACATTAGCAGGGAGCTGGATTGGAAGTGAAGCAGCTGGGACCAAACTGTCCTCCATATGGGATGCCTGCACTGCAAGCTGCAGTTTAACTCTGTGCCACAGTGCTGGCCGGAAGAAATTACATTTTGATACAAGAAACCAGAAAGCTTTCCACTTCTGATCCAGCTCCCTGCTGATTGACATGGGAAAGCAATGGAGAATGGCCTATTTTTGGACCTGGCCACTCACATAGGACACTTGGATGGAGTTCTAGGCTTCTGGTTGCAGCCTGGCAAGCAGCAGATGGAGGATCTCTTTCTATTCCTTGTTCTCTAACTCTACCTTTCAAATAAATAAAATCTTAAAAAAAAATCACTCCTCTTCCTTGTCTTGACAAAAATAAAAAGCCACAGTAAGAAGCAGGAAAGGTAGGAGGGAGAGAGGGAGAAAGAGACATGCCAGGCTCAGGCATTTTTTTTTTAAGCTTTATTTTATTTATTTGAAAGATAGAGTGACAGAGAGGGAAAAAGAGAGAGAAAGGGATCGTCCATCTGCTGGTTCACTCCCCAAATGGCTGCAATGGCAGGGGCTGCTCCATTTGGGTGTCCCTTGTGGGTGGCAAGTTCGGCCATCTTCTGCTGCTTTCCCAAGCACATTAGTAGGGAGCTGGATGAGAAGTGAAACACTGGGAACTGTTGCTTTGATATGAGATGCTGGTGCTACAGGCCGTGATTGAACCTGTCATGCCACAAGCTGGCCCCTGGCCTCAGGCTTTTAAAACATTCTGAGAACACGGACACAAAGGGTCACATGAGAGCTACCTTAAACCCTTCCGACCGCAGTGTTCCCTGCAAAACCTAAGGACTTCCTGGAACCTACCTTGTAACGTTTTCAGCACCTCCTAGTACTCCTACTACTGGGGACCAAGCATCTAACATGGACCGCTGGGGGACAAACCAGATCTAGAGCATAACAAGAGGGCGTGAGATGGGTAAGTCTGGTATTTCACAGTGCCTGGCACGGTGGAGGCAGCCAGGAGAGGTGGAGTTATTCCTGTTTAAGGAGAACTGTCCTTGTCTAATGTGAATGCAGACTGTCCAAGGGGAGTTTCTGGCACTGAGTACAGTGTGTCACAGGGTAGACCTCTGTAATTATATGTATTTTATTTTTTTATTTTTTGGACAGGCAGAGTGGACAGTGAGAGAGAGAGAGAGAGAAAGAAAGGTCTTCCTTTTCCATTGGTTTACCCTGCAATGGCTGCTGTGGCTGGCGCACCGCACCGCGCTCTGAAGCCAGGAGCCAGGTGCTTCTCCTGGTCTCCCATGAGGGTGCAGGGCCCAAGCACTTGGGCCATCCTCCACTGCCTTCCTGTGCCACAGCAGAGAGCTGGTCAGGAAGAGGAGTGACCGGGACAGAATCCAGCGCCCCAACCGGGACTAGAACCTGGTGTGCCGGCACCACAGGCGGAGGATTAGCCTATTGAGCCGCGGCGCCAGCCAATAATTATATGTATTTTTAAATATTTATTTATTTATTTGAAAGGCAGAGTTATAGAGAAGCAGAGAGAGAGAGAGAGAGAGAGAGAGTCTTCCATCTGCTGGTTCACTCCCCAGAGGGCGACAACAGCTGGAGCTGTGCTGATCCGAAGCCAGGAGTCAGGAACTTCTTCAGGGTCTCCCATGTGGGTGCAGGGACCCAAGGACTTGGGCCATCTTTTACTGCTTTCCAGGGCCATGGAAGAGAGCTGGATAGGAAGTGGAGCAGCCAGGACTTGAACTGGTGCCCATATGGGATGCCGGTGCTGTAGGCGGTAGCTCTACCAGCCATGCCACAGTGCTGGCCCCTGTAATTATTTGTTGAGTGGATTGTTAAATCATTGTAAGATGTACATCATGAAAACAACTGAGTGCTGAGATGGAATCAGAAACAGTAAGATACATTATCATTAAGTTGCTTTTTCTCTAATACATTTTTTAAATGTAGTCATAATGGGTATAGTCTAATTGGAGAGACAAAAATACTTATAAGCAGAGATAAACTGAGAAGTGAAAATAAATATTGGTATAGGAATTCTGAGGATAGAAATCATGTTGGAATAACTCAGGCTTGTTTCCTTTTTTTTCTTTAACTTTTATTTAATGAATATAAATTTCCAAAGTACGACTCATGGGTTACAATGGCTTTCCCCCCCATACCGTCCCTCCCACCCACAACCCTCCCCTTTCCCACTCCCTCTCCCCTTCCATTCACATCAAGATTCATTTTCGATTATCTTAATATACAGAAGATCAGCTTAGTATACCTTAAGTAAGGATTTCAACAGTTTGCTCCCACACAGAAACATAAAGTGAAAAATAATAGATGATTTTTTAAATGATGATGAAATCAGATCAGACCTATTGTCATGTTTAATCCCAGTGAGAGTCAAGTTGGGAGTTGATAATTTCTTTTTATTTTTCTTTTTTTTTTTTTTTTTTTTTTTTTTTTTTTTTTTTTTACAGAGGATCAGTTTAGTATGCATTAAGTAAAGATTTCAACAGTTTGCACCCCCATAGAATCACAAAGTGAAATATATTGTTTGAGTACTCGTTATAACATTAAATCTCAATGCACAGCACATTAAGGACAGAGATCCTACATGAGGAGTAAGTGCACAGTGACTCCTGTTGTTGACTTTACCAATTGACACTCCTGTCTATGGCATCAGTAATCTCCCTATGCTGCAGTCATGAGTTTCCAAGGCTATGGAAGCCCTCTGAGTTCTCCGACTCTTATCTTGTTTAGACAAGGTCATAGTCAAAGTGAAAGTTCCCTCCTCCCTTCAGAGAAAGGTACCTCCCTCTTTGAAGACCTGTTCTTTCCACTGGGATCTCACTCACAGAGATCTTTTGCCAGAGTGTCTTGGCTTTCCATGCCTGAAATACTCTCATGGGCTTTTCAGCCAGCTCCGAATGCCTTTAGGGTTGATTCTGAGGCCAGAGTGCTATTTAGGACATCTGCCATTCTATGAGTCTGTTGAGTATCTCATTTCCCATGTTGGATCACTCTCCCCTTTATTTATTCTATCGGTTAGTGTTAGCAGGTACTAGACTTGTTTATGTGCTCCCTTTGACTCTTAGTCCTTTCATTATGATCAATTGTGAACTGAAATTGATCACTTGGACTAGTGAAATGGCATTGGTACATGCCACCTTGATGGGATTGAATTGGAATCCCCTGGTATGTTTCTAACTCTACCATTTGGGGCAAGTCAGCTTGAGCATGTCCCAAATTATACATCTCTTCCCTCTCTTATTCCCACTCTTATGTTTAACAGGGATCACATTTCAGTTAAATTTCAACACTTAAGAATAACTGTGTATTAATTACAGAATTAAACCAGTCATATTAAGTAGAACAGACAAAAAAACTACTAAGAGGGATAATGTATTAAGTTGTTCATTAACAGTCAGGGCTATGCTGATCAAGTCACTGTTTCCCATAGTGTCCATTTCACTTCAACAGGTTTCCTTTTTGGTGTTCAGTCAGTTGTTTCCTTTTGAAAGCTGAATTGAGCCGGGTTGGCATGGTTCATGTGGGATGGGAATGGTTCACTCAGATGGAGCACAGGAGCAAAAGAATGGGGCTTGCAATACAAAGCTGAAGGTCATGTTGATGCAGCCCACCTATTCAGGCTTTTCAGCGAGATACTGTGTACCATGGATCTACCCCTGCCACGTTGACCTCTGATACCTGCCCTGCAAGGAAAGCTCCCCTGGGAACAAAATACCAGCATGCTTTCTGTTCACCTGTGCGAGGCTAGCAACTGGAGACAGCAATTTGAATTTGTTATGTGGGAGAAAAATTGGGCATGACTGCCTCTGAAATCCTGTCTTCTAGCAGTTGGAATGAAGACTTGGCAACCCTGTTATCCACCTCTCAAGACTGACTTTGTCTCCTGCATGGTGAGGGCAGGTCTTTCCTTCTGCTCCTTATGACTCAGCTCAGGGAGCAGCATAAGGATGTGGTGGGAGAGCTCGAATCTCTCTCTCTTTTTTCTTTCAAGATCTATTTATTTGAAAGTCAGAGTTAGACAGAGAGAGGAGAGGCAGAGAGAGAGAGAGAGAGGTCTGCCATCTGATGGTCCACTCCCCAGTTGGCTGCAATGGCCAGAGCTGTGCTGATCCGAAGCCAGGAGCCAGGAACTTCTTTTGGGTCTCCCACATGGATGCAGGGGCCCAAGGACTCGGGCCATACTCCACTGCTTTCCCAGGCCATGGCAGAGAGCCAGATCGGAAGTGGAATGACTATTACTGTGCTCTGGATCTTTGCTTTCTGTTTGTGAGTTTGGGCCTTACATAAGGTCAAGGAAGAGAAAATATGGTGTTTTTTTTTTTTTTCTTACCATGGCCTAGGCTCTTGCAGTTGGTAATGTTCTCTCATCTGTCCTCTTTGAAGGAGATATTTGAAGAAAAGTGCATTTCTTCAATCAACTGTGGTCTTTCCTCTAAACGAAGAACTCTTAAGGCTTCATTCTGATATAGGCACATTAAACTGAAAGTTTATGTGCAGCTCAGAAAAGCGAAGACATGGGATTTTGAGGAGTGAAGATAGCATGGTGTCGGCCATGGGTGATCATGCCACAGCCAGACCATGTGGACCAGTTTCTCCAGACTCCGGCTTTTCTGCTGTCTGCTTGCGGTGTTGATGGTGGTGGTGCTCGTCATCAATGTGACTCAGGTCGAGGTGAGTAGGTGGTTTACTTCTTCATGACCAAGGAGGGTCAGATCTGAGGATCTGGGGCTAACGAGCCTGAGGAGATGTTGGTTATTAGGATGCTTAGCTTGCCAACAGTGCGTGTTGTCCTTTGTGCTGTAAGATTCGAGTCCCTCCAATGCTGTAGAGTTGGTGCTGATCACAAGGGTGTGGTGGTGAAGAAGATGGACGTGATTTCTTCCCTTACGGAGCTCCTGTTCTCAGTGTGCATGGGAAACAGTGATGAGAAATGATCATAATGGCAAAGTAATGATGCTAACTTGAGATTGTGAAAAGTGCTGTAAAGAAAGGGAAGGCTGCCTACTCCAGGGGGCCTTTGAAATGATGGAAGAAATGTGTCTCCCAGGACACTTGACAAAAGACTGAAGACTTTTTTGAGGGGAGGGAGTTGATGAGTCTTTTTGAAGACTGAGTGGTCAATAAGGACAAGTACCTGGCACTAGGAAGGGACGAGGTGGTGTTTCCCCCTCCCTTGCCTCCCCTGCATGAACTCGTGTATCACCAAAATTTGTGGAGTGGGTTTTTTTTTTTTAAACTTTTATTTAATGAATATAAATTTCCAAAGTACAGCTTATGGATTACAATGGCTCCCCCCCTCATAACTTCCCTCCCACCCACAACCCTCCCCTCTCCTGCTCCCTCTCCACCTCCATTCATATCAAGATTCATTTTCAATTCTCTTTATATACAGAAGATCGATTTCCATTCACATCAAGATTCATTTTCTATTCTCTTTATATACAGAAGATCAGTTTAGCATACATTAAGTAAAGATTTCAACAGTTTGCTCCCACACAGAAACATAAAGTGAAATATATTGTTTGAGTACTCGTTATAGCATTAAATCTCAATGTACAGCACACTAAGGACAAAGATCCTACATGAGGAGTAAGTGCACAGTGACTCCTGTTGTTGACTTAACAAATTGACACTCTCGTTTATGGCCTCAGTAATCACCCTAGGCTCTTGTCATGAGCTGCCAAGGCTATGGAGGCCCCCTGAGTTCATTGACTCTGATCATATTTAGACAAGGCCATGGTCAAAGTGGAAGTTCTCTCCTCCCTTCAGAGAAAGGCACCTCCTTCCATGATGACCCATTCTTTTGTGGAGTGGTTTCTATACAAAAAGAATACTGTCCTTTTTATTTCACTGGCACTTCTCAGGTTACAAGTCTAAATTATGACATTTCTGTGTTGGATTTTATTAGCACAAGCTGCTCTAAAGCAAAATCATAGGCTTTTTCATTTTTCCTGCTAGAACTCACTTTGTGGTTTTTAGCAGAACACTGAATCTCACTGTGAAATGGGCACATAGGGCACTACAGATTTTTTTCCTGGGAGTTATTAAAATTTTGAAGTGATTCTGTTAAACATTTCCTATTAGAAATTGTCTTTTTTTTTAAAGAATTTTATTTTACTTATTTGAAAAGCAGAATTACAGAGAGAGAAGTAAAGAGAGAAAGAGAGAATCTTCCATCTGCTGGTTCATTCCCCAAGTGGCTGCAATGGCTGGGGCTGGGCCAGGATGAAGCCAGGAGCCAGGAGCTTCATCTGGTCTCCCTTGTGGGTACAGGGACCCGAGGACTTGGGCCATCCTCTGCTGTTTTCCCAGGTGTATTATCAGGGAGCTGGATTGGAAGTGGAGTAGGTGGGACTTGAACTGTTGTCTATATGGGATGCCAGTGCTGCAGGCGGTGGCTTAACCCACTACGCCACAACGCTGGCCCCTAGAAATGGTCATAAAGCATAAACATTAGGTATTTCATCTTTCTTTCCCTTGTTTAAATTGCTCTTGCATGTTTTGCTAGAGATAAGGCCAATTACATATTCCGGGTGCATTCTATGTGGAAGCAGTTAATGTCGTGTCTAGATAGTACATAATTTCCTTTCTTTCCCTCCCTCTCTTTGTGGTAAAATTCATGTGATATGGGAATTTACCATTTTAGCCATTTTAAAAGAGATGTGCATTTCCCATGAACTTTTTGAAGTGCCTTCATACAATTCAGTAGCATTAAATAGAGTCACATGGTTGTGTGAGCAACACCCCATCTGTCTCAAGAACTTTCCATCTTCCAAAAGTGAAACTCTGTGCCTGTTAAAAAATAATTACTCATTCTTTCTTACCCCCGGGCCCTGACATCAACTCTTCTACCTTCTGTCTCAGTGGTAACTGAGATAACTCTAGGTACTGCATGTAAGTGGAATCATGTAGTATTTATCTTCTTATGACTGGATTATTTCTTCACGAATTTGCGTGTCATCCTTGCGCAGGGGCCATGCTAATCTTCTCTGTATCATTCCAATTTTAGTATATGTGTTGCCGAAGTGAGCACAGTGACTAGATTATTTCTGTTAACATAATGTCCTCAGAGTTCATCCATGTTGTAGCATGCATCAAAATTTTCTTTATTTTTTTAAGATTCATTTATTTATTTAAAAGGGAGAGTGGCAGAGGGGAGAGAGACAGGGAGAGAGAAAGAGATATCTTCAATCTGCTGGTTCATTCCTCAAATGGCCACACCAGCCAGTGTTGGGCCAGGCTGAAACCAGGAGGCAGGAACTCCATCTGGGTCTCCCATGTGAGTAGCAGAGGCCCAAGTACTTGGGCCATCCTGCACTGCTCTCTCAGGCACATTAGCAAGGACCTGAATTGGAAGTGGAGCAGCTGGTACTTGAATCGGTACTCTGATATGTGATGCTGGTGTTGCAAGCAACGGCTTAACCTGCTGTACCACGTTATTGGCCTCTATTTTTACTTTTGATGTACTACAGTTTATTTTTATTTTTGTTGCCCATGCATTTGTTGTCATATTCAAGAAATCATTAATAAATCCAGCAGTGTCCTCTGTATTCTCCTGGGTTTTAAGGTTTTAGACTTTTTTTTAAAGTATTTATTTGAAAGGCTTAGTTACGGAGAGAGAGGAAGAGTCAGAGAGAGATCTTCCATCTGCTGGTTCACTCCCCAGTGAATAGATGTGGCTGGGCCAGAGTGAAGCCAGAAGCCACTTGCATCTTCATTGCAAGGGCCTAAGCACTTAGGCTATCTTCCTCTGCTTTCCCAGGCACATTGTCAGGGAGCTGGATTGGAAGTGGAACAGCTGGAACCTGAACCAGCATCCATATGGGATGCTGGCATTGCAGGAGGCAGCTTTACCCACTATGCCACAACGCTGGTCCCATAGTTTTAATGCTTACATTTAAGTCTTTAATAGAACTTATTATCCTTTGGGGCCGGTGGTATGGCGCAGTAGGTTAATCCTCCGCCTGAGGTGCCGGCATCCCATATGGGCGTCGGTTCTAGTCCCGGCTGCTCCTCTTCCAATCCAGCTCTCTGCTATGGCCTGGGAAAGTAGTAGAAGATGGCCCAAGCCCTTGGGTCCCTGCACCCATGTGGGAGACCCAGAAGAGGCTCCTGGCTCCTGGCTCCTGGCTTGGGATCGGCACAGCTCCGGCCATTGTGGCCATCTGGGAAGTGAACCTGCGGATGGAAGACCTCTCTCTCTGTCTCTACCTTTCTCTATAACTCTTTTTTTTTTTTTTGACAGGCAGAGTGGACAGTGAGAGAGAGAGAGACAGAGAGAAAGGTCTTTGCCATTGGTTCACCCTCCAATGGCTGCCACGGCCGGCGCACTGCGGCTGGCGCACTGCGCTGATCCGAAGCCAGGAACCAGGTATCTATCCTGGTCTCCCATGGGGTGCAGGGCCCAAGCACTTGGGCCATCCTCCACTGCACTCCCAGGCTACAGCAGAGAGCTGGCCTGGAAGAGGGGCAACCGGGACAGAATCCGGCGCCTCGACCAGGACTAGAGCCCAGTGTGCCGGTGCCGCAGGTGGAGGATTAGCCTGTTGAGCCACGGCACCGGCCTCTCTATAACTCTTTCAAATAAAAAAAGTAAATCTTTAAAAAAAACAAAAAGAACTCATTATCCTTTGAAAACACTATGGTTCAAAACAGATAAACTTTACCTAATCATTTTTACTTGTACAGCTCAGTAGTGTTAAGTATATTTGCATTTTTAAAACAGGACTCCAGAATCCCTTGTTATCCTTCTAATATTTGTAGAATATAGGGTGGTATATTCTCTCATTTCTTTTTTTTAAAAAAAGATTTATTTATTTATTTGAAAGTCAGAGTTACATACACATACACACACACACACACACACACACAGAGGGGGGGGGGGTCTTCCATCTGATGGTTCACTCCCCATTTGGCCATAACAGCCGGAGCTGTGCAGATCCAAAGCCAGGAGCCAGGAGCTTCTTCTGGGTCTCCCATGTGGGTGCAGGGGCCCAAGGACTTGGGCCATCTTCTACTGCTTTTCCAGGCCATAACAGAAAGCTGAATCAGAAGTGAGCGGCCGGGTCTTGAATCGGCGCCCATGTGGGATGCTAGCACTTAAGGCCAGGGTGTTAAGAAGTCTATATTTAGCCTTTGCTTTTTTTTTTTTTTTAATATTTAGTATACTTTATTTTTTATGGTCGTCTTAGATGAATCAAAAAATTTCACAGAAAGAATAGAACTCTCATACTGCCTGCCTTCCTTGTAGTTTCCCCTCTTGTTAACATCTTGGATTATTGTGGTTCAGTGGATGGACCAATATTTACACTTTATTAACTCACATCCATAGTTCACTTTAGGTTGTGCTCTTTGTGTTGTACATGTCTATGGGTTTTGACAAATGTATGTCCTATATCCACCTTGTACTTCATTTGTTCATCCCTTCCCCTGAACAAACCTCCGATCTCTTTATTGTCTAAAGTTTTGCCTCTTCTAGACTGTCATATGTAGTTAGAATCATGCAATATGTATACTTCACTCTTTTTTTTTCAATTTGAAGGAGTTACAGAGAAGGAGAGATAGAGGCACAGAGAAAGAGAGAGAGAGAGAGAGAGAGAGAGAGAGAGAGAGATCTTCCATCTGCTGGTTTATTACAAAAGGCCACAACAGCCAGGGCTGAACCAATCCAGAGCCAGGAGCCAGGAGCCAGGAGCCAGGAGCTTCATCCAGGTTTTCCACGTGGGTGGTGGGGCCCAAGGAATTGGGCCATCTTCTGCTGCTTTCCCAGGCATATTAGCAGGGAGTTAGATGGGACGTGGAGCAACCGGGACTAGAACCAGCACCTATATGGGATGCCAGGGTCGCAGGCAGAGGCTTTACTTACAGTGCCGTAGTGCTGGCTCCTGAATACTCCCCCCCCCCCCCCCGACAGTTACTCTACTGTTTTCTTGCTTGTTTCTGATGAAAAACATAAAATGAGATTTCATTTGGTGAGATGTGATTATGCTTATTTTTTGCCTATTCATATGTATTTTCCTCTAGTTGTTTTTTTCTTTTTTACTCTAGCTTTTTTTTTTTTTTTTTTTTTGACAGGCAGAGTTAGACAGTGAGAGAGAGAGAGAGACGGAGAGAAAGGTCTTCCTTTCCATTGGTTCACACCCTAAACGGCCACTACGGCTGGGACCAGGAGCCAGGTGCTTCTTCCTGTCTCCCATGGGGTGCAGGGCCCAAGGACTTGGGCCGTCCTCCACTGCCCTCCTGGGCCACAGCAGAGAGCTGGACTGGAAGAGGAGCAACCGGGACAGAATCCGGTGCCCCAACTGGGACTAGAACCTGGGGTGCTAGCACCGCAGGCGGAGGATTAGCCAAGTGAGCTGCGGCGCCGGCCTTTCACTCTAGCTTTACGTTTAACTTTGATCTGCCTTGGTGTAGTTGTAATGTTTCTTTTACTTGGGATTTATTGAAATCCTTACATTTATGTATTTATAGTTTTCATGAAATTTGGTAAATATTTGGCTGTTTTTGTTTATTTTCTGCAAAGATTTATTTTGTTAGAAAAGCAGAAAAACAGAAAGGGAGAGACAGAGAAACAGATCTTCATCTGCTGGTTCACTCTCCAAATGGCTGCAACAGTCCTGGCTGGGCCAGGCTGAAGCTAGAAGCCAGATGCTGCATATGGGTCTCCCATGTGGGTGGCAGGGGCCCAAGCACTTAGACCATCTTTTACTGCCTTCTCAGGCACATTAGCAGGAAGCTGGAATGGAAACAGAGCAGCTGAGACTCGATCTGGTGCTGCAGTATGGGATGTTAGCATTGCACACTATGGCTTAACCCATAGCACCACAACGCTGACCCAATTTTTTTGTTTTTTAAGAGAGTGTAGATTTTTATTCTGTTGCTTTACAAATAAAGCAGGCTGCATTGGTTTCTGTTTTGGTGGTTAAAGAGGGCACATCCCATATCCTCATCCAACTCTCCCAACTCCTCCTTTAAACAAGCCTATGGTAGCAGGTGGGGCAGCTGTGGGACTATGATCATGGGAGCAGTAGCCATAAGTACAAGTGGATAGGCCAGAAAGGCCTTGACTTTGTCAGAAAATGGGAAGGTATAGTCAGTATCCTTAGGTGAAGCCAGAAGCCACTTGTACCCAGTCATGATCTAATGTTGTACAGACGTAATATTTGGGTAACCAGTCTGTAGACATACTCTGGCAATATTGCACATATCCTCTGGGAAATGAGACTGCAGTTTCTTCTGTTTTGTCAAGCACTCTGAGACTGCAGAGGCTGCTGTTTTCACACACCTGCACGATGTTCAGCAGCTCCCACTTGGTCTGCCGTCTCCATCAGCTGTACATCATTAGGATTTCAGTGACAAAATGGTGATGATGCCTAAAGCCTGGAAGAAGGAGGATGTTTGTGTCCCACCTAAATTCATATGTTGAAACCCTTACACTCAATTTGATGGCATTTAAGGGAAGGGCCTTTTGGGAGATGTATTTACTTATTTGAAAGGCTGAGTTACAGAGAGAGAGATGAAGAGAGAGAGACACACACATACACACATAGAGAGAGGGAGAGAGAGAAATTGATCTTCGTTCTTTGGTTCACTCCCCAAATGGCCACAAATAGCCAGGACTAGGGCAGGCCAAAGCCAGGAGCCTGGAACTCCATTCAGGTCTCCTGTATGGATGGCAGGGGTCCGAGAACTTGGGCCATGTGCTGCTGCTTTCCCAAGTACATTAACAGGGAGCTAGAGCAGAAGTGGAGTAGCCAGGACTCAATCTGGTACCCGTATCTGATGCCAGCATTTTTGGGCAGTGGTTTAACCCGCTACATCACAACACCTGCACCCAGATAATTACGTTATTTTTTTTAAAGAATTATTTTATTTATTTGGAAGAGTTACAGAGAGAGGTAGAACCAGAGAGAGAGAGAGCTCTTCCTTCCTCTGGTTCACTCCCCAAATGACCACAACAGCCAGAACTGAGCTTATCTGAAGCCAGGAGCCAGGAGCTTCTTCTGGGTCTCGCATGTGGGTGCAGGGGCCCAAGGACTTGGGCCATCTTCCACTGCTTTCCCAGGCCATAGCAGAGAGCTGGAAAGGAAGTGGAGCAGGTGGGACTCGAACTGGTGCACATATGGGACGCCGGCGCTGCAGGCTGGGGCTTTAACCCACTGCGCCACAGCACTGGCCCCAATAATTGGGTTTTGATTAGGCCATGATGGTGTGACCCTTATGATGGGTTAATGGCCTTTTAAGAATAGGAAGAGAAAGTAAATAAGGAAGGGTCATGTGGGCACGTGGTAGCTGTCTGCACAAGAGGAAGGGCTTTGCCAGAACCTGACCATGCTGGCACCCTGCTGAGACCACCAGCTTCCAGAACTGTGAGAAAAATGACTGTTATTTAAGCCAACTAGTGTATGTTATTTGTTGTAGCAGCTTGAAATTATGACAACAGACCTCTTCTTACGACCAAGATCGGTAATACCACATGCCCCAGCACAAGCAGCAGCTAGTACTTTGTTGGCCAGTAGCCTCTCCCTGATCTCAGTGAAGTTCTCATTGATAAGCACCAACAGCTCACACACCCCCCGACGTGAGGCAGTCATTCGTCCAGAGACAGGTTGTTTCCCAGATGCCTCTGGATAGCCTTTAGTATCATGATATTCTTTTTTTTTTTTTTTTTGACAGGCAGAGTGGACAGTGAGAGAGAGAGACAGAGAGAAAGGTCTTCCTTTGCCGTTGGTTCATCCTCCAATGGCCGCTGCGGCCAGCGCGCTGTGGCCGGCGCACCGTGCTGATCCGATGGCAGGAGCCAGGAGCCAGGTGCTTTTCCTGGTCTCCCATGGGGTGCAGGGCCCAAGCACCTGGACCATCCTCCACTGCACTCCCTGGCCACAGCAGAGAGCTGGCCTGGAAGAGGGGCAACCGGGACAGAATCCGGTGCCCCTACCGGGACTAGAACCTGGTGTGCCGGCGCCGCAAGGTGGAGGATTAGCCTAGTGAGCTGCGGTGCCGGCTTTTTTTTTTTTTTTTTTTTTTTTTTTTTTTTTTTTTACAGGCAGAGTGGATAGTGAGAGAGAGAGAGACAGAGAGAAAGGTCTTCCTTTGCCGTTGGTTCACCCTCCAATGGCTGCTGCGGCCGGCACAGCAGAGAGCTGGCCTGGAAGAGGGGCAACCGGGACAGAATCCAGCGCCCTGACCGGGACTAGAACCCGGTGTGCCAGCGCCACTAGGTGGAGGATTAGCCTATTGAGCTGTGGCGCCGGCCAGTATCATGATATTCTGACCACCAGCACACACTGTGCCATTTTGTCACTTACAGACCCTGGGCATCGTGGTGCATCAAGGGTTGCCTTACAGGGTTTAAAGATGTTACTCTCATGAGGTGAGGATACCTGGTAAGAGCTTGGCTGTTACTTCTTTGAGTACTTTTTTTTTTTTTTTTTTTTTTTTAAGGATTTATTTATTTACTTGAAAGGCTGAGTTACAGAGAGGGAGAGAGATCTTCCATCTGCTGGTTCACTCCTCAAATGGCTGCAATGGCCAGGGCTAAGCCACGCCAAAGCCAGGAGCCAGGAGTTTCTTCTAGGTGTCCCATGTTGGTGCAGGGGCCCAAGGACATGGGCCATGATCTGCTGCTTTCCAGGCACATTAAAAGGAAGTGGGTGCAGCTCAGTTCACAGTAGTTAAGTTATAGAATCAACCTAAATGTCTGTCAACTGAAGACTGGACAAAAAAATTTCAGGATATGTACACTATGGAATATTACACAGCGGTTAAAAATGAAATCCTGTCATTTGCAACAAAATGGATGAAACTGGAAAACATCATACTTACTGAAATAAGCCAGTTCCAAAAGGACAAATACCATATGTTCTCCCTGATCTGTGGTAACTAATAGAGCACCTAAAAGGTAATCTGTAGAAGTGAAATTGACTTTGAAAAGCTCTTGTCTTGAACTGTTGAGGAACAGAATTTTTTCCCATTGTATTTGTTGAACTCTTTACTTAATGTAAAGCTAATCTTATGTGTACAAAGTTAATTGAAAATAGATTTTAGTAAAACATAAGAATGTGAATAGGAGAGGGAGAAGGAAGAAGGGTGGGAGTGCAGGTGGGAGGACAGGTATGGTAGGAAGACTATGTCCCTAAAGTTGTATTTATGAAATGCATGAAGTTTATATACCTTAAATAAAATGTTTCTGGAGGGGGGAAGGAAATGGGATCATAAGTGAAGGTGGTACTTGGTCCCAGGCACTCAGATACACAGAATGCAGGCATCCCTAGGGTGACTTAGCCTGCTGCAAAACAGTACCCACCTCTACAGATGAATTTCTTACAAGAAATATCGTAAGAGATTGTCACTGGAGGTGGAAATCCTCCCCATTCAGGTCCTACATGTATCAATGGTGCTGTGTTGAAGTAATCCCAAATAACAATAGATTCAGTGGATTGATATGAGATAGCAAAATCAACATCCTTGTGGAAATCTCTAGCAAAACATTATCCATTGTAGTATCTTGTCTTTATAAAAACAGGATGAGTAGATCTTCTTTTGTGGAAATTTACAAGTTCCTCTCTTTTATAGTGCTGACCAATCAGCTGTAACTGGGGTACTTTTCTGTTCCAGCCTTGCTATAAATCCCTCATGATCATGTAGCATCATCATTTTGGAAATAAAATAATAGCTAATATGTGTCTGGTACTTCTTATATGCTGGAACCCTCTTCTTGCTTTTCCTCATTAAGTGTGCCATGGGTGCATAAATGAAAGCACACTGTTGGAGGGAGTAGGGGTGGAGAAGCAATGGAGGTGGTATTTGGGCTATGGAAAACTCCTTTGTTTCCCATAGAACAAGAGCTTTGAGGTCAGACAAAGCCTACAGTGATTTTGATGGATGAAGCTGAACAGTGGGGACTTTTGGCCCCCCCTCCCTTTTTTCCAGTTCCAGAACTCACTGAAGCAAAGGTTAGAGGGAAGAAGTGCTGGCTCTCATCTCCCTCCTTTGTTTAGACATATGCTGTTGATACCCTCCCTTAAGAACCTCCAGAATCCCCATCTGCCCCCACCTCCAGGCCCCTACTTCAGTGCCCTCTTCCCCTGGTGAGACACTGGGTCACTCTCCAGTTTGTTCAGTTTGTAATTGACAGGTTGGGTGCCTGCTCAGACTTTCCTGCCCTGTGTTTCAATGTGGCAGCCATTTATTTGCTAAGATTCATTAAAATTCCAACTCACTGCTCATCTGAACCAGAAATTCTATTGTTGAGGTTTTGTTAGTATATAAACATTGTGGCTTTCTTTAAGGTGATAGTAATTTTTCATATTTTCAGTATGGGATTCAGGAACAAGTGTCCTGGGAGGAAGGAAAAGGAGTTGAAAGAGACTAAAGGCACAGAATGTCTGGAAAAAAAAAAAGAGAGAGAGAGAGAGAGATGGAAAGGAAGAAAAAAGTTTTTGTCTGTCTCAAAATGTTGCTGAGGGTCTTGCCTGGATGGCTGATTTGATAGAGATGCAGCTACCCCCACATTACAGCAGCATTTTATTGGGGGTCTTCTACAATGCACGAATCCAGTTTTGTTGTCTTTCACGGGGAGTCACTCAAATGGTGGGCATGTCTAAACAGATAAGGATGCATCAAGTTATTGCAAATGGGAGTAGGCATCAAGTTTAGGACCAGTGTTGCCATGGTACCAGGGAAAACTGGCTACCTCCTTCAGTGTTGCATTAAAACTGACCCTGCCAAACCAGGTCTGGACTAAGGTAGTGTTCTCCTTAGCTTGACTAAATTTTAGTAGGCTTTTCCCTGCTTTAGGCTCCCAATCTGCTTCTTAGAGCATTTACTTTAGAAACCTTATCATTGTAGATTCTTTCTCTGCCCCTTTGAGATGAGGTCTTGACATTTTTTTTTTAAAGATTTATTTTATTTATTTGAAAGAGTCACAGAGAGAGGTAGAGACAGAAAGAGTCGTCTTCCATCCACTGGTTCACTCCCAGGTGGTCGCAGAGGCCGGAGCTGTGCCAATCCGCAGCCAGGAGCCAGGAGCTTCTTCTGGGTCTCCCACACAGGTGCAGGGGCCCAAGAACTTGGGCCATCTTCTACTGCTTTTGCTGGCCACAGCAGAGAGCTGGATCGGAAGAGGAGCAGCCGGGACTAGAACCGGTGCCTATATGGGATGCTGGCACTTCAGACCAGGGCTTTAACCCGCTGCGCCACAGCACCTGCCCCAAGGTCTTGATAGTTTTAAAACCCACGGATGTTTTTCTCAAGGACTTGAGAGCCAACTGTTTGAAATTTAAACATCAAGAAAGGTAGAGCCCTTTTCTCAGCTCTGTGGGAAGGTAGGGGCCTAACTTCAGTAAGTGCCAACCAGCAACCACAGACGGCCTCATCACATTGACCAACATTGACCACTAGTGTCCCCCAGTACTTCCCCATGAATTTACTCCAGTGTTTAAAAGCTCTCTTACTATTTCTGTTAAGAAGTTAAGTCACTCTCTCTCTCCTGTTGCAAAAGACTTGACCCTCCTCTATTGCAATAGCCTTGATTAAAGACTTTCTTGCTGTTTAATTCTATCTTATGTAATTTTTCTTCAAAATATAGAAGCATACACAATATTTTATATAAATTGACTCAGGAGCCATTAACTCAGAACACAGGATAACTTTCTCATAGTACAGCTTTTGTAATTGTCCCACAGCTTGGGATATTCTTTCTTTCAGTCTTGTTCTTTTTGCTTTTCAGTTTTGGGAGTTTCTTTTTTCAAGATTTATTTTTATTTATTTGAAAGGCAGAGTTAGAGAGGGAGACAGAAAGAGACAGAGTGAGAGAGAGAGATCTTCCATCCTCTAGTTCACTCCCCAAATGGCTTCAATAGCCAGGGCTAGGCCAGGCTGAAGGCAGGCCAAAGCCAGAAGCCAGGAGTTTCTTCTAGTCTCCCACATGGATGCAGGGTCCCAAGCACTTAGGCCCTCCCCACTGCTTTCCAGGCATATTAGCAGGGAGCTGCATGGAAGTGGATTAGCTGGGACTTGAACCAGTACCCATATGAAATGCAAGCCCTTTAGGCTGTGCCTTAACTTGCAATGCCACCAGGCTGGCCCCTTGGAAGTTTCTAAAGACATATCCATAAACTCAGACACTCTTTCCTCAGCTATATCCAGCTGACTAAAGCCTGTCAAAGGCATTCTTCATTTCTATCAGTGCTTTTAATCCCCAGTAGTTCTTTTTTATCTTTTTTACAGTTTCCATTTCTGTCCTTAACCATCACCCATTCTGTTTTTGCATGTGCTGTACTTTTTTCCATTAGAACCTTAGCATATTGAGCTTAGTTGTTTTAAATTCCCAGTCTGGTAATTTTAAGATCTCTGCCATATCTGAGTCTGGTTCTGATGCTTGTTCAGTTGGCTTTTTAGCATGCTTGTAATTTTTTGTTGAATGCTGCATGTAATGTACTCAACCAAAGGTATGCTTTGATAGCAGATTGTGCAAGAGGATACTATCATTCTAGGTCTCAGTCTTTTTTGTAAGTAAGCCTGTGCTTCTTGGCTGTGAACTTCATCACTGCTTCTTGGTTTTTCCCATTCTCCTTAGGTTGGAGAGCTGGCTAAAGGGGGACTGGAGTTCAGTATTTTCTGTTCTAGGCTGATTAAATTTGGATAAAACTTTTTTTTAAAAAAGATTTATTTTATTTATTTGAAAGACAGAGTTACAGAGAGAGGTAGAGACAGAGAGAGAGAGAGAGAGGTCTTTCATCTGCTGGTTCACTCCCCAGATGGCCACAATGGCCAGAGCTGCACCGATTCATAGCCAAGAGCCAGGGGCTTCTTCTGGGTCTCCCACGTGGGTGCAGGGGCCTAAGGACTTGAACCATCTTCCACCGCCTTCGCAGGCCATAGCAGAGAGCTGCATTGGAAGAGGAGCAGCCTGGACTAGAACTGGCACCCATATGGGTTGCCAGCACTTCAGGCCAGGGCTTTAACCTGCTGCGCCACAGCGGCCCCGTTGGATAAAACCTTAATAGGTTGGTTAGGCCTAGTAAAAGAGTTTCTCTTAAGGGAAGGTTTTGTTGAGAAAAATAGTGCTCTGGTAAATTTCCCCTACTGGGGTCCCAAGGAAGCTTTTCTCTAACATTCACTATGAGAACTTGGTAGAGTTCCTATAAGTAAAACTCAGAAAATTGTGAGGATCCCTCTACATATTTATTTCTCATCTTGAATTCATTGTGTTACAATAAGATAGTCCTATAAAACTTGTTCACTATAGTTTTGAAATAATGTCATTCCAACTGATTTTATGCAAAGATTTATTTAGCTGAATGTTCAGACATTTATTGGAGTGGTGGTTTCTGTTGTGTCTTTCTCTTCAGTACTTGGACCACGAGACTGTTTCAGCCACATTCATCGACAGCAGTGGTCAGTTTGTTTCCTCCCAGACGACGGGTGTTAGCCGGACTCCATACTGTGGCTATGAGCACCAGACCCTCTCCAGCCGGGAGCGCATGGAGGAGGACTCATTGCTGGCAGCCTTGCAGTGGCAGGTGCCTGATGTGGGCCCAGTCCCTTTTGTGAAAAGCACCGACCCTTCTTCTAGCTACTTTGTCATCTTGAACTCTGCAGCCATCTTCAGGGTGGGAAGCCAGCTGGAAGTACTGGTTCATGTTCAGGATTTTCAACGAAAGCCCAAGAAGTATGGTGGAGACTACCTACAGGCCAGAATCCACTCCCCCAGGCTGCAGGCAGGGGCTGTGGGCAGAGTGGTAGACTACCAGAATGGGTTTTACAAGGTTTTTTTTACTCTGCTTTGGCCAGGCAAAGTTAAAGTGTCCATATCTCTGGTCCACCCTAGTGAGGGAATCAGAGTGCTTCAGCACCTACAGGAAGAGAAACCAGACAGAGTTTATTTCAAGAGTCTGTTCCGTTCAGGAAGAATTTCTGAAACAACTGAGTGCAATGTGTGTCTTCCTGGGAGTCTACCCCTGTGTAACTTTACAGATCTCTACACTGGAGAGCCCTGGTTCTGCTTCAAACCAAAGAAGCTTCCTTGCAGCAGCAGAATTAACCATTTCAAAGGTGGATACCTGAAGGGCCTTCTCACTGCTGCAGAGAGTGCTTTCTTCCAGAGGTAGGTGTCACCTGTTCTGGAGGTGATTCAGAGAGCCCCTTTCTGCTTGCCTCATCCCATTTAGGAGATTTTTGTTGTGAGGATGTGTAAGAAAATTAACACATTTGTGTTTTTTATTAGCGTGTTGAAAGTGAAGCTTAGTGCTTGTTCAGGTTCAAATTAAGAACCTTGACCATTGAATATTGATTTCTTTGGTCCCCATATCTATGTTTCACTTCAGAACTTCAGCACATATTTTTAGATATATAAGCAAGATCACTTATGCACAGAAAAAATTTTCCAAAAATCATCCAAGAACAAGGATACTAAGATTCTAGTAGTCAGGCTTGTATTTTAGCTTCATGTTTAATAAACTAAAAAAATTTTAAGTGCCATAATACTAGTTTTAAATAATATTAAAAAGATTTATTAATAGGAAAAATGTATAAATATGTAGCATTGCTGAGTTTACTTAATAAAATACATGGAAAAGCAGGAATTCCACAGCAGGGTATATTTAAAGTTTTGTTTGTTTATTTGGAAACTAGAGTAACAGAGAGAGGGAGGGAGGGAAAGAGAGAGAGATCGTCCATCTGCTGGTTCACTCTCCAAATGCCTACAACATCCAGGGCTGAACTGGGTCAAAGCTAGGGGACAGGACTCAATCCAGGTCTCTCACACGGTTGGCAGGGACCCAAGTTCCTGAGCCATCATCTGCTACCTCCCAGGTGTGCTTTAGCAGGAAGTTGGATTGGAGGTAGAGGCAGGCTTGATCCCAGGCACTCCAATGTGGAAACTGGGTATCTCTAGTGGTGGCTTAAACTGTTACACAATGCCCAGTCCTATTTTTTTTTATTTAAAAGTTGAAATTTTTGTGGCATTGTGCTCAAGTTTCCATTTCAGATGTAAGCATAAAACATTTTCATCATAATGATCAATGTATGGAATAGTATGCAAAATGGAATGTACTGTGTCAGTGTGAATTAAAATTTGTTTTTTCTTCAATATTCTATATAGCTTTGAAGTAAAATAACATTCATATAGGGTAAAAAGTTATAAAAGCTACATTGGAAAAAAGTACAATTATTGGGGCCAGTGCTTTGGCTCAGAGGGTTAAGCTGCTGTCTGTTTTAACTCAGAGGGTTAAGCGCTGGCATCCCATATGGGTACCGGTTTGAGACCCAGTTGCTCCACTTCCGATCTAGCTCCCTGCTAGTGTGCCTGGGAAAGCAGCAGAAAATGACCCAAGAGCTTGGGCCCCGGCACCCATGTGGGAGACCTGGATGAAGCTTCTGGCTCCTGGCTTCAATCTGGCCCAGCCCTAGTTGCTGCAGCCACTTGGGGAGTGAACCAGCAGATAGAAGATCTCTCTGTCTCTCCCTCTCTGTAACTCCACCTTACAAATAAATAAATAAATCCTGGGGGTTGGGGAGAGTTCTTTCATCCGCTGGTGCACTCGCCAAATGACTGCAACAGCCAGAGCTGGGCTGATCCAAAGCCAGGAGCCAGAAGCTTCTTCTAGATCTCCCATGTGGGTACAGGGGTCCAAGCACTTGGGCCATCTTCTACTGCTTTCCCAGGCCATTAACAGGGAGATGGACTGGAAGAGGAGCAGCTGGGACACAAATCGGTACCCATATGGGATGCCAGCACCACAGGCAGAGGCTCAGCCTACTATGCCACAGCGCCAGCCCCTAAATAAATCTTCAAAAAATTACATTTGAGAAAATACATAAGTATTTTTTACTTAAAAACTTTTTTTTTTACTTTTTTGAAAAATGTATTATTTGTGAGGCAGAGATAGAGAGAGGTGGGAACAGATGGCCAGAGACTTCCCATCCCCTGATTCATATCCCATATGTCTGAACAGCTGGGCTGGGGATATGACAGAAGCTGAGGGCTGAAACAGTCAAGGTCCCCCATGTGGGTCACAGAAACACACACTTGAGCCATCTCTGCTGCCTCCCGGGGTCTGCATTCACAGGAAGCCGGAGTCAGGAAATGGAGCTAGGAATTGAACTCAGGACACTCAGATGTTGGACATGGATACTTTAATCACTAAATCTAAATTTTTTTTTTTTTACTTTTTAATCTATTATATACTTTGTAAACATTCCTTAGCTGAGAGATACTTTTGTTGAGAACATATAGATATCCTAGTAATTGGTGGGGGCAAGTTGCTACCTAGTCAAGTATATGGAGCCCCTACAATAAAATATCATGCTTTTTTGAAGGGCTAGTATAAGAAGCAATGTCCAGTATATTTACTTCACTATACTGTATTATACTAAACAAAATAACCCCTAAAATCCAAACCCAAACAAAACTCTTAGTTTTAATCCTGTTTAGTTTGGTTTTATTTTTTTTATTTTTTTATTTTTTTTATTTTTTTGACAGGCAGAGTGGACAGTGAGAGAGAGAGACAGAGAGAAAGGTCTTCCTTTGCCGTTGGTTCACCCTCCAATGGCCGCCGCGGCTGGCGCGCTGCGGCCGGCGCACCGCGCTGATCCGATGGCAGGAGCCAGGAGCCAGGTGCTTTTCCTGGTCTCCCATGGGGTGCAGGGCCCAAGCACCTGGGCCATCCTCCACTGCACTCCCTGGGCCACAGCAGAGGGCTGGCCTGGAAGAGGGGCAACCGGGACAGAATCCGGCGCCCCGACCGGGACTAGAACCCGGTGTGCCGGCGCCGCTAGGCGGAGGATTAGCCTAGTGAGCCGCGGCGCCGGCCTTTAGTTTGGTTTTAAAATTTAGTTTTAGAGCAGGCACAGTGGTGTAGCAGGTAAAGCTTCCGCTTGCAGTGCTGGCATCACATATTATGTCCCGGCTGCTCCACTTCTGATCCAGCTCTCTGCTGTGGCCTGGGAAAACAGTGGAAGAGTGGAAGATGGCCCAGGTGCTTGGGCCCCTGCACCCATAGGGAAGACTTGGAGAAAGCTCCAGGCTCCTGGTGTCAGATTGGCCCAGCTCCTGCTGTTGCAGCCATCTGGGAAGTGAACCAGCCAATGGAAGATCTCTCTCTCTTTCTGCCTCTTCCTCTCTGTAACTCTGCCTTTCAAATAAATAAATACATCTTTTTTTTTTAATTTTTATTTATTTATTTATTTATTTGACAGGCAGAGTGGACAGTGAGAGAGACAGAGAGAAAGGTCTTCCTTTGCCGTTGGTTCACCCTCCAATGGCCGCCGCGGCTGGCGCGCTGCGGCCGGCGCACCACGCTGATCCGATGGCAGGAGCCAGGAACCAGGTGCTTTTCCTGGTCTCCCATGGGGTGCAGGGCCCAAGCACTTGGGCCATCCTCCACTGCACTCCCTGGCCACAGCAGAGAGCTGGCCTGGAAGAGGGGCAACCGGGACAGAATCCGGCGCCCCGACCGGGACTAGAACCCGGTGTGCCGGCGCCGCAAGGTGGAGGATTAGCCTAGTGAGCCACGGCGCCGGCCAAATAAATAAATCTTTAAAAAAATTTAGTTTAATCCTGGACTCAGATCTCAGACATGCTATTTGTCGATGACCTTGAGTAGATTATTTAATTTATGTTCATTGTTTTTGCCCATATGTGAAGACTACAGTAGCCAGTTACTGCTTTTTAGATTTTGTATTGTCAGTCTACTGAGTTGCTTAGCAAAGTCGGAAAAAGCATAGTTTGCAACTTATTCAAATTCCTTATAGAAAATAGTAGGAGAAAGGTTAAATAAGTAAATGAAAACTTTAAAATATAGCAATCGTACCATTAAAAACAAACAGTAAAACACTTGTGAATTCTCAATAATAAAATAATATCTTTGTCGTGGCCCTTACTTGCATGTCTTGGATGTGGCTTGTTAATAGCACACTGTCATGGACTCATTACAAATCTCTTTTCCCTGTAAGTTTGCTGGGAAAACAATGTTTGAGGAGGTATAAATCTTTTTGGAAACCGAATATTTGGTAGACTCCTGATAATTGATTTTCATTGTCCCATTCTTCTCTCTGCCGAAGTTCTGAAATGTTGTACTAGTACCTGAAAAGAAAAAGAAAGATGGAAATTGATTTTTGAGTGAGTGGCCTGAATATGTTGTGCTGACGTCCATTTTTACCTCTCTCTTGAGGGCTCATAACTTTACTTAATTTAGAAAGGATTAAGAAGCTTAGTCTTTATTGGTTCCCTGAATGACAGTTGGACAATTAAGGTAATACAACTTTTGTTCTTTACCCTTCAGGGAAAGAAGTATTGGTCTTGGGAAGGGCAGGAGTATTTTGCTTAAGAGAACTTATTTAATAAATATTAAATATTTTATTTAATAAATATAAATTTCATAGGTACAACTTTTGGAATGTAGCAGTTCTTGCCCCCATACCTGCCCTCCCACCTGCACTCCTGGCCCACTTCCTACTCCCTCTCCCATCCCATTCTTCATTCAGATTCATTTTTACTTGTCTTGATATACAGAAGATTAGCATTATACTAAGTAAATATTTCAACAGTTTGCACCCACACAGACACACAAAGTATAAAGTACTGTTTGAAGACTAGTTTTACTGTTAATTCTCATAGTATAGCTCACTAAGGACAGAGGTCCTACATGGGGTGCAAATGTACAGTGACTCCTGTTGTTAATTTAACAATTTACACTCTGGGGCTGGCGCTGTGGCGTAGCGGGTAAAGCCATCACCTGCAGTGCCAGCATCCCATATGGGTGCTGGTTTGTGTCCCGGCTTCTCCACTTCTGACCCAGCTCTCTGCTGTGGCTTGGGAAAGCAGCAGAAGATGGCCCAAGTCCTTGGGCCCCTAAATCCGTGTGGGAGACCTAGAAGAAACTCCTGGCTCCTGGCTTTGGATCAGCACAGCTCTGGCTGTCGCCGTCATTTGGGGAGTTAACCAGCAGAATGGAAGACCTCTCTCTCTCTGCCTCTCCTTCCCTCTCTGTGTAACTCTGACTTTCAAGTAAATAAATAAATATTTTAAAAAAAACAACAAAAGAAATTTATACTCTTACTTATGATGTCAGTGGTCACCCGAGGCTCTTGTCATGAGCTGCCAAGGCTATGGAAGTCTTTTGAGTCCACAAACTCCGTCAGGATTTAGACCAGGCCATAAGCAAAGTGGAAATTTTCTCCTCCCTTCAGAGAAAAGTACATCCTTCTTTGATGGCCCTTTCTTTCCACTGGGATGTCACTCACAGAGATCCTTCATGTAGATCATTTTTTGCCACAGTGTCTTG
Source organism: Oryctolagus cuniculus (assembly GCF_964237555.1). Classification (NCBI taxonomy): domain Eukaryota; kingdom Metazoa; phylum Chordata; class Mammalia; order Lagomorpha; family Leporidae; genus Oryctolagus; species Oryctolagus cuniculus. The sequence goes on from NC_091435.1 coordinate 56,445,462, forward strand.
GCTTTCCATGCCTGAAATGGTCTCATGGGCTTTTCAGCCAGATCTGAATGCATTAAAGGCTGATTCTGAGGTCAGAGTGCTATTTAGGGCATTTGTCATTCTATGAGTCTGCTGTGTGGCCTGCTTCCGATGTTGGATCATTCAAGAGAGCTTATTAATATAGGGAGAAAGGCATTTTGGAAGAAAGCTTACCACCTAAAAAGTTTTACTTTTGCATGATTTATTTATTTCTTTTTAAAGATTTATTTTATTTATTTGAATGATATAGTTACAGAGAGAGGTAGAAATAGAGAAAAGGGTCTTTCATCTGCTGGTTCACTCTCCAGATGGCCACAATGACTGGAGCTGGGCCAGGCTGAAGCAGGAGCCAGGAACTTCTTCCAGGTCTCCATGTGGGTGCAGGGGCCCAAGCACTTGGGCCATCCTCTGCTGCTTTCCCAGGCACATTAGCAGGGAGCTGGAAGTGGAGCAGCCAGGACTCGAACTGGCATCCATATGGGATACAAGTGCTGCAGGCCAGGGCTTGAACCCACTGTGCCACAGTGCCAATCTCTATTTTTTCTTTTTTAATGTATTTTTTTTTTGACAGGCAGAGTGGACAGTGAGAGAGAGAGACAAAGAGAAAGGTCTTCCTTTACCATTGGTTCACCCTCCAATGGCCACTGCGGCCGGCACCCTGCGGCTGGCGCATGGCGCTGATCTGAAGGCAGGAGCCAGGTGCTTCTCCTGGTCTCCCATGGGGTGCAGGGCCCAAGCACTTGGGCCATCCTCCACTGCACTTCCGGGGGCACAGCAGAGAGCTGGCCTGGAAAAGGGGCAACCGGGACAGAATCCGGCACCCTGACCGGGACTAGAACCCAGTGTGCCGGTGCCGCTAGGTGGAGGATTAGCCTAGTGAGCCGTGGCGCCGGCCTTTTTTAATGTATTTTTTAAATTTATTTTTTTTTTTATTTGAAAGGCAGAGTTACAGAGAGATGTGGGGGGACATACTGAGAGAGAACTTTCCTATCTGCTGATTCACTCCCCAAATGGTTGCAATGGCCAGGACTGGGCTGAGAGCCACAAGATTCATCTGAGTCTCCCACAGGGATATAGGGATCTAAGCAGTTGGGCTGTCTTTCAGTGCTTTTCCAGGCACATTAGCAGGGAGCTGGATCAGAAGTGCAGCAGGGTACAGCACTGTGGCTTAGAGGGTAGAGCCGCCGCCTGCAGTGCCAGCATCCCTTATGGGTGCCAGTTCAAGTCCTGGCATCTCTGCTTCCAATCCAGCTCTCTGCTATGGCCTGGGAAAGCAGTAGAAGATGGCCCAAGTCCTTGGGCCCCTGCACCCTCAGGGGAAGACCCGGAGGAACCGGCGAAGCTCCAGCCATTGTGGCCGATTGGGGAGTGAATCAGTGGATGGAAGGCCTCTCTCTGTCTGTTTAACTATTTCAAATAATAAACAGGTAAATCTTAGAAAAGAAGTCAAGCAGCTGGGACTTGAACCCATGCTCATATGGGATGCCGGCCCTGCGGACAGTGGCTTTAATCGCTATGCCACAGCAATGTGTTTTTTTTTTTTTTAACTTAATTTTTCCCTGAAATTCTTCAAAAACAATGTCTAGAAACATTGTAAGAATAATGATGCTGAACACATAAATTTTTAATCTAGATTCATCATTGTTAATGTTTTTACATGTTTATTTTTCTATGTGTTTGTATTTGTATGTATGTGTATAATCTTTTTTCACCCTGTACTGTCTGAGGTGTGAGTTGCAGATACATGGCACTGCAACCCATCAGTATGGGTCTCCTCAGAACATGGCTATCTCAAGTATATTACAGCACAGTTACCACACTTGGGACATTTATCACCGATACAACATTATTCTGTAATATGTAGTAGATATTCCAGTTTCTTCAATTGTTCCAGTTTTCTTTATAGCTGCCTTTTTAATTTTAAAAAATGAAATCTATAATCACTATTGTATTTAGTTATTTCTTTAATTCAGAAGAGTTCTTTAGCCTGTTTTGTTTTTCTTTGGAATTGCTATATCGTTTCTATGTCTATGTTGATGTTAAATATTTTTGCATGAAAATTATATGGGGAATTTTTCTACAAATTTTTTTACAGGAAAATATTTTTTGCAGGAAAATTACTATATAGTAATAATTACATAATTATTGAGAAGTAAATTATATTTCTTCTTTTTCTTACCAGAAAACTCAGATGTCATGAAAGCAGTCTATATGTGCTCTCTTAAAAGTCATCTTCTCTGTTAAATGTAACTTATCTAAGTATGGAATTCTGTTATTTTCTCATGTAACCAGCCCCGTATATAATACCTTCATTTGTTTTCTCTCTGCACAATTAGAATGCCATTTCCATGATGGGGAGATGGTGTTTGTTTTGTGTACTGTTACAGCCTTGGCATTGAGGATAGTGCTTGCAAGGACATAGTAGAAGCTGAAGTATTATTTCTTCTTCTTCTTCTTCTTTTTAATATTTATTTATTTACCTGAAAGGCAGAGTTAGAGTGAGGGAGAGAGAGAGAGATTGATCTTCCATCCACTGGTTTACTCCCCAAAATGGCCATAGCAGCTGCAGCTGGACCTATCTGAGCAAGGAGCCAGGAGCCAGGAGCCAGGAGCTTCTTCTGGATCTCCCATGTGGATGGCAGGGGCCCAAGCACTTGGGCCATCCTCCATTGCTTTCCCAGGCGCATTAGCAGGGAGCTGGACTGCAAGTGGAGCAGCCGGGACTTGAACCCATGCCCAAATGGGATGTTGATGCCGCAGGTGGAGGCTTATCCTGCTACGCCACTTTTTTTATTTGAAAGGCAGTATTACATAGAGAGAGGAGAGGCAGAGAGAGAGAGAGAGAGAGAGAGATCTTCCATCCAATGGTTCACTCCCCAATTGGCCACAATGGCCTGAGATGTGCCAATCCGAAGCTAGGAGCTTCTTGCAGGTCTCCCATGTGGGTGCAGGAGCCCAAGGCTTTGGGCCATCTTCTACTGCTTTTCCAGGCCATAGCAGAGAGCTGGATCAGCAGTGGAGCAGCTGGGTCTTGAACCGGCACCCATATGGGATGCTGGCACTTCAGGCCAGGGCATTAACCCACTGCACCAGAGCACCGGCCCCTACCCCAGGTTCTTATGCAGCCCTCTAAAGATATTTACTGAGCATGAACTTTAGATTAGGGCCTGTGCTAGGTGCTGAAGATGAAAAGATAAATTCATGTCTTCAGGGTTGTGTGTTTAGTAAGGGGAGCAGACACTAAAGAGACACTGTGATGATGAACAAAGGATGTGAATACTTCCCCAGGGGCAAGTGTCCCCAGGGAGACACATCTCAGATCTGGGCAAGGCCTTAGGAATCTGACATGTGATTCAATGCCATATAGACTTACAGCCTGAAAATAGGTAATAACAAAATAGACATTCTTTTTGGCGTGAGAGCAAATAATTCTAATCAGAGTTGGTCACTTAGGGATTTGCACTGTTAGACTTGGCTAAGCAATACATAGTGCAGTGAAAAATTGTTAAATATCATGTCATTCCTTTTAAATTTATAGATCCAGTATTCTAATTACTATAACAGACCTAGTTTACTCAGTATGTTGGTTAATACTTGTAAGTATATTTTGTAGTAATAAGGTTCTATGATATAATAACCAATTTTCACCTGTAAGTAGAGATACATAACTGACAATAAATGTTTCTGACTCTAATTTAATGCTTTTTTATACCTCTTAAAAGTGGTGTCAATATCAAAATGCCAATCAACTCTAGTGGACCTGACTGGGTGACTGTGATTCCCAGGAGAATAAAAGGTAAGAGAAGAATGAGTTCAATAATTTGTTTTTCTTGCTGAATGGTTTGAGGCTGTTTTATTTCATTGATGTTACAGAAATGTTTTTTCCCCTTTTAATATGCCATGGTAACTTCTGGGCACAGTTTAAATTATTAAAACAACTGTTTTATATTTAAAATTGGTTATACCTTATGTGCATAATTACATATTTTGCTACTTTTGCTCATGTAAAAGTTGTCTTCTGCCACCCTCTCTCTGTGGTTCTTCAAAATTCTTTAGAGTTGTGCTAATATGGTAGCTACTAGTCACATGTGTCTATTCAAATAAAAACAGTAAAATACATTAAAAATTCAGTTATTCAGTGATGCTTGCTGATAGATAGTGGCTATCATATTGGGCAACATTTTATATAGAATGTATCCATTACCACAAAAAAATTATTTTCAACATTGTTGTTCCAGAGATGTTCAAGAAAGTTTATAAAATTATCGTGGAAAATAAGCAGCACAGGTTGGTGAACAGTGGTTGTTCCAAGTGTGGCCTCTGTTCCAGTAGCATCAGCATTCCCAGTGGACTTGCTGGAATCGCAGATTCTCAGGACACACATCAGACAACTGAATCAGAAACTGGTGGGACCCAGATATCTATGTCTTAATCTTTCCACGTGATTCTGATCCATTGGTGTGGCATATTACTAGTAAAAGAATGAAAATCAGAGTGTATATGTGTTAGCTATAATTAGTGATCCTGAATTTTAGAAAGATGGAATGCATGTTATTAAGGAGGCTTATGCTGTTAGCTGGCAACGTCCTTTTTTTTATTTTTAATTTTTTTTTATTTTGACAGAGTTAGACAGTGAGAGAGAGAGAGAGAGGGAGAGAGGGAGAGAGAGAGAGAGAAAGGTCTTCCTTCCATTGGTTCACCACCCAAATGGCCGCCATGGCTGGCGCGCTGCGCCGATCCAAAGCCAGCAGCCAGGTGCCTTCCTCCTGGTCTCCCATGTGTGTGCAGGGACCAAGTACTTGGGCCATCCTCCACGTCCTCCTGGGCCACAGCAGAGAGCTGGACTGGAAGGGGAGAAACCGGGACTAGAACCCGGCGCCCATATGGGATGCTGGCGCCGCAGGTGGAGGATTAACCAAGTGAGCCACGGCACCGGCCCCAGCTGGCAAGGTCCTTTGAGCTGTCCCAAGTGTTGTATGCAATAGTATCCCACACAGCAATGATACATACTGTTTTGCTGTAGGAGCTAGCTATGAAACTCACAGGGATCAAGCAGGTTGGGTATTAGCGATGTGCATGTTGTGTGAGAGTGATGGGGATAGAATTGAACAGCAAGGCCCATCTAAAGGGGACGACAGCCTGTCTTCAGTTTCTGCTACTTTCTTACCATGCAGGAACAAACCAATGAGGCCAAATCTGTAGGTTTTTATTACTTTTTTTTTCATGACAAACCACACCTTAATTTTTAAAATTAATTTTAAATTAATTTGGGGCTAGTGCTGTGGCATAGAAGGTAAAGCCACCGCCTGCAATTCCAGCATCCCATATGGGTGCTGGTTCGAGTCCCAGCTGCCTCACTTCTGATCTAGCTCTCTGCTATGGCCTCGGAAAGTGGTGGAAGATGGCCCAAGTCTTTGGGCCTCTGCACACATGTGGGAGACCTGGAAGAAGCTCCTGGCTCCTGGCTTCTGTTCTGTGCAGCTCTGGCCTTTGTGGCCAATTGGGGAGTGAACCAGCAGATGGAAGACCTCTCTTTCTCTCTCTCTCTCTGCCTCTCCTCTCTCTTTGTAACTCTGACTTTCAAATAAATAAATAAATCTTTAAAAAAATTTTTAAGTTAATTTAAAATGGTTTTATTTACTTTTTTCTTTAAAGATTTATTTACTTATTTGAAAGGCAGAGTTACAGAGAGGCAGAGGCAGAAAGAGATAAAGAGATAGGTCTTCCATCCACTGTTTCATTCCCCAATGAAACAGCGGCTGGAGCTGCGCTGATCTGAAGCCAGAAGCCAGGAGCCAGGAGCCGGGAATCAGAGGCTTCTTTTGGGTCTCCCACACGGGTGCAGGGACCCAAGGACTTGGGCCATCTTCCACTGCTTTCCCAGGCCATAGCAGAGAGCTGGATAGGAAAGTGGCGCAGCCGGGACTCAAACTGGTGCCTGTATGGAATGCTGGCACTGCAGGTGGCAGCTTTACTTTATATATGCCATGGTGCCTGCCCCAATGTTTTTATTTACTTGAAAGACAGACTTAGAGAGAGAAGGAGAGACAAAAGAAGGAGAGAGATATCTTTCGTCTGCTAGCTAGTTCACTTCCTAAATGGCTGCAATGATCTGAAGCCAGGAACTTCTGGGTCTCTCACGTGAGTGGAGGGCCCAAAGACTTGCGCCATTCTCTGGTGCTTTCCCAGGCACATTAGCAGTGAGCTGGATCAAAAGTAGAGCAGCCAGGTCTTGAACCAGCGCCCATGTGTGATGCTGGCATTGCAGGTGGCGGCTCACTATGCCACCATGCTGGCTCCCTAAGTTCAACTGTTTTTTAAGGATTTATTTATTTATTTGAAAGTCAGAGATACACAGAGAGAGGAGAGGCAGAGAGAGGGGGGGAGAGAGAGAGAGAGAGAGGTCTTTCATGTGCTGCTTCACTCCCCAATTGGCCACAAAGGCCTGAGCTGCACTGATCCGAAGCCAGGAGCCAGGAGCTTCTTCCGGGTCTCCCACGTGGGTGCAGGGTCCCAAGGACTTGGGCCATCTTCCACTACATTCTCAGGCCATAGCAGAGAGCTGGATTGGAAGTAGAGCAGCCGGGTCTCGAACTGGCACCCCTATGGGATGCCAGCGCTTCAGACCAGGGCGTTAACCCACTGCACCACAGCACCAGCCCCCCTCCCCCAGTTCAGTTTTTAAATGTGATATTTCTAGATTTAAAAACATTGGGCCAGCGCCGTGGCTCACTAGACTAATCCTCTGCCTGCAGCACCAGCACCCTGGGTTCTAGTCCCGGTTGGGGCGCCAGTTCTGTCCCGGTTGCTCCTCTTCCAGTCCAGCTCTCTGCTCTGGCCTGGGAAGGCAGTGGAGGATGGCCCAAGTGCTTGGGCCCTGCACCCACATGGGATACCAGGAGGAAGTACCTGGCTCCTGGCTTTGGATCAGCACAGTGCACTGGCCATAGCGGCCATTTGGGGGGTGAACCAACGGAAGGAAGACCTTTCTCTCTCTCTCTCTCTCTCTCTCTCTCTCTAACTCTGCCTGTCAAAACAAAACAAAGCAAAAACATTGCTATCCAGTTCAAACTTTTAAAATATAACATGGGCTAAATAAAATTTGCTTGTGGCCCAGATGCACTGCCTGTCATATCTCTGGTCCCCATTGTTATGTCACAAAAATTCCCACTCTTTTCCTAATCAAGAATTGTGATTCAGTTGCTTGACTCAGCTGAATTACGAATTTTAGAGGATATGTATGTGAAATGCCATTAATGGAGGTACTTATGTTTTATCCAACAAGGCATCACCCCCATGCCTATACACTCTCCCAGTCAGACATTCAGGAGGCTCCATCCCACTACTGAATCCACTCTCTTTCCCAAAACCCCAGTGATCACCTTATGATGTCTTTGTGTGTCCCATGGGATGATTAGTGGGAGAAGCTTTTTGGGTTTACTTGTGCCTGACAGGTCTTGGAGATCAGCCGAGAAGTAGTAGTGGGTTTGTGAGGTACTATTCTGGTGAGAGAGAAGACAGTGAAGCAGTAACTAGTGAGGCTTTTGATGGATTTTTAGGAATAAAGTAACCATAAATGAGAAAGAGCAGAATAGCCTGGTTTTGAATGAGAAAACCATCTGGTAGCAGGTACATAATTGGAAAGAGAGAAGAATTGCCTTTTTATACTATTATGAAAGAATCTCAGGTTGGCCCAACTTCACCGAAGTTCACGTCAGTGACCAGCAGGGGGCACTAAAAGGTCCTAAATCAAGGGCTCATTTTTTTCCTTCTATGCAAATATTCTATTTCTGCTTAAGCTTTCACACACTAATTTTAGCATTCATCAAATCTTGCCTGTAGCGATGTCTTCTGTGGCATTCTGAGGACTTCATATATATCTCATTCTTTCGATGTTGGTTATTATCTGGAATTCTTTTATAAAGAAGTTTTTTTTTTCTTTTGCATTTACTTATTTATATAAGTGTGGATTTATTATTATTTCATTATTCAGGTTATATTTTAAGTCAGTGCAATCCTTATTGTTCCAGTTTCGGCAGTTGAGAATTTTTTCAGTTTGGCTTCTGTGCCCTCTTGATTTCCTTCCTTTCCTCCTTCCTTCCTTCCCTCCCTCCTTCCTTCTTTCCTTCCTTTCTTCCTTCCTTCCTTCCTTCCTTCCCTCCCTCCCTCCCTCCCTCCCTCCCTTCTGACTCTGGCACCATAAGATTTTGTAGCATGCCCCACCCCACCCCCCTCATCTTGTGTTTCCTCTGCCCCATCTCTAAGAAGGTTTGATAATCTCTTCATTTTTATTATTTCACTTATGAACCCCTGTGGCAATTTATTGTTTATGCATTAGCTAATTATTTTTCCTATGAGATGAAATTATTCTAAGGTACGTATTTAGACCCCAGTGGATTGCTACCCCCATGCATAGGTATAGTTCAAGTCAAAAGCAAACATGGTGATTTTTTTAAAAAGATTGATTTATTTATTTGAGAGGCAGAATTACGGAGAGAGGGAGAGAGAGACAGGTCTTCCTTTTGCTAGTTCACTCCCCAAATGGCTGCAATGGCTGGAGCTGAGCTGATCATGAGCCAGGAGCTTCTTTGGGGTCTGCCACGTGGGTACAGGGTCTCAAACACTTGGGCCATTTTCCACTCCTTTCCCAGGCCATTAGCAGGGAGCTAGATCAGAAGTGGAGCAGCCAGGACTCCAACTGGTGCCCATAGGGGATGCTGGCACTGCAAGTGGAGGCTTAACCTATGCCTGCAGTGGCTGGGGTTGGGCCAAGCTAGAGCTAGGAGTTAGGAAGTCAATCCAGGTCTCCCACTTGAGCCACCACTTGCTGCTTCTCAGGGTATATGTTAGTGGGAAGTTGGAATGGGGAATAGAGATGCGATCTGAACCCAACTTCAACTCAGGCACTCTGATAGGAGACGTGGGCGTCCAAGTGTCGACTTAACAGCTAGGCCAAATGCTTGTCCCCCAATTTTTTTTTTTTAAATTAGTGGTCTGCTTTATTAAGGGCAGGTATCTAATTCTTGACAGGCTTTCCAGTGTTAGAATTATTGCTAAATTTTTATTAGCACCTGTTCCATGGTCCCCCCCAGACTATCACAGGTAAACAGCTGCGAGGCCTTACAGACCAACCTAAACAACTTGAGCTCCCATTCTGGGGGAGCTTATCCTGCTGAGATGGAATCCAAGCTTTCTGTGCCTGTGGCATTCTCTGCTGCGGGGAGTTTGATCTCATTTCTTCTCTGCCTTGTCTTTCTCTTCATTTATAAAATGTGAACTCCTATCTTTTCCTCTTAATTCTGCTGATAATTCCATAAAAGAGATGTGTGCTGCATATATACATTCACACTCCTCCCACCCTTAATTCACATTGTATCTCTTTTGTTCAGTTCTTTCTAGGTAGTTTAGGAAAATTTATCTCTGCTTCTTTCTTTCTCATTTTGTCCCATTTTTAGCCCAGTAGCCATCTATATGGTTAATGTATGATATGGATAACATTTTTCATTTGGAGGAAAAATGGGCTTTTAAAAGAGAAGCTAAGACATTTTAGAAAAACAAAGTCATTACTTGCAAATAATCAAAATTGTCCCTTCTGATTTTCCACAACCATCTTCATATCCAACCATCTGCGTATCTGCCTTTACAGCCACATCCATGTAAACTTCACCAATATTCATGATAACCATAAAATTGTGTAACTCTTTATTTTTGTTTTAATTTTATTCCACATGAACAGTACAGTAAGGGTATGCTATCGATTTAGGAGGCGTTTATATCTCAGCTAACTTTTGTGAGTATGTATTCTGAGTTCTTAGAAGCACTGACTTTGAGACCAACCTTAGAGTGCTTAAAATTGTACTTGTATTAAAAATCAGGAAATGTTTTTGTCCTAGTTGACCATCAGGGGGCAGCGTAGGCACATGCATTTCACTTTAAAAAATACTGTTCTGTTTTGCAGTGCTGGGCATGTTTAAAGAATTAATGTCAAGTTCAGTAATTGATTTGCTTTACTTGGCTTAACTCTGGTAGTAAACCTAATTAGCATTTGAATGGAAATGGTAATTGTTTCCTGCGTGATATATACTTTCCTTTATAACATGTACTTGACACGGAATAGCCAAGTCTACTGAATTAACAGTGGTAAAAATTGTAACTTCGAAATCAATTTTAATTCTCATTCTAGTTAATGTTTTCTGTAGTGCTCAGGTGTCTCCTCAGAGCTGTCTAGCACTTTAACTTTGACATACTGACATGAGAGCGCTTTGGGCAAGATGTAAGTAACACAGTAAAACCACATCTGATAGCATGTTGAGAAATTGTTTTTTGAATAAGCCAAATAAATTTAATCTATGTTCTCCTCCTCCAACTCCCATTTTACTATGCTAGTTACATTTAGCAAATAAAGCTTTGAAAAACACCATTTGCTTTCCACATGGGCCCTGAACCTACAAAGAATTAGCAGATGACTAAGAAAAAGATTGGATATGTATTGTTTATCAAATAGGGCATTTTCTTTGAAGGGAACAACCCAGAATTACTTTGAGTAACACATTAAGAAATCATATAACCTGAAAATAGTCACAAAAAGGAGTCTCACTTAAATTTAAATCTCTGGGTCGTGTAAGCATATGTATTTTAAATTGTAGTTTAACAAGTAACTATGAAATGACTGGATTGTGATTAAGGTTGAACCTCACTGTATGTAAGGAAGCAATACAAAATGGTGACTTCTTGAAAATTGTAGATTTGAATAATTGTTACAGATGAATAAGTATATGCCTTCAAGACAAAAAGCCAAAAAATAAAAGTGGCTGACATCTATAGACATTCTTCTTTTTTTTTTTTTTTAAGATTTTATTTATTTATTTGAGAGATAGAGTTACAGATAGAGAGAGGAAGAGACAGAGAGAAAGGTTTTCCATCTGCTGGTTCACTCCCCAAATGGCTGCAATGGCCCATCTGAAGCCAGGAGCCTGAAACTTTTTCTGGATCTCCTATGAAGGTGCAGGGGCCCAAGCACTTGGGCCATCTTCCACTGCTTTTCCATGCCATAGCAGAGAGCTGGATCAGAAGAGGAGCAACTGAGACTTGAGCTAATGCCCATATGGGATGACAGCACCAGAGGTGGAGGCCTAGCTCACTAGGCCACAGCACTGGCCCCAACATTTTTCTTAACATTTAAAAAATTTGTGTTAAACCATTATCTTAGTGAAATACGCCAGTTAATACCATATATTCTATTTGATCTGTGGTAACAGAGTACCTAAAAGGTGATTGATAGATGCAAAATTGACTCTTTGGAATGTGATGATTTTGAATAGCCTTTGTCTCAACTGTTGAGGAACACTGTTTTGTTTTTTTTTGTTTTTTTTTTTTTTTTTTTTCTTCATACTATTTGTCGAACTCTTTACTTAGTGTGGGGTTAATCTTATGAGTATAAAGTTAACTGAAAATAGATCTTTGTAAAAAATAAGAATAGGAATAGGAGAGGGAGGAGGAAGAAGGGTGGGAAGAATCACTATGTTCCTAAATTTGTATATATGAAATCCATGAAGTTTGTATTCCTTAAATAAAATTTAAAAAATTTTGGTTTATTTTCATTTTATTTAAAAGGCAGAAAGAGAAACAGAGACGGTTCACTCACCAAATGCCCCGTGCTGGGCCAGGCTGAAGTCAGGAGCCTGGAATTCAATCCAGTTCTCCTAAATGGGTGGCAGGGCCCCAACCATTTGAGCCTTCACCTGCTATCTCTCAAGGTGCACATACAGCAAGAAAACGGGATTGGACGTGGAGGAGCCGGGACTTGAACGAGGCACTATTGATATGGGATGTGAGTGGCAGCTCAACTCCCATGCCAAATGCCTGCTCCTCCTTTTTTAATATGTAAAAGTTTGTTTTAGTTTTTGTTTATGTTTGTTAGTCTTTTAGAGACTGTAACAGACATAGAGAGCTCCATCCACTGGTTCTCCCCAAATCCTCGCAACTGTCCCTAGCTACAGTGGAAGCTGAGAGCAAGGAACTCAGTCACTTGGGCCAGCACCTCTGCCTCCCAGATCTGCATCGTGGGCAGCTGGAGTCAGGAGCTGAGTTGGATATTGAATTCAGGCATTTTGATAGAGGGGACGTGGGTGTACTAACTGCTAGGCCAAGCACCCGTCCCTTATAGACATCTGTTTTTGAGAGGCAATCTAGTACAGTGGTTAGGCACCTGGACTTTGGAGTTCACCTGCCTGGATTAGATCCTGGCTTTGTCACTTACTAGCTTAGCTCTGGAACCTTGGTCATATTGCTGAACTGCTCTAGAAGGCTGGTACTCCTATAGATGGCCTTTTTCAAGAGTTATTGTGAGCATTAGATGAAGCAATATGTTTAATTGCTCAGAATGCTAGTGCAGAGTAAATGTTAGACATCAGTGTATTTTGAGGCATGTAAAGTGTGCTATTTCCACAGGGAAATTTTCCAAGGGAGGTGTTGGGGCAGGAGGATGTTCACTCTCCCTCTGCCAGGTGTCCTGGTGCCTGCGTTGCTATGTGTAGCACAGCCATAACCCTGAGTACACACTGCTGGTGTATTTTTAGTATTGGTCATTATGCATAAAGACCTCCTGAATCTTTTGTATTGTGTAATCCTCTAGACTGAATATCATTAGTTGTTCTCTGTATTAAGTGGTGGTTTTCAAGTTAAAATCTGGTTGTGGGACCCATGGATTAAAACTTGCGTACTGAGACACAGTAGAGTATTATTATTCTGCATATGTAAAATAGGAATTTAAGTTGCTATTTGCCTCACAGCATTTGGATGAGAAACTGTTCTGAGATAATGCTGGACAAAATGTGGCTTTGATAATAACATACGTAATCAGAGGAAATGTTCTAGGTACCCTCCTCACCCTGTGTCCACCAACACCTTTTTACTTATTTCAGATCTTGTCATTTTTGTGCAAAGAATTTTCTTGTGTATGTGGGAGAAAGTCTGGGATTGATTAGAGATATGACAGTAGGAAACATTGCCCATATGCTAGTGCTAACAGGCTAACATATGGGCATAATTGTGTTTCTTGGAACACTTCATCTGTTGTTTGAGGAGAATTTCAGAATATATTATTCTTTTGCTTCTTCTTTACAGAAACTAGCAACCTAGAACTTTTTCAAGGCTCAGGAACTTTTCCTTCTGGTTATTACTACAAAGACCAGTGGAGGCCCAGGAAGTTTAAAATGCGCCAGTTTAATGACCCAGACAACATAACAGAATGCTTACAGAGAAAAATGGTGTATTTATTTGGTGACTCGACAATCAGGCAATGGTTTGAATACCTCACTACCTTTGTTCCAGGTTGGTAACTGCTTTTTGTTTCACAACTATTGCCTATGTATGAAATCAGCTTTGATATAAGCCTATTCAGGTGTCTGAGGACAGGCATTAGGTGAGGAAGTAATTACTTTGTGTAGGACTTAAGAGGTAGTTCAACGCTGGGGAGACGTATGACATTTTCTGGTCAATAATGGGGCTGTGTTGTGTTAGTGGAAGCACTGGGTTCTCCTTGGGGTTCGTGCCACTGATTAGCTATGTGACCTTAGACAAGTCATTTATTCTAATGGTTTCAGTTCTATGTGAGAAGAGATGGCTGGACCACGTCACTTCACAGGAGCCTTTCATTTCTAATAGTCTGAGTTGTAAATAGAGGTGGACATTTGTTTTTTTATTCCTAACTGTGTTTGGTCCAACTCTATAGTAGATTAACTGGAAAGAGATTTAGCCTATTTTAATGTTGTAGCAAAGCTATCCCTGTGTCCCAAAGGGCCTGCTATTGGTATGACTGTGGGGTGCAGCAGGCTCCTACTGTGGGACCTGGGTAAGTCCCAGTATCTTTAGCTTCCTTTTTTTTTTTTTTTTTTTGGACAGGCAGAGTGGACAGTGAGAGAGAGAGACAGACAGACAGAAAGGTCTTCCTTTTGTCATTGGTTCACCCTCCAATGGCCGCCGCGGCCAGTGCACCGCGCTGATCCGAAGGCAGGAGCCAGGTGCTTCTCCTGGTCTCCCATGGGGTGCAGGGCCCAAGGACTTGGGCCATCCTCCACTGCACACCCAGGCCACAGCATAGAGCTGGCCTGGAAGAGGGGCAACCGGGACAGAATCCGGCACCCCGACCGGGACTAGAACCCGGTGTGCCGGCGCCACTAGGTGGAGGATTAGCCTGTTGAGCTGCGGCGCCAGCCTCTTTAGCTTCTTAACGTATTTCTCTGCTTGGCTGAGGGGCTGCTCTTCAGCTGCAGAGTAAAACTCCGTGGTTGGAGGCCCAGCCCTTACTCACAGTGGACAGTCTCTTCTTTCTGCATGGTGTGTACATGGGTTGAAGAGGGATGGATCCTGGTTAGCAGAAATAAAGACCATGCTTATGATTTAGAGAACTATTAAACTGTGTGGTGGGATTTGTTTTTGATGGTTGTGTGTGGGTGGGCAGGGCTTTTTATAAGTTCCTATGGTTTGCTGTGAGTTGTTGGTATCTTTTATCAGCTCTTTTATTTATTGTATCAACCTAGTTTCAGATACAATTTTTAAAAGGAAAGGAAGTGGTAGATATTACCCTAGAGCATAGAAAAATTAATTCATGTTTATCTTGCCTTTTTTTCTCTTGAAATAGTTATAGATAAATTCTAGTTGTTGAAGTGTGAATTAATCAGGAAAAGGGAAATGGTTCATGAGCTGTGCTTCTAGACACACTGGTTCCAAATTATTTGCTGCTTACGTTCTAATGACGTAGCTTGGTATTTCCTTTGATAGTAATGATCACACTGACTGTTTTCCACCATATTCTACCCACAGAATCTCACCTAATTAAAAAAAAAAAAAGAAAACCTGCCTGTGTGGGTGTTTGATCTTAATCAAAATAGTAGCCTGAGTTTTATTCCATTTAGGTGGGGCTGGATGCTAAGTAGTAATAAATTAGGACAATCTAGAGGAGAAGCCTGGGATTACAGGGTGAAAAGTGAAACCCATTGTAAGAGAAATGTAAGACAGCTGTAATATGATGTTGCTTCTTAAAGACTGACTATAAACCCTGTAAGGGAAGGACTGTGGCATCCCTCTGAGCCTTGCTGGTCTGTGGCACTCATAGTAATTGGCACTGAATAGGTGCTTGGGAAGTGTTTGAGTTGAATTGCCAACACTTACTTAGTCTGTTCTGTGATCCCATAAGGGCCTTTGAAAATATGTAGAGATATGAGAAAGATTATTTTTTTTCCTCATTGGGGAGCATATGTTAAGTGATGGATTGCATAGAATTTTTTAGGAGTAACAAAGAGTCTCATGGATTCCTGGGACTTCTCAGAACATCTCAGAAGAATTAGACCTTGAAACATAACTTTTATAAAGGGAGAGGGAGAGATGGAAATTCTAACTAGTGCTGCTCCTGTGAAGTATTCTTATGATAGGGGTAGAAGTTCTGTTGGACATGATTTTTCATCAGCATGAAAACTAACAGTTAAAATAAACAGTTTTTTACTTTTAAAGATTGATTTATTTATTTGAAAGAGTCATCTTCCATCTGCTAATTCACTCCCCAAATGGCCGCAGCTCCATCTAGCTTTCCCACATGGGTGGCAGGGGGCCCAAGGACTTCGGCCATCCTCCACTGCTTTCCCAGGCTCATTAGCAGGGAACTGGATTGGAAGTGGAGCAGGGTGCCCCACACAGGGGCAGTGGGCCATTTTCCACTGCATTCCCAGGCCATAGCAGAGAGCCAGATCTGAAATGGAGCAGCTGGGTCCTGAATTGGTGCCTGTATCAGATGCCAGCACTGCAAGTGGTGGCTTTACCTGCTATGCCATAGCGCTAGCCGTGATGGTGTTGCTTTTAACGTCATGTTTATGGAGTGATTTAAGTAATAAATGTGTTAGAATAAAAGTCCACTGGTTGAAAGAGGGCAGAGAGCAGTGAAGTGAGTATTCCCTTTACATTTGTAGTCCGTCTTTTTGTGGTACTTCTGAAGCCAATCTGTAAAGAATAATCAAAATATGTCTACCTAGTATGAATGTTTTCATGAATTTGTTTTCCTTGTTCCAGATTTAGTGGAGTTTAACTTGGGTAGTCCCAAGAATGTGGGTCCCTTCCTCGCAGTGGACCAGAAGCACAACATCCTGCTCAAATACCGCTGCCACGGCCCCCCCATCCGCTTCACAACTGTGTTTAGCAATGAGCTCCATTACGTGGCGAATGAGTTGAATGGCATCGTGGGAGGGAAGAATACAGTGGTTGCAATAGCCATATGGTCTCACTTCAGTACCTTCCCCTTGGAAGTGTACATCCGGCGGCTCAGGAACATCCGGCGAGCAGTGGTCCAGCTCCTGGATCGAAGCCCTAAAACTGTGGTGGTCATCAGGACAGCCAATGCCCAAGAGCTGGGGCCTGAGGTGAGCCTTTTCAACAGCGACTGGTACAACTTCCAGCTGGACACCATCCTCCGCAGGATGTTCTCAGGGGTTGGAGTATATCTTGTGGATGCCTGGGAGATGACCCTAGCCCATTATCTGCCCCACAAGCTTCATCCAGATGAAGTGATTGTGAAGAACCAGCTGGACATGTTCTTGTCATTTGTCTGTCCCTTGGAGACCTAGACTGCCTTGGAGGGGACTAGAGGAATCAGATTCAGTGACCTTACCAGTTGACCTGCATTACTGAAAGTATTTGGGGGCCCTTTTGAGAGATGTCAGCCATTATTATGTACAAAATTTCAAACAGAGCTGAACTCTGTATAGTGATTGGTCAGGAGCTTAGAAAATGCAGGTTACATTTATGTCTACCTAGGATTTTTTCCAATCTTGACATAGCCATGATAGAAACCTTATTAACAGCATCTACACACACTGTACTGCTCTTATAACCAAAGATGCTAATGAGTATTATTTAAAGTAGCTTCTCCTGGAAGAGAGATTGCTATGCTAAAAAATGTGGAAAATGTTCTGACTTAAATGAAAGAGATTCCTTTGGTTGGTAGTGGAGTGCTTTGTAGTTTATCCAGTAAAAGAAATTGAGCACATGTGCCTGAAAAACAAGTGGTCCATCTTCAGGGGTGAACTAGAGAATACATGTAGTCAGGCACTTGTGAATACACTGGCTGTGTTTCAGGAGTTTGTCTTGATATTCTACCTGTTCTGAATTACTTGAAAAGGCCAATGTGCTCGGTCAGAATTTTATAATGAGAATGTCAACAATTTTCTGCTTTTATCTAGAAAAGAAGTAAAAGGGAATTATGAAAGCAGTATACATAAAATTTGTGCTTTGAATTGATATTTGCATTGAGTGATTCTTACTTGATTCAGCTACATTTTATGTAATGAATATTTATTCTAGAATAACCACTTTTGGAACTGGAAAAGGGAAATCTATAAATGGAAATTTATTTTTCTGTTCTGAAGCCTGAGGTTTTAAGAATTGACTTCTATGTAAAGAAGGCTTTTGACTGTTATAAAGTTGTGGAAGAGTTTTCTGCCAGTTTCAAGTATTTCTTTTATTGGTTGTTATTTTGAATTATATACCAAAACCAGAAATTAAAACCTAATTAGAAATTAATAAAATTAGCTATTAAATCCATGATAAGTATTCTTTTTTTCCATGTTAAAACTTTATTGTTTCAATACAAAATATTCCAAAAAGTGATCTGTTAATACCGATGTTCTATGGACAACCACCAGGTAAACAAGGAAGACATTTTCTTTTTATATCACACCATTTTTCTTTTACAACCAGTATACAACCAGAAGAACCAATATAAATTTTTTTCCAGTTGGAGCATATTCAAGCCTGATGGGTTAGTAAACAATTCATCAATCAGATGTGTCTGTCTCGTCATTTATAAGCATACTTCTTAACTTCGAATTTAGTATTCATATTTACTACAATGAATCTCTATATTCTACACTATTTTCACGAAATCTAAATAAAAATCCCAAGAGCTAAACAGTTCTTGGGAAAGCATTAAGTAAACAGATTAGGGAAGGATCAAGCTAAGACAGCTATACTGTAAGTGCAACTATTTAAGTGTGATCAGTACCCTTATGGCCTGTGATTAGAAAATGTATGCATGCCAGGTATTTCTTAATTTGAACTTAAGGGTATACATACGCTGTCATGCCTAGAAGTTAAAAGTTGTATTCCTATTGGCTATCTAAAAATAACTGAATGTTGAATTTTATTTTACTTAACTTGATCAATTTTAAATGAGTTTAAGTTAATTTGGGATCATTTAGTGAATCCTCTTTTCTTTTTGAGCCGTAATACATTACAGTCCAGTATTGTCCTTAAGCAGACATGTGAAGAAACTGGGGGTGGGGGGTATTAGAGATGAAGACAGATGCTTAAAGGATGAAGAATATGGCCATTACAAGAAAGAGTTAAGGGACCGACGCTGTAGCGTAGCGGGTAAAGCTACTGCCTGCAGTGCCAGCATCCCATATGGGCGCCAGTTTGAGTCCTGGCTGCTCCACTTCTGATCCAGTTTTCTGCTATGGCCTGGGAAATCAGTAGAAGATGGCCCAAGTTCTTGGGTCCCTGCACCCACGTGGGAGACCCAGAATGAGCTCCAGGTTCCTGTCTTCAGATTGCTGCAGCCCTGGCTATTTTGGCCATCTGGGGAGTGAACCAGCAGATGGAAGACTCTCTCTCTCTCTTTCTGCCTCTGCTTCTCTAATAAATAAATATTTATATTTCAAATAAATAAATCTAAAAAATATTTCCTGGGAAAGAAAAATTTTTGTTTTCTGAGTCTGAAGAGGACTAAGTGGTTAAATATTTGAGATAGCTGAGTTTTAACGATTTTTAAGTTTTAATGTGTTTAAGGATGTCTTAATATTTAATAAAAATGAAGAATTATAGGCCATGCCTCAAGGAGTTATGCAATCAGACTTTGTTTTTTTTTTAAGATTTATTTTGTTTACTTGAGAGGCAGAGTTACAGAGAGAGAGAGAGAGAAAGAAAGAAAGGAAGGAAGGAAGGAAGAGACAGAGAAGTCTTCCATCTACTGGTTCACTCCTCAAATGGCTGTAATGGCCAGAGCTGAGCCGATCTGAAGCAGGAGCCAGGAGCTTCTTCTGGGTCTCCCATGAGAGTCCAGGGGCCCAAGGACTTGAGCCATGCTCTGCTGCTTTCCCAGGTGCATTAGCAGGGAGCTGGATCAGAGCAGCCAGGACTTGAACAGGCACCCATATGGGATGCTGACAACTACAGGCTGGGGCTTTAACCCACTGCACCCCAGTGCTGGCCCTGCATCATATTTTTTTTTTAACTTTTACTTAATGAATATAAATTTCCAAAGTACGATTTATGGATTACAATGGCTTCCCCCCCATACTGTCCCTCCCACCCACAACCCTCCCCTCTCCCACTCCCTCTCCCCTTCCATCCACATCAAGACTCATTCTTGATCATCTTAACACACAGAAGATCAGCTCAGCATACACCAAGCAAGGATTTCAGCAGTTTGCTCCCACACAGAAACACAAAGTGAAAAATAATAGATGATTTTTTAAATGATGATGAAATCAGAGCAGACCTATTGTCATGTTTAATCCCAGTGAGAGTCAAGTTGGGAGTTGATAATTTCTTTTTTTTTTTTTTTTTTTTTACAGAGGATCAGTTTAGTATGCATTAAGTAAAGATTTCAACAGTTTGCACCCCCATAGAAACACAAAGTGAAATATATTGTTTGAGTACTCGTTATAGCATTAAATCTCAATGCATCATATTTTTTTAAAATTTTTTTAAAAATTTATTTGAGAGTTAGAGTTATAGACAGTGAGAGGGACAGAAAGGTTTTCCATCTGTTGGTTTACTCCCCAAGTGGCCACAATGACTGGAGCTGAGCCGATCAGAATCCAGGAGCCTCCTCTGGGCTTCCTATGTGGGTGCAAGGGCCCAAGCATTTGGGCCATCTTCCACTGCTGGCCATTAGCAGAGAGCTGGGTCAGAAGTGGAACAGCCAGGACTAGAACCAGCGCCCATATGGGATGCCGGTGCCACAGGCAGAGGATTAACCTGCGCCACAGTGCTGGCTCCAACATCATAATTTTTAAAAACTACAAAACCTAGAAGAAAGAGCTGTAGATAAAATCCATAATTCTGTTAACCTGAATGCAATGAACATTAACATTTGAGAATATTTTCTTGCAAGTTTTTCTTTTTTTTGGTAAGATTTAAAAGTGTTATTTATTTATTTATTTATTTATTTATTTATTTTTAACTTTTATTTAGTAAATATAAATTTCCAAAGTACAGTTTATGGATTACAATGGCTTTCCCCCCCATAACTTCCCTCCCACTCACACCCCTCCCATCTCCTTCTCCCTCTCCCATTCCATTTACATCAAGATTCATTTTCAATTATCCTTATATACAGAGGATCAATTTAGTATATATTAAGTAAAGATTTCATCAATTTGCACCCACACAGAAACACAAAGTGTAAAATACTGTTTGAGTACTAGTTATAGCATTACTTCACTTTGGACAACACACTAAGGACAGATCCCACATGAGAAGTAAGTACACAGTGACTCCTGTTGTTGACTTAACAATTTGACACTCTTGTTTATGGCGTCAGTAATCTCCCTAGGCTCTAGTCACGAGTTGCCAAGGCTATGGAAGCCTTTTGAGTTCGTTGACTTCGATCTTATTCCGACAGGGTCATAGTCAAAGTGGAAGTTCTCTCCTCCCTTCAGAGAAAGGTACCTCCTTCTTTGATGGCCCCTTTCTTTCCACTGGGATCTCACTTGCAGAGATCTTCCATTTAGGTGTTTGTTTGTTTGTTTGTTTGTTTTGCCAGAGTGTCTTGGCTTTCCATGCCTAAAATACTCTCATGGGCTCTTCAGCCAGATCTGAATGCCTTAAGGGCTGATTCTGAGGCCAGAGTGCTGCTTAGGACATCTGCCATTCTATGAGTCTGCTGTGTATCCCGCTTCCCATGTTGGATTGTTCTCTCCCTTTTTGATTCTATCAGCTAGTATTAGCAGACACTAGTCTTGTTTGTGTGATCCCTTTGACTCTTAGACCTATCAGTGTGATCAATTGTGAACTGAAATTGATCACTTGGACTAGTGAGATGGCATTGGTACATGCCACCTTGATGGGATTGTATTGGGATCCCCTGGCATGATTCTAACTCCACCTTTTGGGGCAAGTCCGATTGAGCATGTCCCAAATTGTACATCTCCTCCCTCACTTATTCCCACTCTTATATTTAACAGGGATCACTTTTCAGTTAAAATTTAAACACCTAAGGATAATTGTGTGTTAATCACAGAGTTCAACCAATAGTACTAGAACAAAACAAAGAGAAAATACTAAAAGGGATAAAGTATTACATTGTACATAAACAGTCAGGACAAGAGCTGATCAAGTCACTGTTTCTCATAGTGTCCATTTCACTTCAACAGGTTTCCCCTTTGGTGCTCAGTTGTCACCGATCAGGGAGAACATATGATATTTGTCCCTTTGGGACTGGCTTAATTCACTCAGCATAATGTTTTCCAGATTCCTCTATCTTGTTGCAAATGACTGGATTTCGTTGTTTTTGACTGCTGTATAGTATTCTATAGAGTACATGTCCCATAATTTCTTTATCCAGTCTACTGTTGATGGGCATTTGGGTTGTGACACTATTACTTTAAGTGAATCTCATATCCCAGAACTCAAGTGATTGCTTGGTGCTTTGTGAAAGTGAGAATCTGTAATAAGACCTTTATATGCAAATTATGTTTTAGAGAAGTTATTCTATTAAATGTCATCTCTCTTTCGTAAATACCAAATAGTCCTTTGATGTTCCAGTATCCATTTTATCATTCTGAATAATCATAGTTTTATTTACTTATTTTTTTTTAAGATTTATTTATTTGGAAGTCAGTTACACAGAGAGAGAGGGAGAGACAGAGAGAGAGAGAGAGAGAGGTCTTCCATCCGCTGGTTCACTCCCCAATTGGCTGCAACAGCCAGAGCTGCACTGAACTGAAGCCAGGAATGAGGAGCTTCTTCTGGGTCTCCCATGTGGGTGCAGGGGCCCAGGCTTTACCCGCTATGCCACGGCGCTGGCCCCATCATAATTTTATTAAGTACTACTTGACTGACAATTCCTGGCGTCAGGGAGTAACTTTCATATTGATAAATTGGGGTACTTGGCAAGAATAAATATGGTAAGCCTATACACAGTCATGTGTTAAATGCCAGAAATGAGTCTGTTTTTGGACCCTGTTAAAGGAAATGGAAACACATTTTGTTAAACACCCAAGGGAACAACAGTAATAAGCTGCCTCAGCCCTTTGCCTGCTAAAGCTGCTCAGCTTTATCTTTGTGGATTCTGGGTCAATCCAGCTTTTTTTTTTTTTTTTTTAAAGATTTATTTATTTACTTGAAAGCATTACACAGAGAAGGAGAAGCAGAGAGAGACAGAGAGAGAGGTCTTCCATCTGCTGGTTCACTCCCCAGATGGCCGCTACAGCTGGAGCTGCGCCGATCCAGAGCCAGGAGCCAGGAGCTTCCTCTGAGTCTCTCATGTGGGTGCAGGGGCCCAAGGACTTGGGCCATCCTCCTCTGCCCTCCCAGGCCACAGCAGAGAGCTGGATTGGAAATGGAGCGGCTGGGACTAGAATCGGCACCTATATGGGATGCCGGCACTGCAGGTGAAGGCTTTACCCACTATGCCACTGCTGCCGGCCCCGATCCAGCTTCTTAATATTAGTTAATTACTAATGCCAGAAATTCTGATCTGGAGTATATCCCAGGATTTATGTCTACAACAAAGTCTTCACTCTACTCAGTGTGCACTAAGTAAATAAGATTTCATGTTGCTATTTTTCTCTTTGAAAGTGAGACCACAGTCCCTGAGTGCTAGGGACTCCTGGGAATCCTGTGGCATTGGAGGTGGGGAAGATACAAGCATTGGTGAAGGCAGAAGTTCACTGTACTCAGAAGCTAGGAGAGCACAAGATATACCTCTTCAGTCTAACCTGTCTCTTGGGCATGCACTTAGATTTTAACTTTATAAAAAATGCGTGAACTGCGTGTGTGTATTGTATGTATGTAATGTCCTTTTTAAAATGTTCTGTTAGAGGAAGTCAGGCGTCTGAGGTTTAAGGACCTGATGAGTAGCTCTGGATGCCCATTGCTCCTGGAGAGCCAGACATCCGTCATTTCCTGTGTAATTACAAAACTGGGTTGTAACACTGCCTGGGAAAGACGAATTTTATAAAAAAGGAAGCAGTTCAAGGATTACAGTAGCAAATGTCCCAAAAGGAAAAGAAGTGACAGTGAAACTGCCTGTCCAGGAGAAATCTTTTCAGGGTTGTGCAAGGGCTCATTTGCTGTTTAAATCCACCCCCACTCCATCCCACCGCCCATGAAAAATAAACTGAGGTTCATGTTACAGGGCCACCGCTTTGCGTGGCAGATTCTTTACCCAGTGTTTTGTCAATGAAAACACATGATAGCTAGGTTCCAAATCCGCGTCGTCAAAACTAAACACCAGCTCCTCCGATCCGCGCCCCAATCCATCCCCACGTTCAGCGGCTATCACAGGAAAAAGAAGTAAGAAGAGCTGGGTAATGCGGCAGTGTTCACGGGGACGTTTTTAAAAAGGCGCCCTGAAGAAAAAAAGTTTAGTTTCTAGATGCTGTCTCTGATTCCTCCTCGCGGTTCCAGTCCAGGTCTTGGAGCCGGCCGTCATGGGGAATGTCCGGGACTCGGGTCGGTACCTTTTCGGCCTGGGAATTTCCAATGTGCAGAAAAAAAATCCACGAATCTCGTCCCCGCCGCCCCCCGGGCCTGCGTAGTGCCCACGCACCTCCTCCGAGCGAGGATGAGCGGGTTCTGTGTTTCACAAAGCAGGTTCTTCGCTCCCCGCCCCCGCCCCGCGCCTCAGCGGAGAACCCTATAAAGGGAGCCAGGGCCAGGGGCTGGCCTCCTCCTGCCACGAGGTCGGTCGGCGAGTGCTTAGAGCAAAAGGCTGCATAGCTGCTGTGTAGCATGTAACCTCAAAAGGAAACTGATCATCCTCAGGCTCTCCCGTACTTGGCTCATTATCGCTGGCTACTGCTGGAGACAGTTGATTCACTTTTACGCATTTGTATGACTTGACTCTTCACTCACAAAGGTATATTTTTATGATTTTATATTTAGGAATGAAAAAGTATCTAAATGCTGAATACTCCTATACACCTCCTTCCCCCTTTTCCCAGTTCAGATTTTTTTTTTTCCTTTGGAGTCACTTTCTGATGCCTGAATAGTCATATTTTGGAGTGAAATATTGGGCAGTTTTTCTGGGGAAAGACCATCCGGGATGTGTTGGTAGGTTAGTAGTAGCATGAATGGTGCCTACCCTGAAGGCTCAGGGAAGACTTGGATATTGGTGGAGATGAGTAGCACAGGTGACAATTTATCTTTAGTCAGTGATGTGGAACTGTGATTCCCACAAAGCAGAGATCTCTCGGGGTTTGATGTGTGGGTTTAGAGGTGTACTTCCCCACCAAGAGTAAGCATGAAACTGTATGTTTATGGAAAAATATATGTCAGGTATTTTATGGCATGCCCTCCCTCATTAATTCATTCTGTTGCTTCTACAAAACTAAAATCTATGAATGACCTTTTTATGAATGAATGAAGAAAGCCTGCAGTCAGATGACGGGGGTGGACCCCTGGATGGATGACAGTCTGTGTCAAGTGTTTGAATGGGTTTTGTTGGAAGGAAAGCACATTTCTGTGCGTTAGTTTCTCTCCACCTGGCTATTGTGACTGAGGCAGTTGTCCTTAGGAGGATGATATTTAGTATGTAAATGTTAAGCATTTGCTCATGTATATTCCCATCAATTAAAATGGTGTCTAGAGAAATGTTATCTGGCTAGGAGAGGTGACTTTGCCTCTCCTGGACAGTAGGGTGTTTAGACAGTAAAAGGAGAGAAATCTCCCAGGCTTACTCACCACTCTCAGTACTCTCTGATAGGAAAGTGGACCGACCACGCAGATCTCCCAAAAATGAAAATAGCCCTGGAATCTTTTTATTATTATTATTATTTTGTCTTGGCTTCAGAACACAGTGTCTGATCCACCACACACCTCGCCATCTTGCTGCGCATTTGAGGTACCAGCGCTGTCGGTCTGGGATGAATCCTGGAGAACATTACTGAGGGGCAGGATTTTCCAATTGTTCTGAGGCGAGTGAACTGCTCCTGGAAAATCGTTTTCTCTTTGGCTCCTAACTGGTGGCCTCTTAATCTCCCTGCCCCCAGGTTAACAGGAAGAGCAGGAGAGTCCAGGCTGAATTTCACCTTTTTTGGCCTTATGCTCAACTCCCCAGAGTGAGAAGGGCACATATCTTAATCAAGTGGGATCCAGGTGTTAACTGGCCTTACAGAGTCAAAGTGGGGAGTGGGATGTTTTCTAAGATTCTTGTGTTTCTTAACCAATTTTTTAAAAAAAGAGTTATTCATTTATTTAAAGGCAGAGTTACAGAGAGAGGGAGAGACAGAAAGAGGGAGGGATCTTCTATCCGCTGGTTCACTCCCCAGATGGCCATAAAGGGCCAGGGCTGTGCTGGGCCAAATCCCGGAGCCAGGAGCTTCCTCTGGGTCTCTCTTCATCTGGGTCTCAAGTGCCCATGAGCACTTGGGCCCTCCTCTGCTGCCTTCTCAGGCACATTAGCAAGGCAGCTAGATAGAAGGTGGAGTGACCATGTTCAAACGGATCCAGACTTGAACTGGTGCCCACAGGGGATGCCGGCATCAGAGGCAGCGGTTTAACTCAGTATGGCCTTTTTTAACCAATTTTTAAAGTTGCCTCAAAACTACTAGGAGCTTTACTTATTAGCATGTTGTTACAGTTTCTGGTGAACTAAGATTTTTTTGGTTGCTCAGTTTGTTTTTAAACACATTTGTTGAATTTCCACCATTTTCCAAAGGAGGAGGACACGTGAACACATCTAAGAGGGGAATTCAGCCGGCTGCTGACTGTCAGTTTCAGGGTTATGTAATCTGTGAGAGGCACCAAGAGCCTCCGGTCCCCTCACAGTTTTGGTGAAGAGCTTCATTAAGCCCGCCTGTGTGGTTTCTGATGAAAGCACTTCCTGCTCCTTAAACTTGCGGCTGTCAGTGAGATAAAACACTTTCCTTCCAAACTCAGTGAGTGAAAATATTTTACTGTTCCTGGGGGAGTTAGTGGATTTTGAATTAACATTTACTAGACACTTGTTTCCGGAGTTGACCAGGAAGATCTCATTTAGTCCTCATCATAGCATTTGAGGTAGGTGTAATTAGCCTTATTATATAGTTGAGATTAAGGATAGAGAAGTTGGCTGAGGGTCCCCTGGGGAGTTCAGTAGCAGACTCTGGATTTGCCACCGTGTGATACTAGCACAGTCTTAGTGGGGTGAGAGTCAACTTCTCTCCAGAACTCTGAATTTCCTAGGCTCCTCCCTCTGCTCCAGCTTATGCTTGGCTACCACCTACTCCATGCTCAGACTTGATTGATCCAGCTTTTAGTTGGTAACCACCATAGCCCTTCTTTTTTTTTTTTCTTTTTCTTTCTTTTTTTTTTTTTTTTTAAGATTTCTTTTATTTATTTGAAAGCAGAGTTACAGAGAAGGAGAGACAGAGACAGGGGTAGATCTTCCATCTACTGGTTCACTCCCCAAATGCCCACAATGGCCAGGGCTGGGCCAGACTGAAATTAGGATCCAGGAGCTTCTTCCGAGTCTCCCATGTGGGTGCAGGAGCCCAAGGACTTGGGCCCTCCTCTGCTGCTCTCCGAGGTGCATTAGCAGGTAGCTGGATTGGAAGTAGAGCAGTTGGGACTTGAACAAGTGCTCATATGGGATGCCAGCATTGCAGGCTTGCACTTTATCCACTAAGTCACAATGCTGGCTCCTAATTCTTCATATTTTAAGACGACCCCAGGAAAATGCTTTAGAATTTGAAGAGTGGAATCTATGGTGATGGCTGGGTGAATGTTTTGGAGAGAGACATCCTCTTACTTATTAGCCACTTTTGGATGTAACAGCAAGGATTATAAAAGACAGGGAGGTTTCCTGCTACCTGTTTGCCTTGCTCCTCTCAGGATGTTTCCTTACATACTGGAAAGCTAAATGCTGGAGGAACATTCCTCTGCAGAGGGGCCCACTGCTGCTACTTCTGAAGAGGGAGTCTCAGGCACCTGACAAACCCATTCACCTGTCCGCTGCCATCCCTGCTATTGCAGAATGAATCAACGAACCCCTTGAAGTAACTTCTTTCAGAGGTCATCCAGAGGATAGAAATTTGCATCTCTGGTGATTTAAAAAAAATCTTACCGAATTGGTTCCTAGTTTGCATTTCCTATAAGCTCAAAGGTATCACATGAGTGATAGTATAAATCTACTTGGTTGGCTAAAAATAAAATTCTCTGATGAGTTAAGAAAGAAATTTAAGATTTGTCTTTTACCACAGTGCTTCTCTGTTTCTGTACTTAAGAATCACCTAAAGATTGTGTTGAGTACAGATCTGTTTCAGCAGATCTGGGTGGAGCTGTGATTCTGCCTTTTTAACAAGTTTCCAGGTTATACTGATGTTACTAGCTTAAGATGCATCTTTTGAATAGAAAAATTACAAGGCATCTTAAGTTTCAGTCAATAAGAAACATTAAGGGATTTTTCTATAAAATAGGCAATTGTCATTTTTTTAAAAAAGATTTATTTATTTATTTATTTGAGAGATAAAGTTACAGAGGAGAGAGACAGAGAAAAGTCTTCCATCTTCTGGTCCACTCCCAATGGCTGTAATGGCCAGAGCTGAGCCGATCTGAAGCCAGGTGCCAGGAGCCTCCTCCAGGTCTCCCACACTGGTGCAGGGGCCCAAGGACTTGGGCCATCCTCCACTGCTTTCCCAGGCCACAGCAGAGAGCTGGATAGGAAGTAGAACAGCTGGGTCTTGAACCAGCACCCATATGGGATGCTGATGCAGTAGACTAAGGCAGAGGCTTAGTCTACTATGCCACAGTGCCAGCCCTGGCATATGTGATTTTATTTTGTGTAAAAATAAATTCCTGAGGTCGGCGCTGTGGTGTAGTAGGCCAGGCTGCCGCCTGCAGTGCCCGCATCCCATATGGATGCTGGTTTCAGTCCCAGCTGCTGCACTTTCGATCCAGCTCCCTGCTATGGCCTGGGAAAGCAGTGGAGGATAGCCCAAGTACTTGGGTCCTTGCACTGGTGTGGGAGACCCGGAAGAGGCTCCTGGCTTCTGCTCCTGGCTTCAGATAGGTGCAGCTCTGGCTGTTGTGGCCATTTGGGGAGTGAACCAGCAAATGGAAGACCTTTTTATCTCTCTGCCTCTTCCTCTCTGTAGCTCTGTCTTTCCAATAAATAAATAAATAAAACTTAAAAAAATTGCCATATTAAATTAAATTAATTCTACATTCCCTAATGACAAGTGTATTAAACATCAGAATTTAATTAATCACCTAGATGTTATACAATGCCAACTTCCAGATATTTGGAGATATTAAAAATGAATTTCTTTTAATATTGTTATAGGGTTTTTAGTTGCATTCCAGTATTGAACAGTGTATGTATATCTTCAGTTTCTGATTGCTTCAAATTTTCTTTTTGTGAGAGCAACCATTCTGTTAAATGGCAAATACATTAGCTCATGTACTCTCAAACAGGTTGTTATTATCACTAAGAGGACAAAAATGGAATCTTTGGGGAAAAATCTTAAACATTGCTGTCGCTCCCCGTCTTCGTGGAGGAACAACATAGAACCCTGCCTAGGCTTCATATCCGAGTCACGGCACCATTATGTTGCTCCCCCTCTTCGTGGAGGAACGACACAGGACCCTGCGCTGTTCTTTTGTCTGCTCGGCCCTCCCCGGGTTTGCTGCTGGTTCTTCCCGGGTTGGCTACTATCCCTTCCACCTCCGTGGAAGGGCAGTTCCCCCTGGCCACATTCCCCACTTCCGCAGGGGAGCAGCACACCGCCGGCTGGCTCTCTCGGGGGCTGCACAGGTGTTCCTTCAGATGTTCCCCTTAGATGTTCCTGGTGCATGCCGTCTCTCTCCTCCTTTATAGTCCTCCTCCGCCAATCCCAACTCGGCTGCCCACACGCCGAGTACGCTGCTCTCCTCCAATCAGGAGCGAGTCCTACAGTTTATTGGCTGAACTGGAGGCACCTGTGTAGAAGCTGTTTTCTTCTCTCCCAGCGCCATATTGTGGGAGAGCAGATGCATAGAATAAGTCTTAATTCCAGTAACTCAGTCTAGTCCGGGTTGCTCCCCACAATTGCAATGGTTTGTGGCTCTTCAAAAGGCCATGGTACATAAACAGATAAGGAGTATGTCTGTGATATTAAACTTTCATGAGGGGATGATTAGAAAAAAACTGTCTAAAAATGTTCCTCAGGGATGCTATCGTGAAAGAAAGTCAAGAAACATCTCTGTAAATGTTCTACCAGCACTTACCCAAGTGAGGTCAAAAGACTTTTTCCTCTGGTCTGTTGTCTTTGTCTCAGTTTGTGTCTATATCATTGTCAAGGATTTAAAAAGTATTACCTTCCAGGGAAGGAATGATTTCTTTTTTTCATATTTCTTTATTTCAGGAAACTTTTCTTCTGTCATATCTTAAATGTCTTAAACATATTTAAAAAGTTGTGAAATATACATGCAAAATTTACCATCTTTACTATTTCTAAGTGTGTAGTTGAGTAGCATTAAGTACGTTCATAGTACTCTACAACCATCAGCACCTCCATCTGCAGAAGTGTTTCACCTTCCCAACCTAAAACTCCATATCCATTAAACAATGACTCCCCATTCCTCCCTCCCCCAATCCTTGGGAGCCATCATTCTACTTTTTGTTTCTATGTATTTAATGACTTTAGGTGCTTCATATAAGTTGAATCATACAATATTTGACCTTTGTAACTAGCTTATTTCATTTAGCATATTTTCAAGATTCATGTTACAGCATATGTCAGAATTTCCTTGTTTTTAAAGGTTGAATCTGTTCAGGACACTTGAGTTAACTTTTGGTTCTCGTGGTTATCCTGTGAGCACAGGAGTTACAAGTATCTGTTCGAAGTCCCTGTTTTAATACTATTAGATAAATACCCGGAAGTGGAATTGTTGGATCATATGGTAATTCTATGTTTAATTTTAACTGTCATACCATTTTTCACATTTGCTGCACCATGACATTTCTTTTAACTCATTTTATGCAGTGTTTGGTGGAGTGCAGTGATTAAGTGTGTATACCATGAGGTTAACAGAAAGTGATAGGAACTTCAGAGTTAATAATCTGCTGAGTGATTCAGCACCAACAACTATTAAAACAGCCACTCCTACCAACTCACCCTTGTGTGTCTGCAAGCCACAGGGCACACACTTGTAAAAAAGTGCATGTTGGGGAATACTTCCTATGAGAATTATTGAGGTAATGCACTTAGATGCCATATTGTTCGGATCCATTTGAAAATTTGGACTACTTGCTGTGGAATTCCACCTTAGGAGGCTTGCCAGGGATTTACAAAGCCTACACTACAGAAGCGATCCCTAGATTTGGGATAAGGCCCTGCGAATGAAGATGGCTCGAGAACACCTGGAGGATAGAAGCTGTGTGAGTTCTGTTTTTGCCCTTCTTTCCTCCATACTTATTCTCTCACCTTTTTAGGGTAGGACATGGGCATTCTATGAATGTTGGTTGAATTATTTTCTAATCATAGTAGCTGTGGAAAACTATTATGAAGACTAGTGCTTTCTATTTTGTGTCTCTTCTAAAGGCAAAAGAGGTGGACGGCCAGCGTTAGAGTAAACTCATAGTGATCACTGGGCAAGGATGCCCAAATTACCCTCAGCATCTCCAACACTATGATGGGTGAACTTGGCCTCTCTGCAAGATGGCAGAGGTTGCTGTGTCATGGACCTTCCCTGCCCTACCCTTGTGCAGTCATGTTTCCTATCTTTTATTATAAAAAAAAAAAAAAAACTAAGAAAATAATTTGGTTTGTTTACCAGTGGTGTTGAGCAGCATCCATCATTAAGATAAGAAAGGGATTCTTAAGCGGCTCTAATTTAAAAACAAACAAACGAACAAACAACAACAACAACAAAAAAACAAAAACTAGAGCACGGTGCCAGAATTGCAGCCAAAGCATTTGTAACAGGCAGGAGGTAGAATGATATTGAGAGCGTGCTCTGTGTCTACCTTATACCTTGCTTATCTTCATCAGTTCTCCACATTTCATGGCTGTTCATTTTGGAATCCTTCCTTCAAATGCAAACAGCCATTTAAGAAGGGTTCCCAGTGTGATGTGATTTAAAGTTGGTACCTTTCTTGAAGTTTTACAGGGCGAAAAGGGCACAGAGACTTCCTGGATCAGATTGCAGATAAGGAGTAAGAGCTGCCCAGAGAACTGACTGTAAACCTACAGATCGATCTCAGTGCCTTCCCTGCTTTCCTTGTTTCTGTTCTTGGTACTTCCCCTCCTCTCAATCTCAAAGCCTGGGAGTTACCTCCAGGTCTCCTCACTTTCTTTTCAGTCCCTTGCCAGGCCTATGGGTTATATATCTGAAATATTTCTTTAAACAATTCCTTCTTTTCCATTCTCATGGGCAACACTTCAGTTGTACAGTGTCCTGATCACCTACACACAACTGCTGCTTCTGGTTATGTTTTCACTCTGTTCAAACACTCTGAATAGGAGCCAGTGTTGTGGTGCAGGTTAAGCCTCTCCCTGTGACACTGGCATCGCATATAGGTGCAGGTTCGAGACCCAGCTGCTCCACTTCTGTTCCAGCTCCTGCTAATGGTCCTGGGAAAGCAGTGGAAGATGATCCCTGCACTCATATGGGAAGAAGCTCTGGACTCCTAGCTTCGGACTGGTCCAGTTAGTAAACAGTCTTAGAGAAGTTAATTAAAGCTAGATTATTAGGTGCAAGGAGCTGCCATAACACAATACCATAGACTGGGTCTTAGGCAACATTCCTTTTCTCACTGTTGTGGAGACTGGGTAGCCAAGTTCAAGGTGTTGGTAGGTTTGGCTTCTCCTAAGGTCTCCTTGACTTGTACATGGCCACCTTCTCACTGTGTCCTCAGATGGCCTTTTCTCTGTGCATGTGCATCCCTGATGTTTCTTCTTATAAAGACACTGATCAGGTTGTATTAGGGCTTACCATAATAGCCTCATTTTAATGATTTATTTTTTAAAATTTATTTCTTTCCTTTTTTTTCTAAATATTTTTAAAAGATTTATTTACGGGGCTGGTGCTGTGGCGCAGTAGGTTAACACCCTGGCCTGAAGTGCTGGCATCCCATATGGGCACTGGTTCAAGACCTGGCTGCTCTATTTCTGATCCAGCTCTCTGATACAGCCTGGGAAAGCAGTAGAAGATTGCCCAAGTCCTTGGCCCCTGCACCCACATGGGAGACCAGAAGAAGCTCTTGGCTCCTGGCTTCGAATAGGAGCAGCTCTGGCCGTTGTGGCCAATTGGGGAGTGAACTATCAGATGGAAGACCTCTTTCTCTCTGCCTCTCCTTCTCTCTCTGTGTAACTCTGACTTTCAAATAAATAAATAAATCAATAAATAAAAGGTGGAGTTACAGAGAGAGAAGGAGAGAGAGAGAGAGAGAGAGATTGATTTTCCATCAGCTGGTTCACTCCATAAATGCCATAACCACCAGGTCTAGACCATGTTGAAGCCAGGAACCAGTAGCCAGGAGCTTCCTCCTGATCTCCCAAATGGGTGCAGGGACTCAGGGACTTGAGTCATCTTTTTCTGTTTTCCCTGACACATTAGCAGGGAGCTGGATTGGAAGTGGAGCAGCTGGGAGTCGAACCAGCGCCCATGTGGGATGCTGGTGCTGCAGGCTATGATTTAACCTACTGCGCCACAGTCTCAGACCCTAATGACTTCTTTTTAAAATATTTATATTTATCTACTTATTTTCATCTACTTGAAAGGTAGAGAGAGAGAGAATCTGCTGTCTGCTGGTTCACTTTCCAATGCAACAGTCAGAGGCTGGGCCATGCTGAAGCTAGGAGCTCTGAACTTCATCTTTGTCTCTCAAATGGGTGGCATCGGCCCAAGCACTTGAGCCTTCTTCTGCTCCCTCCCAGGATTCATTAGCAGAAATCTGGTTGGGAAGGGGAGCAGCTGGGACTTAAAATAGCAACCCAATGTGGGAATTGGGCATCCCAAGCAGCAACTTAACTGCTGTGCCACAAAATCCACTCCTAATTACTTCTTTTTTTAAAAATTTTATTTATTTATTTGAAAGGCAGAGTTACAGAGAGGCAGAGGCAGAGAGAGAAAGAGGTCTTCCATCCACTCCCCAAATAGCTGTTATAGCCAGAGCTGTGCCAATCTGAAGCCAGGAGTTTGAAACTTCTTCCGGATCTCCCACATGGGTGCAGGGGCCCAAGGACTTGGGCCATCTTCCACTGCATTTCCAGTCCACAGCAGAGAGCTGGATAGGAAGTGGAGCATCCTGGACTGGAACCAGCACCCATATAGGATGCTGGAACTGCAGGCAGAGGCCTCACTGGCCACACCACTGTGTCAGTCCCCTAATTATTTTTTTAAATGCCTTGTCTTCAAATAATTACAGTCTGAAGCACTGGGGGTTAGGGCTCCAGTGTATGATTTTTAGGGGGAGGGAGACACAATTCAGTCTATAACACATAGATTTGCTTTAGCTGGATCTTTGAAGATGTGAAAACAAATCATAGGAAATTATTTTGACGTGAGTGGTCAAAGGGACCCATTGTGATTGAGCAGCTGGGTACCTAAAAATGAATATGGCTTTCCTAAACAAACTTCTAACTGCTCTTTAACGTGATGGTGTGAGAATGAGTGGTTTTTTTTTTTTTTTTGCCAGGCAGAGTGGATAGTGAGAGAGAGAGACAGAGAGAAAGGTCTTCCTTTTGCCGTTGGTTCACCCTCCAATGGCCGCCACGGCCGGCGCGCTGCACTGATCCAAAGGCAGGAAGGAGCCAGGTACTTATCCTGGTCTCCCATGGGGTGCAGGGTCCAAGTACTTGGGCCATCCTCTACTGCACTCCCGGGCCAGAGCAGAGAGCTGGCCTGGAAGAGGGGCAACCGGGACAGAATCCGGTGCCCTGACCGGGACTAGAACCCGGTGTGCCAGCGCCACTAGGTGGAGGATTAGCTTATTGAGCCGCGGCACCGGCTGAGAATGAGTTTTAAGGCATGGATGGGTCCCATTTGGAAAAGGAACTACTAGGACATTTCATAGTGAAATGAATGAGCAGAAAGAGTCAAATCTGTAAGTCCTCAAGAGATTTCTGTAAAAATGGAGATAGCCTTTGGGTAGGGCAGAGAGGCTATCTGGTGAGTTTGGTTTTAGACCTCTTGATTAGAATTAGAATTCAGAGAAAAGGCCAGAGCTAAATATAGAAATCTAGTCTTTGTGTAAGTCATGGTTGGATCTGTAGAAGTAAAGCTTGCTCAGAGTTCAAAAAGGACAGCAGACAGGAATTCTTAGGTCTTAGACTGGTTTGTTGTTACACAGGTTTGGAAGACAATAGGGAACTTTGTAGGTCCTCTTTAGCTAAAATAGCATTTCGGCTTTTTTTCCTTTAACCTTGCATTGCTTCCCTTTATTAACAATTGGCATTGTATTGTATAGCTATTTGATTACTGTCTTTCTTTCCCAGAAGAATGTAAGTCCATGAAGGGACAGACTGGCTTACTGGTCATTATTGTATTCTTGGTACCTAGAAGAGTGTCCAGAACATCATACGTGCCCAATAAATACTTGGATTTTTTTTATTTGAAAGGCAGATATCTATCTATCTATCTATCTATAGATATATGCCTATCTATATATATAGATACATCTATATATATATAGATATCTAGAGAGAGAGAGAGAGAGAGAGAGAGAGAGAGAGAGAGAGAACTTCCATCTGCTAGTTCACTTGCC
Organism: Oryctolagus cuniculus; assembly: GCF_964237555.1. Taxonomy (NCBI): domain Eukaryota; kingdom Metazoa; phylum Chordata; class Mammalia; order Lagomorpha; family Leporidae; genus Oryctolagus; species Oryctolagus cuniculus. The sequence goes on from NC_091435.1 coordinate 56,480,422, forward strand.
AAATGGCTGCAATGGCCATATGGGCCGATCCAAAGCCAGGAGCCAGGAACTTCTTTCAGGCCTTTCACATGGGTGCAGAGGCCCAAGTACTTGGGCCATTTTCCACTGCTTTCCCGGGCAAATTAGTAGGGAGCTGGACTGGAAGTGGAGCAGCCAGGACTCAAACTGGTGCCCATATAGGATGTTGGCACCACAGGCGGTGGCTTTACCTGCTATGCCACAGCACCAGCCCAATAAATACTTTTTTTAAATGATTTATTTTATTTATTTATTTGAAAGTCAGAGTTACGGGGGCGGGGGTGGGAAGAGAGAGAGAGAGAGAGAGAGAGAGAGAGAGAGGTTTTCTATCTGCTGGTTCACTCCGCAGATGGAAGCAACGGCTGGAGCTAGGCCCATCTGAAGCCAGGATCCAGGAGCCTCCTCTGGGTCTCCCACACGGGTGAGGGGCCCAAGGACTCGGGCCATGTTCCACTGCCTTCCCAGGCCATAGCAGAGAGCTGGATTGGAAGTGTAGAAGCTGGGACTGGAATCAGTGCCCATAAGGGATGCCGGCACTGCAGGCATCGACTTTACTAACTAAGCCACAGCGCTGGCCCCAATAAATAATTTTTAATAAATCTATGAATAGGTGAATTTTTATGATCAATAGAATTTAGATTGATAATTAAATTGCTGGATATTTTCTTTTTATGTTAAAATAAAATTTTTTTCAACAAATGTCTTTTGATAATGAACAGTCACAGGTATTTGAGTCTCAAAACATCTAACATAAAACTTTGTTTTGTTTCTGTCTGTGCTTTCCCTTATATTTTCCCCCAGTCAAGATCCCGTAGGTCCTCCTCTGCTACAGTTTTTTTTTATGAGGAAGTAGATGTGACTTTGAAAATCCAGGCATTGTGACAATCTGGTTACTCTTTGAGATTCTCTGTTTACATTTCCTTCTTTTGGTTATCATTATTTGTGAAGTTCTTGGTGTCTGTCTGGTCTCTTTTCCTGATGCTCACCATTCCGGTCTCATTGTACCTTACTGAGTGATGGTAGTCTGTGCAAACATAGGAAGTCTATTGCTCTTCAGGAGGACTGCTAATTATGGCTTTGTGTGGTAGTGTTGTCATAAAATGCAGTCTTAGGGTGGGCATTTAAACCAAGTCCACACTCCTTTTTTCTAGGGAATCATAATCAAACAAAAATCTGAATCTACTGACATTTTATATGGAGTAAAGACTCATTACATCTGACTTCCTTTTTTTGTAGTCTGAGGGGACTAAACAGCACCAGAACTATTGGGTAAAGTAATTTGAAGCAGTGATTCTCCAGCAAATGGGAAATTCCTCTTTAAAGGACCATCTCAATCACTGAGGAAGTGCTTTCAAGGGCCATAGACCATTTTGAAGTTTGTAGTGGCCACAGAGCACCTTTCTGACAGGAGCATGTCCTGTGGATCAGATGTGTTACAGGAAAAAAAGGTTGAGAATCACTGATCAAATATTGAGGATTTTGAATATAAAACTAATGATGACTTTGTTTCTTTCTGTCCTCTACTCTTTACTGCAGGGTTGCTTTTTTGGTTTTCCAGACCCTTTTTGTTAGAATTTTGGGGCCAGTGTTACGGCACAGAGGTTTAAGCCATTGCTTGTGATGTCTGCATCCTATGTAGAGTCAGAGTGCTGGTTTGAGTCCCAGCTGCTCCACTTTGGATCTAGCTTCTTGTTAATGTGCCTGGAAGATAGCCCAAGTGCTTGAGATCCTGCCACTCATGTAGGAGAATGGCGTGGAGTTCCTGGCTCCTGGCTTGCTTTAGTCTGGCCCACCCCTGACTATTGTGGCCATTTAGGGAGTGAGCCAGCAGGTAGATGATCTCCCCCATTCTCTCTCTCTTTTGTCTCTCCCTCTCTCTCTGTTGTTCTGCCTTTCAAATAAATAAACAATAAATAAATCTTTAAAACCTTCTATAGAAAGAATTTTCTGCAGAGTAACAAGGCACGTCTAAAATCCAGAATGAGATTAAGAGATGACATTTTGAATGTGCTTGTTTAAAGATATAGAAAAAATAGAAGTGTGTTGACAGGAGAACCTGTTTATTGGACCTCATGACCTCATGGAATTGTTAGTTATAATAATTTTATGACTTAGAAATTATATACTTAGGGGTCAGTGTTGTGGTGTAGTGAGTAAAGCCGCCATTCCATATGGTTCATGTCTCGGCTGCTCTATTTCTGGTCCAGCTCCCTGCTAATAGCCTGGGAAAAGAGTAGAAGATGGCCCAAGTACTTGGACCTCTGCCACCCTTGTGAGAGACCTAAATGGTCCCCAACTCTTGCATTTGGATGGATGATTTCTTTCTCTCTGTATCTTCCCTTCTCTTTCTCTGTAACTCTGCCTTTCAAATAAATAAATAAACCTTAAAAAGAAAGAAATGATATACTTATGATTTTTTAAAAAATACATTGGGCTTCTTCCAAATGAATCTGTACAAATATGGAAGTGCTTTGGGAGGTGAAAATGCTATGCAGACACAAGGTATGACTAACAGGTTTCAGTATAGTCTGTAAATAATCCTATCTTGCTTCCTTTAGCTGCAGATACACAGTAGGAGGAATATTTACTCAATGGTCATAATTTATGGGAATGAGAAGGGAACTAACACTCTATGTCTGCATCAAGTACTTTACACATGATTTTAACAATTTGCTAAAGGTCTTAGTAACCTCATTTATAGGTGAGTAAACTGAGGCTCAGAGGTTAAAGGACTTCTCCAAGGTCACATGGCTGGTAAAGGCTAGACCTGGGCTTATGGGCTTTAAAGCCATGACACTATAGTGTCTCTAAGCACTTTTGGTTAAAGTGGGATTGGCAACCTTTTCCTATAATGGGCCAAACAGTAAATATTTTGGGTTTAGTGAACCAAGAGACAAAATGAAGGATATAGTATATGCATATTTATATGACCATTTGAAATGTAACCATTTATAATGTGAAAGTGCTCTGCCCTTTTGGACAAAGCTCACCTACATAATTTTGTGGGTCATTTAGGGATAAAAACCATCATTATAAATAGAACCATGTGAGCTAAGAACAATTTTCAGGGGGAATTTTAGGAAAGCACACTTGGTTCCTGTGGATGTTTTGTGTGGGTTTTGATCATTACTTGTTAAAGCATGTGGTACACCAAGCAGCCCTTCAGACCAACCCCAAACATTACTCCGTGGTATGTATCATATGGTATTATGCGAGTTATATATGCATTAATAGTATATGAATTTTTGATCAAGTGGAAAAAACTTTTCTTTAGAAATGAATGGTAAAGAAGACAAATTTGTTTTGTTTTCAAGTTTAAATACTTGGATTTCTTCTGGGCTGGCAATGGCAAGATATATTGCTAAGAATGTACTGCAGAGTACTTTAGCATTGCTATGATTATAAAGCATGTTGGACTGGGGTGTTTGACTATGTGATCTGGCTTTGCCTAAGGTTCCTCTTCCATCCAACCGTCAGAGGACAGGCCTTCTGTAGGATTCCTTTTCTTAGTGGATAACTTACATGGCACCTCAGAGGTGCTCAGAAAATATCTGTGGGACAGAATAATAAATAGCAGCTTTTTAGACACTGTCATGCAACGAGTGCCAGAGAGATGTCTCCAGATCCCCCAAATTTGCTTTGACATAATCAGAATGCTCTGCTTGTGAGAGAGGTAGGTCTTGGACATCTGCCAGTCTAAGAATATTGGCCTTGAAGAGAGGAATCCTTAGACCTTGTTGTAAATGTGGCATGCTGATGGTAGTCTCTGAGGATGAATTTTAACTGGGCAAGCCTGGGTGGGAGGGGGAGTAGGAGGAGGAGGAGGAGTGGGAGGAGTGGGAGTGAGATGAATAGAGATTCCCTTTCTGCTAGTTCATTCCTCAAATGCCTGCAACAGCCAGGGTTGGACCAGGCTGAAGCTGGGAGTAGGGAACTGAATCATGGTCTCATCACACAGGTGGCAGGGACACAGGTAGCAGTCATTGCCTGCTGCCCCACAGGGTGTGCATTACCAGGAAGTTGGAATCAGGAGCAGAGTGGGAACTCAGCCACTCTGATATGGGATGGGGACATCACAACTGGTATCTTAATTGCTGCATCAAACACCTGCCGCAACTTTTTATATTTTGATGCATTAAAACATGTTGCTCTGTCTTGCACTTCGAATAGATTTTTTTTACCCATGTTGTGATCTTGTATTGTTCTTTTGGAAAATATTACTTAATTAAGTTGGGCTGATTTTTCCTAATGTCATATTTCTTCGTATCAACAAAATCAGATTTCTTACTAAAACATTACCACTGACATCATCAAAAAAAATCTTCAAGTATTTGGAGCTCTCAAGTTCAGGATACTTCTTTTAATTAAAAATTTTATTTGATTTATTTAATTTTTACATATTTACAGTGTTCAATGTAACATTTCAGTACAGGTATATAATGTGCACACTCTCCCTCCCTTCTTTGCTCCCAAATAAATAAATAAATTTTTAATTGGACCTAAATGATACATACATATCTACATCTATGTCTGTATAAAAAGTTCATTTGTATGGTTTCAGTTTCCATACTTCATATATCCTTTAAAGAAGTTTCACAAAATTCTGATTTTCATTTGGCAATGGATAGTATGATTTCCCTTATCATGAAAAATTTATTTTGTTCATTAAAAAATGAAAATCTGGCCAATACTTAAGTCTGAATAACCACAGTTTGTCAAGTAAAGTTGGTGTTCCATGAAAAACAGTGGCTAGTTCAGTTCATAACTTAAAGGATATTTCTTTTTATTTAAAAAAACTTGAGACATGTTTTACATATTTATAGGGTTCAGTGTGACATTTCAGTACAGAATGTGTAATGATAAGATCAGCATAATGGGCATATTCATAACTTCAAACATTAATCACTTTGTGTTAGGGACATTCAAAATCTACTCTACTAAATTTGAGAGAGAAAGATCCCATCCACTGGTTCAGTCCTGAAATGTCTGCGGTGGCTGGGGTGGGCCAGGTGGAAGCCAGGAGCCAGGCACTCAATACAGGGCTTCTACATGGATAACAGGAACCCGAATACTTAAGCCATCACTGCTGTCTCCCAGGTTCGGAATTAACAGGAAGCTGGAATTGGGAACTGGAGCTGGGACTCAAACTCAAGTACTCCACGATGAGATATGGGCATCTCAACCAGTGTCTTAATTGCTGGGCCAAAAGCCTCCCTTCTATTAGCTATTCTGAAATATACAATTAATTGTTCTCAACCATAGTTGTCCTATCAAGCAGTATTTGATTAGAATAAATGGCAAAGTCATATTGCTCAGCCTAATAGACAAATGCTTTTCCTTGACACAACCCTCACACTTCAGGATGCAGCACAAACTTGCTATGCATGTTATTAAAAGGTACATAGATGTATTTCAAGGATTCAGATTTAATTAAATTAATAATCATTACTGATTCATCTTGGATTTTCTTAAGTGTAACTGGCTCTTTATTCCTTTCTACAAGTGTATGGTGAAGAATACAGTAAACCCTAGTTCATTTTACTGCTACTGCCTTGATTTGTTTTAAGGCACCAGCAGTTTTAACCACTATTCTTTTTGTGTCCTCGTTGTAAGTGTCAAACACAGTTGTTCTCAGGTGAATGATGAAATGCAAGTTATTGTACACTTTGCTTGCTTCAGCACCCTTTGTGTTTGCTCTCAAGCATTCAAATAAAAGAGCTCTGATGATTAGCTGGTGCTGATAGCAGATAAATATAAAAGTATCTAGTCCATACAGTTTTTTTTTTTAGTTTTTTTTCATGCATTTTTTTTTATCTTTTATTTAATGAATATAAATTTCCAAAGTACGACTCATGGGTTACAATGGCTTCCCCCGCCATACCGTCCCTCCCACCCACAACCCTCCCCTTTCCCACTCCCTCTCCCCTTCCATTCACATCAAGATTCATTTTCGATTATCTTAATATACAGAAGATCAGCTTAGTATACCTTAAGTAAGGATTTCAACAGTTTGCTCCCACACAGAAAAATAAAGTGAAAAATAATAGATGATTTTTTTAAATGATGATGAAATCAGATCAGACCTATTGTCATGTTTAATCCCAGTGAGAGTCAAGTTGGGAATTGATAATTTCTTTTTTTTTCTTTTTTTTTTTTTACAGAAGATCAGTTTAGTGTACATTAAGTAAAGATTCCAATCGTTTGCACCCCCATAGAAACACAAACCATACAGTTTATAGTTTTGTCCATTTCTAAGGCAAAAATGTAATTCTGCAGACAAGATATGTTTGCAGTTAAATGTTTAATTCACTGAATTACTTTATCATTACAAGGTGGCAGTGCAGTGTTTTTTTTTTTTTTTTTTTTTTTTTTTTTTTTTTTTTAATAGAAGCACAGAGACAGAGCTGCAATCTGCAGGTTCACTCCCCAAATGCCTGCTGGCTTACCCCTGAATTCCACAAAGGACAGGACAGGTGTAGCTGGAGCCAGGAGCTCGGAACTCAATCCAGGTCTCCCACATGAGTGGCAAGAGACCTGCTGTCTCCCGGGGTCTGCACTGGCAGGAAGCTAGAATCCAAAACCAGGGCTGTGTGATGTGGGGAGACTATGAGATACAACCAGTGTCTTAACTGCTGGGCCAGATGCCCATCCACAGTGATTTCACTTGGTGACTTTTCATCTAGAACACATTGAGAAAATAAACTGTACCAGGCTTTATTACTCATTCACCTATGATCTCTTCTGTAAGATAGTGGTATCTTACCCTATAAGCTACTGGGTTTTCATTTCAAGTTTGAAAAGTTGTTTCAACAATTTTTAGCTTTTCAAAAGTTCATTACATTTTAAAATGCAGTTTCTTTTTTAAAACTTTGGTTTCAAAATGGTGTTATAACTGGTACCATAAAACTATTAAAAATGTTCCGTTGCATAAGATACAATAAGGTAAATTATTAACATAATTAAAGCCAAGGGAAAACAGCATTGCCATATTTTTATTTACTTCAGTTTCTTCCAGTGACTTTGGAATAAATTTCTCCTTTTAATAAGTCACTGAACTCTCTGATATGTCATTTTCATCTGTTTCAGTATCTTTAAATGTAGACAGGACATCTGAGCCTTGAGGAAACAAGTCTTCTAATCTCCCCCTTTTAAACAAAAGATTATTCCCAATCAGATGAACAAGGATTTTAATCTCTCTCTACCTATAATGAGTAGTGCGACTTTGGACAGATTCTCAAAGCTCCACTTTCCATATACAGTTTTTGTGTGCTGGCAATCTCGGAGTGGCTTTGGGGGTTCTGGCTCAAGGTTCCTTATCAGATTACAATCCAGATGTTGGCCAGTGCTGTAGTCAGCTGAAGGAGTGATGTGGGTTGGAGGATCTGCTTTCAAAGTAGGTCACTCATGAGGAGGTTGGACTGTTGGCTTTGGTTGACTGTTCCAGAATGTCCTCATGACGTGGTGACTGCATTCCCAGCTCCCAGAGTTGAGTGTTCAACCAAACTTGATTAGGGAAATGTCAGTGTCATACCGTTCAACCTAACAGACTAATGGACCTTATATTTCAACACTGAAATAATGCAAAGTATATTTACATTCTCTTTTTGTAGTGATACTAACCAGGAACCATGCTTCTATACTGTGTGGGAGGGCTTCTGGGCATTCAGTGCTGGATCTTCTCAAATAGTACTACTACTTTGGCATTTCATAGAAAACGTTATTTTGAAATGTTAATCTTTTGTTGACCGTACTTACATATATTAAGTTCTCCAGAGGCCATGATTTTTGGTTTGAACTTTTATATACTAAACAAAACTGTAAATGCTTTTAGGAGGAGAATTAATTTTGTAAAAAAATTTTTCTAGGAATTTCTTTGGGCATTTAAGTCCTTTATTATACAAGGACACTTCAAAAAGTTCATGGAAAATGGACTTGAAGATAAGTTTATTTTTGTGCAAAATATTTTGATATTCATGCAGTTCTTTCCTGACATACATTTTCCATGAACTAGTTGGAGACCTTGCATTTTTTTCACAGTCATCAAGGAGTTTTTTCTTTTAATTAATTAACTTTATGAAAATTACCAAGAATTGGAGGGAGGGAGAGGCAGCAGTAAGTTTCACAGCAACATCTTTGTGAGAAACAAAGACATTTGTTCTCCGAAGCTACTCCCAGCAGGGTCTTAATATCATCTGTTAATACAGGGTAACGATACAAGCTCCCCATGCCCTCCCACCTTTCTGGAACCCTAATGTCCTGCTTTAGCTGATTTTTTTCTGTGATCTGCAGCTGACACAGCTCCTCATGGCCCCAACCATTGCCAGACTGGGTACTCTTTGATGGCTCCATGTCTGCTCCGTGGATTCGGCTTTAGCAATGCTACCCAGCTCCATTTTCTTTCCATTTGCTTTCCTAAGGTCAGGTTAATTCTGTCCAGAGCTAATGCAATAGTTCCTAATAGCCTCTGGGCTCCTCAGTCTCACCTCCTCTAAGCTGCTTCCAGTTAATTCTGTCTGCCTAAAATTCTTGTTTCCTTAGTGTTTGTCAAAGAAAGCTCCAGTGTCTCAGCTGGCCATGGGAGGTGCTCCACCGAGCGCACCAAGTTACCTTTCACACTTTGTGTCATCATCTTCCCTGTGACAGTACTATGGGACTATAAACTCTTGGCTCCTGCCGTTCCCTCTTCCTTAAATGGGGCCGGCCTGTACTGAAGGCCAGCAAAGATTTTCCTCCTGACCTCCTTTATTCTCCAACAGACGTGTTGTCTCTTTTTAGGCCACTCACTGAACTTTGTATTCCTCGTGATACTTAATCATAATCTGTTCTTTTAATATAGTATGTGTGTACTTACCTTATCATTCTCCCAAGTTATAATGCACTTGAAAGGACAGACTTAATCATTCATCTCTTTCTCTTGCAAACTGCTGGCCTGGATTTTTTTTTTCCCAGTTGGGCTTCAGTAAACAGTTGTATAAATCCACCGAGGAACAAGTATTTGAGAATAGTGGAGGCCAGGATTCCTGTTTATCAGGCACAATCTAAGTAGAACTTAAAAAGTTACATAAACGCACACACATAGGTATTCAGGTACTTTAAAAAGTTCATGGACAATGTGTATGGTATGCATGGCTTTCAGTGTTTATGTTTCCCCACACCAAAGTAAATGTATCGTTTAATGCCATTTTCCGAGAGTTTTTTAAGTACCCTCATAAGTGTATCATTTTGTTAAAATGGCTCTGTTGTTTAGGGTTGCACCTAAAATAATTAGTTGTAGCCCAGATGATAACTCGAGAGCAGAAAACGGCTTCGCCATCTCCATCAACTTGGGTCCACGTTTTAAAAAACGCTGCTTTGAGGAGGCAAGCTATTTTGAGGCTCTTGAGAACCTTCCAGAGAAACAGGCCTTTCCCCAGGCCGGCTGGGAGCTCGCCGCGTCAGGGCGGGCGGAGCGTCCGTCCCGACTTCCCACTCCCGCCGAACCAGGCCGACCTGTTCCTGTCGGGGCCTGTCCGCCTCGCCCTGAGGGCACACGACCTCTCCTGGGGCGCCCACACCGGCGAGGGGCGCGCCGAGGGCAGGGGAGGGCCGTCCCGGGCGCCTCTGGACAGGCGGCCGGACGGGGGTCAGGGTCTGGGAGGCGAGCGGCGGGAAGCCACATTCGGGGTTTCCAGGCGAGGGACAGGAAAACAGGCGGCCGGCCGGGGCGGAGCCGGGCAGGCGGGGCGAGGGCGGAGGGCTCATTGCCTCATCCTGTACATTTTACTGGAAACCGGCCGCATCCGGAGGAGGGGCTGGGAGGCGGCCCGGGTGCTGCCAATAGCCGGGCCGGTTAAATACCCTCGCCGCGCCCGTGCTCGCGCTGTGCGCCTGCCGACAGGTCCCCCGAAGCGCTGCTATAGAAGGCAGACGCGCGCGACGAGCCGGTGGTGCAGTGTCCCGGAGCCCCGAGCGCCGAGCCCGGGAGCATGATCGTGGACAAGCTGCTGGACGACAGCCGTGGCGGAGAGGGGCTGCTGGACGCGGCCGGCGACTGCGGCCTCATGACCAGCCCGCTCAACCTGGCCTACTTCTACGGCGCCTCGCCGCCGGCCGCCGCTCCTGGCGCCGGCGACGCGGGCTGCACATCGTCCGGGCCCTCGGCGCCCGGGTCGCCCGGCTCTGACTCCTCCGACTTCTCCTCTGCGTCCTCCTGCGGGGCTGTCGAGTCCCGGTCGAGAGGCGGCGCCCGCACCGAGCGCCTGCAAGGTACTCAGCGTCCTGGCATCCCTGTTTCACCCGAGACCCACGCGCCTGGGGGTGGACAGGCCGGGCGCCCAGATGGGCAGGCCTCTGCCAGCTGTAAGGTGGCCCTGTGCAGGACATAGGCACGTTAGGCGTCGTGTATTGAGCGGTACTGGATGCCTGTCCTGGGCTTGGCGTCGAGCTGACTCAAAGCTGGCGGGCTTGCAAGGTCCCTCAGGGCTGAGAGCTTGGCGTCAGGGTGGGGGTGGGGGGCAAGCACGACATCTAATTTCCCTGTCTGCCCGCCAGCAGCTCGTGAAGTGTGACGACTAGGCTGTGACGGGGTTTTGGGGTCTGTTAGAGGTGCAGCTTTCTTGTGGGTATTTTAGTGAAAAGCTAAGGGGAAACGAGAAGGGGATTGGGAAGTGTTTACAGTCACGATTTCTAAGTTTTTCTGGAAACTCTTACATGGTCATTCAAGAGAAGGAATTGCTGTTGCCGGGATGTAAGGCGAAGCTGGCCAACGGCGACCGCGCCTGTGGATTTAGCTGGCGATGCTGGCGCGCTGGGGACGCCTGTTGGGGTCTCCGTGGTCATCTGCTTTTGTGTTTTCGGTGTGCGTGGGGATGGATAAGCCGTGTGTAGCGGAGAGAGGCGTGATGTTTCCTTTCTTCGCTTGTGAATCGGTTCGTTTCCTTTCTTAATGAACCGAGTTGCATAATTTGGGGAAAAACAGGATGCCGTTGTGGGTGAGATGTAACGCCTAAGTTCGAAGGTTGCTGAGTCTGGTGAGCGTGATTTAAACAACATCTCTTTCCGGTGTTCCTCAGTGCTGGGCACTGCTGTTTAGGATCTTTTATTAAAAACAATTTTTTTTTTCATTTTCATTTTAAATCATTGGGAAAGTGAGCTGAGCAGCTGTTAAATGTATAACAATTGGCCGGCGCCGCGGCTCACTAGGCTAATAATCCTCCGCCTTTCCGCCCGGGACACCGGGTTCTAGTCCCGGTCGGGGCGCCGGATTCTGTCCCGGTTGACCCTCTTCCAGGCCAGCTCTCTGCTGTGGCCAGGGAGTGCAGTGCAGGGTGGCCCAAGTGCTTGGGCCCTGCACCCCATGGGAGACCAGGATAAGTACCTGGCTCCTGCCATCGGATCAGCGGGGTGCGCCGGCCGCAGGGCACCGGCTGCGGCGGCTATTGGAGGGTGAACCAATGGCAAAAGGAAGACCTTTCTCTCTGTCTCTCTCTTTCACTGTCCACTCTGCCTGTCAAAAAAATAAAAAAATAAAAAAAATAAAAAAATGTATAACAATTAAAAAGTGTGTGTTTAGAACCTTTTATTTCACATTTGACATTCATCTGGATAAAAGTAGTTGCTCGTTCCTTGGTTTACCACACAGCCATTGGGGATTTCTGAAAGTACATTTTTTTTCTCCCTGTGACGTTGATTTATTAATTGCTATCATTCCAGAGAAATGCCATGTTAGGTTTTGGCAGTTTTGTTATCTGTTGAAATCCCTAAATTGTGTTTAGTAACTCTCCTCATTGTTGAGATGTTAGTCTCCTTTATGATGCATATGTTCAGATTGTGCTTTGTTTCTTGTCCCATCTTTTTACTGCTTTTGATAGAGTGGCTGAATTATTCATTTCCTGACATTTTAAATGTTTGAGCTCATCTTATATCCCAGTTGGTTGTGATGCACTGCTGGTCAGAAGTGGAACACTTACCTACATAGATACCACATTTAAAAGTGTGTTTTAAAGTTTCAATGTGAAATGAGCATATTTCCTTTTTGCTTAGAAGGCCTGAATGAGCAATTCCCATAACGGGAAATCCTGCGTGTGTATTGGAAATGTGTTTAAGCTCAGTGACTGAGGCTTTCTTGGCACAGTTGAATTGAGGGAAGTAATAAGAATAAGTCTAAAATGTTGTTAATTAGTTTTTGGTTCATTGAGATCTTTGAAGGAAGCTGTTTTATACCTTTTTAGGTGTGTAGAATTAATGGACTCTCAATTTTGATGTGAATATTGAGTCTTTGATTTGAAAACTGTTCCCTCAAGTTTTTTCCGAAGTCAAGAATAATTACAAATCTCTAAGAGTCAGGGTGATAAAATCTGTGATCTATCTCATGGGGAAGAGGCAGACTAATTTGGGCTTACCCATTGGCTCTGGCCCTCCACCGCATTTTTTTTAAGATTTTTTTTTTATTTTATTTATTTGAAAGGCAGAGTTACAGAAAGGCAGAGAGAGGGAGACATTTTCTATCCGCTTGCTGGTTCACTCCCTAGATGGCCGCAACAGCTGGAGCTATGCTGATTGGAAGCCAGGAGCTTCTTCTGGGTCTCCCACGTGGGCACAGAGGCCCAAGCACTTGGGCCATCTTCCACGGCTTTCCCAGGCCGCAGCAGAGAGCTGGATTGGAAGTGGAGTAGTCAAGACTGAAACCGGCGCCCATATGGGATGCCGGCACTGCAGGTGACAGTTTTACTTACTATGTCACGGCACTGGCCTCCCCTCTACTACATATTAAAGGGCTTTAATTCCTTAGGATACTATGTAGGAGCAAGTCTCAGGCAACCTCAGACTCTTGAGTAGAGCTGGGGACTGACACACAAAGCCACTGACCAGTGTAATTGGGAAAGACTTTGCAGTTTGTTACATGGGGACTTTATATTTATACGGCTATGCTTTGGGGGTTGTTAAGATTTGTGTCTACGAAGAGATTTAATTGGGCCATAAAACATTTTTTTTTTTTTTCCCGAACAGTTGAGCCCCATATGGGGGTTGGCAGGCAGCAGAGAGGACCCTTTCAAGGTGTTCGTGTGAAGAACTCCGTGAAAGAACTCCTGCTGCACATCCGAAGTCATAAGCAGAAGGCTTCTGGCCAAGCTGCGGATGATTTTAAGGTGGTACGCATTTCTTGCTTTGAGTGGATTGGAGGGGAGGTTAGTCTGCCAGGGTTATTGCTTTCTACTGACCAGCGTCCAGTAAGTCACTTGCAGTTTTTCAGATGATAGAGTTCATAGGACAGAGACCGGACTTGTCTTGATGTCTGCTCTGTTCCTATCACTTAACCCAGTGCCAGGCACATGGTAGGTATCCGAGAGAAATTGATGAATGAAAGCAAGTTAGGGCCAAGGAAATAATCAGTATTCAGTTGACATGGGATGTTTTGACTACACAGGGAAAAGATAAATGGCCTTTATTAATTTAGTCTTAATAAGTTGAACTAAGGTGAAAGTGAAAATGGGGAAGTTGCAAGAGAGAATGAGAACTGAGAATGAAGTAAATATTGATAGAATAACTGATTCCTGGTAAGCTATAAAGGGCGGTAGAGATAAGTCTCTTTATTGATATATATTAAGCAGGAAACCATTTTGTGTATATTAAATTGGAAATTCTTTTTCTTTTATAGACACAAAGTGTGAATATAGAGCAGTTCACAGGTAAGAGTTACTTCTGTTCATAATCTTAGAGTAAAATAATTCAGTGTGATGATGGGAAAACTTGCAAGGTAAAACGGTCACTGACTTCATACTCATTTCTTGGGACAGAATTGAAGAACACAGTATCATATACTGGGAAAAGGAAAGGGCCTGATTTGTTTTCTGATGGACCAGCTTGCAAAAGGCCAGCTCTGTTGCATACCCAATTTTTGGTAAGGACTATTTGCTTCTGCATACCCTTTTGAAGTTATCCCTGAACTAATTTTAGAAGGAAGGCAGAGTACAAGGTGTGTTTTCTTTCTTTTGCAGACACCACCTCAAACACCAACGCCGGCAGAGAGCATGGAAGATGTTCATCACAATGAATCCAAACAGGACAGCTGTGCCGACCTGCTTCAGAACATTATGAACATTAAGAATGAATGCAGCCCAGTTTCCTTGAACACAGTCCAAGTTAGCTGGATGAACCCTGTGGTGGTCCCTCAGAGCTCTCCACAAGAGCCGTGTCGGGACTTTCATGGAGGGCAGATCTTCTCCCCACCTCAGAAATACCAACCATTCCAAGTCAGTGGCTCCTCCCAAGTGATGGACCAGGCTTCTATGTATCAGTATTCTCCGCAGAACCAGAATACAGAACAGCCGCCCCCGCAACATTACACCCATAACCCGACTCTGGAATACAGTCCTTATTCCAGGACTTCCCAGTCCCCCAGCTGTGAAGCAAGCCTCTTTGATAGTCAGGCACCACAGTTCTGCCCAAACACCACTTTTACAACCCTCCTAAGTGGTCATGGGGAATCTGAGAATATTACTGTTCCCATTCAGACTTCCCCCAGTGTCCAGCAGCAAAATGATACTCACTTGCAGAACTTCAGTCTGATGCCAAACAGTGCTTGTCAGGCCATGGCGGGGCATGATGCAGGCGCTACCGCTTTAAGCTCAATCCAGGACATCAGCAGTCCAATGAGCACCACACAGTTAGGGAAGTCATTTTTTCAGTGGCAAGTAGAGCAGGAAGAAAGCAAATTGGCAAATATCTCCCAAGACCAGTTTCTTTCAAAGGATGCAGATGGTGACACGTAAGTATCCTTTTATCTCGGGTACTTAAGTCAAACTTGTTGGATCTAGTGGGTGCAGAGTTTTTCTAGTTGGATACCTTAATTGTTGGCTAACCAAGATGACTATTATAGACAGAAACTGCTACTCCATGGTGACTCATATTTTAAGAGTTTACCTCTTTTCTTTTTGGCTGAAACTAATTGTTCTAAATTAATAAAAATATGTGTGTGTGTCTTTGAATAATTGGTTTTGGAATACCAGCATAAACTGTGTCTTCAGAAACCATAGTTAAGCATAAAAATTGTGAGTTGATTTATAGATTGAATCCTAATCTGTGCTAATGACTTTTGTGGCATTGGGCAAGTTATTTAACCACTCTCCGCCCCAGTTTCTTAACACGTAAAATGATAGTGCTTCTCACAGGGTTTTTATGAGTATTAAAAATTATAGTTCCAAAGGGATCAGCATGGTGCTTGGCAGCTTTTTTCTTATTTCTGGTAGCCTGAGTTATCCCTTTGCAACTTGGCTGTGTTACCAACCTACCAGAAAGAACAAATTATGCTCTGTAGTATTCCAGTTCAGTGTATCAATATATCAAAAAGAGGGTTAAAGGAAATTTTTTTTTAAGAGGAACTTCAGGGAAATTAGAAGTGATTCACCTCCTTTCCCTTGCTTGTTCCCCAGGTTCCTGCATATTGCTGTTGCCCAGGGGAGAAGGGCACTTTCCTATGTTCTCGCAAGAAAGATGAATGCCCTTCACATGCTGGATATTAAAGAGCACAATGGGCAGGTGAGGATCTTGGCAGAGTCTGGAATGGCAAAGATCTGGTCATAGTAAAGTGACTGATGGACCAGATAATTTCAGAACTGAAGAGCAAGAGCGTTTAGTTAATATTAACTTTGAGATATTGACTTTTGCTACCATCAACCTTGAAGTTATTAACATTGACTTTGTAGTTATTTGATCGAAGATTGAGTATAATAAAGCCTCACCCTGTTTATTTTAGTTTCCTTGTCTTACAATATCTGATTGCTTATTAGTAGAATTTATTTTCTCTATGTGGGATTTTCCCTAAGTCACAGTTTAATTTCATATGCCTTGTTAGGGTACTGTTACATGTTAAAATACATATACATAAAAATATATATACACATGTTTGTGTATGTATATGTATATGTGTATATGTGTGTGTATACATATATATATATATATGCTTTTTTTCTCCTGAACATCCACAGAGTGCCTTTCAGGTCGCAGTGGCTGCCAATCAGCATCTCATTGTTCAGGACCTGGTGAACCTTGGGGCCCAGGTGAACACCACAGACTGCTGGGGAAGGACACCTCTGCATGTCTGTGCTGAGAAGGGGCACCCCCAGGTGCTTCAGGTAAGAGGCAATGACGCAGACTCTCATCACTGTGGGCCGAGAGGGGGCTTGGATATTAGAAGTGCGATGTAGGTTTCTTGGTGAAATAGTGTGTTTTGAGTTGACTTTATTATTCCTTGGGATACCAAGAGATCAGTATTTATATAGTTTGTCTTTTGCCAACAGATGTCTGTTTTAAAATTTTGCAGGCAATTCAGAAGGGAGCTGTGAGGAGCAATCAGTTTGTGGATCTTGAGGCAACTAATTATGATGGTAAGCAGCTGAAACTTTATTGAATAAAGAATCATTTGGAGTCTGGAGTCCATAGCTTTAGGGTACTGTGTATCATAAAATGAATGAGGGAGGTAATTAAAGCGAAAATATTCTATAGATAACATTAGCACAAAACTCAACAGAGGGAGTATTCAGGTTACCTTCGTATTTGTGGAATCCATTTATAGTGAAAGTGAAAGGTTTGTAACAGTAGAGGGACGTGCAGACTTAATGAGATCCCTGACTGCTTTATTACAAATTTTTTTAAAGGCCTGACTCCCCTTCATTGTGCGGTCATGGCCCACAATGCTGTGGTGCATGAACTGCAGAGAAATCAGCAGCCTCATTCACCTGAAGCCCAGGAGCTTTTACTGAAGAATAAGAGTCTTGTTGACACCATTAAGTGCCTGATTCAAATGGGTGCGGCAGTGGAAGCAAAGGTAAATTCTCAAAAGAGGTGTGAGATGGAATCAGGAAGAAAAGTGATTAAAGCCAGTGATCTTACTCTCTAGTACAAATTCAAACTTCTTTTTAAAATATTGACAGAGTGAGTGGCAATGTATGGTTGGGTAGTTAGGAAGCTTAGATTTTTGAAAGATCCTTTCATCTGCTTTATTGATTTATTTGAATCATCTGTGGATTATTATCCAAAATATCAATTAGTTGTGAAATTAATGTCTTTGTTTTAAAGGAAAGGAAAATGCTTGGAATTGATATTTTCACTTTCATTTTCATACACGGAGGAGTGCTTTTTTTTTTTTTAAAGATTTATTTATTTATTTACTTGAGAGGCAGAGGCAAGTGAGGTCAGTCTTCCAACTGCTGGTTCACTCCTTAAAAGACTGTAACAGCTGGAGCTGGGCTGATCCGAAGCCAGGAGCCAGGAGCTTCCTTTGGGTCTCCCATGCAGGTGCAGGGACCCAAGCACTTGGGCCATCTTCTACTGCTTTCCTAGGCCATAGCAGAGAGCTGGAGCAGAAGTAGAGCAGCTGTGACTCAAATGGGCACCCTTATGGGATGCCAGCATTACATGCAGAGGCCTTACCTGGTACGCCACAGCACCGGCCCGAGGACGAATGCTTTTTGTAAGAGTTTCCTCATTGTTGTAGGATCTGGACTTAAGTTTTCTGTTTTATGAACTTGAAAATATTTTAGTCCTTTTAAATTCAGGATTCATTTTCTGAGTATCTCCTTTGTGCAAGGAGGTTAGGTGTTTTGGATCATAAATCGCTTGGGACCCTGAGGACTTACTGTCTGATAGAAGAGTTAAGAAATAACAGTTAAATATAACTCTGCAGGTTGACCACCAAACCTGGAAACACAGGTAAATGCATAATAAATGGTTTATTGATGTATTAGATGTATTACATGATTAAAAAACCACCATTTTATGTTTCCACGGTTTTATAGCTACCCTGTATACAAGGATAGACTGATAAGAGGCAGCTAGGCAAATTAATAGGAAATTGAAGAATCAGAGTCCATTTACCTTGGGATTAAGGGAGGCTTTGTGGAGAAGGGTGTGTTGAAAGTGAGTCTCCCTGGTGGAGTCAGACATTTGAAGGTCAAGGTGAAAGTGTTTTCCAAGACTTGGTGTCTGGATTTTAATTTCTTCCCTCTTGCCTTTGACCAGGACCGTAAAAGTGGCCGTACAGCCCTGCATTTTGCAGCTGAAGAAGCAAATCTGGAACTCATTCGCCTCTTTTTGGAGCTGCCTAGTTGCCTGTCTTTTGTGAATGCAAAGGTACTTTTAGAAAGCTTTTGTGACCATGCCAGAGTTGGAACGACCTTTACACCTTCAAGCTTTTGAGCCCTTTTCCCCAAAAGCCCCCTACCTAATGTAGGTTTTGTTTGTTTTCAGGCTTACAATGGAAACACTGCCCTCCATGTTGCTGCCAGCCTGCAGTATCGGGTGACACAGTTGGATGCGGTCCGCCTGTTGATGAGGAAGGGAGCAGACCCAAGTACACGGAACTTGGAGAATGAACAGCCAGTGCATTTGGTTCCTGATGGCCCTGTGGGAGAGCAGGTGAGGGTCACAGGAGGGAGGGGACATTCTCCTTAGACACTCTGGTCTGAAACATAGGAGATGCTCCTTAGGTGTCCAAGTCTCACAGTAGTCATTGTAGCACTTTGGAGTTACTTTGTATCCAAAAGATTAAGAAATTGGAAGGATTTCCAAGGACCAAAATGGTCTGAAGTCTCTCTTCCGTGACTCAGGTTTAGGTTTAGAGTAGATCAGAATGGTTCTAGATTTGAAAACTGGTGAAATAGAAGGTACACCAGGGAAGAGAATCTGAGTTTTATAAGCCGTGCTTTCAAATTTCGTGGGTGTAAATGACTTGATATATGTTGAGTATTTGTAGTAGTTCCAGGCACATATTAAATGCTTAGTGAACATGAGCTATTATTTTTATTATAGAAATAAAAAGCTTACTAGAGTAATACGTGATCCTGAAAGGGACTGGGAAGGCAATTTGAATAATTTAGAATTTAGGAATATTTTAAGGCAAATTTTGCTTTACTCAATAAAATATGATTATATATGATTATTGGGAATTGAATAGTATCACATGAATGAACCTCTCTAGATAATAAGAACTTAAAATGTTAAAGTAAGAACTTAAAATAAGAACTTAAAGTGCAAATATTTTCCTGGGGGAACTGAGAATGATTGTCTCTGGTGGGTCATTACATACTTTATTAATCACAAAATATATAGAATACAATTTAGCTTTTTCTTTGCTTCCTGTCTGTCATAATGACTATAATATTAGAGTAACCCCTATTTGTAGGGCTCATATAACTTTGAATGAATCTCTTGATAGTTCATAAAAACTTTTTATGTAAATTACACCTCTTAGTAGTTATAGAAACTTTGCAGTAATTGTGATTCATAGCAGTTTCAAGGCCAGGGACTGTCATTAACTAGTGAGCTTAATATTTATTTGAGCTTCATTGGTAGTGGTGTGCACTCCGGAAATGATGTTCACAGGAATTCCTGAGGAATGGAATGTTCTCACATTGCTCTCCTTTCTGTTTTTGTGTGTGTGTTGGGGGAACACACAGTATTTGCTTTTATTGTCAGACTGTGGTCATTGTGTTTCCTTCTAGTAGTTATCAGTTGTATCTCCTACCCCTATCTTCTCTCTTCTAAACTGTTGCTCTAAGTATCTGTGAGGTAAGAAACATATGCAAAAATCTGTCAGAGATATGAAATTAACCATAGGCTATACACCAACATGGGAGCCTGCCTCTGATTCATAGTCATTTGGGTAACATGGCCACTATTTTGTTTTAGAAAGCTTTTATTTAATAAATAAAAATTTCATAGGTACAGCTTTTGGAATATAGCAGTTCTTCCCTCTATACCCGCCTTCCCACTTCCATTCCTGTCCCACCTCCTACTCCTTCTCCCAACCCATTCTTCATTAAGATTCATTTTTAATTATCTTTATATACAGAAGATCAACATTATGCTAAGTAAAGATTTCAACAGTTTTCACCCACACAGATACACAAAGTATAAAGTACAGTTTGAGAACTAGTTTTACTGTTAATTCTCAAAATACAACTCATTAAGGACAGAGGTCTTCCATGGGGTGCAAATGCACAGCGAATCCTGTTGTTGATTTAACAATTGACACTCTTATGACGTCAGTGATCACCCGAGGCTCTTGTCATAAGCTGCCAAGGCTATGGAAGCTTTTTGAGTCCACAAACTCCGTCAGGATTTAGACAGGGCCATAAACAAAGTGGAAGTTCTCTCCTCCCTTCAGAGAAAGGTCCCTCCTTCTTTGATGGCCCCTTCTTTCCACTGGGTTCTCACTCACAGAGATCTTTCATGTAGGTCATTTTTTTTCCCCAGTGTCTTGGCTTTCCATGTCTGAAACTGCTCTCATGGGCTTTTAGCAAGATCCAAATGCCTTAAGGGCTGATTCTGAATGGCCGCTATTCTTACTGAAAGAATATTAATGATTTATTTGTGTGTGTTTAAAGGGATCTTCAAAAAGTTTGTGGAAGATGCATATTTTGGCAAAACTAGATTTACATGGATTTCAAAATTTTTTTTGCACCAAAATATGCTTATCCTTTAATTTCATTTTCTACAAACTGTTTTGAAGTACCCAAGTATAAGATAGGTTTTGTGTTCTTGTTAGTTAAGGCTAACTTCAAGATGAACAGGATATGTCACTGTAATTATTGCCTTGTAATAAGTGCTTTCACAAATAGCAGAAGTAAAGCTTCAGAAAGGAATGTAGGTCATCTTTAAGTTGTTGGAGCTTTTCAACCTCAGATAATTTTTAATGGAGTTTTTTTACTATTTTGTACTCAAAAGATCATTATAAGAGATCTGAAATAAAGTGTGAAAGGAGTTATAGCATTTTTTTAAAGTCACCTGAAAATACTGAAAAATATTGTGTACATTTCTTCGTATGCTTATAAGTTAATAGGAATAGTATAGCATATATACAAAAGAACCTCTGAAGGAAATGTACCACTTTGATCATTAAAAAATAAACATTACAGTCTTACTTATTTCTTTCAGATCCGACGTATCCTGAAGGGAAAATCCATTCAGCAGAGAGCTCCACCGTATTAGCTCCATTCACTTGGAGCCTGGTCAGCAACACTCACTGTCAGTTAGGCAGTCCTAATGTATCTGTACATAGACCATTTGCCCTGTATTGGCAAATGTAAGTTGTTTCTATGAAACAAACATATTTAGTTCACTATTATATAGTGGGTTATATTAAAAGAAAAGAAGAAAAATATCTAATTTCTCTTGGCAGATTTACATATTTCATACCCAGGTATCTGGGATTTAGACATCTGAATTTGATCTGAGTGGTAAAATTGCCTTCAATTAACAGTAGCTTTTGGGTAGGAAGAAACTTTGTTTTTGTGGCGGTGCTTTTGTAGCTGTTGCCAGTTTGAAAGCAGGTAAATTATAAACATTTCTTTAAGAAAAAAGTGAAAGCATTTGGAAGGAAAAAATAAAGCCTGGGTATAGTATTGAGGCTCATTTGGCTTGGTACAGTAGCTGTTAATTATTTGTGTTGGAAAGTCTCTAGTCAGTGGACTAGATGAAAGATGTCCATAGTTAGAATTTGATCTTTGTAAACTGTAAATAATTGTTACTTTTGTCTTTAAAAATATTGTACATATTTGGCCATTAACATGACCATTTTTGAAATGTTTTAATCAATAGGAAATAGCAAGTGAATTGATAAGTATTTTTTAAAAAGCTTACATATTCAAAGGAGCTATTACTGTGTAATCACCCAACTAAAGTCTTTGTAAGTAAAGTAGATGGAGATTGTTCCCTTAGTGGCTGAAAGAGCTGTTTGAATTGTAAATATGCTTTTTCTCATGCATTAAAATGACACATTTTATGGCTCACCCTGTAGAATTTATAACTTATATGTCCTGTTAAAATTTTTGCTTTTTTTATGTAATAGAATGAAAGTCAATGTTAAAACATGTCTTCCTGTTTACTGTTGTCAAACAATAATGACGCACTGTGATGTTTTATATTAACATTCAGGAAAAAATGCCCCAAGGAACATATTTGGCTTCGATTGAACACTAAATTTTTATAATAAATTTAGCTCATTGAAAACTTCTTTTTCTTAAATGGTCTCACAAGCAATTGACTAAATTATCTTTGTAGCTAAGCACTTATATTCTTTTAAAAAGATACACCTTTGAATTGATCACATTGTTTGACCCAGTATGTCTTGTGGACAAAAGTTAGAGTCATTTGGTATCTGTAAATATGGTATGATGCAAACCAGTCCACTCGCACTGGAAAAAGTCTTCCATGATTTTAAATAAACATTAATTCACTAATACTGTTTGTCTTGACCACGTGTGTTTTCTTGTCATGGTCTTTTGTTTTTAATTGCCATAGACAGAGAATGTACTACAAATAACTTATATAAATACATTCATTGGTTAATATATTTAAACTTGGAATTGTTTTTTTGAGAACGTGTTTCCTGAAAGATATACAAGACTTACCATCAAAAATTACTTAGGTTCATCAATAGAGGTTTATTATGTTTTTGGAACTATCATGAAAGATTAATAGAAACTGCCCATTATGCGGAAGTTCATATGGTTAAAAAAAAAAAAAAAGGTAAAAGGGAGCAGTGAACAGAAGAAAAACAGCTGGGAGAAGGGAGCAGTGAACAGAAGAAAAACAGCTGGGAGATTAATAGCATCATACTGAGAGGTTTAATCGGTGAGCAGAGTAAACGAGGTTCTTCCATTTCCCGACCTAACCATTTTGATGTGTGTGAGCATAAATACATCAACATAGGGACCTTTGCATTGCGGTGCAGAGGGCTAAGCCACCACCTGTTTTACTGGCATCCCATATGAGTCCTGGCTGCTCTACCAGTCCCCTGCTAATATTCCTGGGAAAGCAGTAGAAGATAGCCTAAATATTTGGGCTCTTGGCTACCCACGTGGGAGACCCAGAAGGAGTTAGCCATGCTATTTGGGGATGGAAGATTCTGTCTGTCTCTCCCTGGCTTTCAAAGTAAATCTTTGGAAAAGAAAAAACATTTCTCTCAGCATCAGTTGTGACAATTGCTCTCACATGTTCTAGTTTTTAACTCACGGACTCTTGAGAATCTGTTGAAAGCTATTACTCATTTCCCTGGAAAAATACACTTATGCATATATACATCAATGCTGTGTACAGTATTGGGGCTTCATGTTCATCAGAATATGACAGGCTAACAATTTACTTGATCTCCATTTCTGTACATCAAATACAACTTTTCTCTTAAGTGAAATAAGGGTAATATGCTTTGCAAATGCAACCTGATAACCAGAACAGTAAAATGATGCACTACCACAACAAAGCTACACATTGAGCTTTTCCCAAGTGAGTTTTAGGTTCTCTCATAATTGAACCAATGTCTAGCAAGCATGTTTGCATGTGCAAAGATGTATGATTATGTGAGCCAAAGACATTTAGGGCATTTTTATTTTATTTTTTAAAAAGATTATTTACTTGAAAGTCAGAGTTACAGAGAGGCAAAGGAAGAGAGAGAGAGCAATCTTCCATCCACTGGTTCAAACCCAAATGTCTGCAATGGGTAGAGCTGCACCAATCTGAAGTCAGGAGCTAGGAACTTCTTCCAGGTCTCTCATGCAGGTGCAGGGGCCCGAGGCCATCTTCTGCTTTCCCAGGCCATAGCAGAGAGCTAGATCGGAAGTGGAGCAGCTAGGTTTCAAACTGGCTCCCATATGGGATGCTGGCACTGTAGATGGCAGCTTTGCCCACTACACCACAATTCTGGCCCCTAGGGCATTTTTAAAAAAGATTTATTTATTTGAAAGGCAGAGTTAACAGACAGCTTCCATCTGCTGGCAACAGCCAGGGCTGGGACCAGGCCAAAGCCAGGAGCCAGGAGTTTCTTCCAGGTCTCCCCACATGGTTTCAGGGGCCCAAGCACTCAGGCCATCCTCCACTACTTTCTTTCCCAGCTGCATTAGCTGGAGCAACCGGGTCTCGAATTGGTGCCTGGCAGATTTACCTGCTATGCCACAGCACCAATCCCTAGGACAATTTTTTTTTTTTTTTTTTAGATTTATTTGAAAGGCAGAATTAGGGGAGGGGGAGAGAGAGAGAGACTCTTAAATCTGCTGGTTCACTCCCCAGGTGGCTGCAACTGCCAGGGCTGGGTCGATATGATGACAGGAGCCAGGAACTTCTGGATCTCCCACGTGGGTGCAAAGGCCTGAGCACTTGGGCCGTCTTCCACTGCATTCATAGGCCATTAGCCAGGAGCTGGATTGGGAGTGGAGCAGCTGAGACTGAAACCGGCACCCATGTTGGATGCTGGCTTTGCAGGTGTGAGCCCCACCTGCTGTACCACAGCACTAGCCCCTCGAGCACACATCTTAATCTTACGATGTTTATGTGCAAGACAGTGTGTTCTTTATTGGGTAGAATGTTGAGTGACAAGCCAATGCTATAGATTCAGAAAACGAATTTATAGCTGACTGGAAAAGATTCACAGTAGAACATTTGAGTTGTATGAGAGTGTTTCAAAAGTTTGTGGAAAAATGGAATTCAAAGTATGAGTTTATTTAGGTGCAAAAAAACTTGAGATGCACGCAGAGATTTTTCATAAAGTACATTCTTGACAAATTGTGAAAAATTATCTGGCACTGAAATAAACCCATATTTTGATCACATTTTTCCACAAACTTTTTGAAATACTCATATCTTTAAAAGAGTTGATTTGGATGTTCATAGAAAGGGTGGAGAGGTATGTGAAAGAAGTAAAGAGAACAGGAATCAAGGCAAGGAGATTGGCAAGAACAGTAGGTGATTTCAATGTAGTTTGGTTAGACTAGGATGGTTGGCAAGTTTCATCAGGTGTCTTACCATTGACTGGTAAGACTTACCATTGACTGATACTCATGAGTATCAGGTCGAGAAAGATCCTCAGGTTTTGTAGGAGCTTGGCAGGTGAGGTTGCTGTGATTGATTAACAATGTCTGCTGTGGAGGTATGGGAAGTGGCTCTTAAACGGAACATACTTTACAGAACAAGCTTTACAGAAGCCAAGACCATGTGTTCATTGCTTAAGCTTCAGTGCCCAGACATGCCTGGAACATGGTAAGAGCCCATAAAATTTGTTTAAATGAGTGTTTGAATGCTTGCCAATTCTGATTGGGATCACCAATTTTGGGGCAAGTGGTGTTTTTGAGCCAGCGTTATATTATTAAACACTAATGAATGACTATAATAATCTGAACTGAACTGAGTTACATCATTTAACAGTGAAATTGATGATAAGCTAATGAAAGTGAGCTTAAGTGGATTCATTTTTAGTTTTTTAAAAATCTGGTGATCCCTCTTTGCCAAGGACTAACTATCCACGGAGGAATCTCCCAACAGTCAGAGACTAAGTCTGTCAGCACTATTTGTTAGTCAAATCAGAAATATCTAATATCCTTCTATATTTTCACTTAATCAGGAGTGGAGAATTTCCTCCAACTCCCCCAGCTATTAATAACTGTCAGCTTCTTAAACCTACCACCACTGACTTCCATTTTCTTGTAACATTAATTGTTCTGTATTGAATGTGATCAAAGGGAGAAATCAGCTTCAGCCACTGGGCAAGTTCTTGATGGGTTCTCTGAAACAAGGTCTGGATGCAAGGTTTGAGATTAGTTGTAACTATACTGCCAGGTTTTTGTTTTTCCTGCTTGTGCCCTGGCTTAGTCATTGAGAGAAGGGGAGGGATTGTCTTATTCATCATTAGAGGTCTGGTAGCCAGCACAGTATATGACACGGTAGACATCAATAGTCTTTAATTGAATTTATAGCTTTATTTTTCTTCACATATTTTATACTTCAATGCATTATTTCTAAAAAGATTTAATTAATTTATTTGAAGAGTTAGAGAGGGACAAAGAGAGAGAGAGGGAGAGAGAGAGATATCTTTCACATGCTGATTCACTCCCTATGTGACTAATGGCCAGGCCTGAGCTAGGCTGAAGCCAGGAGCCAGGAGCTTTATCCAGGTCTCCCACATGGGTTGCAGGGGCCCAAACACTTGAACCATCTTCTACTGCTTTTTCCTAGGCCATTAGCAGGAAGCTGAATCAGAAGTGGAGCAACTGGGACACAAACCAGTGCACAGGTGGTGGCTTTACCCACTCTGCCACAACACCAACCCCAATGCATAAATGTTTTATTGTTCACTGGAATTTATGACTTAATCCACAAGTATTTTTATGCTTCAAGTGAACACCAAATCTCAGTTCCCTCTGTTCTGCCTTTGGAGTCTGAGTAGACCCAGAAACACTACATGGAGGGCACATTTCCAGGAAGAAAAACATTGTAGATTCTTCTGAAAGGGTGTCCTGCTTTCTTTTGTGTATTTTTTTCCTTCTCTCCAGCCTGTGCTCTCCTCACTCCATCACATTCTCCCCCTTGCCCATCTGCCCCAGAGGGTTTAGGGATGAGACTAGCTAGGTAGTCCAGTTGATGAATGTGCTATGTTCAGGGTTTCAGTCTTAGGGGAACACCAGTGTCTTTTGGAATGCTTGTTAAATGCACAGATGTATAGTCTCCACCCCAGACTTACTGAATCAGAATTTCCAGAGTTTTCAGGGCTTCTGGTTGATGTATGACTCTAGTGCGTAGTCTTAGTCTAAATCACAAAATGCAGACTTTGGAGAGTAGCTATGGTTGGACAGTAACCATATGGTGTAACACGGGCTGCTGGAATGTCCATGAGGATGAAACAGAAACTAATGAGTACTCGCAATGGGCCAGATACCCTGGGTCCCGTGGTTCTGAAACCAGCTTTGGGGCCAGCATTGTGGCACAGCTATTTGGGATGCCAGCAGCTCATATTGGTGTGCCAGTTTGAGTCCCAGCTGCTCTACTTCCGATCCAACTCCCTGCTTAGGTGCCTGGGAAGGCAGTGGAAAATGTTTCAAGTACTTGGGCCCCTGCCACCTGCAAGGGAGACCCAGATGGCGCACATGGCTCCTGGCTTTGGCCTGTACTAGTTCCAGTCATTACGACCATTTGGAGTGTGAACTAGCAGATGGAAAATCTTTCTCCATCTCTCCCTCACTCTCTGTCACTCTGCCTTTCAAATAAATAAAATATAAAACAAACAAAAAGGAAACCAGCTTTGAAGATGAAATCGTGAGTCAGTCTGTTTCTCCATTTTCAGAAAACATTTGGATAGAGTCATTCTGGTTTTTAAGTTTCCCAGGGATGTTAGTTCCCTAGGACTATATAACAATGGCCAATTTTGTGGCTTAAATGAGAGAGGTTCATTCATTAATCAAGCTGTGGGTAGAAGCAGCTTCTTTCCAAAGGACCTAGAGGGATTCCATCCTTGCCTATTCTAGCCATGGAGTCTCTAGACATTCCTTTACTTGTGGCAGTGAAACCAATCTCTGCTCAGGAATTTCTCCTTTGCTCTCTGGGTCTCCCCTCTGTGTATCTCTTACAAGGACACTTGCCATTGAATTCAAGACCTACTCAAATAATCTAGGATATTTTTGGCTCTGTTTTTTTTTTTTTTTTTTTTTTTAAGATTTATTTATTTGAAAGGCAGAGTTACAAAGAGGCAGAGACAGAGAGAGAGAGAGAGAGATCTTCCATCCTCTGGTTCACTCCCCAAATGGCTGCAATAGGCAGAGCTGGGCCGATCCAAAGTCAGGAGCCTGGAGTTTCCTCTGGGTCTCCCATGCAGTGCAGGGGCCCAAGGACTTGGGCCATCCTCTACTGCTTTACCAGGTCATGGCCAAGAGCTGATTTTGCTTTGTCATTAAATTTCTGAGTAGTTTGTTGTAAAGCAATGCATAACTGATCCATCTTGTATATAGATTATAAGCCATAAGGTTTTGATTATTAAATCTTATATATTATCTCATCTCTTCTGTTTTGGATATGAGAAGTGAATACTCTAGAGTTCAAGTAGGTTTGAGATATACTATTACTGTGCTCATCTGGCTGGAGAAAGATGGATTGAAGGAAAGATCCCAGAAATAAAAAAAAACATGAGCTTGAACTTCTGGCACTTATTAGGCAGGTGAACTTGGGCAAGAGGCTTAATCTCACTGAGTCCAATTCTCATGTTACAGGGGAATAATAATAGAAATATGTTTGTTATTCATGTTTCTTCTTCCCCAATCATTCCTTCATTCACTTATTTAATAATGATTTATAGATTACAATGTACGGTGTGAGCAGTTTGTGTATTCAGATAAATATGATGAATTTCTTGTTCTTTTTTTTAAAGGTTTATTTATTTGACAGGCGGAGTTACACAGAAAGAGGAGATAGGCAGAAAGAGAGAGAGGTCCTCCATTCACTGGTTCACTCCCCAACTGGCCGCAATAGCTGGAGTTGCACTGATCCAAAGCCAGGAGCTTCTTCCGGGTCTCCCATGCAGGTGCAGGGAGCCAAGGACTTGGGCCGTCCTCCACTGGTTTCCCAGGCCATAACAGAGAGCTGGATAGGAAGTAGAGCAGCTGGGTCTTGAACCAGTGCCCATATGGGATGCTGGTGTTTCCGGCCAGGGCGTTAACCTGCTGGTCACAGCACTAGCCCCAGCTTTAGATATTTTAAACTTACCTCAAAGCTTCTTTAATTATCAGTAGTCATTCTGCTGCCTGTATGCATATGATAATTGTGCTTCTCCTCACCTTGTATCACACTACCTAGAATTGCCCATGTGGGCAACAACAGGATCACAGATTAAATGCTGATTCATTATTTAGAACCACTGCCTTTGCAATGGTAACTGCAGGGTAAGCCCTCACTGGAAACTGCAAATGTTTGAAAGGAATGGACTCAAGGAAATCTATGATATCAGACAACAACTATTGATTCAGCTTTGTGGGACTCCATTGAAGCATACCATTTAGGCTTAGATCCTATCTTTTTAAGTGATAGGCTTTTGGCTATTGCTCTGAAAATAAAGATTTTAGCAACTCTGGGAACTTGGTAGTTGGATCCATGTGAGCTTCCTGTTGGAACAGCATAGTGTCTTTAGGCATGACTAGGGTAAATTTTAGATTGTGAAATAATACTAGATTCCTTGCCTTGATTTAGGTAGGGCTTAGGTTTCAAGTGACTGTTTATCAGTTTGTCATATCTTAATTCACATGGCCTGTTCTCTGTGTTTTCAGCCACACTGTTTTCAAGTAGGACTTCAGTTTCTAGGGCTTGCATCAGAGTGTGGGGGTGCCTCCTGATTGGGTTTCATGGGAACCTCAGGTGCTGGCTTCTCTGAAAGAGAATGAATTGCACTTCTCTTTTCATTTTCAAAGGGTAGATTGGGGATTTGTTTCAGTGGGAACCTGCCTGCTGAAAGCCTGCTTTTCCCAATTGGTTCCAAATTTTTTTTTCATTAGATGTTATTTTGTCTTTAAAAAGGCTATTCCCCAGCGTGGGAGTTTGTGGTTAAGTCACCACCTAGGATGCTCGCATCCCTTATGAGAGTGCCTACTCCTGAGTCCACGCTACTCCACTTCTCACCCAGCTTCCTGCTAACATGCACCCTGGAAGGCAGCAGATAATGGCTCAAGTCCATCTTCAGGGAGAAATTTTGCCTGGTATAAATTCTTATGCGTATCTAAAGAAAATTTAAAACACATCACTTGGGAAAAGAAGTAAACATTTGGATGGCACCTCTGCTCAAAGGTTGTTGGATTTTTTTTTAAAGGATGAATTTTGGAAATCAACTTGCAGAAAACTTTAAATACCATATATTCATACAGTATTGGCTTACTTAATGGAAAAGTGACTAGAGACTCCTCAATGACCCAACAAGATTACTTTTTTAATAGGCAAAATGAGGCTATATTTTTAATTCATATTTTCCAAAATAGAACCTTTAAATCTGATAAAGAACTATCCAGTTTTTTTTATATGGTGAACAGAGAGAAAGTCATCAAAAGACAAAAACTTACTTAAACAAATTCCAATTATGTAGATCAATTAGTTACATCATTTAAAGGCTATGAATTCATAGACAGTTGATAGGTTTCTCTTTTATGACATTATTATATTTCTCAGAGTAAATAAATGAGTCAGTTTTATTTTTTCCCTCAGCTAAAGTTATATCAAATCTGTTATCAAGGTCAAAATGAATATTCAATTCATCTTCTTTTCCTGCCATCACTTAGGTCAAGATTTTCATGATTTTATTCCTGAAATGGCACTATTGTGCTATTGACTTTTTGTAGAATATTCAAGCACATACACAAGTAGGGAGCATAATACACTGAATCTCAGGGTAAGATATTTGGCGTAGTAGTTAAGACACTGTGTCCCATGTCAAAGTTCTTCGGTATAAATTGTGGTTCTGCTTCTGATTCCAGCTTTCTTCTGTGTGCATCCTGAGAGGTAGCAGGTGATGGCCCAGGGAAGCAGTTGTGCCTCTGCCACCAATATGGACTACTTGGATTATGTTGTAGCTCCTGGTTTTGGCCTTACCCAGCCTTTGCCTTTTTGGGTATATAGGGAGTGAACCAGCAGGTGCAAACTCTCTCTCTCTTTGTCTCTGTTTCTGTTTCTAACTCTGCCCCTTCTCCCTTTCCCTCTCTCTGTCTCTTAAACCTATTTATGTGTGTCTGTCTGTCTATCTACCTACCTACCTACCTATCTACCTAAAGATCTATCTATCTACCTATCTACCTACCGACCTATCTATCTATCTAATATAGAAACTTCACTTACCTATCAGGAAGCTTCATCATTTACAAACATTTTGTCATTCTTCTTTTGGGTAAGGTTTTGGCCTTACCCAGCCTTTGCCTTTTTGGGTATATAGGGAGTGAACCAGCAGGTGCAAACTCTCTCTCTCTTTGTCTTTGTTTCTGTTTCTAACTCTGCCCCTTCTCCCTTTCCCTCTCTCTGTCTCTTAAACCTATTTATGTGTGTCTGTCTGTCTACCTACCTACCTACCTACCTATCTACCTAAAGATCTATCTATCTACCTATCTACCTACCGACCTATCTATCTATCTAATATAGAAACTTCACTTACCTATCAGGAAGCTTCATCATTTACAAACATTTTGTCATTCTTCTTTTTTCTTTTCCTCTTACATTTTTTCCTAAAATAAGTAAAAATCCATCCAATGCATTATAGATGTCAGTCTCTACCTCTAGGAGAGATGTAATTTATGTCTCTTGTAGTATTTAATTTTCTTTCTTTTCTCACCAATTCAAAATTTCCTATCATTTAGTCAACTCTCAAAGAAAGCTGCAAAGCTTTTTCAAAGACTCAGTGTCTCCTACTGAACAGAAGGCAGAATCCTCTCTTAGTTTAGAAAGCCATCTTCACTTTTTTCTTAAGATTTATTTATTTTTTTGAAAGACAGAACTACAGAGAGAGAGAGAGAGAGAGATCCTTTATCTGCTGGTTCACTCTCCAGATAGCTACAATGGACAGAGATGGGCTGGTTCCTAGCCAAGAGCCAAGAGCTTCCTCCAGGTCTCCTCTATTGATTCAGGGCCCAAGAACTTGGGCCATCTTTTGCTGCTTTCCTAGGCACAAGCAGGAAGCTCTATCAGAAGTAGAGCAGCCAGAACTCAAACAGGAACCCATATGGGATGCTGGTGCCACAGGTGCTGGCTCTACCTACTATACCACAGCGCCTAGCCCCAGCCATCTTCACTTTCATTTTATCCTGTTTTTCTAATTGTGTCTTTCATCCTTCCCCAACGGTCCATCCATTGCCTAAGTGCTTCCACAGATGTTTGGTGCATTTCTGTCTTTTGTCAATCCCTTGCCTCTCCAAATTCAATGCATCCTAGAAAGCCCGCCTAGCTGCCATTTCCTCTATGAACCTTTTCCCAGTTCATCCAGATCTCTCTCTGCCTTGAGCTCCTGGGAATTAAAAACAGTCTCAAGCCAGCTCCACAGCTCACTAGGCTAATCCTCCGCCTGCGGCGCTGGCACACTGGGTTCTAGTCCTGGTTGGGGCACCAGATTCTGTCCCGGTTGCTCCTCTTCCAGTCCAGCTCTCTGCTGTGGCCCGGGAGTACAGTGGAGGATGGCCCAGGTTCTTGGGCCCTGCACCCACATGGGAGACCAGGAGAAGCACCTGGCTCTGGCTTCAGATCGGTACAGCACGCCAGCCACAACGTGTCAGCCGTAGCGGTCACTTCGGGGGTGAACCAACGGAAAAAGGAAGATCTTTCTCTCTGTCTCTCTTTCTCACTGTCCACTCTGCCTGTCAAAAAAAAAAAAAAAAAAAAAAAACAGTCTCATACAAAAATTTGAGATTTATGTGTACTTTTTAAATAATATGCATTTTCCATGAACTTTTTTTTTTTTAAAAAGATTTTAGTTATTTATTTGAGAGGCAGAGCTACAGATAGCGAGAAGGAAAGACAGAAGGGTATTCTATCTGCTGGTTCACTCCCCAAATGGATACAATGGCTAGAGCTGGGCAGATCCGAAGCCAGGAACCAGGAGCTTTCTCTGGGTCTACCATGCAAATGCAAGGGCCCAGGCACATGGGTCATCCTCCACTACTTTCCCAGGCCATAAGCAGAAAATTGGTTTGGAAGAAGAGGAGCCGGGATTTGAATTGGCGCCCATATGGGATGCCAGCACTGCAGGTGGAGGCATAGCCTACTATACCAGAGAGTCAGCACCCCATTCATGAATTTTTTGAAGTTGTTGGTTTAAGCTACTAAGATTGGGGTAGTTTGTTACATAGTAGTGGAAATCAAATACAATAGGTAACACAGGGTTTGAGTTTATAGATAATTTTATACATTTCCTGCTTTTCCTTTTCAGGCTTTAAATCAGCAAGAGAGGTTTTATAATAGATGAGGCTTCTCATTTTGGCATGCATGGCAATTACACAAGCTAGCATTGCCTAGTTTATGATATCTCATTTTTGGCCATTAGTTTTCCACCGCAGATAGGAAAATTTGAAGGAAAGGAAAGCCTAGCTTCCCAGTTACCACTGTTCCTCAAAAAGTCTCTGAGCAAGGGAAGGTGATCAGCACGTGTGACTAGTAATAGTACCCTCTTGCTATGCCATCAGACTACTTGTTTACCTCTACCATGAGACATAGGCAGATTGAGAACGGGCCCCTGAGCTCTGCAGCAGTCAAGATATCAGATGGTTTGACTTGTTTATGCAGTAAATATGGACATTCTGGGAACTGGTCAGCAAATAATTACTGAGAGCATTTAGAAATGTGAGAATCCAAGTGTTAGTTCCTTCTGTAGTCTAGAATCAGAGATGTTGGACAGGGGCTTTTTTGGTTTAACGGGCATCTCTTTCTCTACCTATGCACATGCAACACAAATGAATGGTTACACATTCAAGGTGCTAGTGTGTGATTCATAAAAAGACTTGTTCCCTATAAAACTTATTGCCAAATGACTCATTACAGAATGATGTTGAAGGTAAGCTTTTAATTTTAAGAGTTAGGTAAGTGTCTTTTAAAAATCAACTTTGTGGGTTATAATTTGCACACAATAAAAAGCATTCATTTTAAGTATGCAGTTCAACAGATGTATACACTCATGAAACTACCACCCCAATCAAGGTACAGAACATATTTATCATCCCAGAAAGTGTCTGTGTTTTTTTTCAGAGTCAATTCCTCCCACACATTGCTCTGGTCATCATTGATCTGATTTCTATCAATACAGATTAGTTTTGCCTCTTTTAGTACCTCATATAAATGGAATCATACACTAATATTCTTTTCTATTGAGCTTCTTTTACTCAGCATAGTGTATTTGAGATTTATTCACAGTGGTGCATTTAGCAGTAATGTGTATATATATATATATTTAAAGATTTATTTATTTATTTGAAAGTCAGATTTATACAGAGAAGGAGAGGCAGAGAGAGGTCTTCCATCTGCTGGTTCATTCCCCAATTGGCTGCAATGGCCAGAGCTGTGCTGATCTGAAGCCAAGAGCCAGGAGCTTCCTCCAGGTCTCCCACATGGGTGCGGGGGCCCGAGGACTTGGGCCATCTTCTATTGCTTTCCCAGGCCATAACAGAGAGCTGGATTGGAAGGGGAGCAGCTGGGACTAGAACCGGTGCCCATACAGGATGCTGATGTTACAGGCAAAAGCTTTACCTGCTACACAACAGCACTGGCCCCAGTAATGTGTATCTTCATTGTTGTGTAGTATCCATCACATTAAGAACACAATTTGTTAGCCATCCACCCTTTGGTGGGCAGTTGAGTTATTTCCAGTTTTTGACTTTTATGACTAAAGTTGCTTTGAACATAAGTTCTCATTTCATTTTGGTAAGCACCTATGAGTAGAATAACTGATTTATGTAACTGTATACTTAACTTTAAAATAAATTGTCTAGTTGTTTTCCAGAGTGGTTGTACCATTTTTCACTCCCAATAGCAAGGCATAAGAGAGCCAACTAATCTCCACTTTTCCCAAAACTTGATACTGACAGTCTTTCTAATATTAGTCCTTCTAATGGATGTGTAGTATTATAGCTTTAGTTAATTCTTCCAATGACTGTTGATGTTGAGCATCTCTTGCACTGAATTATAATTCATAATTTTTTAATTTGACAGGTAGAGTTATAGACAGTGAGAGACAGAGACAGAGAGGAAGGTCTTCCTTCCATTGGTTCACTCCCCAAATGACCGCCATGGCTGGCGCTGCGCTGATCCAAAGCAAGGAGCCAGGTGCTTCTTCCTGGTCTCCCACTTGGGTGCAGGGGCCCAAGGAGTTGGGGCATTCTCCACTGCCCTCCCAGGCCACAGCAGAGAGCTAGACTGGAAGAGGAGCAACCGGGACTAGAACCCAGCGCCCATATGGGATGCTGGCGCTGCAGGCGGAGGATTAACCAAGTGAGCCACAACGCCGGCCCCAATTATAATTCATAACTTTTTAAAAGATTTATTTATTTAGTTGAGAGAGTTATGTAGAAGCAGAGGCAGAGAGAGAGAGAGAGAGAGAGAGAGAGAAAGAAAGAGGTCTTCCATCCGCTGATTCACTCCCCAAATGGCCACAAAGGCCAGAGCTGTGCCAATCCAAAGCCAGGAACCAGGAGCTTCTTCCAGGTCCCTCACACAGGTGCAGGGGTACAAGGACCTGAACCATCCTCCATCACTTTCCCAGGCCATAGCAGAGAGCTGGATTGGAAGAGGAGCAGCCGGGCCTACAACCGGTGCCCATATAGGATGCCGACACTGCAGGTGGAGGATTAACCTACTGCGCCACTGTGCTGGCCCCACAAATAAAAATTTTAAAGATTATGTTACCCCATTCTCATTTTCTTCTCTTTCTGGGTTTTTAATTACATTTATTTAAACAATTTTCTATTGTTCTACAGGTCTCTGAGGATCTTATTATTTTTCTTCAATCTATGGTCTCTCTATTCATTAGTTTGGAAGATTTCTATAGACATGTCTCTCTCTGTTCAAGTTCACTGCCTTTCTGCTACTATTTCTAACTTATTGTGATTTTTTTTTTTTGGTCTTTGAACTTCTCAGGACCATCATACCTATTTTTTTATAGCTTATGTTTATTTCTTAAAATTTCCTATTGGGTCCGGCACTGTGGCTCAGTGGGTTAAAGCCCCGGTCTGCAGTGCCAGCATCCCATATGGGCACCGGTTCAATGCCCGGCTGCTCCACTTCCAATCCAGCTCTCTGCTATGGCCTGGGGAAGCAGTAGAAGATGACCCAAGTCCTTGGGCCCCTGCACCCGCATGGGAGACCCGGAGGAAGCTCCTGGCTCCTGGCTTTGGAGTGGCGCAGCTCCGGCCGTTGTGGCCAATTGGGGAGTGAACCATTGGATGGAAGACCTATTTCTCTCTCTCTCTCTTTTTCTCTCTCTCTCTCCCCCTCATTTTCTCTTGGTGTAACTCTGACTTTCAAATAAATAAATAAATCTTTTTTTTTTAAAAAAAGATTTCCTATCTTTTCACTCAGCAAGCACGCAACTTCTTTACTTCTTTAACACATATTTAAGTCTTAGATCCACATTTATAGTAATTGCTTTAAAGTCCTCGCCTTTTAAACCCAATATTAGGCCAGTGCCGCGGCTCAATAGGCTAACCCTCTGCCTGCGGCGCCGGCATCCCGGATTCTAGTCCCAGTCGGGGCGCTGAATTCTGTCCCGGTTGCTCCTCTTCCAGTCCAACTCTCTGCAGCAAGCGCACTGGCTGCAGCGGCCATTGGGGAGCGAAAAGGAAAAGGAAGACCTTTCTCTCTCTCTCTCTCTCACTGTCCACTCTGCCTGTCCAAAAAAAAAAAAAAAAATCCAATATTAGTAATGGTAGGTCTGATATTTTCTCTTGATTAGGTCACATTTTTCTTTTCTTTTTTGCATTATTTTTCACTGAACATTGTTGGTGGTACATTGAATAGCATCTAGGTTATTTTGTTACCTTCCCTTGAGAAAGACTTATTTTTCTTCTCTTAGCAGTTCAGACACTGGCTGATTACTTTGCACTCCTCTGGAAAGCTCAATATGTTCCCAAGTCCCTCCATTTTAGCATATCTCAAGCTCCAAGTTCTGTCTTCTAAGTAGGTTTTTGAAAAATATTTACTTATTTGAAAGGTAGAATGATGAATGACAGAGATACAAGGAGAGACAGAGAGATCTTCTATCCTCTGGGAATCTTCCCAAATGGCTACAACAGCTAGGTCTGGGCCAGGCTGAAACCAGGAGCCAAGAACTCCATCTGGGCCTCCCACCTTGGGGGGCAGAGGCTAAAGTACTTGGGCCATCATTTACTGTCTTCCCAGGGCCATTAGCAGGGAGTTGGATCTGAAGTGGAGTAGCCTGTTCTTGCCGCAGCACTCTCTTGTGGGATGCCAACATTGCAAGCAGTGGCTTAACTGGCTGCACCACAATGCTGACTCCTCAGTAGATCTTTTTTTTTATTTTTTAATTTTCAATTTTTTTTTTTTAACTTTTGGATCCCTCAGTAGATCTTTTGAAACTTAGTTTTAGACCTTGTTAGGCTGAGCCTGGAGTGGACCTTACTGTAGAGCATGATTATAAGCTTTTCTGGTACCTCAGTTAGATGCCTGGCATGTTAATAAATTGATAACAAGATATTTTTACTTTGGTGTTGTCGGAACCTCAATTTCCACTAGTACTCTGGTATGGAAACCCAGTTTTGCTCTTGTCTGTCAACTCCCTTTCTCTGTAGTTACTACAAGCTTCAGGTAGTCTTGTGCTAGACATGTGCCTTTCAGTCCTTAGCGTAGGGTTCATAGAAAACCTTCCAGGTAACTTCAGGGCTTTTTTTCTGCTCTCCCTTCTTCCACACCCAACACAACTTCCTTTCTTCCTAGGAAAACTTTCCTTTGAGATTCTAGTTGTTTCAGTTCTTCTGAATTTTTTTATTTTTATTTTTTATTTTTGACAGGCAGAGTGGACAGTGAGAGAGAGAGAGACAGAGAGAAAGGTCTTCCTTTGCCGTTGGTTCACCCTCCAATGGCTGCCGCGGCCGGCGCGCTGCGGCCGGCGAGTTCTTCTGAATTTTGATCTCTGCATTTCTAGCTCCGCAGGACTTCTTGGATCCCAGCTTGTTGTTCTATAGTTGGAAAGTTGTACCCAGGAAGAGATCTAGGGCAATTATGGGGCTTACCTTATGCATTTCTCCTTTCTCAGCAGTCACAGTGTTGCGTTTCCTGTTGCAGAATGCTTAAACTCATTTACCTCATATATTACCTAGAATTTTGTTTATAGTAGGAGGGTTACTCCAATACTAGTTGCTCCATCACACCTGGAAATTAAAGTTTTTAAAACATGATTTAAAGATTAAGTTATGTTAACAGGAGTGGATTTTTAGCAAGAAAAAAGCCCCGAAGCTTCTATTTGGGATAAAAAAGAATTTTTAAAAAATTTTATTTTATTTTTTGAAAGGGGGGGGGGAGAGAGAGAGAGAGAGAGAGAGAGAGAATCTTCAATCCTCTGGTTTACTCCCCAAATGGTTAAGGCTGGGTCAGACCAAAGCCAGGAGCTTCTTTCACATCTCCCAAGTGGGTGTAGGCCCCCAAGGACTTGGGCCATCTTTTGCTGTTTTCCCAGGCTCATTAGCAGGGACCTGAATCAGAAGTGGAACAACTGGAATGCGAACTGGTGCCCATATGTTGGCATCGCAGGCAGTGGATGTACCTACTACGCCATAATGCCGGCCTCAGAAACAAAACTCTTTG
Organism: Oryctolagus cuniculus; assembly: GCF_964237555.1. NCBI lineage: Eukaryota > Metazoa > Chordata > Mammalia > Lagomorpha > Leporidae > Oryctolagus > Oryctolagus cuniculus. Next base: position 56,518,498 of record NC_091435.1, read on the forward strand.
ATGTAAGTCTCCCTCTTATTAATTTTTGTGTCCCCTGCCATATCATAAATGTTTAATAAACACTTGCTGAATATATTAG